>NC_140950.1:130526558-131184891 GCF_014529385.1 Adiantum capillus-veneris | reverse complement strand
CTTCTGCTGAGAGCCTCTCCCTGACATAGTGGTAATGCACCTCAATGTGCTTTGTGCAAGCATGAAAAATTGGATTCCTCGCAACTGCCAATGCGCTCTGACTGTCAGTGTAGATAGTGTTGGCAGTATCGTGTCCAACACCCAAATCAGCCATAAGGCATCTGAGCCATACACACTCAACCGTAGCTGTGAAGACTGCCCTGTACTCAGCCTCACAACTCGAAGTGGCCACAGTAGATTGATTCTTGCTCAACCATGATATACATGAACTGCCAAGCATGAAACAAAAACCACATGTGGACACTCGTGTGTCAAAACACCCAGCCCAATCTGAGTCCGAAAAAGCATGTAAGTCTCGCGGCAATGATCCCCCCTTGGGATAAAACAAGCCAAGATGTAAAGTTCCACTAAGGTAGCGGAAAATCCTCTTGACAGCCTGCCAATGCTTAGACCCTGGGCTATGCATAAATCTGCTGACCTGTGAGACTGCAAACTGAATATCCGGCCTCATGTTGCATACATAAATGAGGCAGCCAACAGCAGTTTGGTAAAGAGTGACATCAACAGGATCGCCAGCATCATGTAGACTCAACTTCAAACATGTTTCCATGGGAGTGGCAATAGGTTTGCAATCCACAAGTCCAAACTTACATAGCAATGTCTCTATGTAACTTTTCTGCCACAAGGCAATACCACCATTACACTGCTTAAACTATATACCCAAGTAATGATGCAACATCCCCAAATCTTTCATCTTGAAAGTAGCATTCAAATCAGCCTTAAATTCAGCAATATGTCTCTCATTTGGTCCAGTGATCAGCAAATCATCAACATAAAGAACCACAATGAGAAGTACATCACCCTCACGCTTTACATACAATGTGCTTTCTGTTGGACTGTTACGAAAGCCTCGTTTAACCAAATGAGTGTCAACTTTCTCATACCAAGCACGAGGAGATTGCTTCAACCCATAAAAATCCTTCTTACATCTGCACACTTTGTTTTCTTGTCCTTTTATGACAAAACCGCGAGGCTGCGTTACATAAACTTCCTCAAATATGTCACCATTCAAGAAAGCAGTAACAATGTCGTATTGATGTACATCCCAACCAAAATGAGCTGCCAATGCACATAGAAAACGCACAGTAGTCATACGACAAGTGGGAGCAAAAGTCTCTTCATAATCTATGCCTTTTTGTTGTGCATAACCCTTTGCAACAAGTCGAGCCTTATGGCGATCAATCTCACCATCCGGCTTGCGTTTCAACTTGTAAACCCACTTCGTACCAATGGCCTTTTTATCAAGAGGCAAATCACATAAAGTCCATGTGTCATTTTCTATGAGTGCATCATATTCTGATTGCATGGTAGCCATCCAATTTTCTGAATTCTGTGGTTTATCAAAAGACAGAGTCTCCTCAACATCATGTAAGCTAGACACAGCCAAAGCATAACAATCTGATGCATAAGATGCATGGCGAGAGCCTGAATGAGTACGACTAGACAAAGGGGCATCCAATTTATTGTCACGCAAAGTGTGCACCAGCCATTTTGGCATACCTCTAGCCTGCTCATTTTCAGCCCTTTCCTCATCAAGTACATCATGTACATCTGCATCAGTAATAGGCTGATCTAAAACATTTTCAGAAACCCCATAGGTTGTACATTTGCCTCATTGGAACTTACATTCGTATTTCCACCACTGAAAAGAGGAAACAAAGTGTCATAAATGTCCTGTGAGCTTACATTACTGTCTCTAGTACATGACAACAAGGGCTGAACAGAATCTTCCACAAACACTACATCCCGAGAAACCAGAATACGTTTTGTTTGCGGATGATACAACCTGTAACCTTTGCTTTCAGCACTATAACCAACAAAAATACATTTGACAGCCTTATCATCCAATTTTCTGCGCTGCACTTGTGGCACCAAAGCATATGCCGAACAGCCAAAAACACGCATGTGCTCAATAGAAGGCTTTCTATCATGCCATGTTTCATATGGAGTAATAAACTGCAAAGCTCTTATAGGACACCTGTTAAGTACATAAGTGGCACACATGATGGACTCAAGCCAAAAAGAATGCGGCAAAGCTTGACTTTTGACCATACATCGTGCCATTTCCGTCAGTGACCTGTTTTTCCTCTCAACAACACCATTTTCCTGAGGTGTATAAGGCACTGTACATTGGTGTTTTATCCCACGACTAGCCAGAAATGCATTAAATTCATGAGACATATACTCCCCCCCTCGATCGGAACGGAGGGTGCCTATAGTACATTTCAAGACATTTTCAGCCATAGCCAGAAATTGTTTGAAGCACATAAAAACTTCGGACTTCTCTTTAAGCGGAAATACCCATGCATGCCTGGAGTAATCATCAATGAAAGTCACGAAGTATAGGTAATTGCCCAAGGACGGAGTTTGCATTGGGCCACAAACATCACTATGCACAAGCTGCAACCTGCATGTGGCCCGAACTGAACCATCCTTTGGAAATTTAGAACGCTGCATCTTACCCAAAATACAGCCTTCACAAACATGTTTGACAGGTGCTTCAAGAGGCAGCAAAGAAGCAACCATATCAGATTTCTGTAAACGTAGCAAACTGACAAAATTCAGATGACCAAAACGTGCATGCCAAAGTTTTGCATCTGAAATAGCCCTTGAATCTGCAATAGGATTTTTGTCCACACTTGTCATACAAAGTGAGCTTATACAGCCCACGGCACAAGAGCTCAGATGCAACAATTTCATCACCAAAACTGAGATCATGAATTGTACATCTGTCATCCACAAATTTGACTACAAGTCCAAGTCTAGCAAGTGCGGATACAAACAAGAGATTCTTCTTGATCCCAGGTACATAAAGTGCATCAACAAGTGTGAAGAAGCTGCCATTAGCAGCAGTGAGCACAATCTTTCCAACTCCTGAACTGGATAAGAGGCATTGTTGGCACAAGTGACTGATTCCCATGAGGAACAGACTTGAGAGAGGTAAACAATTCACGATGTGAGGTAATGTGCTTTGTAGCACCACTGTCGAAATACCAATCATGTCAATCTGCAGCAACTGACAAGCATCCATCATGGACAGCAGGATAGTAAGTGCACTCTGCGCTAAAATCCCATTCTGCATCAACATCAGCATTACAGTCTCCTTTCACAGAAGACTCAACAATGGCTGCATTTGTAGTGGAACCAGCATTTGCAGTGAAAGCACCCTCTTTCTTCTTAACCTCTTTGGCCTTCAACTCATGACATGACTTGATCAAGTGATCATTAGCTTTACAATAATGGCAAGGCATCTTCTTTTTGCCCTTATCACCAGAATTGCCACACGAAGTGCTGCCAGTAGAAGCATTAGAAACATAGTTTTTGCCACTCGCAGCAGAACTATAAGAAGTGGCTACATTACTGTTACCACCCTTTCTTTGAGAAGCACTAAAAGCCTGTTCAACTGCACGCTGCCTAGTCCTGTTTTTTCTGGAAAGTGACTCTTACAACAGCAATGTGCATAATGCATCAAACTTGACAACTTCAGGATTTCCTTGGGTCATCGGTCTCCAAGTACTAGCAAAAGTCTGGTAGGAATCTGGTAAGGCATCAAGAACAGTCTGCACAAGGGAACTGTCTGAAATAACTTCACCTGCAGAAATAAGTTGCTCATTGATATCCTTGACACTACCAAGGAAAGTTTCCATATCATCTTCCTCATGCATAATCTTCGACTCCAGCTCTTTACGCAGCAAAGCAATTTTAGCCTCATTGCGGCTTGCATAAACTTACCTGCTAGAATATCCCAAGCCTGTTTTGCAGATTTTGCTGAACGGATGTGAGGAACAATGGTGCACTTCACAGACAACGCAATCAATGCATGAGCCTGCGCATCCTTAACATCCCAACGAGCTTGTTCTGTCGTAGGCAAAACAACTCTAACAGCTGCAATCCTTGCAGCAAGACCTGCAACATCCTAAACATCGCCTACATCCTCAGAACCAAGACGTACATCAATGCCCTGCACAATGTTCCAGACACCCTTTGACACAAGAACATGTTGCATCATATAAGCCCACATAGGGTAGTTGTCCCCATCCAACCTGTCCTCAGCAGCAAACATCTTGAACACATCTGTGTTGTTGTTGTCAACCATGGTAAATGCTGCACCTGATGTGAAAACTGCCCGAAAATAGGAGAAACGGAGCAGGAACAACCTGTGCTATATAGCACAAACCGTAGAAGACTATAAGGCACTTGTAATGCAGAAAACGGCATTGACAGAAATTCTGCACAAAATGACAAAATAGCCTGTGCAGTACTGCCTGTAGTGGAAACGGAAGCCGAAATGAGCCCAAATCAAAATTCTGAGCAGACCAAGCTCTTCGAGTTGACCCAAAATATTTGTCGACCTGCGAACGCTTGCCAAAGCTCACTGAAATTGGAGAAAGTGAGCAGGCGTGTGCTGAGCAGCTGGCGACTAAGCCCGAGAGGACGTGACCTGCTCTGATACCAATTGTTGGAATTAGGGTTGCAGAGAAACGCACACAACTTGGAGAAGACGAAGGAAGCTCAATGCACACAATAGACAGTGTGTAACTTAGTGTGTAATGGAAAGATAGATAGCCCTAGAGTGATGGACGTATATACAATGCACGGGGGAAAAAACCTCCTAAAGAGGGAAAAAATGCCCCGGCGGTCTTAGTGTGTTCACACACATCACTACCACATGTATATGGTAACAGTTATCACTACGATTGCATGGTTACCGACGGAGAGTCAGGAGCCATGGTGGGAGCAGTGATTACGGGGGAATGGTCATTGATGGACCATTCCCGACCGTCAAGTGTCTTGGGGAGTGGGGCTTGGAACTGTGAGACTTGCAAGAAACAGTGGCAATGATTGGCTCCCAGAGGACTGGCTTCTCTACGCATGTGGAGAGTCCTGTGTTGTAGGTGATGCAGTGGTACAGTTGTGAGCAGAATTGGATCATATTTTGGATGTTGATTTGTCACCAGTAAGAGTGATTCTGCTGCTGAGTTGTCAGCAGGAGAACTAGTCTACAATTGATTGGAGGCTAGAAAGGAAATCTTGATTGCTGAGGTGGTTGGCAATGATTGCGGAAAGATTGCAACAAATTACCCCTGCTAATGTATCTTTTATCCGACGGCGCATGCTCCAAATTACAATCAGTAATGGACTGCAGATGGAAGGCCAGGATGCTCAGCCCCTCAACCCAAGACCTTGACGGTGGGCGCATGCAACTCGCACCAACTACCACCACAATGCATAGACTGTTGCACATGCGTTGCTGGCAGATGCAAAGCTGTCGTCAAGGGATGCCATGATGTGAGTTTTCTATCTACTAGTGTTGATGAAGGGGATGAGTGTCGTGCTATCGATGCCAAGGCCTGCAATGGCAATCACAACGATGATGAGCGCTATGAGGTGACTGCTACATTTGCTGTGAGACGGAGATAGGACAATAAAATAAAGTAAAATTAACTCTGCTTTCTCCCCTCCCTTTTTCCAGCTCCTCGATTTGTTCCTGCAACATTCCCATGCTTCTACTTCTATCTCCTTTTCAAGTAGATTCTTATGTTCATAAAGACTTCTTTATCTTTCATAGAGATCACCCAAGTATGGTCGAGGGTTTATCTCTGTAGACACATGGCATTTACAGGATTCACTTTGCACGTAGGTAGATCTGTAGAGCAGGTTGAGTGCAAGAGCTTGGAGAATCGAGCACCAAGGGGGAACTGAGCAATGCTAATCGAGTTGCTCGACATTGGATCTGCAAGCCACGAGCTGGAATTTCCAAAGCAGCAAATCGAGCAGCAGAGAGCAGCTCAGTGAAAATAGCGTGAAACAAAATCGAATGCAAGCTGGGAATTGGGGAGCTCATCAGCAATTGAGCAAGCAGGCAGCTCATGAGCTTGCAGGCATGGGGAATTGATTGTAGAATAGAGCAAGTGAAAGAGAATCGGGCAAGCAAAGCAAGCCAAGCAATTGTGTAGCGCTATCATCAGCAGATCCGAGCTCAGCTTGCAATAGGGCAGCATGAGCAGAATTAGCAAGTGGAACACAGAATCGACCAACGTTGAATCGGGTAGCAACGTGCAGGCAAAGGGTGAATCGAGAACAATTTGCAGTAGCTAACAAGCAAATATAATTGGGACACTGCAGATAGCCAAGTTGTGAGCATGGAAAAGCCACTGTAGTACAACGATCTCCTCTCTAGTGTGTGTAAGGGAGTGTTCCCACACACACACACACAGACTCATCGACAAGAGTTAACGAGCCAGCATTGGAAGAGCGGCAAGCAAGATCAAAAGAGAAAGAGAGAGCAAGCGAGATAGCTCCCTTGATCACGAAAACAAGAGCGGGCACACACACATACAGATGGCGTGTGCAAGACGGGCAAGTAAGCCTAGGTGTTTTTTGGCATCGATCCGAATTTTGGCGCTCGCGTTATTCTCGGCTTCGGCTTTCGATGGCTAGACATCGATTTCGACACCGATTTTTGCGGCTACGACCTCGATGTTCTTCTTAGCATCGACCACTTAGCGATTTACGACGGCGATGACATCGCATTTTGCATCAACTCGGTATTGGACTCGACCAATTTGGTGGCGATTCGACTAGCGTACTTTCGTTCGAAAGCGGAAGGCGGCATCGAACAGGTTTTTCTTGACTTCGACATAGCGAGAGCGATTTGGCTCCGCTCTAGCATAACTTCGTCATCGACTCCCCTCCCACGCCCATTCCGGAGTGGATTTGCTTCGACTATTTTCCCGGTATCTCCGACGTCTCGGCTTTGATTTGGCCATTTCGGATCTGATGATTCCAATTTCTAGTTTCGGTGACACACACCAGCGCATAGCAACTTTGACGCACCATACCAGAGCGATTTTTCAGTGAGGGTGTCTCTCAGATTGCGATTGCGACCACAAGCAGTTGGTTGTACTTTGTGCTTGGTTTTCGATCGACATGTTTTTCGATCGATGAGGTACTATGCCAATTTCTTGACGGTTTGGCTTGCAATTTGCACTTTCTTGTAGCGCAGACTATGAACGATTGTGTGGGGCATTCTAGAGAGCAGTTTTTTGCACAGTTTGTGCAGTTTCATGCCATGTATGCATTATGCGGATATAGGTTGAGCTAGCTATAGCTCGCAGGCACCAGGTTTACAGGTTTACAACATTTTGGACACATACAAGTCCATAGAGCCACATACAAGTCCATAGAGCCACTCGTTCAGGAGTGAGCCAGTTTGCTAGGGTTTTGGCAATGCATATATTCCATTTGTGAATCTGTTTACTGAGACACAGAGTGTCTATTTCGGTGCATTTATTTGGTGGGAGTCTTTGAGATTTTGCTCAAAATAAAGGGAAAACTCTATCCATTTTTCCCCAAATTATCGTCATGTTTTACACGTATTCACAGCTTACTCTTTGATGGTTTACTGGTCGAGTTTGACCCCCACTTTGACAGTGATTAAGTGTTTACTCTCACTTTAACAGGTTCTGTCAGTTTGGACATAGTTTAGTGTTCTTGTACCCTCTCTCGAAGGAGTGAGGATTACGTATGCTTGTGTGACTACAAACAGACAGTCACAGGTTTCACATGTTTCTTTTCCAGATTTTTGAAGATAGTTTCTCTTATGGGATGCGTTTTGAGCTAATTTGCTCTCTACTTGCGTATATGGTTATGCGCTTATGCTCAGTTGAGCAGTTTGTCATAGATTGCATGCTTGCAGAGTTTGTATTATGGAGCTGGTTTTTTGCATAGTGAGTATCGATTTTCATGCAGTTTAATCATGGTTTCATAATTGTGTAGTGATCGAGTTATCTCCCACTTTGTTGCCAATTTGGCATGGCTTATGGTAGAGAGTGTAGTTGATTTTTTTTCTCATTTTACAAGGGAGGCTTTGCCATATTTCTCCCAAGATTTCTTGCCATAGTTTGATTTCTTGACATTCACTTATGGTATGCTCATAGTGGTTACATGTTTCCTTTGCTTTTGTCTCATGTTCTCACATCGACGCATATTTCGAGCGTGAGACTACAACATGCAGGTTACAAGTTTTCACTATTATGCTATTGGTTTGGTTTATGCTAGTGGTCGAGTGATCTTTCACTTTTGACGTGTATGCATTGAAATGATGTGTGACACAATTGAGTCTACAATGAAGGCTCATGCGAGACGGAGGTCTCGACCTTCTTGACACATGAAATGTTGGTATTGTGATCCCACAGGGTACATTAGGCACTGTTATTTTAGATGCATGAGATAGTAGCGGAGAGAGATGCTGATGCATAGATAGTTCTGACGCAGACCATTAGGAGAAATATGGACCTTGCATGGGCCTTGTTAGGAATCCTAATTTTTAGGAATTAAGGCTAATGTTGTGTGGATTTAAGGGGGCAAGGGCATTGAAGAAGGTAGTTTTGAGTAGGCTTTTCTCGTCCTTTTTTTAAGACAAATGTAAGATGTGGACCTAAGCGGTTACTTTCTCTCTCTAGCTTTTGTTTAAGTAAAGGAAGCATAGCGGTGTGACCACATCAGCAAAATAGTGGGTCACTAAGAGTCAAAATTTGACACTTTTAAAAAAAATCATTTTTACTTATTTTTTATTTAAAACTCCCTCCCAACATATATACACATCCAAAAATCATTTTTTGGCCCATATTTTAATCCACAAGCTTAGAAAGTCCATTTTTTCAAAAAAACTTTTCCCCCAAAAAGTAAAAAACACTTTGTTCTCTCCTCCTCCTCCCTCCTCCCTCCTCTCTCCTATCTCCCTCTCCTCTCCCTCCCTTCCCCTACCTTCCTCCTCCTCCCCAATCTCTCCCTCCCCCCCCCCTCCCTCCTTCTCTCCTCCCATCTTCCTCAATCTCCCTACCCCTCCCCCTCTATCTTTTCATCCTTTGCTTCCTCACGCAACATCTTACATGGTGCTCACGAACATCACAAATGGTTTGCTTCCACCACCACGTACTCCGCACACCAAAAGCATACATATTTGCTTACCCACGGTGTTTGCACTGAAGACCGCTGTTGAAGGTGATCAAAGGTCATCACAGGAACTTCGTGCCGCTCATGAGACCAATGTTGACATTTGGGTGGACGGCCATTTTTACCCTTACGATCCTATAAGCTGATTCCATCCATTCTTTAATAGCTTTTTGACATTTCTTCAATTTCTTGGGAGGGGAGAAGCGGGCTTGTTAGGCTATTGCAAGCGGTTGTGTATGGGTGCAGGTGCTTCTTTGCATATGTCGACGCAAGAATGTTAAGCTCTTCACCTCAAGACGACGGTATTACAAGAGAGTGTTGCCTCTTTGGAGAGGGTGGTTGAAACTCTTCAACAAAAAATGCAAGAAAAGGAATCCCACATTAAGAAGCTTGCCAACACCATCACATACTTGAAAGAAACACCCCTTGGTGCAAGGGAACGCAAGCGCACATATTCATCCATTGAAACTCTTGCACATTTGGGAGGAGCACGTAAACGACGAGTGACAGCCACAAGGTGATTTGGTCTTTGCTTGCATGATGCATTCTTACTTCACACTATTTTCTAATATTTATTTTTATTGGTTACTAGAAACTTCATCCAGGAAGCATGCGGTGTAACAAGCCAAGATGATCGAGTCAACCTTCTCAGTAGTTGTCTCAATACCCAGGATGTGATTTCTATCTTACAATCACCTGGAGGTAATCACATTAAGGATGCAGTCACCAACGACCTTATGCGTAGATTGAGAAATGTGGTTAGTGATGATGACGTGCAACAAGCTTGTGATGAGGCTGGAATCAGCACCAAAGCCTATCAGGCTATTTTCCAACTCCTAAAGGATGCCCTCAAAGAGCATGGCATTGTGGAAAACCTATTTGCCGTTCCTCACAAGGTCAACCTCGCAAAGAAGGCCACAAATGAAGATGTGTTCTCCCGCATTGGGATATACCTGTACATTGAGTACACAATGCCAACTTCCCTTTATGCTTCGTGTGCAACAAAGACAAGGGAAGAAGGTAAGAAACAATCCATAAGACCTTCGAAGAAGGGCTTCCCTTACACAATGTGGAACAATATTTTTGTGGACCTTAGAAGACTTCAGCAAGCCATGCTTAGATTTAACGAGAGTTACCTGAAGAAGGTGACACACTATACTTTTTTCTTTTGGTTTTGTTCTTATCATAGACATTGAAGTTTAAGGTCTTGGCACTATTTATTTTGTATTGCTTGGCACAAAGGTTTCTTTTGTGATGAAATTTGATGAGTGTCAAATAGTGAAAGGTCAAAGGTTAGAGAGGCTAAGTGTCACTCTAATGAATGAGGCCCTTTTGCAAACCAAGCAAAGAGATTCAGTCGAGCCATCTCCCACCCCATCTTTTAGCGTGCAATCAAAGAAAGACATTTGGTGGTTGGGTGCTATTGAGGTGCCCAAAGAGATCAATGAAGTACTTTCATGGATTTTTGAGAGAACTCCATGGATCACAGAAGTAATACACTCCCAAATTGCAAGCCAAAAGTTGGAGGTTGAGGGCTTTGGTAGCTATGATGTGGAGTGGAACTTAGGTGGGGACTGGAAGACCATAAAGTGTTTGGTTGGCTGCAAACAAGGGGCTTCTTCTCTCATGCCTTGTCCATTTTGCACTCCAGGGTACAAATCTAATGGGCAATAATCACACAAGAGCACTGCAAAGGTCAGTTCCATGCTTCCATGGCAAGGGCATGGAGAACAAGGGTTGGATTTTCATGATGTCGGAGATGAAGGTAGAGAGTGGGAAGCGTCTATTCTGAGATGTCCCATGCTCAATGCCCCATACCGTGATCAAAAGGACCACACTTGGAATCCAATCTTTCCATTTTCTCTATCGAATGTACATTTTTGTACATTACACACATTCATGCGCATTTTTGATAGGCTATTGAAGCTCCACATTGACTATGCTTTCACAATGAAACCATTAAAAAAGTCCCAAGAAGCGATCGACAGAGCGGAGGTACTCTTGAATTCCATTGGCTATCACGATAGAAATGTGTCTATTATTGCTGCAAAGAACACAGGGGAGGCCCATGAAATTGCTCAACAAGTTTCAATGAGTGGACAAAAAGCCAGACACTTTTTGAAGAAAGTTTCCCAAGGAAAGCCAAGTCGATATGCTGCTCAAAACAGCTCCAACCAACAGGCAGGTAACCTTTGGAGCTTTGGATGGAGTTATGCAAAGCTACTACTACCAATGATTCAAATGGTGAGCTTGCAAACAAGTGCAAGCAAGTTTGGGCACATTTTGATAAAATGGTCAAGCTTATGGGCCTTAACAGCACAACAGAAGAACAACGCCAATCATTTCAAGAAGCCTTGGCAGATTCTACCATGGTCTTCACCCTTTCTTGGGGTGAAAATAACAGCACACATTACATGGTAAGCCATGTTATGTGGTGAATTTATTACAAGGGATCGTTTTCATTAAATAATGTGGATCATTTACTCATGTGAACAGCATATCTTGTTTGCGCATGGTGCATTTTTTATACACAAGTATGGATCGCTTGAAATTTTTAGCACTCAAGGCATGGAGACGTCCCATTGTCGAGCAAGGGGAGTGTACTTCAAAAATACTCGACATGGTGGTGGAATGGTGCAATCCAATTATTTGGAGGAGATGTTCAACTAGTTTTTTCGCACAACATTTGCTTGTAAGCTCACAATGGAACGTGCGCGACAATCCAAGATTTCTATTGAAGTGCAGAAATAGAGTCTTCAAGAGCATAGCAACAAGTGGCAAATGTCGCAAGGTCCCACCAAGCATGCTGCATGGCGGCAATGCAAAGTGCGACAAGGGTCAAAGTGGATTTTGCATGAGTCACTACACGCGAACACAGAGTCCAACTCAATGACATGTTCATTTAAAAAATAATAGTTTTTTTTCAAAATTAGTGTGAACAGGGATCTTTTTAAATGGGCTCTTAAAAATATTTCATGCTCTCATAAACCACTCATTTCTTAAGAACAGGTGAGCTCTTACCATACTAAATGGCGTGCACCAAACAAACCGCAAAAGAGCATCCGCCTGCCAACAAAAACACCCTCCAAGGATGTGAGAAGCCGGCATGGCTTAAAGGCACAAGAAAACAGCCACGAACACCTAGCCGTTCCAAGAACTCTTCTAGCAGTGGGCATGGTAGTAGGGCACCAGAGTCATTGAGGGCTGTAGAATCTTCATGTTCACAAGAACAAACACCTAGAAAAATAATGAAGCAATGCGCCCAGTGCTGGAGAGAAGAAGAGGCCTAGCAAACACCGGAGTCCGATAAGGAGGAGCCACCGTGCCACCAATCACAAGCAGGACCATCCAAGACTGAGGTGGTCCATACAGACACTGAATCAGATACAGAGCCACCATGGCAGTGAGCTAATATACCGCGCACACATCGGGTGCCCGTTGGGGCGAAGACACAGCCTCGAGGCCAGGGAGCTCTCCCCAAAGCACAAGATCGGGAGCCAAGGGAAGAGGATGAATCAGAAGAGGCTGTAGATCCAACCCCTAAGCATGTAAACAGGTGCAAGTCAAAGTTTTTCAAGAAGCCTAAACGCCGCCAGCCAGTAAATTGTTGGAATTAGGGTTGCAGAAAAATGCACACAGCTTCGAGAAGACAAAAGAAGCTCAAGACACACAATAAAGAGTGTGTTACTTAGTGTGCAATGGTTAGATAGATAGCCCTAGAGTGATGGGCATTCTAGAGGGCTGAGACAGTTTCACTATGTGGGAACCGGCTCCTATGAGACAGGTAGTGGATCAGTCAGTAATTACTACGATAATTACCATGGTAAACCCAAGGCATATAAATAGGACCCATTAAATTATAATCGGGTTGGCAATTATTGTCAGCAGTTACGGGCGTAAGTTACAAGCAGGCATTAAGTCATTTGTCGGTTGTACTCTATTCATCTTTTGGTCCATAAGCCACATCATCTTCATTGTAATCCTTCATCTATAATTCCAATTACAGCAGTGTAGTATATTCCAGTTATACCTACTTTGTACTCACTTACTCTGAATCTGAATCTAAATCTGAATATCATTCTCAATACTTAGTCTGGTTCTTATTCCAGTAGATGTATTCCAGTTTAGTTTCTATTCCTTTGTCCAGTCTACTGTCTACACTAATATATCACCAGTAGTTGTAAGCTTCTAACACTGGAATTAGCTATCTCAAGAGATCAGCTCCAGTTCCATTTTGGCAATCATGGTGGCTAGAGCTGAAGCTCGTTGACTGGAACACTCTTCTCCCAGTTGGAAGTTCTCAGCTACAGCAATGGCACCCAAAACCAGTCATGGCCGAAAACCACCCATCCGTGTTGATCCTATTTCTGAGGAGTCGGGAAGAGACTTTGACCCTAAGCATGAGAGGGTGACTGACACTGAGGCCCATGAGAAGCACAGTCAGGCTGATGAGACGCAGGACTCACAGCATTCCAGTCACTCCAGACATAGACGGGCAGAAAGGGAATCACGCAAGGCCTAAAGTTCTCGGTCCAGGCAGGGGGATGAGGGTACTGAAGGTAGTAAAAGCAGTCGCCACACTTCCAATAGACAGGCCAGAGAGGACACTAACACAGAGACAAAAACAGATATTAATTGGGATGCAGATACTGACAACTGTAAGAAGACTCCAAAGAGGCATTCAGACTCTAAGAAGAGAAGCGACAGGACGAGTGGTAATCGGCATGATTACACATCCTCACTGAAAATCCCTTTTCCAGTATTCAAAGGGGGCAAGAGGGATGATCCAGATGTTCACATCCAGGATTTTGAGCAGTATGCAGAGCTGAAGAATCTTGATGAGGATGACTGGGGTGAATACTTTCCGCAAACCTTGAAGGAGGCAGCAAGAAAGTGGTACTACCATTACCCCACTTGTCAGCTTAGATCCTATAATAAACTACTTAGAGCCTTTGGACTGGAGTATTTCGACAACAGAGGTGATGAAGATATTCTTTGTGAACTGGATAAGATAAAGTAGAGGAATCTATCAGTCCGAAGCTATGTGGATAAAAGCAAGGAGTTGACAAGGCAGTTGCATGAACCGCTGTCAGAAAAGATTGCTCTTCGTCAGTGTCGTCCTTGGTTTCTTTGAGCTGCCAGATTCATCTTGGCTAGCCTTCCTTTTCAGTCCAGTCGGAGTGGTCTGACTATCCGTTGCTTCTTCATCCAAAGACAAATCGATATTTTTTGACACTGGAAATGGCTTCTCACTCCAAGCCATTCTTACCTGGTCATGGGCATCTGGAGCAGTTGCCCAATACAAAAATTGTCAAACATACCAGGCCTTGAATACACTTTGGGATTTCAGTTTGGCAGTTTGTTGAAGCACATTATGTGACAAGATCTGACAGAGGTTGATAGAAACTTTTGAATCCAATGTCTTTGCTAGCAGCATAGCGAAAAGCTTCTCTGATACATATGTCGGATTATTCTTTAGACTGACAGCTTCAGCTACAAACCTATAAGCAGCGGGAGCTTCGAGTCTGGCCACTAGAATTCCTTGACCACTGGCTTTTCTTTTCCGCTTGGCAGCATCATCCTCCTTCAAGACTGTGCTGATCTGCTGTGAAGTTTCCACAGACGACTTGGGCTCATTTGGCATACAAAATGAAAAAGCTATGTTGTCTGGTGTGACAGACACCTTCTTGCCATATACCATAGCACTGCCATCTTCCGCATTGAAAGAGTCTAGAACCTTCCTGATGATGGTTGTGTCAAAGTCAATTCTTGTGGCTTGCAGAACCACACGTAAATCCCACAGCTGCAGCAGAGCCATAGCTTGGTCAGTCAACACATAACGCTGAATCTTGCTGTAAGGGATGAGGGGAAGGCTTGCCTTTGTAGCATTGATAATAGCTTGGGTTTCATTGAGAGAGTCCTGCATCTTGTCGGAGCGTCTTCTCCTACCCATACACTGTGAAGATGACAGAACAGGTGAGGAAGAGGAAGACTTACTTGATTCTTCAAAGCCGTAACCAGGTGTTGCTGGCAAAGCTAGACAACAGTCCACTGTCTCCTCAGAAGACGAAGTCTGCGGCTATAGCGAAGATACCTCAAAGCTTGGCAATGGCGAATGGACAACAGGAGGGAATTGTCGTGCAGGATATTTGTGAGGAAAAATGCCGACTCGCCTTACTGTTATACGTTTCGCATCATAAAAGCTCCATCACTTACCATTCCTAGACTTTTGCGCATCGCAACTGTCGTGGCAGACATGCATTGGACAAGACTTCTACCCATCCTTGAAATGATTACTACTAAAGTGCCATCTGACCGTTGGGCGCCTAAAAATTGATAACTATGTTTCCACTGATACTGGGCTGGGTCCCCCAGTCTTGCTTGATCGCACTGGTACTGGTCCTGGTACCCATCTGGCTTGGTCCCACTGGCACTGGTTCTGAAACTGGAACTGGCTGCACATGAAAAAGCCAGATGGGTACCAGGACTAGTACCAGTTCCATCTTCAGTTCCTAGCTCCCTAATACCATGTTCCTTGATCTTGATCTTCAGTTCCCAGCTCCCTAATACCCTGTTCCTGGCTAGGTTCTCTAGCTTTGGAATAGTAGAGCTTGATCTTCGCACCATTATACACCCTGGCAGCAGTAGTCCAGATGAGTCTTTCAATCTTACCGTGCCATTGAAGATCAGCACAGTCTTGAAGGAGTATGATGCTGCCAAGCGGAAAAGAAAATCCAGTGTTCAAGGAATTCTAGTGGTCGGACTCGAAGCTCCCGTTGCTTATAGGTTTGTAGCTGAAGCTGTCAGCCTAAAGAATAATCCGACATATGTGTCAGAGAAGCTTTTCGCTATGCTGCTAGCAAAGACATTGGATTCAAAAGTTTCTATCAACCTCTGTCAAATCTTGTCACATAATGTGCTTCAACAAACTGCCAAACTGAAATCCCAAAGTGTATTCAAGGCCTGGTATGTTTGGCAATTTTTGTATTGGGCAACTGCTCGAGATGCCCATGACCAGGTAAGAATGGCTTGGAGTGAGAAGCCATTTCCACTGTCAAAAAATATCGATTTGTCTTCGGATGAAGAAGAAACGGACACTCAGATCACTCCGACTGGATTGAAAAGGAGGGCTAGCCAAGATGAATCTGGCAGCTCAAAGAAACCGAGGACGACACTGACGAAGAGCAGTTCTTTTTTGACACAAATGGAGAGTCAAGTCAAAATAGTGACTACTGAAAAGACTCTAGTTAGCCAGGCTGACAAACAAACCGCTCAGACTACTGAAGTCAACCAGTCGGCAGGACAGATTACAATCACTACCAGTACAGGCAAAGATCAGGCAAAAGCGACTACTTCTAAAAAGTCAGCAGAACAGTTGGATAAGGGCAAAGGTCCCGCATCTCCAACCCTACTGGGCGGTGTCTCTATTCCAAACAATGAAGAAGCTCTGCACCTGATGAAGAAGGACAGGTTACAGCATCTGCAGACCCATCCACTTAAATGGCTTCTCTTTCTACAAAAATCTAATTATGCTGCTTTACCCTATATGGCTCCTGTTACAGTGTATGAGCCCACTGATTCTGACCCAGCAACAGTCAATGCTGGATGTTCAGTCCTCATGGAACACTATTGTCAATTGTATGGGACAAATGTTGGACGCTCCAGGGTCAAAAGATGAACTGAATAAGGTTAAAGCTGAATTGAAGGACGCTGAGGACCATATTGAGAAGCTGAAGGAAGAAAGAGAAAACCAAAATCTACGCCACAAGCTACTTGAAGCTCATTCAGAGAGATCCATTAAGATACAGAAAAGTAAGCTAGCTAAGGCGGAGTCTCATATGCAGATTATGAAGGAAGAAAAGAATGAAGCACAAAGAGCCGCGGATCGGTTTGAAACTATCATGAGAATGAAGAGAGTTGACTTCAACTCCTTGATGCTTCGTCACAAAGCTCTGAAGACTACCCTCACTGAAAGATATATCTATAATAAATTGGTTGAGATTTTAAATCCATCAGGCAATGTTGTTTTTGATCTGGATAACTTGAAGTCTCTTATGGAGACCATGTGGAGTGACTTGCACGACAAAGTTGCTGAATATATAATGCTCTGACAAATCAAGCTATCCTAGATTATATTGAACAGCAGACTTCCCTTGAAGAAAAAGAAGAAGATAGGGAAGAAGAAGCAGGTAAGGAGGAGGATGACCACGATGAAGGGCATACTAATGATGATGATGATGATGTCTCTCCTCCATCTCCACCTCCAGGACCTGGTACTGGTGGCACAGGGCCAACTGGAGGAAATCAGTCTCACAGTCAAACCAGCCAGACTAGTATGAAGGGCAGAAGTCAGGCAATCAGCAGCCAGACCCCGAATGTAGGCTACATGCCAACATATTTTGCCAGCACGCCAACTAAGTCCTTGACTTATGAAACTATTGAAACGGAATCCAACCCCACCACAACAGGTGTTCAAAGTTGAAACCCTAACCCAAGCAAATTCTAGAAAAGGGAGAGAATCGTCCCTTCAGAATGCGTTGTGCTAACGTATGCGCTTAGCAGTTCCTTTAGCAAAGAATACGTGTAAGCTGCCCATTCAACACGGGATGAATAGCAGTAGTAAAAGTGAGGTACTTTTCCCCAACCACTAACAGACAGTCATCCCAAATGACTAGTAAACGGGATTCACCATATCGTACAACCTTGTTGAGGAAGCAACAATTTCCTGAAGAACCATCTTGGTTATTGTGGAAGATCCACAAGCACCCAAACCGAGCCATGACCTCTATTGGTGATTGGTAGACCCAAAGGAATCTCATAGCACAAATAGTGAAAAAATGCTTCATAAGCAATCACTGATGGGATGAATATGCATGCCGCCCCAAATTAGCCTTTGCTAAACAGTAGGGCCCATAACACCTAGTGTGCATGCATTTAGCAAAAAACAGATCCGAACCTGTATATCCATAGTCATCATTGCCAATACTTATGGAAAATGTGATGCTCGTAGCACACATTAAAGAGGAATGTAAATAGTTCCGAAAAGAAACTTAATATTGTCCACTGCAATCATTTGCAAGCCTTGCTAAAATGTTTGAACCATAATAGAAGGTGAAACATTAATCACTTCTAGGGAAACAATAAAAAATTTTCATTAACAACTCAGAGCCTTTCTATATGTATAAACAACCATCTATAATGTTATTTAGCAGTACTTGTACATGAACAAGTCATTCTAAGTATCCGAAAATTTTTGGCCACCGAAATTGTTCCTGATACGTCGTGCTAAAAATGGTCTAGAAAACAGATTTGACCAGCACCTAGGGACTTTGTCGTGACACATACTTGAAATAGGGGGCGCTAGTGCTAGTCTCAGAGACCCAGTAACACTGGGAATCCGCTAGCAAACCAGTCCCAATACAGTTGGGAGGATAAAGGAAAAAGTAAAGTTATGGCTGGGGACCAGCAGCTGATAAGCAGCATTCATTACAACTTATCACACTAAACAGGAGATTGAGACATCAGCAGGCTCCCATAACCAGGCAATACTTGGAGGATGATGATCTCCTATCTAATCTGGAACGCTTTCAGCGACTGTATGTCAGAGCCATGGAAATGGTTGAGCATTGGAAATCAATTTCTTTTCATGATCAAGAGACCTGCCATTTACCTGCACATCCCAACACAGTCCAGCTGTTGGAAAGGGTGCCTGAATGGATAATCACTACTGAAGAGAGAGTGACCAATCCACATTGGCAGATTGTCACTCTTTGGCTATAGAATTAGAACTTCTACTGGGAAACAAGCCAACATACAAATGTATGAAGGATGTCAGGAATCAGTTGAAAGAGGTTTTGGTGCAGATGCAAATTGCTAGAAGATTTTTGGATCAAAGGGTGCGGGCCATTCTTGAAGATCAGACGGCACCAGCAAAGGACCTCAGACTAGCATGTCAGTTGGAGAACAGGCAACTCCTCTCCGGAAACTATTTCAGCTGGTGAGAGTAACCAGAAAAATGATGCAGCAAGAGAACCAGACTCTTCTCAACTTCTTAGAATTTGTGCCTGATTCCCCAGTTCTCTTGTATGCTTTACCAGCAAGCGAGACAGAATTGCCAAGATTTTTTCCAGCACTTTACCCTCAACATCCAGAACCAGTCGATCGCCTTACATATTTCAAGATTATTGATGACCTCCAGGATTGGTATGAGCGATCAACTATGGAATGTAAAACTTGACAAACACTGTCTAATGATGCTCTCAGACTAAATGATATTCTGCAAGGTTGTCCTATGTTGGCACATTAGCCAAGCTGATCTCTCCTGCTGAGAGCCTCTCCCTGACATAGTGGTAATGCACCTCAATGTGCTTTGTGCGAGCATGAAAAACTAGGTTCCTTCTAACTACCAATGCGCTCTAACTGTCAGTGTAGATAGTTTTGGCAGTGTCCTGTCCAACACCCAAATCAGCCATAAGGCGTCTGAGCCATACACAATTAACCGTAGCTGTGAAGACTGCCCTGTACTCAGCCTCACAACTCAAAGTGGCCACAGTAGGTTGCTTCTTGCTCAACCATGATATACATGAGCTACCAAGCATGAAACAAAAACCACTTGTGGACACTTGCGTGTCAAAACAACCAGCCCAATCTGAGTCCAAAAAAGCATGTAGGTCTGGTGGCAATGATCCCCCCTTGGGATAAAACAAGCCAAGATGTAAAGTGCCACTCAGGTATCGGAAAATCCTCTTGACAGCCTGCCATTGCTTAGACGCTGGGCTATGCATAAATCTGCTGACTTGTGAGACTGTAAACTGAATATCTGGCCTCGTGTTGCATACATAAATGAGGTAGCCTATAGCAATTTGGTAAAGAGCGACATCAGCAGGATTGCTAGCATCATGTAGACTCAACTTCAAACCTATTTCTATGGGAGTGCCAATAGGTTTGCAATCCTCAAGTCCAAACTTACATAGCAATGTCTCTATGTAACTTTTTTGACACAAGGCAATACCACATCACATTGCTTAAACTGTATACCCAAGTAATGATGCAACAGTCCCAAATATTTCATCTTGAAAGTAGCATTTAAATCAGCCTTAAATGCAGCAATATGTCTCTCATTTGGTCCAGTGATCAACAAATCATCGACATAAAGAACCACAATGAGAAGTACATCATCCTCACCCTTTACAAACAATGTGACTTTTGTTGGACTGTTACGAAAGCCTCGTTTGACCAAATGAGTGTCAGCTTTCTCATATTAAGCACGAGGAGATTGCTTCAACCCATAAAAAACCTTCTTACATCTGCACACTTTGTCCTCTTGTCCTTTTATGATAAAACCATGAGGCTGCGTTACATAAACTTCCTCAAACATGTCACCATTCAAGAAAGCAGTAACAATGTCTGATTGATGTACATCCCAACCAAAATGAGCTTCCAATGCACATAGAAAACACACAGTAGTCATATGACAAGTGGGAGCAAAAGTCTCTTCATAATCTATGCCTTTTTGTTGTGCATAACCCTTTGCAACAAGTCAAGCCTTATGGCGATCGATCTCACCATCCGGCTTGCGTTTCAACTTGTAAACCCACTTCGTACCAATGGCCTTTTTTCTAGGAGGCAAATCACATAAAGGCCATGTGTCAAGCCAAAAAGAATGTGGCAAAGCTTGACTTTTGACCATACATCGTGCCATTTCCGTCAGTGACCTGTTTTTCCTCTCAACAACACCATTTTGTTGAGGTGTACAAAGCACTGTACATTGGTGTTTTATCCCACGACTAGCCAGAAATGCATTAAATTCATGAGACATATACTCCCCCCCTTGATCGGAACGGAGGGTGCCCATAGTACATTTCGAGACATTTTCAACCATAGCCCGAAATTGTTTGAAGCACATAAAAACTTCGGACTTCGCTTTAAGCGGAAATACCCATGCATGCCTGGAGTAATTATCAATGAAATTCATGAAGTACAGGTAATTGCCCAAGGACAGAGTTTGCATGGGCCCACAAACATCACTATGCACAAGCTGCAACCTGCATGTGGACCGAACTGAACCATCCTTTGGAAACTTAGAACGCTGCATCTTACCCAAAATACAGCCTTTACAAACATGTTTGACAAGTGCTTCAAGAGGTGGCAAAGAAGCAACCATATCAGATTTTTGTAAACGCAGAAAACTGGAAAAATTCAGATGACCAAAACGTGCATGCCAAAGTTTTGCATCTGAAATAGCCCTTGAATCTGCAACAGCATTTGCAAAATTTTTTCCACACTTGTCATACAAAGTGAGCTTATACAGCCCATGGCACAAAAGGCCAGATGCAACAATTTCATCACCAAAACTGAGATCATGAACTATACATCTGTCATCCACAAATTTGACCACAAGTTCAAGTCTAGCAAGTGCAGATACAGACAAGAGATTCTTCTTGATCCCAGGTACATAAAGTGCATCAACAAGTGTGAAGGAACTGCCATTTGTATCAGTCAGCACAATCTTTCCAACTCCCTGATCCGGATAAGAGGCATTGTTGGCACAAGTGACAGAATTCCCATGAGGGACAGACTCGAGAGAGGTAAACAATTCACGATGTGAGGTAATGTGCTTTGTAGCACCACTGTCGAAATACCACACATGTGAATCTGCAGCAACTGACAAGCATGCATCGTGGACATTAGGATTGTAAATGCACTCTGTGCTAAAAGCCCATTCTGCATCGACATCAGCATCACAATCTCCTTTCATAGAAGACTCAACAATGGCTACATTTGTAGTGGAACCAGCATTTGTAGTGGAACCACCCTCTTTCTTCTTAGCCTCTTTGGCCTTCAACTTAGGACACTGCTTGATCAAGTGATCATTAGCTTTACAGTAATGGCAATGCATCTTCTTTTTGCCCTTATCACTAGAATTGCCAGACGAAGTGTTGCCAGCAGAAGCATTAGGAACAGAATTTTTGCCACTCGTAGCAGAACTATAAGAAGTGACTGCATTACTGTTACCATTAGGAAAAAAATGGACTCTCCATGGGCCTTGTAAGAATCCCTAATTTAAAGGAAGCCTGCCAAGATTAAGGGGGACAAAGGCTTTGAATAGGGCTATTTTGGTAGGGTCTCCTCCACCTTTGACCCCTAAAAAGGTAGGGGGAAGGGGGGGGGGGGGGGGGGGGTAAGGGTAACCATTTAAAAAGTAGGGAAGGGGGGGGGGGGGTAAACCATTTGAAAAGTAGGGGGGTAGGGGGTCTTCTCTCTCTACCTTTTTGGCAACTTGTAAGTGGCCTCTTAACTCTCCCATGCCACCTAAGCAAATCCGTGGGTCAAAGAGGTCAAAAAAATGACTTTTTTCAAAAACTTTCAAAAAAACTCTATTCCCCCCTAAAAAGTACCCCCAACATATACACATAATAAAAAAAAGATTTTTAAGTTAAATTACTCAAAATTCAACATTTTTTGACTCCCTCCAAACTTTTAGAAAATTCCCCCCAAAATTGAAAACTCTCTCTCCTAATCTAAGCTCCTCTCCTACACCCACATCCCTTGCACCTGCACCTGCTGCTGCACCTACGCACCCATCTCTCCATCCTTCAAGCTCCATCTCTCCATCCTACAAGCTCTATCTCTCCATCCTTCAAGCTCCATCTTTCCATCCTACAATGCCTCTTGACGATGTGACCAATGTCCCAGCAAGCTCTTCACGCGGTAGGTCTCCAGGGCTTTTCCTACGCCTACCTCAAGAGTATGTTCCGACAAAGAAAACATGCTTGGGTACATTACCTTCAGCCAACGAACACCACGCTCAAGGGGAGAAGAATGTGGATCTCTGGACAGACAGATTCTTGTATCCAAAGGATCCTTCTCTCAATGTTCATCCGCCTTTTACAAACATTCCATCAATGTTGCAATACGTTGGAAATGGAGAGCAAGGTTTGTTGGGCTACTGCAAGAGACTCAACAAACACGAGATTGCGCGGTCCGAGATCTACTTGCGTCATTGGAAGTTGCTCAATGGGAGTTTCCACAATCTTCAAGCTCAGATGCAAACAGCTACTAGTGCGCTTGAGGAGGCAAAGAGCGCCATCACAACCAAGGAAAATGTAATTAAAAAGCTTGAGGATACTCTTTCACACATGAAGACTACTGCCATTGGAGGTAGGGTGAGGAAACGAGAGTTGTCCGAAATTCAGACTCTTGCACCACGTGGACGTGCAAGAAAACGAAGGGTGACAGCTATGAGGTAACATGTTCTATCCCTCATGTTGTTTAAGTTTAATACGGCTCATCATTGTTGTTTTGGGCAATAGAAACCTCGTCCAAGAAACGTGCGGCAGCGAGAATGTGTCAGCTAGGGCTACTTTACTTCGTTCTTGTTTCAACAAAGAGGATTTTATTGGGATGCTTGATGCTCCAGAGGCAAAACACTTGAAAGACGCAATCACTAAGAGAGTTCTTAGAGATTTTTCTAATATTGTCACTGATCTAGATGTTCAGGATATTTGTGATGCTATTGGGATTAGTACCAAGGGCTATCAAGCAATACATCAAGTGTTAAAAGATGCATTAAGAAGTCGAGGAGTCACGGAAAACCTATTCCCACTTCCTCACAGAGTGCAGATTGCCAAGAAGGTGTCAAATGAAGATGTTGTTCACCGATTAGGGGACTACTTGTATATTGAAGACACGATGCCTCTTCAGCCGCTCCGTAGAAAATCACAAGGAAGGAAGGGCCGCGAGAAGGGAAGCGGTGCTGTTTCTAACAGTGTGTTGCAGACCAAAGGGTTTGTTTACACCAAATTCAACAATATCTTTGTGGACTTGATACGATTGCAGCAGTCCATGGCTGTTTTCTACAATTTGAGTGATGCAGGTTAGTTTAGAGTTGCCTACATGCTCTATGATGTGTCATAACATGCATTCTGAGGCTTTATGTTGTTGGCAGTTCTTGAAGGCAAGCTTGTGTTCATGCTGAAGTTGGATGAGTGTGTAATTGTTAAAGGGAGAAAGTTGGAGAGAATGAGCATCACGCTTATGAATGAAGCCCTAGCTTCTGCCAAGCAATCTTGCAGTTCGAGTGAAGCGACAAAGCCCTCTTTTAGTGTGCAATCAGAGAAGGATATATGGTGTCTTGGTGCAATTGAAGTTCCGAAAGAGACACATGAAGTCCTTGCATGGATTTTCAATAGAATCCCATGGGTCACAGAGGTCATTAAAGCTCAAATAAACGGTGAGAAGCTCATGGTTCCAGGACGTGGGGAGTTTGATGTTGAATGGCATTTAGGTGGTGATCTAAAGACCATAAAGTGCATGCTTGGATGCAAACAAGGTGCAAATTCTTTACTTCCCTGTCCATTCTGTATGAAAGGGCACAAGACAAGTCGAGCAACTCAAGTGGAAGGTCAGGACGATGATAATGATGACCATATAAATAGGGAGTGGCAAAGTTCGGTTCTTTCATGTGATATGCTGCAGGTGCCCAATAGGGATAGCAAAGATCCTGGGTGGAACCCCATAATTCCCTTCTCCCTCAGCAATGTTCACTTTTTCACATTGCATGCGTTTATGCGAATATTTGATAGGATCTTAAAGCATCACATTGATTATGCTTTCACAATGAAGCCCCTTCAACGGTCAAAAGACTCCTTGCAGGGGGTGGAGACGCTCCTTAATGAGATTGGATGTCACCGATCAAGGGTGAACATTGTAGCAGAGACTTGTAGGGAGAAGACATATGAGGTGGCACAGAAGGTTTCCATGAATAAAGCCAAAGCACGTCGATTTTTCAAGAAGATGTCAAAGTCTCCAATGCAGGTATCCAAGGCAAGTGTCGATCTAGCAAGTGAGAAGCGGTGGGAGTTGTGGAAAGATTTGTGTTCATGCACGACGGACAAAGATCCCAATGTGGAGGTTGCTAACCAACGCAAGCTAGTATGGTCATCCTTTCAAAAGGTTGTGCAATTGATGAATCTTTCAAGCACCATCGTTGAGCAACGAGAGGAGTTCAAGAAGGTGCTTTATGAATTCACAAAGGCCGCTAAGGACGGATGGTCTGAAAGCAAGATTACACACTACATGGTTTGTTTTAACGGACTTAATACATATGCAATGTTTGAAAATGTAACTTTTCTATTCGCTTATCTCCTTTTTGGTTGTTTTAGCACATTCTCTATGCGCATGGTGCATACTTCATGGACCGCTATGGTTCACTTGATATATGGAGTACACAAGGCATGGAGAAGTCCCACTATCGAGCAAAAGGAGTCTACTTCAAGAATACTCGGCATGGTGGTGGTAGTTCACACTCCAACTACCTCCAAGAGATGTTTAATTGGTTTTTTAGGAACACCTTTGGGAGAACTCGTACTATTGAGAAAGCAAGAGAATCGATGTTAGCAAAGCAGTTACGCAACGCTTCCCGTACTGCAGCATCCGAGAAGTGGAAATGCTCGCGAGCGTCCCTCGGCCACGAAGCTTGGCGTGCAACTAAATATCGAAAAGCCAGCGTTTGGGCGTCGCGTCAGTCATCCGCATGATCCAGGTTTAGTTGTTCAATTCAATTGCTTTATTTGAGTTTCACTCAATCGGCCGCATAGTGTAAAAGGGCCCAAATCTCAAAAAAACCTATTTAAAGGTTGAAGGGGCTCATTTTTTCATCTTCCCTACTAGGTGCAACCATGGCACAAACAAAACAAACAGCTAGGATTGCATATCTAGAGGGGCCGGATGGCCAACGACTCAAAGGTACAGCAACAGAAGCTGGAACTTCACAAGCTCAAGGTGAGTCCACATAGAAGAAGCTGGAGCTTCAAATCAGCATGGCCAGTCCTCTACAGCAGCAAAAGAGAGACGGAAGCATCGTCTTGTTGTCTATTCATTGAACTCCAACGATTCTGATGGCAACAGGGAGGATGAGAGTGACCAGGGCAAAGAAACAAACAGCCAAAAGCAGCCGTCAGAAGGCTCCGAAGAGACACAAACAAATGAAGATGCCCCATGGGTTGGCGTCCAAATACAAACTTATCAGGCTCACATGTCTATTGGGGGTAAGACACTTCCTAAAGGGAGTGGACCTACACCATCACATCCGGTCGATAGTGAAGAGCACGAATCAGATGGAGAGTGGGTGGAATTCGATCATGAGGTGTTGGAAGTGCTTGTGCAGAAAAAAAAGAGAAAGAGCATTGTCTACAAGAAGAGGAAGCAAGCTGCCCCGACTCGTGCCAAAAATGCACCTCCACGTCGACCTCAGAAGGTACGAAAGCGCAGCCGTGCTTTTGCGGAGATTCGACACTATCAAAAGAGCACCGAGCTCTTGATTCAGAGGGCCCCTTTTGCAAGGCTATGCAGGGAGGTTTTGCAATTGTACAACACTCAGTTTCGGATGGGCTCCGCAGCCATAGAGGTAGTCCAAGAGGCAGCAGAGCAATATTTAACTGGCATATTCGAGGATTCTAACCTCTGTGCCATCCATGCAAAGCGTGTAACCATTATGCCCAAGGATATGCAGCTTGCTCGCCGTTTGCGCCATGAGGAGTAGCTTGTAATTAGGCATCAACCTTTTTGTATTTACGGAACTCCAAGATTGGGAAGAATTTGAATACAAGCGTCTTTTGATTCTATATCCCACTCTGTGCATTGTATTGGGAAGAATTTGAATATAAGCGTCTTTTATTGTATACCCCAGTGCGAATTGTATTGTTTTAATTCTGTACCATGCAATGTAGCACTGGTTCAAGTTTTGTCTACCTTCTACTGTATGTATGTAGCCATTAGCTTGTTATTGTGAAAAATTGCCTACGTTTAGCACCTTGGCTAAGTGGGGCATGCACTTCCTGATGTATCCATGCTATGTGACTCACTATTGCATGGCAAAAACATCTACAAAGTGTTCAAAATGTCTTGGAATGCCCCCAAGTTGGCTGCCACAAGGGCGCGCATTTGGGGCTTCTAGAGGCCTATGGATGGACATAATGCGTGCCCTTGTGGCAGCCTCTCCTAGTGCTTTGCTGACACTCTCCAGTGGTTTCCAGACAATTTTGACAAGCAATAAGTATGTTTTGTTTGCTTCAATTAGCATAGATGCTGCTGGAATTAATCCCCCCTGAGTACATGTCAGTCCTAAACTCCAAAAAGGGCTTAGATATTGCCACAAAGTTTACTCTTGTGGTTTGTTAATACAACTTTAGGTATCTGGGGCAAGATGGGCTTAAGGTTACCTGGGTATCCATGTCTTACTGTTTTGCAGCTGGGTATTATTGTCTTCTCACTCTGTTTTGTAACTGGATATGCTTCTATTCTCCAAGAAGGGTTTAGATATTGCCACAGTTTTGTGGTTTGTTAATACATCTTTAGGTATATGGGGCAAGATGGGCTTAAGGTTACCTGGGTATCCATGTGTTTCTCTTTTGCAACTGGGTATTAATTCCTTGTCACTCTGTTTTGTACTTGGGTATGCTCTTAGATGTGTCCAATTTCATCTGCCACAAGGGTGTGCATTTGCACACTTCATCTGCTGATGGAAAGCCCTAATGCGCGCCCTTGTGGCAGCATTGTTTAGGGACTTCCAAGCCCTTTACTAGGCACATACATAACTTTGGAAGCCTAGATATAACAAAGTATACATTTTTTAAATTTTAATGCCTGCCAAACCCTTTAGTAGTCATAGCAAAAATTATGGTGCTTCTCATACACAATGGAAGCCCAACATATAAGAAATTCAAAACCTTACAAGAAAGAGAGTCATAGACAGCAAAAAGTAGTTTCATTAAAGAAATCAATGCTTTACATGATATCCGGCTTTTGCTTTAGGATCTTTCTAATTACAATTTTTTGGCGCTTGGCCTTTTGGGGTGGCTCCCTGTTAAGTAAAGTGGTTGTGATTTCTTGGGTGTCGTTAACCCCTACAACTTGGTTCATGCCGACATGGGCAATAAGGCGCCCGTGAAAGTTTACACCGAAAGTGGATATTGCAAAATCTTTCTTTACAAGCACTACAAGGTTGGCCGTTTGGGCAAGTGTTGTTAAACACAACGCCTTGGAGAATGAACGGAGAGCAAAAATGTTGTAGCGACCATTGGGAGAGTAGTTGGCATGGACAAACACCACGACACCAGTGGGAAGTGTGCCAAGGTAGTGAGCAAGTGCTGCTTGAGGTCCGAACGGCGTCCTCCTCCCCCCTGACCGTTGCGCCCAGGCGTCAACCTCCAGAACATCCTGCAAAACATAGGTTTTCTGAGATATGGCACAGAATTATGATATAACATTAACAAAATCATTTGTAACAATCAAATGTAAGTGAGCATCTATACCTCTTGTCTACGATCCTCCTCATCGGCATCCGGGTGCAAGTAAAGATCCACGCTTGACTTCCCCTTTGGATCAAGCAAAACAAGTGTTGCAGTAGGTGGTGGTGAATCCACTCTTGCACGTTTAGCCAAACACATGGCTTTCACGGCCACAAACTCCTCCTCAGAGACCTTGGCCTTCTCGGCCGCTGTCACCTCAGCTTGTGCGATCGCCACTGTGTCCGCCAAAGTATTCCCCATGGGCAGTAGGAGATCATCGTCATGGGAGGTGGTGGTATCAAGCTCAAACTTTTCATGGGCATCGAGGATGGCGAAACACTCATCCATGCGAAGCTCAAAGGATTTCTCCAGATCATGCATAAACACAAACTCCTCCCCACCCACCACAATGGAGGAGAAGCGGGTAATCTCTACCTCAGGGATGGCATCCCGAGTGGTGGTTCCTTCTGGCGGTCCCGAGGATGAACCGGCTGATGGAGAGGCCTCCAAGAGGCCTTAAATCCCTACAGGGTAGGTCAAGGCAAGCGTCCTCTCCTCTGCAGATGAGTCAATGGCCGCGGGCTTGGGGTCCTTCACATCAGCCAATACCCCGCCGATCTGCAAGTGAGGTAGCACTACGTCAGGGCCTGCTGAGCACTCGTGAAGGAGGAAGATCATTATGGCCTGAACAGAGAAAAAAGTGTTTCCGATCCTTCCCTTACGCATTGCTCGCACATCATCAGCTTCAAGCCGCACATATTGTCCGGCGGGTTGTGCTATGGTGGCAAAGCGTGCAAGCCGTTGATGAAATGGCCTGTCCCCTTGGTAGATGTGGTGGAGAAGGCCTTCAGGGACCCATTGCCCTGGTCGGTTTGGTAACTCAACAATGAATCTCCCCATGCACGTGGAAATGTATGAAGTAATGTGCTCAAGAGATTGAGAGTGGAGGGTCAAGGTGGTTTCCAAATCGGGTTGGGTTGTGAAAAATGCTTGAAGCTCAGGTCGAATTGCATGCCCAACCTCAGTAAGGAATGCATCTAAAGCACTAGTAGCAGCCATGTCTTCTCTTTGCGTGATTGGGTATGCTAGGTCTCTCTACAATGCTAGGATGAAAATAGTGAAATGAGGAGGTGGTCCCATGCACGTGGAAATGTATGAAGTAATGTGCTCAAGAGATTGAGAGTGGAGGGTCAAGGTGGTTTCCAAATCGGGTTGGGTTGTGAAAAATGCTTGAAGCTCAGGGCGAATTGCATGCCCAACCTCAGTAAGGAATGCATCTAAAGCACTAGTAGCAGCCATGTCTTCTCTTTGCGTGATTGGGTATGCTAGGTCTCTCTACAATGCTAGGATGAAAATAGTGAAATGAGGAGGTGGTCCTCCTTATATAGACATATTCTATCTCGAAAAAAATAAAAAATATGGATTTAAAAAATAAATTTACACCACCTTAAAACTCAAGTACAAAATCAAGTACAACACCTTAAAACTTTTCAAAATCTTTAATAAAATATCCAATATATAAACGATTAAAGTTACAAGCCAATTCACTTAGACAAGATGATTTCGTCTGTAGCCCAATCTTTGTAAACAAGCATAGTGGCCTCCATCCGCCTTCCAATCTATACAACCAAAAATGGGCAATCAAAATACAAAAACCCATAGAAAATAAGAAAAGGTAGCTAAGGAAGCACAAAGCAGACCTTGCGTTGTTCTAGTTTGAAACTTGCATTACCGACATCCTCGAATCCCATTATGACAAAGTGTTCCCGAAGATTGGCAAGAGTCCAATGCGGATTCACTGCAACCACCTCCACCTCGTTATTCGGCATGCGGACACGAATTTCAAAGGATTGAATCTCTTCGGCTGTCAGCTGCAAGGGTATCCATTTGCCACGTTTGTGCATCCACCTCTCATAGCTAAACCGTGCATACAAGGTGCACCTTGCTTTCAAATACCGAAGGCAAAGCTGTGTGGGGGACACATTGCACTTATAACGGTCACCATCATGAAAACCGTCAACATAGCCCCAATTGACACCTAGAATGGTGTCCATTGCATCTATGTCAACTTCTTTGCAAACAAATATTGTTGGTGTTTCTACAATCGGTAGAGAGCGGAATGCATGCACAAACAAATGAATGGGACAATGCCAACTGAGACCCACCGATCTGGTTGCCTTACCAAACTTTAGGGACCCTTGGAAATCTTGCAACACCTTGCACTTGAAAGAAAGCAAAGCCCAATGGTCTGGAGTTGGCCATTCTACACTCTGCAATGAGGGTGTCTCCACGGCTTCTAACCTACCATAGCTTTGGCTTGACTTCGGCACCACGTACTTGTGGGAGTACATGAATATTCGCTGCTCGGTAAGTTTTTTTGATGAAACATTAGGAAACATAAGCTCCCCAATGTGAGCATGCACAACCATGAACGTGCCTGAGAGGCACTCAAGTGGCTGCTCCTCAACTAAGCTGGATGGAAAAACATCTTTACAAATGTCCTTAGTTAAACATAATGATCACATAAACGTAAACATGACATATGCATGGGATAGCTAAACCATGAAAACTTACAATGAGGTGCAAATTGAGTAGAAGCTCTCTTGAGGTGGAGCTCAGATGCACTGTAGACGTGTTGCACGATGGCCACCATTCCGGACTTTGTTTCTTTGAATGTCAATAGCCGGCCCTTCCAATGACGTTCCAATATGCCTCGACACCGTACGCGATGAGGTCCAACACGTGACGGTTGCATGTAGATCCATGCACCCTTCTTGAACACTTGTGGGATCCATACCCCCTCTGAGTCTTTTGTGTTGTGCAACACAATCTCCTCTATCTCTGGTTTGGGCCGTCTATGCGTGGACATGCTTGGGAAGTTGGGCTTAGGAAGGGATTTGAAAGAGTTGAGTACTGTGGAGAGAGAATGAGGAGCTGAGGGGAGGGTGAGGTGAGCTGCCTATGGTGGCTATGGTGGCTTTGACAGTGGAGATAGAGAAAGAGAGGAGTGAGAGGTAGAGAGGTAGAGAGGATAGTGGAGCTGTGGGCTATGGAGTGTGGGACTGTAGAGGGTTGATGGAGGTGTGAGAGAAGGGGGAGCTATGGAGAGAGAAGAAGAGAGTGGTGGAAAGCTTTTGGCTATGGCTGCCTTGACTGTAGAGAGAGAATGAGAGGAGGGAGAAGAGGGAGAGTGTGGGAGAGAAAAGTAATGAGGGAGAGAGAGAAAAGTGGATTTTAGGGGGGAAAATTGACTTTTTTAAGTTAGTTTATGTTTTGGGGCAGTTTTGGAGGCAAATGGGTCAACTTTGGAACTTTTAAAAAAAAATCAATTTTTTGGGTTTTTAAGCATGCGCTTTTTTTTTGGGAGGTCCCTCCCTCTTTTGTGACACCTCTCTCCTCCTATTTACCCCCCCCCCCCCCCCCCCCCCCCCCAAAGCCTACCTCCCACCTCTCTCTAAGAACCAAGCATTGAAGAGGGAGACAATTAGGCTGCACCCCTACCATTCCTCCCCCTCTAGGTGATATCCCAAGAGCCTTCTCATTCGTTCTCCCTTAAGCCTTCACTGATCAAAAAGGCCCAAGGAGAGTCCATATTTTTCCTAATGCCACCCTTTCTTTGAGAAGCAATAAAAGCCTGTTCAACTGCACGTTGCCTAGTCCTGTTTTTTCTAGAAAGTGACTCTTGCAACAGCAATGTGCATAACGCATCAAACTTGACAACTTTAGCATTTCCTTGGCTCATTAGTCTCCAAGTACTAGCAAAAGTCTGGTAGGAATCTGGTAAGGCATCAAGAACAGTCTGCACAAGGGAACTGTCTAAAATGACTTCACCTGCAAAAATAAGTTTCTCATTGATATCCTTGACACAAGCAAGGAAGTTTCCATATCATCTTCCTCATGCATAATCTTCGACTCCAGCTCTTTACGCAGCAAAGCAATTTTAGCCTCATTGTGGCTTGCATAAAGACGTGCTAGAATATCCCATGCCTGTTTTGTAGATTTTGCTGAATGGAAGTGAGAAACAATGGTGCGTTTCATAGACAACGCAATCAATGCATGAACCTACGCATCCTTTACATCCCAACGAGCTTGTTCTGTCGTAGGCAAAACAACTCTAACAATTGCAATCCTTGCAGCAAGACCTGCAACATCCTCAACATCGCCTACATCCTCAGAACTAGGATGTACATCAATGCCCTTCACAATGTTCCAGACGCCCTTTTTCACAAGAACATGTTGCATCATATAAGCCCACATAGGGTAGTTGTCCCCATCCAACCTGTCCTCAGCAGCAAACATCTTAAATACATCTGTGTTGTTGTCAGCCATGGTAACTGATGCACCTGATGTGAAAATTTCCCAAAAATAGGAGAAATGGAGCGGGAACAACACGTGCTATATAGCACAAACCGTAGAAGACTATGAGGCACCTGTTATGCAAAAAACGAACCTGACAAAAATTTTGTACAAAATGACGAAATAGCCTGTGCAGTACTTCCTATGGTGGAAACGGAGGCCGAAATGAGCTCACTAAAATCGGAGAAAGTGAGAAAGCGTGTGCTGGAGCAGCTGGCAACTAAGCCCGGAAGATGTAACCTTCTCTGATACCAATTGTTGGAATTAGGGTTGCAGAGAAATGCACACAGCTTGGAGAAGACAAAGGAAGCTCAAGGGACACAATAGAGAGTGTTTTACTTAGTGTGCGATGGAAAGATAGATAGCCCTAGAGTGATGGTCACTATGTACAATGCTCGGGGGAAAAAACCTCCTAAAGAGGGAAAAAATACCCTGGCAGTCCTAGTGTATTCACACACATTACTACCACATGTATATGGTAACACAAATGTGCAAGTTCCCCCAAGAAAACCATAGCGGCGCCGAAAAATAGCAAGGGCATTTGCAAAAATCCACCACTACTAGAAGACTACAGAGCTTTTAATTCGACGCGCCCCCTTTTCTTGCACAGTGAAGGAGGTGCTTCAAAGCTATGGAAATCAGTATACAATGCAAGCAATAGCGCTAGAGGCTATTCAAGAAGTTGTAGAGGCCCACATCATTTCGATGTTGGAAGATACCAACCTATGCACCATTCATGCAAAGCGAGTGACAATAGAGCCAAAAGATATGCATCTTGCATGTCGATTGCGACGAGACTTCGAGAATTAGCCGAAGTTACCCCCCTTTTTGTATTGCACACCCTTATCTTTGTATTGAGATGACTTTGCAATGACAATATGATCAACAGTTGTGTCTGGTGTGTCTATTATCCATGTGTTTTGAATTTATTGTTTCTGAACATGAAGAGTTAGTATAAATCAAACACTAACTTTCTGGGTATCCTATGTGGCAGAGAAGCCTAGCAGGTGCAAAAAAACAGTGGCCACAAGGGCGTGCAAATGGCCCATCCATCAGTTTTGGATGGCCAATTTGCGCACCCTTGTGGCCACCCTTTTTTTGGCAATTTCAAGCTTTGTTTATCCCATAGGATATCAAAAAAGTTAACATATTTTGAAACCAGGTGTCTATGCAACATTAAATTAGTTTTTTCAAATGTCCAATGCAATTGGGCCTTTTGGTGCAGGGATGTATTAGGTAGAGCTAAATCAGGTGATAGTGTGCTTGAAAACTTAAATTCAGAGTTGATCTCACCTTTTCTAGTGTCCTTGAGTGCAAACATATACTCCATATGCCAAAAAAAGGGTGGCCACAAGGGCACGCAAATTGGTCATCCAAAACTGATGGATGGGCCATTTGCACGCCCTTGTGGCCACCCTTTTTTGGGCAATTTCAAGCTTTGTTTGCCCCATAGGATATCAAAAAAGTTAACATATATATTGTGAAACCAAGTGTCTATGCAACATTAAATTAGATTTTTCAAATTTCCAATGTAATTGGGCCTTTTGGTGCAGGGATGTATTAGGTAGAGCTGAAGCAGGTGATAGTGTGCTTGAAAACTTAAATTTAGAGTTTATTTCACCTTTTCTAGTATCCTTGAGTGCAAACATATGCTCCATATGCAAAAAAAAAGGGTGGCCATAAGGGCGGGCAAATTGGCCATCCAAAACTGATGGATAGCCATTTGCACGCCCTTGTGGCCACCCTTTTTTTGGCTCCTGGTAGGCTTCTCTACCCCCTAGATACTTAAAAAACATAAATTAATTGAAAGCAATTGGTTTTGCATCATTACTTTAGAGAAACCATTTCTTTTCACTCATATGTGTTTTATACTTTCCTCAGAATTAAGGTAAGTTTAAAGAAGTATCATGTGCATCCAACCTCCGCTGTGTTGTTACTTCAAGCAAAAAAGACAGCTTATTGAAACATATCACCAATTACAACAATTTTCAAGATTGACAAATCACATTTAGAAGAATGTACAAGATAGAGAGACACTTGGGAATATTTTTTAATTACTTCCAAAAAGGTGATTTTACATCATGTATCTGAGGAGTGCATAATTTTCTTGACCATTTCTTGACGCCTATCTTGCACGTAAGGCAACTCTCTAGTCAAGAGGGACTGTGCTATGGCCTTTGGGTCAGTTGAGCCAATGAAAGCATGTATCCCTATCTAGGCAAGCACTTTAGCATGGAAGCCAGTGCCAAATGCTATGCATACAAGGGATCTACGCACTAGGAACACAAGATGCGCAGTTTGAGAAATGGTGCTCAAACACATAAACTTGCTCAAAGCTTTCAACAACCAAGTCATAAAATGGGCTTGGGGAGTAGATTCATTATGGATAATGGCCACATCGCCAGGGGGGAGTTGTCCTAGGTAATGTGCAAGGGAAGACTGACGTCCAAAGCCCGTCCACTTGCCACCCGTCCTTGCAGCAAAATCATCAACCTCCACGACGTCCTGTCATAAACCAATGAAGGTTGAGAAAAAATACAATGAAGGATAAAAAAATAACATGAAAACTAGGATAGAGTTTACCTCATGCTCCTTGTCTTCCTCCTCTCTGTTTCCCTTTTCATCCAAGTCAATGCTCCCATGCACCGCAGCTACGAGCTTTGGATCATCAGATGGGGAGTTGCATAATGGCATAGGCGTCCTAGCGGCCTCAACCTTAGCTTGCGTGGCTTGGAATTCTTCATCAGCCACGTGCAACTGCTCTGCTGCCAGGACCTTCGTACATACAACTGCAATAGTGTCAGCAGAGCAGAGTCCCCAAGTGGCAAGAGCTTGCTTTCTTAGGGCATTTAGCATATTGTCTAAGGGACATTTGGTGTTGTTGCATAGCACGCTCAAGCATTCATCTATGCGTAGGCCAAATTCTTTCTCCAAATCATGCATAAAAACATACTCCTCCCCATCCACTACCACTGAGGAGAAGCGGCTGATTTCTACCTCTGGGATAGCCACATCCATCAATGGTAGTGTCACTGGAGTGTCACAAGGGCCAGCCACAACGATGGATTTCTCAACCACTTCCTCGCGGCCCCTAGGGTATTCGAGCCGAAGTGTCTTTCCTTTCGCTGCAAGGTTCATGGGGATAACCTCCTACTCCTTGTTGTCCTTGATAAAGGACCCAACCTGAAGGTCTGGTAAGCGGAGCTCCTCCAAATCAGGTTCCTCGCCTCACCAAGAAGATAAATGTTGCTAGCCGAGAAAGGTACTCCACCCCCAACTTGTGCTTCTTGAGCACTAACACCCTTGGGGCTTGCTCGTCCAAGAAATGGCCTGCGTCGGCAGAAATTTCTTGGAATCGTCCCAACCGCTTGGAGAATGGTCGATCACCTTTGTGTATGTAGCGCAAAAGATCGCAAGGCACCCAGATCCCTGCATGAGGGGAGATAGATACGGAATATTTTATGATGTGCTCCTCCATGAATGCAAAAGTCTCGACAAATGCATCCATATGAAGGGCAATTGTGGCGTCAAGGTCAGGGAGACGAGTAAAAAAGGTGTGGAGTTCCAACTTCCCTTTGTATTTGGTGTCCTTGAGGAAGAGAATGAAACGTGACAAAGGGGTGGATGTGGGTGCAGATACAGAGACTGTGGAAGCATCCATCTCTAGCCTGGGGTGTAGATAGAGAGTGGAGGAGCTCAAGAGTTGCAAAAGTGAAAAAAAAGAATGAGTTATGCGGCGCCCCTTTTATAATGGTCCCTTTCTTAAAGACATTTAAAATAATAAAAAAAGAGGCACTTTCACCAAAAAATGATCTCTCATTTCAATGCGAAAAAATATATTCAAAGACATGATTTGCTGAAGCAAATCATGTTGATTACATCGGGGATCGTTTTCAAAATTGCAAGAATTACACAGTTATAAGAGCGATAGCATAGTTCCATCCATCCCCCAGTCCTCCTCGACCTTCAATTTGTCTTCCATTCTCTTCCCAATCTGCGAACATTCATACAATAAGCATCCAATGATCGACAAACTATGATGTATTGAAAATGTGGTGGAAGGATTCTCACCTTGTGACCTTGTAAATGAAATTGTGCTTGTTGAAGGGCCTCAAAATGTTACCATATACATGTGGTAGTGATGTGTGTGAACACACTAGGACCCCGGGGCATTTTTTCCCTCTTCAGGAGGTTTTTTCCCCCGAGCATTGTATATACGCCCATCACTCTAGGGCTATCTATCTTTTCATTACACACTAAGTAGCACACTCTCTATTGTGTGCCTTGAGCTTCCTTCGTCTTCTCCAAGCTGTGTGTGCCTCTCTGCAACCCTAATTCCAACAATTGGTATCAGAGTGGGTTGCGTCCTCCCAGGCTCAGTCACCAGTTGCTCCAGCACACGCCTGCTCACTTTCTCTGATTTCAATGAGCTTTGGCGAGTGTTCGCAGGTCGACAAATATTTTGGGAGGGCTTTTAGAGCTCAGTCTGCTCAGTTTTTTGATTAAGGCTCATTTCGGTCTCCATTTCCACTATAGGCAGGCCTGCACAGGCAATTTCGTTATTTTGTGCAGAATTTTTGTCAGTGCCCTTTTCTGCATAACATGTGCCTTATAGTCTTCCACGGTTTGTGCTATATAGCACATGTTGTTCCCGCTCCGTTTCTCCTATTTTTGGGCAATTTTCACATCAGGTGCAGCATTTACCATGGCTGACAACAACAACACAGATGTGTTCAAGATGTTTGCTGTTGAGGACAGGTTGGATGGGGACAATTACCCTATGTGGGCTTATATGATGAAACATGTTCTTGTGTCAAAGCACATTGAGGTGCATTACCACTATGTTAGGGAGAGGCTCTCAGCAGGAGAGATTAGCTTGGATTATGTGCCAACACAGGACAACCTTGCAGATCTTTTCACAAAGGCATTGTCTCGTGAGAAGCTTGAAGCTTTCCACAAAGCTTTGGGCTTACTCCCCTTTGTGGACTCATCATGTACTCAGGGCATGGCACTTCCCTTTACTCATGTGCCAGCTCTCGTTCACCACATCACTCCAGGGGGGATTTGTTACCATATACATGTGGTAGTGATGTGTGTGAACACACTAGGACCACCAGGGCATTTTTTCCCTCTTTAGGAGGTTTTTTCCCCCGAGCATTATATATACGCCCATCACTCTAGGGCTATCTATCTTTCCATTGCACACTAAGTAACACACTCTCTATTGTGGGCCTTCAGCTTCCTTCGTCCTCTCCAAGCTGTGTGTGTCTCTCTACAACCCTAATTCCAACACAAAACCCATAATAGCCAAATGTTCTCGCACATTACTGAGAGTCCAATGCTTGTTCACTTGGACTGCCTCCAAAGCATCATTGGGCATCTTCACTGCAATGTCAAAGCTTGCAATAGCGCCGTCTACACTCTGTAAGGGAGTCCACACTCCAAGCTTGCACATCCAACGATCATAGTGGAATCGTATGTACAAGGAGGTGCGGGATTTCAAATAGCGCATTCCAATACCTGAAGCTCCAACCTTACAATGTACCGGTCCCCATTTTGCATGCCCTCCACAAAACCCCAGTCCTCTTCTAAAAGCCTTCCTAATTCCTCATAATGTACATGTTTACATACAAGCATTGTGGTAGTCTCCACAAATCCAAATTCTTTACAAATGTTCACAAAACAGTAAATAGGCAAACATCAAGTCAAGCCCACAGACCTAGAAGCTTTAGGGAATTTCAAAGAGTTTTGGACATCTATTATCATCTTTTGCTTGAAGGATGCTACCCACCACAAATTTGGCACCGGCCACGCCATACTTAATAAGGAAGTTACTTTGATGGGTTCATGCATTCCAAACTCTTGTGTAGAAGTAGGCACAAAATATAGGAGTGGGAATAGAAGAAAATCCTTCTTTGAACCAGTTTGGTTGGGCAAAGATGTGCGAACATTGTTGCTCCAATATCCGCATGTATACCATTGAATGTGCCGGAGAGACTATGTAGTGGCTGCTCCTCCACCAACGTGGATGGAAATATGACTATAAATGCATGGCAAATATTAAGTATGAATCCATAATAACATTACACTGTGATTTCACACCTAGCTTTGTATTCTCAAAACATGTACTTACAATGTGCTGGAAATCGAGGTGGTTGTTGCAATTGCATGCTTGACATTGAGAAAACATGTTGCACAATGGCTACGGTCCCCTTGTCTTTGCGGTTCTTGAAGCCAAGGAGATTTCTTTTCCAATGATGATCCAAGTTTGCACGATTCCGCACACGATGAGGGCCAATATTCGATGGTTTCATGTATACCCAAGCACCTTTGGTGAACTCTTGTGGAACCCACTCATCATCTATACCTCTAGTGTTGTGGCATGCAAGTGATGTGACCTCATCCTTTGGCCGCCTTTGCGAAGTAGAGCTTGCCATGGTTGAACAAAGAAAATTAGGAGGAGGAGCAGGACCTTGCTTGCTGCTACAATGTAGGTGGGATAAAGTGATAGGAGAAGGTGGTTAACTCTTGCTTGGTGTGGCAATGGGAGGAGAAGGTGGATAACCCTTGCTTGGTATGGCAATGGAAGGTGGTAGGGGAGAAGAGAGGAGCTTCCTTGTTGCAGCAATGGAGATGGTGTAAAGAGAGAGTGTTGGAGTAGAGGATGAGTGTGATGGTTGCAACCAAGGAGGGGTTGAAAAAGGGGTTCTAGAGAGAGAAAATCATTTTTTGCCTAAGGACTACTTTTGGGGAGGTTCTGGATAGCAAAAAAAGTTTTTTCAAAAGTTTTTTAGAAAATTTGAATTTTAGGATTTTTGTGTGCACGTTTTGACTTTTTGAGGTCAAAAATTTCTTTTTTTGACCATAAAATAGATTTAGGGAGGTTTTAAGGAGATAAGATTTGAGTTTTGAAAATTTTGAAAAATTTCAAAATTTTGGGATTTTTTCAGAACCGGATCAAAAAGGTGGGAAGTTGGAGGTTCCATATGGCCCACTCAATAGGTAAGAGCCCATTAAGAAGTGTAAGACTACTTTGTCCCCCTACATTTTTTAGGGCATAGAGTATGTCCACCGCCCTCTTCTCACTGGCTGGCCTCTAATTAACCTTAATCCCAAAGGGCCCCTAGAGGGTTCATATTTTTGTTAATGACTAGAGAGACGGTTACATACGCCAATGATGGTGATGTCACACTTACCTCTAGACTCCACCCACGATACATGTCTGACAGAGATAAAAATCGCTCCCAGTGGTTGCTAGATGAGTCTGCAGCATTTTATGCCATGCCATTGTAGAGTGCACCCGCGGTGCGCGAAGCGTGCGTGCGAGACAGGTGAGTGCAAGCGTGAGAGGGTGAGGTGCAAGGGAGACAATATGTGGTGGAGCTCTCAGAGGCAATACCCTCTAGCCCCTTATTCTCTATATGTACATAGGAATAAGATGAGGGTTAGTGTGAGTGGTCAGTGTTAGTGGGCGACCAGGCACTGGGCGCCCAGCTTGGGGTGAGTCACATCGCCTTTACCCCAACATACTCCCACTTAAAGGCGATTGTGCCGATAAGTGGACCCTACTAGCTATCTACTAGTATATACAAGATGATAGGTGAGAGACTCTCTCAACCCACGCCCACTCGCTCACTCACTCGATCTACATGCAGTCGCATCGGCTCTAGGCGAGCGTGAAAATCAACGCTAGAGCCTGCATGCAATTCCTGTAGACATCTCTGTATGGTTTGCAATGCTCCACGAAGCGTCATGCTAGCATTAATCATCGCTAGAATGGCAATCCCTACAGCAGTCTCATCGGCTCTAAGCGAGCGTGAAAATCAACACTAGAGCCTGCATGCAAATCTTGTAGACATCTCTGTATGATCTGCAAGGCTCCACGAAGTGTCATACTAGCAGCAATCATCGCTAGAATGGCAATCCCTACTATAGGTGCTCCCACTGCACCTTCTAAGTTGGGCCTTCACACTAATAGGTCGTACATGAGACGTCCAAACGCTGATGACATATGCGCAGTCTTGGCTCTATCGGCTTCCTCAGTGCCATATGCATACAATGCATCATTAGGAACACTGATCATGTATGGGTGTGTCTCATCTGACACTGGAACATGCATGTCCCTGTCGTCCATAGGTGGTACCCTATGTCCTGGCAAATCATTATCAACATCTAGCATAAGCATTAAAAAAAACTCAATATCCATCATCTCTGCATATGCCTCTAGGGAGAGGAACGGCTCTACCTCTCTCTGCATAAAACGAGATAACTTCTGTTGTGACTCACTGGAGCAAACCCGCTCCACCTCTGCTGCTGCAGAGTCTATTGACATGTCCTACACAACTAAATGCCTTGTCTCTAGAGCATAGTGGAGCTCACTCGCCTAGTCTCTCGCTCATCACATGTCAGTGTAGTAACTGAGACTCTACCATCTCGTACATCAGAAACATGCAGTGGGTAAACCATAGAAGACCTAGCTCCTCGAGCAATGACTAGGCGACCCAGGTGCAAGTGGAATGACCACTCTCAAAGCAGTACCTGACAGCCGTGATCCTCTTTTGATTTTGTACAAACGTTTTTTTTGAAAATACAATTGCTTTGATGTATTGGTAGCTATTCTATATATTTTATGAAATCCCATTAAGTGGATCACGGCGCGCATACAGCTGTGTGGATTTTTGTTTTTGTATTCATCACGCTGTGATCCACTTGTATGGATTTTACTCCTCACAAATATAACCCAGTTTTGCATTTAATCCATAGTAATCATCTTATTTTATTGTCTATATGATTAGTTGGTAATAATTGTGAGATACCTAGTTATAGTTTGTCAAAACTTATATGGTCATTTGGTGCTCTTCTTTTTATATATGTTTGATGAAACTTATATTTGTGAGTATGAAATAAATGGCACGTTTAAGATCACCTAGGAGGAAGAGGCAAAAAATAGATCTCGAGCGCATTGTTGGCCAAGGAAACCTTTCAAGAAGACTGTCGGAGTTGATAAAAACATCAATGAAGAGGAATGTTGACTTCACAGAACCCATTGAGGAATGTTGACTTCACAGAGCCTGCCATTAGTTTGGAGGAGCCTTCTCTAGGTTTGGAGGAGCCTGATACTGACCCGTCTATAGAAATTGAGTCCCCTTATACTCCAAAATTTATTGTACTCAACTCACCTAAGAGAGAAATGGACTTTTCAGCACCTACTTTGCAGAGTGCCCAATGTGTTGCAACAATCCAAAAGAAAAAAGAGATAGTATTTATGAAGACCCTACAGTGATTGATGAAAGGCTTTTAGATTTTGCAGTTTCGTATGGGGTTGGTGATAAGTTTGATTTGGTCTCCTGCATTTTTAATGCTCCATTTAATCATGATGAGTTTATAGCTGAACAGAGTGAACACTTGAAGCTGGAACGAGAGAAGTTTGACCTTCACACTCAAGAGGGCAGGGTTAATGTTGGTGAAATGGTGGTAGTCCATTTAAAAGACTATGATCCTAAAAGACAGTCTGACAAGAAGTATAATCAGCTGCCTCTTATGTACAGGCCCCATTGTTGCAGCTTACATGATTGGGAGTGCAAGATGATTCAAGATTCCGTTGGATTTATAATATTTTTAAATGGAGTATTTACAAGTCTTATAAAAGATCCTAAGGAGGTCATGGAGGAACAAGATTTAACAGCAGATGAAAAAGAGGAAAAGAATGAGGAATATATTGAAGTGACAGAGATAGAGGAGTCCATTGATCTTGAAGAAGAAGCAAACGAGGTGAAACGAAGCAATCTTCTCTCAGTGAAAACCTCAGATATCAAGCTACCTCTAGATGTGTCAGGTTTCAAAGAGCGGCAAGCCACCTTAATGCTACCAGGAGTGCCAGAGTTTAAATTTGGAGATAGGTCGTACATTTTCCTTCATGATATACCAAGTACTTTTGTTTGCGGGAGGACTTTGCACTGGCCACTATCTCTAAGTATCAGGAGGAGAGGAATGGATTTGTTTCAGATGACAGTAGTGATGACAAGGCAATGGAGATCTCCAATAACCCATTGGACTACCTTAAACTTTGTTTTGAAAAGGTAGAAAAGTATAAAGAAAGCCTTCCTGATAAAGCCACATTTCAAACTATTCAAAATAATCTTAAGCCATCAACTAGTAAACAGGATATGGAGGACTGGTTTAAGCGACCAGCGCAGGAGTCAACCGGATCAGTCAACCTATGGAAGGATGAGCTTTCTTGCAAGATGAGAGTTTCATGATATAAAATCCTGCCCCCCCCCCCCCCCCCCCCCATCTCTCTCTCTCTCTCTCTCTCTCTCTCTCTCTCTCTCTCTCTCTCTCTCTCTCTCTCTCTCTCTCTCATACACAAACACTTCTTTTGTTTACAGTCATGGATTGCTGAAAAGGACGACTTTCTTTGTCGTCGAAGAAGACAGTTCCATGGTAGGGATGCATCTCTAGGACAATATCTTCCTAGTTTATGCGAGGCACCCATCCTAATCTTTCACAACAGAATGTCACAAGAGGGGAATACTGCAACCTATGCTTTCAAGACATTATCTCACTTCTTAGGTCATCCAATGCTACCACAAAATGCTGACAAAGTTATCCTTGTCAATAAGGTTTTTGGGAGAGAATGTTTTGGTTACTCTCGCCGGGATATACTGGGAGCCGTGTAGCATATTACTACACATACACAAAAATGGCATTATCTTTAGGGAAAGAAGACCCTACTGAACTCTTAGAGTATGGCAAACATTTAATGATCAGATACAATGGCGAGGTTCCAAATGATATTTTCAAATCATCAAAATGTTGAAATAGTTGTGGTACATATTGAATTTAGTTCTACACGCATTTGTGTTACATCCGATCATCTAAATTCTAACTCTCTTGTTCCACCGATGATTGGCATATTGCATTGTCTCTCTCCACCTGATTTGACTTTCAAGAGCACTTGAGTTGTTGAATGCATCTGCTTGCTTTCTTTTCTGAAGTTGCAAATGTCTGATTGGTTGTACGGTTGCTGAAGAGGCCAATACTTGCTTTTGTTGCATGCGATGAATGATTCTTCCATAAAACCACTGAAATAACTCCTTCAGAGTGTTTGCCTTATTTCAAGAGCCTCCATGTTGTGTGTGTCTGAAGTAGGCATTTCTAGCCATGTAATGAGACTTCTCCAGGCTTTGGGTGTTCCATATACCTGGATTCCCATACTTTTGGATGAAGTATGGCAAATGATTAAAAATAATGTGCTGCAAAAGAAGAAATTTATTTAGAAATTTAAACACAAACTTAGTACTAAGACTATATGAGGTGCTTTGAATTTACCATGTAATGAGTGATTTGAGTGTTTGTCCATGTTGTCTTGAAGGATTTTTTTAGTAGCTAAAGGTTTTGTTTAAACTTGTTGAGATTATCCTGCGACCAATCATCATTCTCACACATTTGAAATAATGTATCAATGGAATGCCACACATCACCCTTTGCATTGCGAGTTGTTGGCTCTTGGTCTTTCACTGTTAAATGAAGTTTTTTCCAGTGCATATACTCAACTTTGCTAATGTAGGTAGAGTGATATACTCTCCCTCGCTTTGTTAGCTTCACATCTTTCATACCTTGAGGTTTAGATAGAAAACGGTGTTCCTTGACCCCACCTATGGATGGTTTGCAGGATACATCTTTCTCATTGGTTGACCTTTTTTCATCTCGCTGTATTTTTGCATTGCCCCTATGTAGACCAATATTTGACAAAACTAGTTCCAAAGCCTCTAGAGCAACTTGTCATTCAGATGACTTTTTGATTTTCCAAGCAAACCCAATGTACAATTATACCAACTTCTCTACAATTTGGCAGAGAGCATGCATTGTACAAATATGGACATTAACAAGTGGTATATTTAGAACTAGTTGGAAATTAGAGTCTTGGTTGTGATGATTAGGAGCCTTCCGCCACCACTTTGGGTCCATCACTTTTGCAGGCTCCATGCAATACAAGCATGGAGACTTTTCCATGGCACCCATTCCACAATTATACATACACTCCAGTGTTTTGAGGTCACCTGCAAGATGCCATTGAACTTGAAAGTCTCCTCTCCCATCTACAACCAATACCTCTCCTCGATTCATTTGCCTATCAATGATATGTGGAATAGGGGATTGATGGAACACCCAAAATAAAATATCATGGTCTTCTTTCTTTACCTGCAAGATCAATCCTTATGACATACAGAAATTAAATCTAAAATTTAGGTACAACAGAGGGCTTGCTAGAGCTACAAAATTGGAGATAACTGGATTACCTGCAATGCACCAAGCCACCATATGTTTGTTTCTAATTGAACACCGAAGTATGAAGGGTCATCAGTGAGACATTTGGAAAGGGCCCTATTCATTAATGTGATTGTAACTCGCTCTAGATTCTTCTCTTTAAGAATCTCACACTCATCTAGCTTCACAACAAAATGTAGAACACTGCCTGTCTCTTCGAATGTGATATTGTAGAACTCTACCATTCTAGTTTGCAACAAAGTGAGGTCCATGAAGATATTGTTGTACTCGTCATAAGTGGCAGTAGTTCCTTGTGAGCTATAAATATCTTAAATATGAAATGGACATCCAATGAAGTCTGTCTATTCATTATTGAGTTGTAGTCTTTCCTTCCAAACACTTGTAGCTATTGGTAAAAGCTTAGACTTTATTCCCTTCTTCACAAACATGGAAGAGATAGACTGTTGAATAGCTGAGTAACCTCTTTTACTAACTCCAAGGGAGTCCAATGTACCATGTATATGCTTGGCAGGCACTGCATTCTTTGAAATGAATATGTCAACAACATCTCGTTGCAAAACCTTAAACTTTTTGTCATTCATGATATCCTTTTCAAGACCACTAGTTATCAATGTCTTTAACTGCTTTCCTACATTGGCCTTCAGGTCTATGTTTTCTTTATCTGGATAGATGGAATCTCTACAAAGAAAGCATAACTAACATAAACAAACACTTAGATTAATTTAAATTAATTAGACAATTTACAATGCTCACCTCAATGCTTGGATTCTTTTCTTAAGGCCAGATTCCGTAGTTTCTTCTTTCGTACACGAGTGCTTAACATTGTCTCTTTGTTTTGTAATGACCATACCTTTGTTCGCAAGACCTGTGATTCTTGTGCGCTCTGCATTACAATTTTTTGGTCCTCATGATGCAAGTTTGAAAGTCTTTGAATCTCATTTTCTAGGTGCTTCACCATGTCTTTATAGGTTTCTGATTTGTTGTTTAGAGCTTTACAGTAGCCAAGCAATCCATTCTCTCCACTACCTGCAAAGATCAATAAGTTAGTGGGATTTGAAAATTCTGGGAAAGCATTTGTCATGGGATTCAATGGATAGAGTGATCCTTTTGTCCAAATATCTAAGTATTTTGCTCCCTCTGCTCTGAGTTTCTCTGTCATGATCCGTGTCACTTTTATGTTAGTTTTGCCTCGCTTACACAGTGGCGTATATTGGGGATCCAGGTCAATGTGTAGATGATAGAAGGATCTTTTAAGGAGGACATTTGTAGGGGTGGAAGAAGAAGCCATGTGTGCAATAGGGCAAGAAAGGGAGGATTTTTTTAAGGTCAGCGCACAAACAGTGAGAGAGTAAGGAGAGAGCAGGTTTGGAAGGATACTTCCTATTTCCTTTAGTCATACATTCCATGTACAGAAAACTCCCTCCAATTCTAGGACGTTCACTATATGCAACTGAAAACGATTTATTCTTCAATCATCACGGCCATTATGGCACTGTGGCAAGATTCTACTTGTAAGTACACTTTTCGAATGGTTATTTCCAACTTTACATTTGCTTTTACCACACCTATTTTCTAAAGAGAGAAAGTCAAAATTTTATTTTTCGTAGAAGGCCCTCCAAATGACTTCCAAAATTTCCTAATGAACAGTATCGGTCCCCATTGTGCATGCCCTCCACAAAACCCCAGTCCTCTTCTAAAAGCCTTCCTAATTCCTCATAATGCACATGTTTACATACAAGCATTGTGGTAGTCTCCACAAATCCAATTTTTTCCAAAATGTGCACAAAGCAATAAATAGGCAAACACCAACTCAAGCCCACAAACCTAGAAGCTTTAGAGTATTTCAAAGAGTTTTCGACATCTATTATCATCTTTTGCTTGAAAGATGCTACCGACCACAAATCTGAAATCGTCCACTCCATACTTAATAAGGAAGTTACTTTGATGGGTTCAAGCATTCCAAACTCTTGTGTAGAAGTAGGAAAAAAATATAGGAGTGGGAATAGAAGAAAATCCTTCTTTGAACCAGTTTGGCTGTGCAAAGATATGCGAACATTGTTGCTCCAATATCCACATGTATAGCATTGAATGTGCCGGAGAGACTATGTAGCGGCTGCTCCTCCACCAACGTGGATGGAAATATGACTATAAATGCATGACAAATCTTAAGTATGAAACCATAATAACATTACACTATGATTTCACACCTAGCTGTGTATTCTCAAAACATGTGCTTACGATGTGTTGGAAATCGAGGTGGTTGTTGCAATTGCATGCTTGACATTGAGAAAACATGTTGCACAATGGCTATGGTCCCCTTGTCTTTGCGGTTCTTGAAGCCAAGGAGCTTTCCTTTCCAATGATGATCCAAGTTTGCACGATTCCACACACGATGAGGTCGAATAGCAGATGGTTGCATGTATACCCAAGCACCTTTGGTGAACTCTTGTGGCACCCACTCATCATCTATACCTCTAGTGTTGTGGCATGCAAGTGTTGTGACCTCATCCTTTGGCCTCCTTTGCGAAGTAGAGCTTGCCATGGTTGAACAAAGAAAATTAGGAGGAGGAGCAGGACCTTGCTTGTTGCTACAATGTAGGTGGGATAAAGTGAAAGGAGAAGGTGATTAACCCTTGCTTGGTGTGGCAATGGGAGGAGAAGGTGGATAATCCTTACTTGGTGTGGCAATGGAAGGTGGTAGGGGAGAAGAGAGGATCTTACATGTTGCAGCAATGGAAATGGTGTAGAGAGAGAGTGTTGGAGTAGAGGATGGGTGTGATGGTTGCAACCAAGGAGAGGTTGGAAAAGGGGTTCTAGAGAGAGAAAATCATTTTTTGCCTAAGGACTACTTTTGGGGAGGTTCTGGATAGCAGAAAAAGTTTTTTCAAAAGTTTTTTAGAAAATTTGAATTTTAGGATTTTTGTGTGCACGTTTTGACTTTTTGAGGTCAAAATTTTCTTTTTTTGACCATAAAATAGATTTAGGGAGGTTTTAAGGAGATAAGATTTGAGTTTTGAAAATTTTCAAAATTTTCAAAATTTTGGGATTTTTACAAAACCGGATCAAAAAGGAGGGAAGCTGGAGGTTCCATATGGCCCACTCAATAGGTAAGAGCCCATTAAGAAGTGTAAGACTACTTTGTCCCCCTACATTTTTGAGGGCATAGAGTATGTCCACCGCCCTCCTCTCATTGGCTGGCCTCTAATTAACCTTAATCCCAAAGGGCCCCTCGAGGGTTCATCTTTTTCTTAATGACTAGAGAGAAGGCTACATACGCCAGTGATGGTGATGTCACACTTACCTCTAGCCTCCACCAACGATACATGTCTGACAGAGATAAAACTTGCTCCCATTGGTTGCTAGATGAGTCTGCAGCATTTCATGCCATGCCATGCCATTGTAGAGTGCACCCGCGGTGCGCGAAGCGTTCGTGCGAGACAGGCGAGTGCAAGCGTGAGAGGGTGAGGTGCAAGGGAGACAATATGTGGTGGAGCTCTCAGAGGCAATACCCTCTAGCCCCTTATTCTCTATATGTACATAGGAATAAGATGAGGGTTAGTGTGAGTGGTCAGTGTTAGTGGCCGACCAGGCACTGGGCGCCCAGCTCGGGGTGAGGCACATCGCCTTTACCCCAACATACTCCCACTTAAAGGCGACTGTGCCGATAAGTGGACCTTACTAGCTATCTACTAGTATATACAAGATGATAGGTGAGAGACTCTCTCAACCCACGCCCACTCGCTCACTCACTCGATCTACATGCAGTCGCTTCGGCTCTAGGCGAGTGTGAAAATCAACTCTAGAGCCTACATGCAAATCCTATAGACATCTCTGTATGGTCTGCAATGCTCCACGAAGCGTCATGCTAGCATCAGTCATCGCTAGAATGGCAATCCCTACTGCAGATGCTCCCACTGCAGCTGCTAAGTCGGGCCTCGACACTAATAGGTCGTACATGAGACGTCCGAATGCTGATGATAGATGCACAATCGTGGCTCTGTCGGCTTCCTCAGTGCTATATGTATACACTGCATCATTAGGAACACTCATCACGTATGGGTGTGTCTTGTCTGACACTTGAACATGCATGTCCCTGTCATCCATAGATGGTACCCTATGTCCTGGCAAATCATCATGAACATCTAGCATAAGCATATCAGAAAACTCCATATCCGTCATCACTGCATATGCCTCTAGGGAGAGGACCGGCTCTACCTCTCTCTGCATAAAATGTTCTAACTAGGTGTTATGCTTTTTGTTGCTCTCTCCACCCAAGCACTCTTGTTATGCTCATTAGGAATCTATTCTAATGAAATGCTCACTATGTTCATGCTATTTTCCGCTACACACAAGTTACTAGGCCATTAAATGTTACGCGACACATCCATATGTGATAGCTAGTCCTTATGATGAAGAGTATGCACATAGCGCTAAGATGGGTGGGATATGCAGGATTGCATAGGTTTTGTCAGTGTTTGGGCGTCTCATGTACAACCTATTAGTGTCGAGGCCGGACCTAGCAGCTACAATGGGATCATTAGCAACGGGGATTGTCAGTCGTGCGATGAATGCCACTAGCATGATGCATAGTGGAGTTTTGCAGACCATACACAATAGTCTACGAGATTTACATGTAGGCTCTAGCAAGGGTACGCACGCTTGCCTACCACGAGAGCTAATACGGATGCATATAGATCGATTGAGCGAGCCAATGGGTGTAGGTTGAGAGAGTATCTCACCAGTTTTCTTGTACATACTAGTAGTTTATCTAGTAGGACCCACTTATCGGCACATTCGCCTTTAAGTGGGAGGTTGTTGGGGTAGAAGTGTTTGTGCCTTGCCCGGCCGCCCAGGCTATGGCGCCCGTCCACTGACACCTTATTCTTCTGTACATATACAAAGAAAAAGGGGTAGCTCATTACTTGAGTCTTGCTCCACCCACACGGTCTACTCTCTCCTTCTCCCCTTCTCGCACACACACACCATGCTGCATTCCACATCGTACATGCACGCATCTGTGCACACGCACCCTTCATGCTCTAACTAGTGCACCACAATACTTAGCACACTCATTGACCACCATGCTCCCCAAGTATGTGTTGTTAAAAGTAACCCACAATTTTGAGTCTAATAAGTATCATATTGCCTTGCTATGAATCCTCTTTCTTAACATTAGTTTTGTGTTTGATCCATTTAAGTGTCTTGAGCCACAATAGTGGCTTGCACCTCATTTCAAACCCACTCATTCAAGTACTTCCCTTTACCAAAGGCTACAATTGATTCTTTGCTTTGTTGTGTGATCTTTGTGAAGCTAGCAGTTATAGGAACATTCTCAAACAGCCAACAATTTTGAGCCTTCCATATTTTCACTTAAAGAAGCAAAATCTACCTATTTGAATGCAGGCCAGAAGAGCTTTGCTTTTCCCATTCTCCCTCCTAGTAACAAATTTTTCTTGAAGAACCCTATTCGCCAGGTCCTTTGAACCCATTTGCATATTTTCTTGCAAGGTGGCTAATAGCCAAACACTCTTTGAACAAGAGCTTCATGAAAATTTGATTGCTTTATAGATGTTTGGTATCCCCGACAATAACATTTTTGATTATGTTAACTCAATTAATGCTTAACACCCTTCTTTAGTACTACTTTAAAATGAAACTCAAGGAACCATCAAAGAATTTTTCCATGTTGCATGGTTTGTTAACTAACATGGTTCTATAATTTTTCTCGGGCTGGTTCAATTGTCGGCTTGCATAGACAATTTGGAAATCCAAGTTGCATTGTCCTAGTTGAACTAGATTATGACCTATCGTGTAGGCACTTGCATAAATGTGAACATGTAGTCCCTTGCCCTATTCCACAACCTTTAGAATAGCTCCGCTAGCTAGTGTCATCTTTACTTTATCAAACGCTAGCTAGTGTCATCTTTACTTTATCAAACACTAGCTAGCACTCAATAATCCATTTCGACGACGCCATTTATTGATACATTGGTCGTGCTATTTTATCACACACATATAAATCTCCTTTAGCAGATACAATGACCATGAAAAATTGAATATCCCATGGGCTATTGGGCTTGGGCAAATTGATAATAACATAAATTTTGTACAGTCTACTTTAATTCGAAGTTTACACACAATATGACGAAGAAGTCCACCATGGTCGACCATAATTTTATACTTTTTGAGGTTTAAGCAGATTCTATAAGTATGATACTTAATGAAGGTTACTACCAAGTGGTCAATATGGTATTTTCTCTCTTAGGAGTATACACACAGATCATCCATGATAACTTCTAAAAAGTCTCAAAGATACTTTTCAAAAGCATAACACGTGAGCCTATGAAAGGTGGAGAAAGTATCGGTAAGCCTGAAAGGCATTACTCTCCGTAAGTGAATATGCCCCATTCAGTGAATGTGCTAATTTGGGGTGCTATTCTCACTTGATTGTAGTTAGAGAAGCCATCTAGAAAACTCTATGTTTCTTTTTACCCTACTCATTCAAGCAACATGGTCTGTAATGTGCAAATGATACTTATCTTATAAAACGGTGGCATTCACTTACTTGAGGTTAACACAAACTCTGAGTTCTTTGTTCTTTTTAGGGTTTGCCACAATCAAATATACCCACTATCTATGCTCAATTTCATAGATAAAATTTGATTCTAGCAGTTTACCTATGTCTTCTCTAATCTTCTTTGTAAAGATGTTACTTGCCAATTTAGTATCATCCTTAAGTGGATAGTATGTTGGAAATTTGAGGGATCTACTTCTTTCAAGTCCTTGTATGACCAAGAAAAAACAATTCTATACTCCTTCAGAGTGGAGATGGCAAGGGATTCTTTGGCCTCGCTTAATTCCGAAACTATCAACACCAATGTGGGTGGAGTAGTTAATGATTTATCATGATTAATTAATGTAGTAGTTACAAGGTTTATAATGTGCAAATTACAAATTGTGCAATTCAAAAAGACTAAAGAGAGCTAAAAAGAGCACCACCTATGTCCCAAGAGTTTGGAAAATTAGATTTGATTCAAAGAGTAATCACCATTACTTCAATGACTTTCCAACATACCAAAAGCGAGCTTTTCACATATCTTGCTAGATCTTTTGTTGTGATCATTTCCATGTTCTCATAAAAGAGGCTAGATATTGTTTTTGCAGTGTTCGATATCAAACATACTTTTTTTCATACAAATAACATATGATAAACATATATGAGTATGAAAGTAACATATATGATAAGCATATACTTAATACCAAACATACTTGCATGCGAGTATGAAAATGTGATTCTGCAAAACAAGCCGATATATTAAAAACTATGCTTCCAAATTGGTTATACCTACCAAATCAGTTGCATGATTGATAAGAACACATCCCTCACTTCTTGGTAGAATGGCGTTCGTCTCAATCCAAAAACTTGAAAGAGAAGCCCTCAATTCTAGCAACCCAAGCAACAAACTACTTTCTTTCATAGTTGAGAGGTGTTTGAAAAGGACGAAAAAATCACCCATAAGAAAGTAGAGATTTTTTATGTGATTGAACCTTTTAAGTTAGCAATTTTCTAGCTAGAAGTTTCTTGCATAAGGAGCTTAGCAAGGATAAAAAGTTAAGAGGCTACACTCAAGCAATTTCGCAACAAGCGAGAATACCGTGAAACACTGTTAGAAGCCAGGGCATTTTTAGTTTGGCCTCCAAAACTACAAAATCGAGAATTCGTTTCCAATTAGTGTATGCTGTTTGTCATCAAGTGATAGTGCCATTGTGAAAGCAAGGCATAGTGGCACTCAAAAGTGTGTTAATAAGAGACTTGCATTTGCGAGCATCAATATTGGAAAATTATACATCTCATTTCTTTAAAACAAATATAATCAGAGTTTCACAACTTGCAAAAAAGTTTCAAAAATACCCGGGCGGAGGCTATATATTAACAGCATCGTATTCTTTGTAATGTGTTGCCACATACATTAAAAATGGTTTTCCCTATCTACCAATCTCACTTCCAAGGGTGACATCCACACTCTTCTACATTGCAACCTGCAATAACCAAGCGTGAAAATCAGCATTAAACTGTGTCAAAAACCAAGCGTGAAAATCGGCATTAAACTATGTCAAAAACCAAGCGTGAAAATCGGCATTAAACTATGTCAAAGCACTCGACAATGCAGCATATACAATGAAAAGATAGAAGCATTATACAAAGTAGGGTAAATAGAGGAAAATGAAATGACAATAATTTCTGAAACACCCAATTGAGTAAATTTGCTACTGTCAACTCAACTGCTTACCCTACAAATATTTGGGCATTTGATTAGAATCTCCAAGAGAGTTTTCTATGCTTTTTTGTGATTAATCAGGTATTCTTCAAGCTTGCAACATGTGTTGAAAAACAATGTACAAATCTCCATTTGCACAAGACACTCTCACACCTTGGAAATTTTTACTATCCACATAGATGACCACATTTTGGCTATGCTTAGCACAGTTGGCCTATGTATCACCCACGGTTGTCATTGTACCATCGTACACGAAAGTACAATACAGTTTCCTAAGGGACAATACAATACGATGTACATTCCAAATGTACAATGTGTTTTTGTCAAAATCTCTTAGAGTTTCATAAGGAAAAGTACAGTGTATCACAATTTATATCGTACAGTTTAGATTTGTACAGTGTTTTTAAAAAACCTTAAGATCCATTTGATATATACGGTGTGTTGTATCGTACAATCATGTAGTACTAACATAGCCTACGCCATATTTGTGCAATATGGGCATTCATACACCGTACTAAAACTTCCATGGTCCTGCTGTCACCCCCACTAAAACCGATTTGATTAGTCTATTTATCACCAAAACCAGTTTGAATCAACTCTACAACCTTGAGGATTGCTTGCTTTACCACATCCTTGTGCACATTTCTACCCAGTATCCCATTATCTTCGCTAAGTCTAGTATGTGCATGCCCGCGGCCCAAGAGGCAAAGCAACCCATTTCCATTCATATTTCCTCAACTTAACTAGTACATGGTTGTGTTGTGATTCATTTTCCTGGACTCTCTTTACAATCTTGGTTTTGCGAATCGGCTAGACGCACATTTGTATATATGTACTACGATGGAAGGTAGATACAATGCCCTCCAGCCATAGCTACCCGAAACTTCCAACTATTTTCGTGTTTCCCCAATCCCAACATCGTCTCTCCATTTCTATTTCCCTTTCGTTCCCCTTCATTCCTATAGTACCCGAAACTCCTCAAAACTTCAAAAATTTTCCAACACCATTTCTTTTTTGGTTCCTGGTATCCCCGTCTCCCATAATGGGGATAGCAGGAAAACAGCTCACTAAACCATTTAATATCAAAAACCACAAAAGACAACTTTTAACAGTTGAAAAACTTAAAGCAAAGGTGATAAACTGATTATAAATAAGTCTTACAAGAAAAGAAACTGTAACAAACCTCCTTCATGATGGCAACACCCGCAGCCTTCTAATATTCTGCTTATAGAATCCAACATTTCTTCATGCTCCAAGCTCCTTGTGATGCAATCTCTTTCTTCTTTGGCTAGCTCAGCTTGCTTCCGAAAATTATTCTCTTCATATCGCCACCCCCGGAGCATCATCTCTCTATTTCTTTCGCTCTCTTCAATGTTCTATGAAAGCACATTCCTTGACAATGAATACATCTGGTAAACTCATAAATAGATCTGTAGTACAACGGTGTCACATAGTAACAAGAAACAACCGTTTCTTCCCTGAAGAGATGGACATTTCCCACCATTCTGTTCAGGAAAAACAACCTTTCTTACCTTTGGGGGGCGGATTTAAAAAATCTGCTAGTCCTTTTTAATTCTCAATCAATTATCTTTTAGCCTTAGTATCATTCTTATGTACTTGCGTTTCTCTGTGGCAGACTCTGCTCTCTCTCTCTCTCTCTCTCTCTCTCTCTCTCTCTCTCTCTCTCTCTCTCTCTCTCTCGCTCTCTCTCTCAAGGTTAACGGTACTTAAGAGTGACTCTTGTGGCTTATTTACACACTTTTTGTGGCTTGTGGGGGTGACTCTGTGGGTTGCTTTGTGTATGTTTAAGTCCTATAATGGTTTGTGCACAAAGTTAATTTTTTTAGTTGAAAGAAACGCTGGTTCTTGTTCATTTCGACCTCAATCCAAACTCCGTTTTTTTTCTACTGTTTCCATTTCTTTTGGTGACTATGAATGGTGGTGCACTCATATAGAGCGAGAACAATGGCTACCTCAGGCGAAAAAGTTGAATGAATACCTGTTGCCTTTTCCTGTGCAAAGCAAGCCCTTGCTTCAATCTATGAGAAAACAGCTCTTCAAGCTCTTCATCACTTTCCTCCTTCATTTCCTTTTCAAGATTCATTTGGACAATCCGTCGATCGAGATCTTTATGTGCCCTGAAAGAGATTAAAGCGACTTTGAGGCTTGAGCATTGATCTTTTCAAGCAAATGTAAGTAGCATTGTCCATGAGCATACTCAGGATTACCATACTTACTCATCATTAGCTATGTCCTTTTCTACGTCTTCAAACTGTTCTCGTACTCCGCTTATCTCCTTGAGCCAGAGTAGCCTTTCCTTCCTTAGTTGCTTCTCAATCTCATCTAGCTGAAGCTTGAGTTTTTCACTTCCTGCAGCACCGGCCGCATGATGTCTACGAAGGCTCTCTTGGAACTTTTCATCCATTTCCCTAAGCTGCTAAGATTTCAGTAACGTCAGTCAGAAGAAAGAGGAAACAAAAAAATAAATCTGCCCAAAACTTGAGAAAAATAGTATGAAAATGGGAAGAATTAGCTCATATTTCTACAATTTCTTCTCTGAAGAATTATAAAAAGGAATCGTGAGAATGATTTTTCCCAAACAATAAGTTTGATCATAGAGCAGAGGATGAAGTATATGGCCAACCTTTCTCGACTTTTGGAAGGGCCATTTGTAAGCGAGCGAATGCTCTTTTCCTTTGGCAAACCCCTTCGCCCATTTCCCCAAAATCAAACCGACCCTACCACTATCTCTGATCTCTTTCAGAGTTGCCCATGTCCCCATCGGACGGTGCTTCTCATAATCAAATTCTGAGTGTACTGCACCAGAGGCCTTATCGTCGTTCTCTTTCTCTCTCCTGTATGTTTCATGCCCATCATCATCTGCATACAAATGCTCTTTCAGGCTACTTTTGAGCTGAGCCTCATCTTTCGACACTCGCACTTTCAGACAACCTGCTAAGTGAGGGTTCTGATCAAGCGCATCCGTCAGCTTGTCAGCGTCAAGAAGGCCGATTTCGGATGCAGGATAAACAACCACATCCCTGTCATCTCCTTTACGCTTTTTGTAAACAGCCAATACTTCTTCCAACTCCATGTCATTAAGGGTACAAGGGACATCCATGCCTTGGAGGCCCTTCGAACGACGGAGAGCGCCATCAAAGGTGGTTTTACCAGCGCCATTGTCGACAAGAAGGACAGGGGGCCATGCAAGCCCATCTGTTGTCGCAGCCGCTGCGAGCGAGCCCACCTTCTCTGCTTGAAGAACCTCACTTAAGGCCTTTGAATAACCTTGATGCTGGTTGGGAAAGCATTTCCAATACTTTTGCGCATGGATATGGAGGGCAGACCATCCTCGAAAGAGCGTTTGCTGAGGGCAGACAGCACAGGCGATCCGAAACTCTCTGATGGTTTCAAGATGGGGGTTCTCCTTGAACAAGGAGACCTGGGCCTTTACTAGGGGCAAGAGAATGCGATGTGCACGATCTTCCGCTTCTTTATCAGAGCAGTCTGGGGAATAGAGGGTGCTCAAGAGCTCTGCGCTTAGGAGGGTTTCATCGGGCCGGGACTCAAAGACTGCGGCGACGCTGCTGCTTGCGTCTGCAGATTTGATATGGGCGCCGCTCCTGTGGTGTCCTTTGCTCTTAAGCGACATGCTCGCTTCAAGCGCGAGCAGAACTCTGCAGGCTTCATTTTTGCGCTTTGTTGGTGGATTGAAGAGGTGCACTGGTAGTTGTATTGCTTTTCTAAATTTCGCGGGAACTAGAGGAAGTCGCAGGACAAATTTACAACTAGTCATTGGTTGGCCTCGGCACATGGTCTTGAATGAAGACTCCGCCATGGGATCAACGGCGGATGTCAGACATAGGGAATCTCGAGGCGATTGGATGGAGAAAAAAAAACAGCGGCAGGTCATCCTCGGGGTTTCAAACTCACGGGCGTTGTGGCAGGTTGGTGAGCTAATCGGGCATGCGTGTTCATTTCGATGAAATGGATGCGTATTCACATGTACTTATGCTTGTCTGAGTTTACACCTCGGATGTCCGAGTTTACAAAATATGTCTGAGTTTACTATTTAAGCATCCGAAGGCTGGGCGTGCCTCTGCTTTTGTGCGTGCAGTTTTTGTCCGTGGATCCCATGGCGGGGTCTTCATTCAAGACCCCGTGCCACTTAGTCCTGAGGATTGGTTGGTGGACGTCGTTATAGAACCTAAATAGGACATACGTAGATTGACATCAAACATCTAGCACTGAAGTAAATGAAGTACAAAGTGCATTGACAAATTTTTAAAAAAGAATTGCATATATTACCTCTATAGCTCTCTGTAAAATGGTCCAATTTTCATGGTCCAATTTTCCCCAAAGAGATAGTCTAGCGGTAAGGCTTTGGCCTCTCAACCTACGGGTTGTGGGTTCAAACCTCCCGTTGGGTCACACTCTAGTGAGACAGCTCGTGCTCACCTGGTATTCACGTTGTTAGGGCTCTTGCCCTTGGACACTCGAGTGCATCCTCCTCCTAGGGTGGGTCACCGGAGGAGGAGGTTCCTTGCTAGTTGCTACGAGTTCTCTCTGTCATTCCCAGCACGTGGTGCATCAATTAGGTGGCCATGGTGATGCCTACACGTGGCTCTTACTCAATGGTATGGGGCCCTTGCCCGACCATGTAACATGCTAATATTTGGAAGGGATAAGCACCTCCCCCTGTGGGCTAAACTAAACTTAAGGAAGCATTGACAAACTCAAAAATACAGAAAGCATCAACGTACTAAAAATGGAAATGCACTACCAACCTGGTAATTGTGTATGGGTGTCATCCAATTGTGCAAGCCGGAGGACAATCTTTGAATTAAGCTACATAAAAGCAATGTGAATGGTTATACATTTTGTTTTGCAGTTAGGCACAAAGTGAATATGCTAAATATATAGCGCCCGTCATGCAGAAGTGCCATACAAAAGTATGGTGGAGAATTGGCATTGTGGTCCCTCCAAAAACTTTAAGAAACGGAAGGCGTGCCCTGACTCATAGCATTTATGTGTTGCGCCAAGCAAATGTATAGGCATAGGGAATTGGATACAGATAGCGGACCTTGCAATGTTGTCAAGCTGGAGTCATGCTTGTGCAGTCAAAACGTCCATTGTTGTGAATGTTCAAAAGGCCAAGTCTCCTTAACGATGATGCCTCCTGCTCTCGATCACCTGCAACCTCTTGCTCTCGATCCTAAGTTGTCTTCCAAGTTCACTTTCACCCATCAACTTTGGGTGCTAAGCACTCTAGACTCTAGAGTTTGAAGTCACAGTGAGTGATTTCAATCTCTAAGTCCACTTCTTTCAAACCTGGTAGAAGCTTCTCTGTTTGAAGGATTTGCATTCCTTTGGCACTCATATGCCCAAGCCGGTAGTGTCACACCGCATTATGGACTTCTGTAGTTGTTGCAAAAGCTGAAGATCGCGAGTTAACAGTACACAAGTAAAGTGTACCAGCCTTTTCTCCTTTGGCAACTAACAAAGATCCCATTGAGATCTTCTACCTCTTGTTTCCGAATGCAACATTGTGACCTCATCGTCCAATTGCCTTGTAGAGATCAAATTCTTGCAAAGAGAAGGAACATTCCTAACATCTTTAAGCTTCCATTCATTTCCATTAGCAGTTATGACACAAACTGTACCTTTGTCAGACAATTTCACAAGCTTCATCATCTCCCAAGTATACATACCCAAAATTACCTTTGGTGTAATCTTGGAAATGTTGGTTGTGTGGTGTCGTATGGAATGAAGCCCCGGAATCTACTATCCAAAAATTAGACACATCGTCTAATGAGCAAATTAGAGCATCTTGCTCTACTTTAACTACCACATTGGCCTCCGATGTTGGCTTGTTGTCTTGAGACTCAGACTCCTCGTTCTTATTCTTGAACCGGCATTCCTTCTTAACGTGGCCCTTCTTGTCGCAGTTCCAACATTCAAAAACCGACATTGTGCGTGACTTGCTCCGCCTTGAGCGATCACGACGCTTTTGGTTCTTGAACCTCTCCTTAGGCCTTCTTCTTTTTTCCACAGGCAATGCAGCACTTGATGATTCTCCTGTGCTTCTCCTTCGCATTTCCTCGCTTAGGAGAACACCCACAACATCATCAAACTTAAGAGTATTTGTGTCAGAGATAGAATCACTTACAACCATCACAAGGCTGTCCCAACTATCCGGAGAGACGATAGTATAAGGAGAGGTCGCACTTTGTCATCAAAATTGATTTTCACCGATTGAAGTTGACTTATGTTGGTGTTAAGTCATTTAGGTGTTTTGCAACTGAACCATTCTTTGCCATCTTTAGATTGAACAAGCGTTTCATGAGAAATACCTTATTGGATGCCAATGGTTTCTCGTAGAGGCCGTCAAGTGACTTCATCAAGTTCTTTGTGGTCTTCATCTCCAAAACATTGAAGGCCATCGTTGACGCCAGGCTTAGCCGGATTGTTCCCAATGCCTTTCGGTTAAGGAAAATCCATGCTTCATGTGCCATCATTGCGGGCTTCTTTGCAAGACCGCCTAGTGGAAAATAAAGGTCCTTCTAGTAGAGATAGTCTTCAATCTGCATCTTCCAATGTTGGTAGTTTTTGCCGTTGAACTTCTCAATCTTGAGCTTCCCTTCCTCCACCATTACTCCCACTCAATTCAAGGAATCCTTTCCTTGAGATACTTTAGCTACGAGAAAACCTTGCTCTGATACCAGTTGTTCGGAAATAGGACGTAGCTAAATAGATATTTGAGTAGCCTACTTAATGGAGAGAGACATATTTTCACACATGAAAGATTATAGAGTAGAGAGAGAGAGAGAGAGAGAGAGAGAGAGAGAGAGAGAGAGAGAGAGAGAGAGAGAGAGAGAACACACAATATACGTGGTTCACTGAATGTGGGCTACATCCACGGGAAAACAACCACTCAATGGCTTTAGTACTTCAAACAAGAAGTAAGTTACAAAGGGATTATACCCTTCATAGAGCTCCCGCCTTCCTTCACTCTCACCACCTCACACCCACCTTGTTGCATCAAGTTCACACTCCAAAATGTGTGTAGAAATGGCCTCCTTTTATAGGCCAAAAGGGGTGTCCTCTCTCATGAGAGGTAGCCGTGTGTAGCCGCTCTTATGTAGACAAGTCCAAATGGACCTCTAGTCCGCCCATGTGTGGCCGCCCTTGAGAAGACAAGTCCGCCTTTGAAATCGGCCACCAGCCATTGAATTCAGCCACCAGCCACTGGACATTGAATTCTGATCATTGGCCAACTAGCCAAACGACCGATCGTTTTTCGACCACTTTTTGGTCATCGTCTGGCCATAATATTCCGACAAAAAGAAATATTCCAGCTTTGCTTGAGACTGGCCGTGAAAATTTTGGTTTCCGCCGAGTGATTTTTCTTCATGCACGATGGTTTCTCCTCATAATGGGGGCCTTACAAATGTGCGTTTTTAATATAAAAATTTACAAGGGGTAAATCAGGCTCCATACTTAACAGTTTGTTGTTGAGGATAGATTGGATGGGGCCAATTATCCTATGTGGGCATATATGATGCAACATGTCCTTGTGTCGAAGGGCGTTTGGAATATTGCGTAGGGCATTGATGTACGCCCTGGTTCTGAGAATGTAGGTGATGTTGAGGATGTTGCGGGTTTTGGTGGCAGGAATGCTGATACTAGAGCTGTTTTTCCTATGACTGAGCAAGCTCGTTGGGATGTAAAGATGCATAGGCTCATGCATTGATTGCGTTGTCTATGAAGTGCATTATTACTCCCCACATCCGTTTAGCAAAATCAGCAAAATGGGCTTGGGATATTATGGCTGGTCTTTATGCAAGTCTCAATGAGGCAAAAATTGCATTATTGCGTAAAGAGTTGGAGTCGAAGATTATGCATGAGGAAGATGACATGGACACTTTCCTTGCTGGTGTCAAGGATATCAATGAGCAACTTATTTCTACAAGAGGTCATTTTTGACATTTCCCTTGTGCACACTGTTCTTGATGCCAGATTCTTACCAGACTTTTTTCAGTACTTGGAGACTTATGACCCAAGGAAATCGTGAAGTTTTCAAGTTTGATGCATTATGCACATTGTTGTTGCAAGAGTCACTTTCCAAAAAAAAAAAAAAAGGACTAGACAACGTGCAGTTGAACATGCCTTTATTGATGCTCAAAGAAAAGGTGGTAACAATAATGTAGCCATTTATCATGGTTCTTCTGCAAGTGGTAAATCAGATGTTCCTAATGCTTTTGATGGCAGCAATTCATTTGGGAATTCTGGTGATAAGGGAAAAAAGAAGACGCGTTGCCTTTATTGTAAAGCTAATGATCACTTGATCAAGCAGTTTCCTAAGTTGAAGGCCAAATAGGCTAAGAAGAAAGAGGGTGATTCCACTACTAATGTTGTGTTCCACTATGTTGGTGGACACACCGCGAGCGGATGCTCGCATAGCGAGAACAGAACCAACAACTCTATGTCGGCCGCGAGGGAGAAGCTTAACCCGTAGGCGCATGGAAACAAGAAGATGGGTGTCAACCACATTCTTGACTTTCAATCTCTAATCGAGGAAATCAGATCTAAGTGTTCTTATGCACTAGTGAAAGCAATCCAACCTACGAAGCTCATGTTATCCGAAACTAGGCCAAATGCATTTGAAATGTCACAAGATATACTCTCCTTATCACAAGATCAATACTCTATGGACTGTGACTTGGTATCCGACCTCTAACTACCTCTTGCGACAATCACGTATAAAGAGAGGCAGCAAAATACAGGTTACCATTTTTTGTTGCACATGGTCCTAGCGCATAGCTCTACTCCCTGTGAACTCATAGGTACAAAGAACTCATCAAACGGATACCCAGTTTGCAGGAACGCACCCGGAAGCTCATAGGATCTCGCTTCGCGACGTCATCAGAATCGCACACTCTTGACATTGGATGGAATCCCTCACTGTTGCTAACAGGTTGGTGGTGTTGCTTTTTCAATGGACCTTCCGTAGATCGTATAGAGAAGAGAAGAAATCACACTCTCTCACTCTCTCTCAAATGCAGCGCACAGTGAAACACGAAATTGATTAATTCAAAAGTTAGGCTTAGGGTTACGAAGTTTAACTTATATACAATTCCTCCCGAGGCTTGTTCCCACAAAGTCTAATGGATGCTCAAATATTACAAAAAATATCATTCCGCTTCAAAAATAATGATACAAAAAATTCTTCTGTGTTCCGCCATCAACACTCCCCCCTTCCGCGTCCATGTCGTCCCTGACATGACGGGTCGTGATCTTCTGCTTCTGGTGAAAAATGTTCCAGTGTCAATGGAATCCTTGGGGCTTTAGCAACTTTAGGTACGATTCGTATCTAATATTGCCAAGGTGACTGTGGGGCCGAATATTTTGCTACCTATGTGAAAAATCCGGTGTAGAAGGCTTCCTCAAAAGCCTGCATGTGATAGCTGGGCAAAAAACATGATTCTTTGATGTAGTAGATTTAAGACCTCTGGAGATGGTTGTTTTGACAAATCATATGTCATTGCAGTGACAATGTCACCCATTGAGAGTAGTGTTCAGTTTGTAGCTTTGGAAGGTGCAAACACTTCAATGCAAGTCAACAAGGTTTTGCAAATTTTTCTGATCATTACACACGTTAAGTCAGGAGAGCCAGTGAAAATCTTAATGGTGCCCTTCAGGGTTTTCACCATATAAGAGACACTTATTCTCTCCCCTTCCTTGGGTGGTGGCAGAGATGGGTAATAAAGCCAGTTTGGATGTCTCTTTAGGATTTTGAAATGGTTTGCCCATGTGTGAACACGAGGGACTGGGCATAATAGGAGGTCATCCTTGATGACTTTTGGGACCTCCACCAAGTATTTCAAAAATCCTGGGAACTTTAGGAGCCAGGATTTTCTCCATCTTGGTTGGGAGTCCACTATTGCAACCTTTGTGTTCTTGACATCTCCATCATAAACTGGCTCCGTAGCTTCTGCTTCGACTCTCTTCTTTATCACTATTACTTCATATTTTAGGAGAGGAGATGGGAGCGTGGGTTGCATCCATTCCTCCCTAAGCACATTTATGGCCAGCCCTTGGACTCCTATAGAATGTAGCATTCTTGTTTCCCATTCCAAGGCTGCCTTGTGGTCTTCTGTTGTGGCCTTTTCTATCAAAATTTGGAGGCGTGTCTCCTCCTCCGCGGTCAATGGCTGTCCTTCTTCTGCTTGTGTCTATACTTGTTCTTCTTGGTGTTGCACATCTTCTGCATCCTCAGGAATTTCCATTGTCTCATCTCTTGCATTTGTCCCCATTGCACTTGGCCCTAGTTTTGTTTCTTGTGTCAGAGATCTCTCTTCATAATTCTGTTATCTGTTGTTGAGCCATTGTATCTTTTTCAGTAGCTTCTTGTGATTGGTCAACCATCATTTCTTGCAGTGTAGCCAGTTGCTGTTGGAGTTCTTCATGTTCTTTCTGAAGTGCTTTGTGTTCAGCTTTCAGTCTTTCCTCTGCGGCTAGAGATCCTTCTGCCATATGCATTCGCTGTCTTTGCTCCAACCGTAATTCCTTTTGCAAGGTGGTGATTTGTGCTTTCAAGTCTTGCATAACTTGATTATCTGCCCCTGCACTTACTCGCACAGCCCTTGGTGTTTCCCTTAATCTTTTGATGGTCAAGTTTTGAAGCTCTAATTTTTCTTTTAGCTCCAACACTTCATCTTTTGCTGCCTCTAGCTCGTCTTCTACCTTTTCTTTTTCCTCATGGAGAGTCTTGACTTCTCTTGAGACCTCTGCCATTCCCAATGTTAGAGTGTCCCGTTTGCTCTCAGCCTCCCTTAGTGTTGTAGTGAGAGTTGCGGAATCCTTTTTTGCTTCTTCAGCTTTCAAGTGGGTAACTTGTACCAAGCTCGAAAGGTCATCATGTTCCATTTGCATATTATCATCCCTGGTACACAACATACTGTTTTCTTCAGCAATGGTTAGAGACCGTGGTCCGACTCTGTCCATTATTTGATATGCGGCTCGTATGTCATCTTCATTCACTGCTACCAAGTTTCTAGCTGTTGGCCTATTGATAGGGCCAGCAAATGGAACCTGATGTCCCATACTTATAATCACCCCTGCTGGTGGTACTCTCCACGGGTTGGCCAATGGTCTCCCTTGAGGCACTTGAGGGACATGAACCAACCCTGGAACTCCAGGTTGTGGGGAGTATGTTTCCCGAGCTCGTCCTTGCGATTCTTAATCTATCTTTTTTTTTTTTCCGAGAAAAAGATCCTTCTATTAGTTAATGAGAGCTGCCCATATGGCTACATCCACCTCTGCAAGAGAGGGCTACAAAAAACATGATGGGGAGACTCTCCCAATGAAAAAACAGCATATATACAATGGGGCTAAATCAAGAGATGGGAGGAGGGAAAAGCCACACAGGTGGACAATAGTGCCATCTGAGCACCCCCTGGACCATGGAGTAAAACGGCCCAGGGCGCCAGAGACGGAGGAAGGCCTCGTAGCGCTCCCGCATGCGGTCGGAGCTGCCCTGTAGCCCCTCAAGCTGTCCTCTGAGAGTGTGGATCAGCTCTAGCCAAAAGTCACGAACAGTCTCCGCTGGTGGTACAGGGCGAGCCTCAAAGATGCGGAAACAACGGGCCCGCCAGATGAACCAGAGAGCTAGGCCGCTGATGAGCTCCCAACACTCCGCTCTCTCACTGCTCCACTCCTGTGGAGTAAGGTCTGTAGCAGGCTGGAGTGTAGGTCGACCCCCCTGTATCACTATCATCCTGCTGGTGGAAGATAGCTCAAACTGAAGTGTCGGGCCCGTGAGGGTGGACCAAAGCGCCGCCCCCCAAGTGTACTGTCGAGCCGTGGAGAGGGCAGGCATCAGCCGAAGAACTCGTAGCCACACCTGCTGGGCCGAGGGGCAGTCCCAAAGACAGTGTCGCTGACTCTCCACCAACTGGTCACAAGCTGTACATGCGGCCGAGAGACCACTATGTACAAGCCAGCTCCCTACTACTGTGGCTCTGTGTGCAACCAACCACTGGAACAAGGTGACGCGCCTCGGCTGTCTGGAGTCCCACAGCCTCTGCCAAAAAGCTGCCAAGAACTCAACTGTGAGACCCTCCTCCTGCCAATGACGTGCTGCAGCGGGGCGGGCCTCTCTCTGTGCTGCAAGTATATGACGTCCAAGCCGAACAGTGTACTGAAAGAAAGGGACTCTTGGGCGGTCTGCAGAAGAGAATGGGTCCCTCCATAGCCACTCACCAGGATCCCACTGTACTCGTGCCAGTGGACAGCACTCCCAAGCCCATAGCCTCCAGTGTCCTGTCTCAAGAGCTGCTGGGTCAGGGTATGGCACAAGTCCTCCCACAGATGCCCACAACTCGGATCCTCTGGAAACAACACTCTGCTACCTGCGGGGCCTCTACTACAACTCTCTGTAATCGTCCCCCACCCTGAAGCTCGAAGAACAGGGCTGGGACAGTCTCTGAGCAAGCCCTGACTGAAATGAGAACCTCCAGTCGTGTGAAGGCTCCCATCCACCGGGGTGCTACTGGCTCGAGAGGCGTGAGCCAATCAGCTGGAACTGACTCTGAGATGTCTTGACACATGCTCTGAACCCCTCTCATGCCCTGTAGCTGGACAACCTGCACCTCCTCTGACAAACCTATGAACTCTAGCCAGTCACCTAGAGAGCGCGCTGGACCTGCTGCCATGGGACCCCAAGAAACATGAGGCCTACTCCCAACCAAGTGGCCTCTCCGAGTGCTAACCATGGGGTTCCAGACGAGGGGCTGCTGTAGGCACTCCTCCGTGCACGTCGGCTGCCGCTGCTCTAGGCCACGCCGCAATAGCTCCCAAGAACGAAGCAAACTCAAAGCGAATCGGTCCTCCAGTCTCCTGCTCAAACCAACTCGGCGTAACTCTGTAAAGATCCATCTGGTCGAAGGTTGCCAAGGGCCTCCTAACTGAGGCACCCTGGCACGAAGCCTCTACAACAAGAACTCCTTCCAGGGCTCCTCGCCTGGAAGAAGTCCTCTGACGACGAACTTCCCAAGAAGGGCTCTGCTCTGCTGTGCTGGATCAATGATCCCAAGCCCTCCCTGAGAACAAGGAAGTGTGATGACCGACCAAGCCACCTTGGCTCGGGCAATCTGAGTGTCGCGACCAGACCAAAGGAAGTTCCTGATCAACCTCTCTACCTGGCTGATGCAAGAACTCGAGAAGATCCAGCAAGAAGTGATGTACCACATAGTCGCCAACAACACCTGGTTGGCAACTACTACTCTACCAGCCAGCGAAAGTCGTGCTGAGCTCCAATGTAACAGCTTTCTCCTGATGGATAGGAGAAGAGGAGCAATCTGCTGCTCGGGGGACAAATCCAAACCAACCTGACAACCCAAGTACCGAAATGCAGTCCTTGGAGGAATCCACCTGAAACCCTCTCCTGGCATCCAATCTGGCACAGGAGCACTACCAACTGAGAAAGCCACTGTCTTTCTTTCTCCAGTTGATCAGTGCGCCTGATGCACAGCAGAAGGTCTCCAAGGCCTGCCCACATCTGTGTAAATTGGCCTCCTGGCCCTCTAGGTACAAGGCTGAGTCGTCGGCAAACTCAGCGTCCAGAAGCTCATCTCCCCGTATAGGGAGTGCTAAGCCCCTCAAACCAACCTGCTGTGACACCAAAAATCTGCTCATCGCCTCCGCATAGAACAGAAAGAGAAAGGGGGCAAGAGGACAACCCTGTCTGACCGATCGTGTGATCATGAAGCGCTCACCTCTACCTCCTGCCAAAAGCACCTGACTGTGGGCCTGCCTGTACAAAGCTGACACCCCTCTGATCCAAGCCTCTGAGAAGCCCATCCTACGTAGCGTGCCCTCTAGAAAGTCCCAGTCAACTCTATCGTATGCCTTCTCAAAATCGAGAAGAAGAATCACAAGGTCCTCCCCACGGAGCCGTGCAAGGGCAGAAGCCTCCCAAAAAGTGAAGATGTTGTCAAGGATACTGCGTTCCTTGACAAAACCTATCTGAGTCCCATGTATAAGGCTCTCTAAAAGTGGCTGAATCCTCAAACTCAGAGCCTTGGCAAGAATTTTGTAGGCTGAGTTGAGAATGGTGATGGGACACCACTGTCGAATCTCATCCAAGGAGCCACCCTCCTTTGGAATGAGGTAAATCAGGCCCTCACTCATGCTATCCGGCATCACTCCTGTGTGTAGAATGTACTGAAAGGCACTACAAAGATCTGGGCCAAGCAGGTCCCAGTACTCCAAGAAGAAGGTGAAAGTCAGCCCATCCTCACCTGGACAGCTACCACGAGGGAGGGCTCTAAGGGCCGTGTGCAGCTCCTCAAGCTGAAGAGGTAACTCAAGCCTCTGCCGCATCTCCTCAGTCACAAGACAAGGCATCTGTGCCCAGACCTGCTCCCTGCATGCATCCTGTCTCTCTGACTCGGGCTCAGCCGACAGTAGCTCACGGTAAAAGTCAGTAGCAACTGCACGCATATCCTCTGGCTCACAAACAACTGACCCATCGGGTCTCCTCAACTGATTGACCTTGGCATGCGAGTGCCGAGGTCCCACTGTCTCAAAAAAAACACCTGTCACTCTGTCACCCACCTGAGTCCACTGAGATGCCTGTCGGTGGAAGGCAAACTCATGGCGCCTCTCCTCTGTGCAAGCAAGCTCCTGTCGAGCCTGCTGTAGCTGCTCCTCCAACCATGGACTGTCTGGATGCTGCTCCTGCATCCTCTGTAGTGAAGCAATGCCTCGTCTGAGACGCTCCTCCTCCTCTCTCGCTGCAGCCCGTAGAGACAAAGACTTTTGGAGAAAGAAGTGGCTAAGCTGAGCTAGGCCTGAGGCCACTCTGTCTGCAGGTGGAGCCTGGCTTTCCATGCCCTCTGTCCATAGAGCCTCGACCCTCTCTCTGAGTGCTGAGTCCAACAAGACCCGCTCTGGGATGCGAAGCATCGTGCTCCCACTCCTCTGCCTGTCTGCCACTGTGAGGATCACTGGTGCATGGTCCGAGAAGGATGTCCCTGCCAGGATGCCCACTGATCCCCCCAAGTCACTGAAGTGGTCACTAGTGTAGAAGCGATCTATGCGCGATAGATTCACTCCTCCCACTCTACGGTCCGATCTAGAGAAGGCAAGACTCTCTGGAGGCCTCACAAAGCCAGAATGCTGCCATGTGTCTGAGACCCTCAACGTCATACAAAACCTCTCCCAAGCTGCTAACTCGACTCCATGCAAAGTAGCATGGCTGCCTCCGATCCTGTCAGAAGGGTCCTCCAACATGTTGAAGTCCCCTCCTACACACCACTGGTCAACCTGTGGCAAAGACTCAACAATCTGTGACCAAAACTCTGCACGAGCACTCGCCACATTGGGCGCATAGATGTTCAGGAAACCCACAAGGCTACCCTGAACCTGCATAGTAATCCACTGAGCCCTGCCTGGTACAATAATCCCTCTGCCCACAATGGCCTGCTGTAATGAGTCCGCAATAGTCATACATACCCCACCCTGGATGCCTCCAGGTCCAAAAGCAGCTGACCAAAAGGTATCATAGCGTCCACGCAAAATCTGACCACATCGCCGAATGCGGCTCTCAGACAAATGGTGCTCTTGAAGCATAAGGAGATCAATGTCTCCTCCCACAAGGCAACGCTGAAGCTCCTGACGCAATCGGCCCCGCTGTCGCTGAAACTGGGGCCCACCTAGTCCCTACACGTTCCACGACACGATCCTCATGGGGAGCGAGAGAGAACAGATGCTGTCGCAGCAACAAGACGAGCTATCTTCGAAGCAGGCTTGGATGGGGAGTAATCCGCATCCGAGCGTCCTCTAGATAGGCGAGACTGCAGTGAGTGCCTGGTCCAAGCCCAAGTAGAGTGAGCCGTGCGTAAAGCAACCTCCTCTGTCCAGGAGTCCTCATGAATGAATACATAGCAAGGCAAACACTGCATATCAGCAAAAAAGTACACCACAATGTGTCTACATCCTACAAAATCTGGGGGTGTCACCGCAAACTTGGCCAGTGGCCACAAAGTCTGCAGCAAATCTGTAATGCCAAGTTCTCCCATGTGGTGAGAGAACTCGAGAACCTGTGTATGCAACCATCCCACCACTAAGTCGAGGGACCACTCTGTCTCAGTCCTGCCACATAGGGGGAAGGAGAAACCAACTGCTGAGTCCATGGCCTCTGTCCCCCTAGCGGCGAGGAACAAAGCGTGGACTCTGAAGCAGGCTGCCTCGTGGTCTGTTGCGGAATCGCCAAGAAAACGAGTAAACCCTTAATCGAAGAAATCCCAGCGGCGTCGGAGGTCAAAGCTTGTGAAACCACGAGGGATAGCTGCAAGAGGAGAAGTCTGAATCTGCAGTGGGGGCCGCATGAAGGGCTGACCCTCTCTCGTTAGGCGACTCGTGGTGAAGGCACTGCCAAGAGATCTCCTGGCCGCCGGCAAGGGTCCAGTCTCCTGAGTCGACTGTGGTACTGAAGCAGGAGGAGGGGGAGAAGGGGCTGGGGGGGGGCGGGGGAGAGGAGAAGCGGGGTGGGGAGGCGGAGACATGGGGGGGGCGAGGTGGGGAGTGAGCGGTAGCAGAGGGCGGGGGAGGGCATGAGGAGGAGGAGGGGAGATCGGAAGGCGGAGCGGCTGGCGAGGGTGGAGCGGAGGTGGTGGCTGGCATAGGGGGCTCCTCCTGCTCAAGAGGACCAAAGCGGTTCCCCGTGGGAACCCACTGCTGCTGAGTAGGCACCTGGGGACCACTCGGAGTGCCAGGCTGTCGCTGTGGCCCCTGGTGTCGACGGCCACGGGCTTGCTGCCACCCCTCCTCCGCTAGAGCCCCAGGCTCGGAGGGTGGCGCTGAATCTGTGCTCTGTGTCGCTGGCTATGGCTGCGGCCCAGCCTTGGCAGGCTGGGGCTGAGGCTGGGGTGCGGGTCGTGGTCTCCTCTGTGGACAGGCCTTCGCTAGGTGGCCCATCTGTCTGCAAATGAAGCACTGGTTCGGGAGACCCGAGTACTCCACACTCTGTCTAAACCAACCCCCACTCACCCGAGGCAGGAGGATGACCTTTGGGAGCGTGTGGGTATCTCTGACCAAAACTCGAACTGAAGGGATGCCAGCCGCCTTGGCAGCTACTGATGCTGCCGTACGAGGTGTCTCCAGGACAGTTCCGATGGCGGAGCCAATCCTGGAGAGAAGTGGAAGGTACTCCCTCCGTAAACCCGGAAAGCAGACTGAGATAGGGATGTCCGCCCCCTCTACTAGCACATCCGAAGACTGGTCAAAACCATGTCGCCACTGTCAAAAGTGGGCGCGTGATGCTCGGATGGCCAATGGACTCATAGCTATGACCTTGGAGGCCATCTCGGAAGTCTCGAACTCAATCTGGTAGTACCCCCGTCCGAGAATCTGGACATCCAAGATCTTGTCCACCTCTGCGAGGAGGCGGGCCTGGAGAAGGTCTCGCAGCTCTCCTCTGCTGGGACGAGTGCCGAGAACCTTGCAGATGATAGAAGTCGCCTGCAAGCGTTCTACCTCTGTGGCAAGGCTCGCTTGCTCTGCTGGCGTAAGAGCAAGTCGAATGGTGGGCTCAGCGGGGTCGGGCGAGGGGGCTTCATTGGAGTCCCTCTGCGGTGGAGCATGAGCCGCCATCTGTGTCTGCTACTAGTACAGAAAAGGCGGAGGATCGTCGACGAAAAAAAGGGGGGGAAGACCTGTTGGATCGAGCACGTCAATGGTGCTGGCGACCCCCGTCAAGCAAGAATGGAGAGGGAGAAGGCTAACGGTAAAAAGCAAGCGAGGGGGGCGGACAGTGGGAGGGGGCAGGTTGGCGTGGTTGACTGCGGGAACTGCTTCGGGCTGGCTGGGCAGCAGGCAGCAACGGGGGGCAGCGCGAGGGGGGGAGCGGCAGGGAGAGCTGGGCAGCGGGCAGCTGCGGGCTGCCAGTGCAGCGGACAGCAGCAGGGGTAGCGCGAGGGGAAGGGGGCAGCGCGCGGTGGACAAGCGGGAGAGCAGCGCGAGGGAGTGAGGGAGGGCGATGGCGCAAGGGGGGAGAGGTGCGAGCAGCAGCGAGCCAGTCTCTTGAAGATGATATTCTTAATCTATCTTTGGTTCTTCAGATCTATGATCCCTTTCCTGGCCCATAGAGAACTCTTGTCTCTCTTGTTCTTCTTTTGCAGCCCATGGCGGAATAGGAGTTCCGCAAACTACTGTCGAAGCCTCTGCCATTGTGTACCCGGTTTGAATGAGGTCTTCATAGGTGTCTCTTTCTTATTTCTCCTTATCTCTAGGTGCAGGTACGGTCTCTTCTGTTTCTTTTGGTGAGGATTGTGGTTTGGGTGTAGAGGGTTTTGGACTTGGAGGAGGGGTGGAAGAGCCTGGTGCTGAAGGTGGTGGTGTTTCGGCTTTTGTATGGTCGCCCTCCCGATCTTTCTTCACTGGAGGTTCTGGCATTTCCTTCAGCTTATTCTTGATGTCTTGAACTTCCTCCATCATGAAGGGCTCTAAGTCCTATTGTTCAAGCACCCTTTCCGTCTCCTCATACTCTCGGATGTATTGATCAACTGGTCATCTAGAGGTCTAGAGGAGCTTCCTCCGATTTTTGTCGGGTCTGACATCCAGTACTCTTCAAAATCCTCCTTGAGTGCTCTTTCTGCCATGAATTGCTCAATCAGCCTCTCGATTCGAGTAGCTTTTTGGCTGTGTGTTTCCTTCGGTCTTGTTTCTCCGGTTATTTACTTTTCCTTTCTTCTTTGGTGGTTCCACCAACTCTTCTTCAGGCACTGTTTCTAACCTTCACTGTAGTCTTCCGGTGACTGGTGGAGCCGTTGCACTTACTGGCTCGTCTTCTATAACTGGCTTTAGCTTGAACCACTCGTTCTATGTTGGTGGTGCCGGACATTGTCCTCTAGCACCGATGACTTCATATGCAATCTTTGTCAAGGTTTCCCCTCCTCCAATGTACTTTGGTTTTTCCATTCCCATGCTGACCACTTGCTCATGCAGGTATTAGTTCATTTCTTTGGGCATGATGTTTTTCAATGCTCAGGTTATGGTCGTTGCCACTGCATGGGGAGGAGTTGTGTATTTTTGGGGTCTCTTGTTGCAAACATGGAAGTATTGGTTGTATAATTTGTAGATCTTTGTAGCTCTTGGGTCCACCAGGTTTTTGAACGTTTGATTTGACTTCTTTTGGGCGTAGACCTTTACTTCATCTCTCCTTTCCCAAACTGAGCTTCCCTTATTGTCAAGCCCCAGTGCATCTGCAATGGTTTGAGGAGTGATCAAAGTTTCCGTCTTCTGTCCATCCAAGGCCGTGATCACTGCCTTTCTGTCTTTTTGAATTGAGCTGACTAGCTCATAGACTTTATGAACATCCACACCTGATGGTGGTGCTGTGAAGAAGTTGTAGCGGTGTGCTCTTTTCAGCTGGTTGAGGGTTTCTTCCTGGCTTGCAAATTCTAGCATCTCCCGTGGATTCATGGGGATATCTATCGTGTTTTCTTGTGGGTCTCTGAAGGTGCCTTGGTATATTGCCAATCCTTCCTTTTCTAGCATGGCCTCGTCTACCCAGGCCTTAGATGGCTTGAGTGTCTACTCTGGCAGTGTGTAGGGATCACTGCCTGCAATAATGTCCTTCATGGACATTCTTTTCTTCTTTGTTGGTGATTTACTGGCCTCCATAGATCCTGCGGGCACTTCAAGTGTGAAAGCTAATCTTGCATTTTCTCAGTTTCTAGCTATCCAAACAAATTTTAAATTGAAACACAAGCTAATTAGGGCCTAAGGGTGTAGTGCACATGGTTATGATTGCTTTTTGGGTGCAGAATTATGTTGTGAGACATTATACGCGTATAAAGTCTAAGTGCTCAAAACAGAATGATATTTCAAATGTGCATAGCTCTTATCATGTAATTTATGATTATATGCCTGGATTTCAATTTGGTTGTTATGTGGGCAAGTTGTGACCACTAGAACCCCCTATTGGCTTGAAGCTCGATTCTGGCTTAGTTTTGAGTATATGAGGCTCAAATGGGATGAAATGTGGTAGATGCTTTCATAATCATGATGTGAAGGCTTAGAGGGGTTAAAGTTAGGCTCCAGGTTCCTTTTTAATCTAGTGAGACTTCATATGCCTATGATGTCTACTCTGTCCCGAAGTGTAAGTGGGCATTGGCATGGTATATCCTCCTGTGACATAGGAATTTGATTTGGGCTTCTCCTCTTGTACTTGGAGCCAAATATCAATCATAGAGCTTTGGATTCCGGTATTGGGGTTAAGATGGGTATAGAGCCAAAGAACTTGGTGGGACTTGAGCTTTGGGCTAATATTAATGGAATGAAGACTTTGTAAGTGAAGATTTTGCCCAAAACTATCATTTGGCTATAAGGAAGCATTATACGCGTATAAAGTCTCCATTGAATTTTTTGGCTTAGACTTCCTCTGTAGCTTCCTTTGGTGATTGGGATTCCATTCATCATCTCTGGATTTTATTTGGAGGTGAGTCATGTGGTTGGGGACCTATAATGCTTCCTTTGCCGGGACTTTCTGATTTTGTGCTCCAAGTGGTCATCACCTAGCCCAAACTTGTCCAAATTGAAGACATGATTTGTATACAACATGGTTCACAAGCTTGTGCTGAAATTGTTGGGTTTTGCCTCTGTATATGAGTTTAGACATTATATGCGTATAATGTCTACTGATGCAAAACAACTTGAGATTCCATAGGCAGGCTGTGTATGGCTTGTGTAAGGTGCCCATGAAATCTGATATGAATTTGAACTTGTGAATTGTGTCAAAGGGCTTCAAGAGGTCTCACCACACATGATTCCGCTCTTTTGAGTGATTGAAGGTCAAAAACACATCCATTTGTGATTAAAGTGTGCTAGAAGCTCATAATGATGTGTTCAAAGAGGTTAGAGTTTCCAAAACCATTACAACATGTCAATTCAGGGCTAATAGACATTATACGTGTATAATGTCTATTTTGGAATTTTTGGCCCAAACTTGTTGTAGAGGTAGCCCATGATGTTTATATGGATTTGATAGGTGCACACATGAAATTGAATAGGTGCTCTTGAGCTCAAGGTCATAAAAACAGGTTATGACACTTTGATTTCGAAACTGATGTGAGTGGTGATCAAAACATTCCCAATTTTGTCTAAATTTGGTGCAGACGCTAGGTGTGATATACTTTATAAGACTGGATGATCAAAATGTTGGCATCACTCCTCTGTGACAGAATTAGACTTTATAAGCGTATAATGTCTGTTTTTTAAAATTGCATTTTTGAGCATAGGCATGGGATATATAGGCTATGTTTATGCTGTGTATAAAATCTCACATGATTTGAAGCCCTTTTGATAAGTCCAAAGCTATAAAAAAAAAATAGGCTGAGACTTTGCGTTTTATGGGTTGGCTCCAAATCTGATGAAATATCATGTGCTCCATGTTTAGGGTATGCATAATGGTTTGGTGAAGTCATGTGAGTGCTTTTTGTGCCAAATCTGACTGTGAGACATCATACCCGTATGATGTCTTCAGTGTGAAAAAAAAATGGTTTTGATGCCTTGAGGTATTTGAGATAGTTCCCTAAGCCCTACTAGCTAGTTTTCACTTTAAAAAGTCAATTGTTCAGCTTAAAAACTCCCAGTTTGGCATTTCAGTTTCCAAAAGAGATTTCTTCGTTTGAGGACATGTTCCCGCAAAGATTCTTCTTGATCTTTAATTGACTTGCATGTGGATGCTGCTGGGCACCCTCCTCTGGCTTTGATGAATCATTTGAACTCACAGATACCCTTTTTGGCGATTTGTCGCTCAAATAGCGTCTTTTGTTGAGGAGATGGTCGACGACAACTTTTCTTGATGTTTGACCATATATGTTGGTTGTTGATGATATGTCGATGACGTCTCTAAAGTTTGGTGGCTAACGGACACCTAGCTTGGCCGTGAGGCCCATGACACTTTGCGGTTCTGAAGCCTAACCTGATGTTTTGGTCCACTTTTTGATGATTGATTCGGGGGGAGGCTAACTTGGCTTATAGACATGCTTGAGACATAACTTCTCATGAAGTTTCACATCGTTTCGGTGATTCCTTCCCGATCAGTCTTTGTCGTGCCTGAAGAGGTTAGGGTTTTTCCAGTTGACCTAAATCCACATAGAGGTGTTCTTTAGGTTAGGGTTAACCCCCTGTCAAGTCTTGTAGCTACCATTTGGCTGCCCCATTTCGATTTCTTCCCCGCGAATCCACATTGCCGTTTTTTGAAGTTTTTGTGACAAAGAGAGTGTAGAACAAGAAAGCTCATGGTAACGAGTCTACCTCTCATATTTGGTGCCAATCGGTGTGTTGTGTGCGTCGTACAGACTCGTAGAAGATGCGAGCGCTCTAGGTCTAATTCCAAGCTCTCTCTCACTTGTAATAGTGAAAATGAGCTACTAAGTGGGCCCAAGGAAACTTATATCGGGTTTTCTTGGACCACTTTTTACCAAATTTGACATGTGCCCCTATCTTGTTGTGAAATGTACTTTAGGCTCAGAAATTTCTTCATTTGGACTTCAGTTGCTTTGTTTTCAAAAAAATTGTCATTTAGTTCAAAAACCGGCCAAGTTGGCTTTCAGCGACTTTTCTCATATTTGCACCCCGTCTTCACCATAAGCTGTCATTCACTTATTGATCATTCCCATATTTTTCTTTTGCCCCAATGTCACCATTTCACTTGCTTTTTCTATTTTTTTTGAAAAAATACTCAAAAATGAAGAAAAATATCTAGCTTGACCCGAAAATTCTCCAAAAATCAAGATAATTAAATAATAGTATAATAAACCATTATATACATCTATCCGTAGTATTTTTGACCGGATTGCTTCGTTTTATCACTTTTTTTGCATGAAAACTACGATTTTTTACATATATGCACACACCTAGAGGCTATCTTGGTGTTTGTCCTCTGTCATCTATTATCACAATAATTAAGGGCATGTCTACTCGATTTTACCAAAATACTCGCAATCAAACGCAAAAACCCGTAAAATCATGAAAAAGAGTGCCCCCTTTGTTTTTTAACACTTGTAGCGTGTTGGTTCCACATTGAAATGCCAATGCCTCCCCCCTTCCTAGTCGAAGTCCTCCTGGATGACAGTTTAGTGACCACTGGCAAGTGCAGTGTATGGGACTCAAAAAAGTGCTAATGCTGGCCATGTAATGTGGCCCTATATGCATACTCAAGAAATGCATAGAAAATTAATGCTTTGCAAGAGGAAGGTATAAGGGTAATTCTTATTGGCATTCGATGTTGAAGCTTCATATGGATGTATGCTCCTGGGGAGGTCGTCGGAACAATAAACTTTACAGTATCCTTGCTCTTTCCTTGATAGTCAAAAGAGTTTGTGAAGCTAGGTTGCCCATTGTTGCTGTATTTGTGACTGTCTTTTGTTTAGGTTTCCAAATCTAAACTTTGGGTATTAATTGACTGGAACATGCCTTTGTTTTTTTGTTGAAGTTGTGTACAGGTAGTTCTCGAGGTTGATGCTTTTGAATCCAAATTCTTGTATGTTGGCTTTGATCCCTGAGTAACTTCTTTGGTACCCATATCTGTCTTAGGCAAGAGTTCGGTTTCAGCTTCCTGCTTGTGGTAGATTTTGTTGGGGAGCTATCTACAATATCTTGTGCTCATCCTTGGCAACTTGATCCTTCCTCATCCAAACTTGCTTGGTAGCTTCATTGTACAGAATATATGGGTTTCGTTGGGGTTTTGACTTCTGCCCTTTGGCTTATGATTCATCAAAATCCCGTTGTGGACAAGTGTCAGACCAAGGGCCACCCTGGAGGTCAAGGACCTGGCCAGTGGAGAAGGGATCCTGCAAGCCAAGGGGCTATAAAAGGGTGGCTGGGTGGAGGATCGTTCATGGCAGTTCCCAGGGTTCTACATTGGTATCAGAGCTTTGTGGAAGAGGGAGCTATGGAGGAAGGGGGAAATTGGCCTTGCATGGATGGTGAAGTGCATCACTCTCTTTTCTCCATCTCTCTCTCTCTCTCTCTCTCTCTCTCTCTCTCTCTCTCTCTCTCTCTCGCATTATGGAGGGTGTAGTCCTCAATATGGGGGAGATTTTGCATGTCTTGCATGAGGAGAAGAAGCCGCCACAACAGAACTGCATGGGCATGGACGCTTAGCAGATGACACGTAGGTCAAAGGTTTCGGCCCGTGTGCAAGGCCGCTTGCAGCGAGGGGGGAAGGAATTCCACCCTGCATCAATTACCACGAGGGTGTGCTTGACAGGTGAGCGCCTCCATGCCACAGGACCCCCGTCACACAGGGACATAGCCCGGACGAGCACCACACGGTGAACTGCAGGTTGCGCACTTCCCCACTGAGGCAGCCATCGTTGCAAGCGTTTTTGCTTCTTTCTTTTTCCACTTGGGGGCCACCCATGGTCACAGGGTGGCCACTCTTTTTAAGTTTCTAAGGGTGCATGCCCACCCCAAGCACACACTCAGCAGCTGCAGCATTAGCACCCCTGGCATGTGCACAACGATGGATGCAGAAGGGCGAGCTGTAGCGTGTGAGATGTTAATAGCACATGAAAGTCCTATTTTTAGCATCTTCTCCGAGCACGCATGAGGCGGGAGATTCTAGGATACTTTGCAGCTTTTGAATCGAAAGGAGTACAATTGTATGCATATCTTCTTGTATCATACAAACGTGCTATTACCGGAAGGGGAGTGTTGCCACATGCTGTCAAGCGTATAGTTGCATGCTACATGTCAGTGATCGACATCAAGGTATGCACTTCTTTTTTTTTGTTTGTTTGATAAATTCTTTCAAACATGTTGCATAACTCTGTCATGCAACGGAAATCAGTGCGTGCACTCCAAGCACAAGCCGGCTTGTAGCCGTAACCATTAATCAAGCACGGCTTGAGTACACAATACCTTGACAACACATGCGGGTCGAAGGTTGCATCTTGATACAAAGGCACATCAGGCAGGGCCTTTGACCTATACGGCACGGCCCATCCGTAATTACAATTTTACGATGTTGTACAACAAGTTTTTTAGGGAATGGCTCCTAGGCAAGTTGTCTCCCACCATCAATTACATCTCACGAGCACGAATATTCATTTTGATATCTCCTCGTTGTGTTACCTAGAGGAGGAGGAAAGCAGGCAACATAACTACAAGAAGCATAGTGGAAAAACATTGTATTCACAGCTATGAGCTGACTCCAATGTCGACCACCATCTATACCATCACATGAATTTTCATAATGCCAACTTGTCGAGAAAATGTTGCTTTGATCAAGCAGTGTTGGGCAATAGCTAACATTTGATTGCTTAGTTGTAGATGCTATCTCTCTTGGTATTGAGCAATCTCATAATTCTCAGCAAGTAGCCAAATTCGGCATAGCCTATTCTCTATGAAATTTTGACAAGGTCGATCCTTTTCTTCTTGAACATATGTGTGTCAACAAGATCATCTGTTAGCTATGAGCGCTCAGGTTACATTCTTGTCTCATCTATTTGATGAACTTATGTGAAGCAAGGCTTCCACTTCTGCATCTTGCGTTGAGACTTCCCACGTTTGGCATATGCTATGAGCATACAACTTGGGAAGGATATGGCAAAATGTTTGCGGGTTAATTCATTACGTGTCAGACGATCGTCTATGATACATGAGACGTATATGTACATACGATAGCTACCACTCGTGCAGCAAATATGGCTATGAGCCATCTTTGAGCGAGTTTTCTTCCACGGAATCTCAGGACAACTGGTTACAACAACGACCAGGTTAGCCAATATCACTTCACAGAATCTCTACTAGTCTAGACTATGCAAGGCACTTATGGTTTTGGCTCTCACGTTTGAGGCCATCACTTTTGCCACGGGCTTCAAATTCTGCATGCACCGCATGCTCGCTAGGTGGATTCAATTCTACCACTTCATGAAATACACTTCCGCTATAACAAGGACAAGATACGTTCTGGATTGGTAAACATGATTTTTGATTGCTGTCAACGCACAACAACACTAAAAAGAACCTAAAACTCAGACTTGATTCACAGGCAAAGTGCCAATGCTAAGTCATCCTCATACAATCACGACCCCTGCAAGGTAGCTGGGTCAGGATGTGTTTTGTGTTTTTCTGTTACCTCTCTTGATGAGAAAGAGTCATATCGAAAAACTGTGGAATGCTTATAGGATAACCTGCAAGTTAGGCATCTCTCTCTCTTATTTATCTCGCAGAATAATGAATACTTTTTAAGAATCTTTTGATACATGTTTTCCTCGTGAGTCAAAGTAGTCTTTATCAGTTCGTCGATTGAAAACTAATTGCCATAAGGGCTATGAGCCACACACGCTGGCTAAGAGTCATTGTCAGATCTTGGGTAAGACCCAACTGTTGGCATTCCTTGGGTGATTGTTCTCCAGCTTGAACAGATCTACCCAATGGACTCCCCATCGATGTTAATGGTCAAGCAAGAGCCTTGCCATTACATATGGGTATTTTGTAAGCACTACATGTTTTGGTGCAACGATTGAGCTGAGTTTTTGATAAACGTACACTCGCATAGGCTGATCTATAGCACGGCGTATAGATGTAACAAGAATTCCAAACAGCATGGCTATTCCTACGAGCTAGGGGTTCTGCCCTACGTGGATCTCCCGTTTTCTCTATAGCACCGGTGTGCATATAGGAGCGCAGTTTTGTGGTATGACCACATATGTGATTACTAAATCACACAATGCGTGTTGATGGTCATTTTTTGATAACTTCACACTTTGTTTTTTAGGCAAACTATCTACCAAGGGATAGTCAAAAAGTTCTTTCTAAATTTTCACCACGGGGGTTCATTTGGCAAGATATACCCAGGGGTTTGGATTGCCAAGGCAACACCCAGGATCACAAGTTCACTTTCTTTATCTTCACTAATCTCTAATGTTAGTGATTAGAAGATCAAAGAAATTTTGATATGGTACGCTTATAGGTTGAGGGTTGTACTTGACTTTCGGGTACGTATCATGTAATTTCCACCTCCTAGTAAGTACATGTTTTTTGGATTTATTTTCCGTTCCCCTTCCATTTGTTTGCATTATGTAACTGGGATGTTTGAGCTAGAAGGCTTTCATCCAGCTTTCTCTTTCGCCAAGTGACAAGGTCATGGACAGGCATAGCATTTTGAGAAAGTATTGTTATTTTATCCCTTCACTGTTCATCAAGATACCGTAATGGGTTTGAATCTTGTTGAAACTATTACAGACCTACATGGTACAATTATCTTTGGCACATGTTGTCACATGGGACACAACATGGTCTAGGAACTCAAGGAGTTTGATTTAGCCCGTGTGGAGCAATGATAATCAGGGTCCCTCTCACTCGCGTCACGGAGTGTTCATAGTTCCCTCCACACACAAGTACAATTTGTGCTTGATAGATGTCACTTTCTCTGTGATCCTTATTTGATACATATTCCACATGTGGAGAATATGACTCTCGAGGATTGATATTGGCGCCTAATTCCTAATGATGTGTCACGACGAAGTTCCTACGTGCTGGTCGCATCCGTTTATTAAACCATTTAGAGCACCCCGTATCAGGAACAATTTTAGTGGCCAAAAATTGTCGGGTACTAAATACAGACTTGTTACGATTACAACGGCTATGAAACCACCTTTATGGAGGTCGTTTCTACATATAGCCAAGTCTGCTACGTTCATGAAAATGTCTCATGGTTGGTACCTAGGTGTGACAGAGCTTTCACATTCTGTTATGATCCAACTCTTGTTGCAAGGATTTCACGTACGTGCCGTGGAAAGTCTCGTCGTGGACTTGCGGTTTGGATTTGTTTGTGTTAAATGCATGCACACTAGGTGTTATGGGCCCTAGTGTTTAACACAAATTTCTTTAGAGCGGCATGCCAATTCATGAACTTTCTTGTTTCTATAATTTTTTGCACTTCAAGTGCAGCTTTTCAAGCAGATTTATGAGTTTACACCCTACCGTACAAGGTAACGGCTCATGATAGGTGTCTGTGGTTGGATGGTCTGTACTCTATGAGCTTACTCCACTCCAACCCACTTTCAACCTAGCTGATTGCGTCCACTCCATTTCGAGTATATGGCTGAATACTCACTGGCTGAGTCAAAGTTATTGTCAGTCGTGGAAGACTGTCTGTCAGTGGTTGGGGCAAGTACCTCACTCTTACTATTTGCTATTCATCCCGCATTGGATAGGCAACTTACAAAATGTTTTTCTCGTGCTAAAGGATCTGCTAAGAGCATACGTTAGCACAAAGCATTATGAATGGACGATTCTCTCCCTATTCTAGAATTTTCTTAGGTTTTCAATTTTGAACACCTGCTATGGTGGGGTTGGATACTGATTCAATAGTTTCATAAGTCAAGGACTTAGTAGGTGTGTTGACAAAGACCCGTTGGCATGTAACCTTCATTAGGGGTGAACATGTAGTTCTGTGTATTCCAAAATTTTCAACAGTCTAACACGAGTAAACTCCCTATTTTGTCCCTTAGTAGCTATGAGCTTTTCCAGATACTCATGCAAGTTGGAAATCTGGCTCACAGCTTCATGGAAAATTGCACCAAGGTTTTCTTGCATTTTTCCAGTATCTTTCAGAAAGCCTAAAAACTGGTTATGTCTTTAGACACCTTTTAGTTGTGGTTACTCCTTTAAAGTACTCAAGTGAGTTATAAATCGAGTTACCATTTAGATACATGTGGTTGCAAAAGGACAACAATGTTGAAAATCAAGATGTTGCTCTTGGTTTCATTGAACCTCCTCACTGCACCAAGTATCAGTCGTCCAGACAATTGGCCTGTGTAAGGGATGCCAATAAGGAAAACATCACTATTCTTACGAAGATACTATCACTTATGTTTTTGAGGACGAAAACGCTTCTCCAAGGGGGGAGTAATGTCAAGCCAAGGGCCACCCTGGAGGTCAAGGACCTGGCCAAGGGCCGATTTCCTAGTGGAGAAGGGATCCTGCAAGCCAAAGGGCTATAAAAGGGTGGTTGGGTGGAGGATCATTCATGGCAGTTCCCAGGGTTCTACAACAAGAGTATTTGCCCTAATGACTTGCTATTCCTGCCTTGAATTGCTCTTTGGAATCCATTGTTGGACAATGGGTGCTTGGAAGGGCTGCTTTCCTTTGTCCACCGGTTGCAGTACTAATTATTTGTTTGCAGCTTCTATAGCGAAAAGAACTTGCTATTTTTCTGAATCAGATTGTATACTCACAGTGTTCTAACTCTAGTCAAGTTGTACATTATATCTTGTCTACCAAGGTTTCCCTAGCAATAAGGCATGTGTGTGCGTATCTTCTACCACATAAAATTTATGCTGATAGACATGTTGGTTGACCTGTACTATGAGCACCGTCCATCCCAGTACCTTTATCGATTGTTCTGAATAACTGTGGAGTTTGTGTGTCATCTCCTGTAATTGGTTGTCAAGTTGAAGTTTCTTGTAAAGGCTGTAGGAGATCAAGCTGCCTTGAGCTCCCGAATCAAGCATTGTTGTGGCCTTCACTTGATCATGTCCTATTTTGACATTGATTTCGGGCTCTAGTATGGTCTCTGTGTCAAAGTATGTTACTTGAATGGCATTAATATTCAGAGGTGGTCCATGTTGTTGTCGCTGTCGAAGAAGCTTCCTTTTTGCTACCCGTTCCTTGGCCTCTGCTTGAGCTTCTGCAACAATATTTTGTTTCGCTTGCGTCCGTTTCTTTGCAAGATGGAATTGTTGGAGCATATTTGGGGTTAGTGGTAGATGAAATCGTTTTAGTCGACAACCACTAATCCAGTTAGGCATTTCTTCCCCATCTAATGTAGCAAGCTTGACGGCCCCACTTGGTGATAAATCTTTGATCACAAAGGGTGCCATCCCTCTCTTTTTAAGTTTCTTAGCATGTTGTTTTAACATGTAAATCAAGACATAATGGTATGTTTTGAATTTTTTGGATCGTACATGCTTATCAAAAAATTATTTTTGTGTTTGTTCTTGTGCATAGATGGAAGCTACTGCTTTCAAACGAAGCTCATTAGCTTTTCAAGGTCATCTATTCGTGAAGAAATTTCATGACCTGTCCACTCGAGACATTTTGCTACTCTTAGTGTTGGGATCAAGAATTCCATAGGCAATGTAGCATTAAGTTCAAACACCATGTTGTACAGTGTTGTTCCTATCGAAGTTTTGTAAGCAATTTTATATGCCCATAATGTGGAATGTAGCTTTTGATCCCAATCCTTTCTAGACTCTAATACTATCTTAGCTACGATTGTACATAGAGTCTTGTTCGTAGCTTCTGCCTGGCCATTAGCCTATGGGTGGTAGGGGGCTGACTTCTTATGAGCTATCATGAAGTTTTCATAGAAGATTTTTTATTATATTATTTATGAAATGTGTGCCTCAATCACTGACAATTTTTATAGGTAGACCATATCTAACAAAGACATTTTCATATAGCAATTGTGCAGTAGTCCGGGCATCAGCTTTTTGTGTAGCTTTAGCTTCAACCCATTTGGTGAGATAATCTGTGGCCATGATGGTATACTGGGCATGTGTTTTGTAAGCAAGGGGTGAGATTGATCCTACAAAGTCTATTCCCCACTTGGCCGTAAGGGCATCTCATCCCGCTTTATTGGTATGTTGGTTCATTGACAAGTCCCACATCATTTTATATATTCATTCCCGTCCATATGTAATGTTGGACACCATATTCCAGAGGTGAGGACAATTTTTGTTGTCTTTTCCCCTGAGAAATGGCCCCCACTAATCCCTCAATGTGCTTGTTCCAGGATTGGAATGTACATGTTCTCTGTTGCACACAACCTAAGCTGGTTATCCTTTCCTCTTTTATAGAGCTGATTTTCAATCAGAGTGAAATCACGAGCTTCTACTTCTATCATTCTGTGCCGTGCTTTGGTGATATTTTCAAGAAACGTCTGTTTCTCCAAGAAGTCAACAATGTATTGACTCCATTGTGGCGTAAGTGTTATTTGAAACAATGTCGCATGTTTGATGGATGCAACTACTTACATAATCATGAACATCAATACGCATAGTCAGCCAATACAATCCTAATTGTCGTAGGTGTTGGAAAGTTTTTGTGGCTGAACAATGAAACATTAAAGCCTGGTTATGCACTTCCAACAAATATGTTTCGTATTCCTCAGGGTTTATGCACACTCACCGTCGGAGCCTAAATTATATAAACATCCTCCAATCAACTGAAAGTTCTTAGCTTGGCAAATCGTTCTTTGTTTAAGGTCTAGGGCCATTTTGGCGAATTTCCCGCCCCATGATAGTAGCTTTATGATCTCTTGGGACCACTTCAGTACCATTTCTACATTGAAGAGATATGAATCCGGGATTATCATCATCCACACCCTCTAGAGCTTCTCCATTTGGTAATTGAGAAAGGTGGTCTACTCTGAGATGCATCTTCCCCTTTTTAACCACTACCATAAAGTCAAACTCCAACAATATGATGAACCATCTTACGATTCGCCCAGTGTTGCATGGTTTGTTGACAAGGTATAAAAGGGCTTGATGGTCCGTAAAAACACAAATTTATTTGCGAGGAGATAATGCCAAAATTTCTTAACAGCATAAATAATTCCAAGCCCCTCTCTTTTGGTGGTGGTGTAATTCTTTTCGGCACTATTTAGTTGTCGACTGGAATAACTGACTGGGAAATCCATGGTTCCCTCTCCTCGTTGAGCCAGAATACATCCTGTAGCAAATGCAAATGCATCTATATGGACGTGAAAGATTTTTTCCCAATCAGGTGCCTGTAGCATCGAAGTAGATACAAGGGCATATTTTAATTTCTTAAATGATTCCGCGCACTCATCTGTCCATTCAAAGATCACTATTAGTCTATACAGGGGTTGTGTGATAATTGATACATGTGTATGAACCTCCTGTGATAACCATAATGTCCCATAAAGCATTGTACTTGCTTTGCATTGATTGCCTTAGGCATTTCAATAATCACCTTAATCTTATCCAAATTTGTGGATATGCCATTCTCCGAGACAATATGCCCCAACATTCGTCCTTGTCTTACCATGAAAACGCATTATTTTGGATTAAGGAAAATCCTATATGTCCTGCATTTCTTGAATACCTTTTTGAGGTGTTCAATACGTTCCTCTCTTTGCAGAGAGTGTACACATAGGTCATCCATATAGATATCCAAGAAATTCCTCAAGTACTCCTTGAAGACATGGGCCATCAATCTTTGAAATATTGCAGGTGTATTTGTCAACCCAAATGGCATGACCCGATATGCAAATATGCCCCATTTTGTGGCAAATGCCGTTTTATATTGGTCCTTGGGTGAAATTTCAAGTTGATTGTAACTAGAGAATCCATCCAAGAAGGAGTATGCACGCTTTCTTGCCACTCATTCAAGGATGTGGTCTGTAAATGGTAAGGGATAGTTATCCCTTATTGTGGTTGCATTGACTTTTTTGAGGTTGACACACACTCGGAGTTTACCATTCTTTTTGGGTACAACAACGATTAGAGATACCCAATCAGTGTGTTCTATCTCATAGATAAAACTCCGCTTCTTTCAGTTTATCAATCTCTTCCTTGATACGCTTAGCAAAGGTGTCTTTGTACGTGTATGGCCTTTGTCTGCTAGGTTTCACATGAGGTTTTAAAGGGATAGTATGCTGACATATTTTTGGATCCACTCCCTATAAATCCTTGTAAGACCATGAAAACACATCCTTATATTCTTGAAGAATGCTGAGAAGTTTCTCTTCCTCTTCTTGGCTCAAATTAGTGGCTATATAGACAGGTTGCGATTTCTCTCCAGGTCCGGCTAGGTCCACTTCCTTTGCATCTTCTGGCCCATCATAAAACTCCTTCTCCTGTCGTTCTCTTCTGGGTTGTGTCAGCACTATCTTCCAGTCTTGAAAGATAAACTTTCTGTAATGGGATGGTATACTCATATGGTTTTTGCTATGGTCTTGCTCATCTTCTCCGTCGTCAATTTCGGTTGTCCAAACTTTCCTCAAATTCTTCTTGAGCTCTTGGTACCTTTTCTTACGTTCAACTCCATCAATTTTGGTTCTTCTAATTCTCTCGATTTTGTTTCCATTCGTTTGGATTTGCATTCAACTTCTGCGTTCTTTTTTTACATCCCTAGGATTGTCATTTGTCCTAGGGTCTAGATCTCGAGAGAACTAGCATGATATTTCGTTTTTAATGCAGTCTTCGGCCTTTACTAGAGATAAGAATTCCGTTCTATTTTTTATGTTGGGCATTAGGTTATCTCTTGCCTTGTGTGCCCTCCTTTTTTTTTTGTAATGTGCTTGACGTCTAGGTTTTTGATTTGGGAAATCGTAAAACCTTACATCAGGTATCATTTCCTCTAACTCAGTGGGGTTGTTAGAACATTCATTATCTGCATCATCATCTCGTTCAAGATGATCTGTAGAATCGTGGAACTTATTTTCATTTTTTCTTGATTGTCCTGAGATTTGGTAATCATCACCTTCTATTAACTCAACCATGTAGTAAGGAACCACATCATAACCATTCTGGTCACAAAACTTAGTTGTCGGTTCCTCGCAATAATGCACACATCTAAGGTTGCTAAAATATGTGTCCATTCTAAAGGTTCTAAGAACTCTTCTGGAAAAGGTTCCGAAATGTATTCTGTATCCTCAATCGCTCTGTCTAGAATACATTCTTCTCGTTTTAGGCTTCCACAATTGGATGCCCTACACATCCATAACTCCTTTGTTTTCCAGCCAGGATAGGAGTTCTGACCCTACTAACGTAGCAAAATCAAACTCCTCTACTGGGGTTCTGTCCACATCTTTGTAGCTATGGTCTTGAAGGTTTATTCTCGTAGTAGTCTCCATGTGTATGAGGTATATGTGATTGTAGCCCCAATCTTGGACCATATTGAATTGTCGCATGAAGGGTCGTCCAAATATTATGTCATAGTTATTTTTCTTGCCAAAATCCACGATTGCAAAGGTATGCTCGTACGCGATTCTGCAAGACATAACAACTACTTTTTCCAAAAGCCCTATGGGTTTCTCCATATAACTGTCAGTCGGTTGCAGCTTCATCTTGGTGGTTTTCAAAGCTGGTTTTCCCCATTTCTTCCATACATCCTTTGTCACGATGTCTACACTAGCTCCACTGTCAAAAATTTCCATGGTGGTGACACCTTCTAATTCAACTGGGAGTTTGGTATTGCCATCTTCCCCTTCACAATATTCTCCTACCTTGTTTAAGGGTATTGGTTGCATGTTTACTTAAGGTTTCTCTAATTCCTTTACTCCTTTCCGTATTCGTGACTTCAGATCCATTTCTCCAAATTTTTGAGACATTTTCCTACCGTATTCCACATATTAGGTCTTATTATGAGAAGCTCAGCTAGAGTAATGGTACAAGTCAATGGAGTTGATAAGATGGTTATCAACCCCTGGGAGTCCATACCCTTCCTTGTAGAGAGTTTCTGTGATGGAACAAATTTCACATCCCCGACTTTGCTTATACTCTCCCATATAAGAGGGAAAAGTTCTCAGAGATATAGGTTGAATATCCCAAGATTTCACGGATCCCTTGTCTCCCCAACACGAGTGCATCTCTAGATCTGCTTGAGGTCCTGCCTCAAATTCTTCAATAGGAGGAGAAAGGCATTTTCTCCCATATTGATTTTGTTAACCCTTTGGATTAGTTCATTAGCTTCATTGGATTCCCTTATTTGTCTCCAAACATCATTCAATCCCTTGTCCCCCTTATACAATTCCGGTATGATGGGTTGAAACCCTTTCTAAAGTTTGTCTGTTGTGTTCAGCACTATCCCAATTTTTTCAATTGAATGTTCAGGTTCCAATTTAATTTCCGGGCCAATAGTTATTCTTTCAGATCCATGTGTTGGAGGGTTCCTTGGTATTGATACTGGAAGTTCTACCTCCTCCACTTGTTTCCTTGCAGTTGGCTCTAGGAAGATTTGTGATGTTTGGTCTTTTGACACATTTCCAGTCTCTGTTTTTCTAACTCAACATAGGAATATGTCATCCATTGTTATTCCTGAGTTTGGTCGATTTTAAGCCTTGAGCCGTATGCTTTCAAGAGTGCGTCTAGATGTTTGTTTACTTTCTCTACTAGCAAAAATCCGCTTGATCCCTCACTTTTGGATCCCCCTTTCTTCTCAAGCTCTATGTCTTTTGGTGTTTTTGGTTTTTGAAATATTTTTCTTTCAAGTTTTTCCAGTCTGTCTTTGGTTCGTTGTAATTCTTCTGTTAGGACATTTTCTTCTCTTTCTTTCCTAACTTCTACGCGTGCTTTTCTAGCCTTCCATGTGTTTTGCTGGCTTTTTCGTTCAATGCCAGGTGCTTTCAGCTCTGGTTCTTCATTTACAGGTCCTCCTTTCTCTTTTTGAGCTTGAGCTCGTGTGATAACCTGTATAGGTATTACTGTTTTGTTTTCTGAACCATTGCTTGAAGGGATCGCCTCCAAAATGTTTAAAGTTGTTTTAACCACTTTGCTTGGATTTTTTGGACAATTGACGATCAAATGAGTGATGCCATAGTTTGATAATACGCATTGACTCGGACAATTTTTGTATGAGGACAGTCTTTCATAAGATGGTCCATTGAAGCCTTCATTGGCTATGAACAACAACGTTCTCTCGTCCAAACTATATCTACTTTCTCCTGCAGCATGTGCCACTGTAGGTGGTCAACATTGCCAATCATGCTCCATGGTTCCGGTGATCTCAGCTCTTTTGGTGGGTAGTATGTTGGACAAGCCATTGTTTTGCTTGGCTCTTTGTAATAGACAGGTACAGACACTAAGGCTTGTTCCTCTAGTTCTTCCACAGTGGGTGTATATCTCACCCCTATCAGTCTTGCCCCTCGGAGTGGTGGTTGTTGCCCCAAAATTCAACCCCAACTGGTCCTAGAAAATTCCTTGCAGTATATCTAGGTATTGGTGGTACTTGAGGCGGTGCTACTTGCAGTTGGGAAACATACTGCCACTCTCGCACATAGCCCTTATTGTAGTAGCATTCCTTAGTCACATGATTTGTCCATTTCAATTCGATGGCACACCACTTTCGTTGCTTAGCCTGTGGCTTGGCAAATGGGCTAATCCTCTTCAACACCTCCTCTATCAGTCGCTCTTGATTTACTTCTGGTTCTTTTCGTTGTACTGAATTTCCAAACTTTGTTCCAGTTTGTTGAGATGACGAATCATCATCTCTGTCTCTCTTATCTCCATCTTTGTAGATCGCACAATTATCTACTAGGAATAAAGCCTCTTTGGTTAACTCACTCAGAGTGGGGATTTTCTTCATATGCAAATCCTTTTGAAGGTCTGTATTTCTCAAGCCTTGGATGAATATCAACATGAGTTTGGATTGAGTAGGTAATTCTTGCATTGGGCATAATTTTACGTATCGTTTCAACCGTAGGGCTGCCTTCTTGATAGATTCCCCCTCTTTCTGCTTAAACTTGTGGATTTGAGAGACAGTATTGTGGGCTATCCCTCTTTGAGATAATTCCTCCACAAACTCGTCAAAAATTTCCTAGATGGTCTCAAAATCTCGTCTTTCAACTGAATTAAACCAGGTGGCGGCATCCTCCTCTAAGGCGAGTCCAATCCGGCAAATTGTGTGTTGAAGTCTCTAAACCTCTTCTGCTCGGATCACTCTCAAGAACGTTGCCACATGATCTCTAGGGTCTCCTTCTCCTGAATACCTCTTGTGTACCCATTTCTAAACTTGAGAAGGTCTAACACGTCTATGTTCTACCAGTCTAACTGTGGAATCTCCTCGTCCTTCTCCCCTCACACGGTCTCGTTCAGGTCTCCATCTTTCATCAACTGTTCCCCTTATCCCATATCCTCTGTATGACCTTTCAACAGGTGGTTCCATTACAAACCCTCTTTCTGTTTTGATTCTCTCCAAATAGGGGAATCCTACTGTGGTCGGCATCGTTGCTGGTCCCTTGCTCTCCTTGGGATAAGGATAAGAGTAAGTGGGCATGGGTGAGACTATAGGGGTCACATATGATCCGTTTGTAATTGAAAATTCTCCCCTATAGAACTCATGTTCCCTTGTCACTGTGGGTCGCAACCATGATTGCAACATTTTCGAATTTGGGTTGAAATATGAAGGAACATTTTGCGCTTCTACCGTTCCTGCTTTCCTAGTTGGAATTCTTGGCGTATCCTCTATTTCCTCAAAGGGATTGGTAGATTTACTAGGGGTAGGTTTTAGTCCTTGAGTGGCGGCGAGGTTTGTTGGAATTACTCTAGTGGCTATCAATCTTGCTACCTCTGCTTTCTCTATCAGTATATACTCTAGTCCATGTTTGTCAACATATATTATGAGACTCCCTTCACCTGATTCATATGAGAACAAGTACAAAGTCTTTTCTGTGCCCAACTCAAAGGCAAATGGTGCTAGACATCAAGAATATGTCTTGACTCTCCCATTCAAGTATTCATAGATTCCTACCGCTCCTTGGTTAGTCGCAACTTTAGTCATCTTCTCGTCAAACATTAGGGTGGCATTAGGAAGGTCTATTAGAGGAGGTATTTGGTGATTTCAAACACCATCTTCCCCTTTACCACATTATTCCTATATTTGTTGTAGTTCTCTGGATCCTTAACAATAAGGTAATGTGTTCCCTCCTCATCACGAAATCTATCCCCATCATCGTAAGCTAGAAGGGCATCCACTCCTTCTTCTGGTTTTTCCTCAATACATATGATTTTTCATCCCCTTTCATCAGCATATACTAAAGCCCCATGGGCATTTGGTCCTTCTAAGTAAAGGGTTGTAAACCTCATTGTTTGAGGAGGGTTCTTAGAGGTGCTCCCTCCACCTACTTGGCTTGGTCGGTTACCCTCGGTGTTCTGGTTAGCCATGAGATAAAAATATTGTTCAGAAGAGGTGTCAGCCCCACTACCGTCTTCTATTATTGGTGCTCATGGATCTATTCTAGCTTGGGCCATGCTCTCCTCCGTAGACACTAAGCTGACCTAATCCCCTTGTGTTTTCTGGTCTCTTTGGAGGTTTCTCCCTGATCTTAAATACATTAATTCCTTAACACACTACTATCAACCCAAACCTTAACCTTAAAAGTTCACTCTGTCATTCCTTAATCTGGCTATTTCAGCTCTTCTGTTGGTTGATTGATTGCACTTCCGAATGGTCTTGACTTGATGGGCCTTGTTGTTGGCTATCTGTACAAAACTTTAGCCTCTGCAAATTTTTGTCAATAGTAATTCTCACTTTAGTAACATTCAACATTGATTAGTAAGTACATGCGAGTACTTCTTGTCCAAAGTTTGTTTTGGAAGGGTTGGTTCCCTGTATATGTTCTTCTCATTGAATTGACTAGTAAAATGTGTTGTTAGAGTTAACTGGAACACTTGGCAGGCTTAATTTAATCAAAGAGGCTTTAAATTTGGCCCTTAGACTTCCCGCGTTGGTCTAAGCTAGGAGGTGGTCTATGCCAGGCAGAGGCAGCAGGCAAGTGCACTGCATAAGGCTAGGGTAGGTACCGAGGTTTCGAGCATGTTAAGTGAAGATTTAACCAAGGGAGAAAAGGAGGGTTATGTTCAACTGTGTGATTCCTATCCAAACCTGTTTGCGATGGAATACAAGAATTTGCATGGTGCAAAGGGGGTAGAGCACAAGATTGTTCTTAAGGAGGGGCATAAGCCTAAAGCACAGAAGCTGAGAAAACTAGGGAAAATCCAAAAGGAGGCCCTTTGTAGGAGATCAATAAGTTGCTGGATGTAGGCATCATATAACCTGTGAAAGAGTCAGAGTGGGTCTCACCAGTGGTCATAACCTCTAAGAAGAATGGGAAATGGAGAGTGTCTGTCGACTACAAGCCACTGAATGCCGTGACCAAGAGGAATCACTATCCATTTCCATTTCAAGACAAAATCCTAAATCAGGTGGCTGGGCACGAGAGATACTCAATTATGGATGGCTTTTCGGGGTATTTTCACATAGGGATTGCACTCGAAGACCAATTAAAGACTACATTCATATCTCCATGGGGTTGTTTCGCTTACCAGAGGATGCCGTTCAGATTGGTGAATGCATATGCCACTTTCCAAAATTGGATGAATAGGGTATTTGGTCCATACGTGGGCCGCTTTATCAGGGTCTTCATGGATGATGTAGGATGCTATAGCTCAAGATTAGAGAACCTATTGAAGTTGCAGTTATGATTTCAAAGTCTTGATGAAGAAGGAGGTCAGCTAAAGCCCAAGAAGTGCAAGCTAGCACAACCTCAAGTGCAGTTGTTGAGTCATGTGGTGTCACAAAATGGTATAGAGGCTGATCCCAAAAAGGTGAAAGCGTTGGTGTTGATGGAGCCACCATCAGATGCTCAAGGTTTGTCTTCGTTTGTTCATAAGATGAAGTATCTATCATGTTTCTTTTGGATGTTGTAGCAATATGTGCATCCTCTTCAAAAGAGAGCTCATCAGGTGCATGGTTTTGAATGGGATGGGGAAGCTCAGGAGGCCTTTGATAGGGTCAAGGAGATTGTGTCAGTTGCCAGCGGTATGTCCTCCCAATTAAGAGGACGACTTCTATGTGTCTATGACAATGAGCACAATTACGATTGGAGCGGTTCTACTGGAAAAGGTAGGGAGAAGCTACAAGCCGATATAATTTGAAAGCAGAATGATTAGACCAGGAGAGGCTACCTACACTGAGGCAGAGCAATGGGTGATGGCTTTGGTCTTCGCTTGCAGGAAGTTCAAGGTGCATTTAATTGTGCGCACGGTTTTTGTGTTGACAGCTAATAATCTATTGCCAGAGGTACTGCTACATTTGAAGCCAGGAAGGAGGATTATGAAGTGGGTATTGGACCAACAAGAGTTTGAGTCCAAGTTCAAGGTGGATCACACGAGTTGGTCTCACTTGGCAGACATTCTTGCCAACAAGGCGGTCGATTTGCCAGCGTATCCAAGAGTGGTGCGAGATGAAGCTAAGGAGGAGCCAGATTTGGAGGATGCTTTTACAATGTGGTTCAACGGAGCGTATCGAAGGGTAGTACAGAAGGTAGGAGGAGGTGTGGTGATACACGACCCACACGATACACACACACACACACACACACACACACACACACACACACACTATGGGGTACCGCTTGGCTTACACAACCCACCTGGCCGAGACAGGGAACACACCTATGGAGCGATAGGAGAGAGACTACCCAGTTACCACTCCACACAGAGAGACACACACACACACACACACCCAAAAAACTGAGCTCAAAAGAGGATAATTTCTGATGTTTAGATACAATTGAGCTTGGGCCAACACCAATGGGACAAATAGCTCACACAACATGGGTAAAATATGCCAGATACAATCACAAATTGAGGTAGAAGCTTTGCTCATACGAGAAACTTACACAGCCAAAAAAGCAGAAAAATAGTGAGCAATTTGGAAAAATGGACAGCGCCATCACGTCTGGAACAGCTCAAAACCCCAGTCGACAATGTCAAAGTGCTCAAATGCGACCTCAGATGAGCAGTTTATGGCCAAAACAAGCTCCAAAAACAGCAAAAACACAGTTGCGGCTGTTCTTCCTCTTCTCCCCACATTTTTTCCGGTCTTCTCTCTGGTTTTTCAGTTTTCACACTTAGATTTATTACTTGGGCACCCTTGGCCTTTTAGTTGACCTCAAACGGACCCCGAACAGGCCAAAAAGTGGCTTCGCAGTGCATAGTTGTCACCCTGCTGCATCCATCCGCACACCTGGCACTCAGCTTTTTCCAATAATTCATCCCGCCACCACATGAAGTGGCCCCAAAACATGGTCCTCATGATGACCTTCGTGCATAGTTATCACAAGAAAACACCCACGTCGTGTCCGTACTTATCTAAGTGCAAATATTGACCCCATTCGACCTCCTGACGCCACTAGATGCCATCTGACGCCCTGCTTACCTCACATCGTCAGCCCGCAAATAGCTTCCTCGAGAAGTTCTACGCACTACCCACTCCTCATTATTATAGAGAAAACACACTGGTACTGGTGATAGTGAAAATCAATGCACTATATACATGCTATCCTACCTGTAAACATGTGGGCCCCACGTAACCACCTGGCTCTGGAAAATGGGCAATCCTTTATTTGATGCACCATGCAGGTGTATGTACATATGCACAATCCATTGCTCCAAAAAACTCCTGACATAATTTGCCCATCCCCTAGCTTGCTAGATCATTCATGATCAGCAGCAACAAAAAGAGATATGATACTGGCCGCGTCATATGTTTCCTCATCCCTCACCAACATTACTTGCTCCACAAACATCTCATCTTGATCCACCATCATTAACCTAGCATGGTATAATTTCAGATGCAATCCATTTGCCCTTGACTTATATAGGATTCCATCCAGGTTAGCCATCTGATATGTACCGTTCGGAAAACACTCCACTACCTTGAAAGGGCCTTCCCACTTAACTTGAAACTTCTTTTGGAAGGTGTTCTCCAGCTTACTATTGTAGCACAAAACCAATTCATTCTTCTTAATACCCTTATTTTTGACCTTTTCATTTATCTTTGCCAAAGCCTTATCCTGCATCTGCCCATAATGTTCCAATGCACTCATCCTATTCAACTGAACCTCTTGTAACTGTAAGAGCCTCTCTTTGAATGCATCACTAGGCGGCCCAAGCAGCTTCTCTAGCATCTTGACCACAGGCAACTCTACTTCCACAGGCAATAGTGCTTCTTTTCCATACACCAAATGAAATGGAGTAAACCCTGTACCTGTCTTCACCGAAGTACGGTAAGCCCACAATGCACTAGGAAATTCAAAATCCCAATTCTTTCCTTGGTGCTCTGTCACTTTCAAAAGAATTTGTACCACCTCACCATTGAATCTTTCATTTAACCCATTACACTGCGGATAATAAGGAGTGTGCCTAATCTTCATCTTTGCGCATAAAAAGTCTAGCAGTTTAGCTCTAAATCCTAGCCCCTTATATGAAAGTAGCTCAAGTGGCACCCCAAACTTGCAACATATTTCATCATACACAAATTTTGCCACATCCTTTGCAATGATCTGTTTTACTGCTATAGCCTCTGTCCATCTAGAGAGATAGTCCACTGCAGTCAAAATATAGCTTTTGCTCCTGCTTGTGATAGGTAACGGGCCTATTGCATCAATCCCCCACTTTTCAAACACATCAAATGCCATAATGGTTTTTCATAGCTCTGGCTTCAACACTCTCTTCCCAAATGCTTGACACCTATTGCAAGACCTACACTAATGGTGAACATCCTTGTGCAAACTAGGCCATACATACCCCTCTTGCAAGATCTTATGCAAGGTGATCTTTAGAGAAAAATGTCCGCCACATGCACCTTCATGATTCTCTTCCAGCACTCTGTAAAGCTCCTCCCGCCAAGGTACACGTCTCAACACGAGATCAATCCCTTTCATGTATAAGACATCACCAATCAATTTGTACCTATATGCTCTACGCACAAAGCCATACTTCTTAGACTTCTGAATGTCCTTTGGAATGATTCCTGTTAGCAAAAACTCCTCTTCTTGAGTCAAAATTTCCTGGCCATGGTAAAGAGGTAAATTGGTCCTCAACACAAATAGCTCCCCAATCATACTTTGAGCTGCTTCATGTGCCTCCCCATTTAGAGCACGTTCAATGTGTCTGATGCTCCATGCTTCGAACTTTTTTAACAGGCCTTTAATTCTGAAACACATTTCCTTCAATGAGGTGTTCTTGCTCTTCCACACACCCAGCACTTGCTTCACAACTAACAAGGCATCACCTTTTATGCTCAACCTTCTAACCCCATGATTCAAACAAATGTGTAATCCAACTTCCAATGTAGCATATTCAGCCTCATCATTACTATGCGCATCCAATATGAACCCTCTCTTGCAGACTAGCTTCCCCTCTGGATCATAAAGTGCTATACCCCTTGAAGCCGCATCATGGCTCTTCCTGTATGAGCCATCAAAGAACAACACATGTGCATTGCTGGTCTGTGGAACTTCTTCAACTACCTTTCTCATCACCTCTTCCTTAACAAGGAGGGGATTCTCCTTGTAAGTCAACAAATCAACTAGGGTAGCCCTTGTACTATCTTCCACTAGAAAAGAGAACTCAAACTCTTGCAACTCAATTATCCATTTCTTGACCACATTTGACATGTTAGTGCCATTAATTAATTGTGGCAAAAAGGTGTAACTCGTCAAGAAAAAAAAAGGTCGTGGTAGCAAGTAATGGCGAAATCGTCGACAAGCAAATATTACACTGGCCATCACTAGCTCTACTTCCGAGAACTTTCTCTTTGCTACCAACTTCACTCGGCTTGCACAATACACTGGCCTCATATAATGGTTGCCCTTCCCCTTTTGCAATAGCATGGCTCCAATGGCATCATCCCCTACTAATGGATTTACATAAAACGCTTTCTCCCAATCAGGAGCCTGCATGGCTGACAACCCCCCTAACACCTCTTTCACCTCTTGAAACACTTCTTCACACTTGTCATCCCATTGCAATGGAGCATGCTTTGCCACCTGTTGTAATGGATAAAGGAGATGCAAAGACAATGGAATAAACTGCGCCATGTACTTCACTTTGTGTATAAAGGTTGCCAATTGCTTCGTACTTGTAGGTGATGGAAGAAGAATAATAGACTTAACCTTGTTTGGATCAGCCTCAATGCCATTTTCTGACACCATATGGCCCAATAACTTCACCCTTGGTTGTGCTAGATGACATTTCTTGGGATTTAGTTGTCCTCTACATTCATCATATCGAGCCAATACCATCTGCAACTTGTCATGGTGTTTAGCCCTACTGCTGTAGACACAAAATTCGTCCATAAAAGCTTTAACACAACTACCAATGAATGGTTCCAATACCCAATTTGCTCTCTCTTGATAGAAGGAAGGTCCATTTGATAACCCAAATGGCAATACCGTGTAGCAATAATAGCCCCATGGCGTAGTGAAAGTTGTCTTTGTTCGGTCTTTAAGAGCAATCTTCAATTGAAAATAGACTAAAAAACCATCACACACACTGTACCTCTCATAACCTACCACTGAATCCAAGATCTGATCGATGAATGGAAGAGGATATGGGTTCTTCTTAGTGGCTGCATTTAAGGGTTTCAAATCTACACAAATCCTCCACCTCCCATCCTTCTTTGGACTGACTACTACTGGACTCACCCATTCTGTGGTCTCCACAGGGACTATGAATCCTGCCTTCAATAACTTGTCCACCTCTTCCCGCAAGGCTTTCATTTGCTCTTGACCCATCCTTCGTAGCCTTTATCGCACTGGCTCAGGACCTTCTTTCAGCTCTATATGCATCTCTTCTCCTTTGAACCCTCTAATCTCTTCATATGAGGTAATGAACAAGTGTAAATATATCTCCTTCTCCATAGTTGAGAGGTCTCCACTGATCATTTGTGTCATCAGTTCTTGCTTCTTTGACAATTCAACCTTGGTTTGCATCAGTCCTTCAATCACTTCATAAGGCCCTTCACTTTCATCTTCAACCTCATTCGCAAACACAACTAAACCAGACTCCTGGATTCCTTTGTCCATAAAAAGAAATGCAACATCAGCATCCTCATCACTGCTGGTAGTAGTATCACTGTCCTCATCAGTCACTGTGGAATAGTCTTCATCACTACTCATCCTCATCTTCATAAAGATCCTCCAATCGTTTCCTTGTGTCCATATTGTATAGCTTCTTGGCACCTGTCTTTCCATAGAGGCTAATCGTACCACGTCTCCAATCTTGAACAGCTCCCACTGCACGTAACCATGGTCTGCCCAGTATAATAGGATATGCTCCCAACCCCGCTGGCATCACATGAAAATCAACCACTGCCTTTGCATCATATGCCTCCACTTCTAAGCTCTTTACAACACCCAAACATTTTACTTTTTGATGGTTTGCCAATATGATCTGAAAGCCTGACACCCTAGTCACTGTAAGACCCATCTTTTCAACGCATTATGACACATATTTGGGCTCCACCATCAACATAACCTTGTCCTAGATTTTTTCTTTTGTGCCACACATCTACTATTGGGAAAATTCTTGGTAGCTCATCCATCGCCAACACCTTTACTGAACCTCTCTCTGGCTCTTTCTCCATTAGGTTAACCATCCTCTTCCACGTCGCTTTAGCTTTGGTACCATCTCTATAAGCTGCCCAAAAGTAACATCTTCCTTCCTGCTTGTTAGATCCTCCCTCAAGTCATAGCTTAATTGCCCATCCCTTAGTGGAAAATCTGAAACATGAAACTTGCGACGAGCCCTCCTTTTCCTCTTGGCCTTGACATCCTCGCCTTCATGGCTCTTTCCCTTCTTCTTACTAGGACCTGGGGAACTTCTTCCTTCCTTGTCCTCTGTGTTCCTCTTCCCAATAGGCATCACTAATGTATCCTCTAGCTTTGATGCCTTCTCCAAGGTGACTACACTTATCACTTTTGTCTTTCCCTTTTCCTCATGGGTTAACCCACTGGTTCCTTCTTCTCCCTTGATTTCGATGCCATAATCATTTGACCTAGTTAGCACCTATCTTGGCAATGGATACATGTCTCCCCCCCGTCCTTGGTGGCTTATCACATTGCGGGCTGATGTGGCCCAACTCTCCGCAATTATAACATGTGGGCGTTTGCCTCCAGCACCTACCATTGCTTTGTCCAACACCATTCCTAGGTCTTTCTTCACCTCCTGGATGATTTGCAAACCTCCCTCAACCACGATTATTTCCCACTTGAACTAGCATGTTTAGGCTGAGATTCTTCATTAAATCTACCACTTGCCTCATGTCTTGCCTTAGCCCATCATCTTGCACTATTGTAGTGACCACTGCTGGCATAACTTGAGGAGTAATAGAAACCACTGGTTCATGATGAACCCCTAGCATGCGACCTTGTAAAGAGTCCATAGGCTGAAATTCAGACCTCCTCGGCAAAGACTCTACTCCTAGCTGACTCATTCTTCTCAATTTTCACACTTTTTTCCTCGCTACATCTAGTGCATCTTCATATGTCCTAGGATTCTTTGGATCCACTCTCCAATGTATATTCTCCCAAAGACCAGCCAAGAACCTGTCCTTCTTCATCATGTCAGGCGGGGGTACTTGTGGTGTTGAGGCCTTGCACATCGCTCCCATGCCAATGAAAACTTATGTATGTACGCATCTACTGGCTCACCTTCCTTTTGCACCAAACCTTGTACTTCTTGCCACAATTTGTCAGGATCTTCTGTCTTCACAAACTCCACTTCTAATCCGTGCCTTAGATTATTCCAACTTAATCTTACAGGTGGATCAGCCACACGCAACTCCTCTTCAAATGCTTTGGACCAAACTCGTGTATCACTCTTCAAACAAATTTGGAGAAGACGTAACATCTGCGCCGGGTCATGGATCTGGTTGCTAATGTAGGCAACTTCCATCTTTTCCAAAACGTATTCTATATCCTCATCACTTTTTCCATGAAACTATGGATAAAAGAAAGCCATGGCTATCCAAGTTACGATGCTTCGAGAACCCCTTCGAACACACGTGCAAGAACCCAAAACTTTTTACTGACTCAATTTCCAAAAACTTCAATGGAGCTCAATTTTAGATAAGGACAAACACATGCACATCAAATAAGTTTTCATAGTTAATCATCGGAATTACAACAGGCAAAGGACATTCTAGGATCTCTCTTAATCTTCTTAGCCCGAGCATAAAGACTATGCGCTGCTGGAAAAAAATCTTCCTGGACACATGAACATTTATCTGGATTCTTTGAGTTAAATGAAAAGGAGTGAATTGAGCTCCATTTTGATCATCCACTAAATCCAACCATGAAGCTCCCAAGAAGGCACACTTGACTTATCCTCTGATTTTGCTAGAATTTCAGTAGCATAACAACATAAATGGCTTAAAAGACCAAAAAACCAGCCATCACAACTTGGAAAAATTTTGGCAGAGTTTCCCCAGAAGTAGAGCAGTAAGAGCCCAGAATATAGACTGTATATGTATGCATAACCTATCAACAATAGAACTCGAGCATCACGTAGGAATCACTAGTATATAGCCTATGCCGAGGTCACGAAAAGGGTGCTCCAGCTACCTATATCACCGAAAGGATCTCACATTTGAGAACCCCCCAGCTCAATAAAACCTCATGCTATCGACCCTCTCACGAAAGCTTATGCAAATCTCGTATAGTCAAGTATTAGAAATGACTATCTTCCAGACCAAGTCTCAGAAATGACTGGGACTGCCAAATAAAACCAAGTATGGCTCCACAAAGGCTTACAATGGCAGTTTCCACAAGCGACGTACAATACCAGCAGACAATGCGCTCAAACAGGCGCCAAATGATGCATACCCACGAAAACTACAAGTGACTTCCACTGTCGGTGTATCACTCTTCTCCAGCTACCTGTACCCGTGTGAATCACCTGTAACCTGTAACCTGTAACCTATAACCTGTAGCCTGTAGTCTGCAATCTGAAGCCTGTAGTCCCGAAGCTGAAGGTACTCGTAGAAGATCCTCCGTGGGGGCACCAAAAGAATGTGAGCGGGAGGGAAACCCACACAACGCCTCTATAATGACCCGACACACACTCTTGGGATGATACACACACACACACACACACACACACACTATGGGGCACCACTCGGCTTACACAACCCACTTGGCTGAGACAGGGAACACACCTATGGAGCGAGAGGAGAGAGACTACCCATTTACCACTCCACATAGAGAGAGACACACACACACACCCAAAAAACTCAGCACAAAAGAGGAGAACTTCTGATGTTTAGATACAATTGAGCTTGGGCCAACACCAATGGGACAAATAGCTCACACAATATGGGTAAAATATGCCAGATATATACAATCACAAATTGGAGCAGAAGCTTTGCTCATACGAGAAACTTACACAACCAAAACAACAGAAAAATAGTGAGAAATTTGGCAAAATGGATAGCGCCGTCGCGTTTGGAACGACTCAAAACCCCAGTCTACAATGTCAGAGTGCTCAAATTTGACCTCGGATGAGCAGTTTATGGCCAAAACATGCTCCAAAATTAGCAAAAACACAGTTGCGGCTGTTCTTCCTCTTCTCCCCACATTTTTTCTGGTCTTCTCTCTGGTTTTTCAGTTTCCACACTTAGATTTATTACTTGGGCACCCTTGGCCTTTTAGTGGACCTCAAACGGACCCCGAACATGCCAAAAAGTGGCTTCGCAGTGCATAGTTGTCACCCTGCTGCATCCATCCGCAACCTGGCACTCAGATTTTTCCAATAATGCATCCCGCCACCACATGAAGTGGCCCCAAAATATGGTCCTCATGATGACCTTCGTGCATAGTTATCACAAGAAAACACCCACGTCGTGTCCGTACTTATCCACATGCAAATATTGACCCCATTCGACCTCCTGACGCCACGAGATGCCATATGACGCCCTGCTTACCTCATGTTGTCGGCCCGCGGATAGCTTCCTCTTAAAGTTTTACATGCTACCAACTCCTAATCATTATAGAGAAAACACACTGGTACTAGTGATAGTGAAAATCAATGCACTATGTACATGCTGTCCTACCTGTACACATGTGGGCCCCACATAACCACCTGGCTCTGGAAAATGGGCAATCCTTTATTTGATGCACCATACATGTGTATGTACATATGTGCAATCCCTTGTTTCAGAAAACTCCTGATAGCGTATGATCTAGAGGATGTTCACACCAATAACGAGGTGGAGTATCTCACTCTGCATCTAGGTTTAAAGCTGTGTATAAAGGCATTTCGAGGTTGGTAGTGAAGGGAGACACGTTGCTAGTCATCAAGCAACTGTTAGGCCAATGGTAGGTAAAGCGAGATTCTTTGAAGCATTGGTTCTTTTCCATCAAAAAGATACTAAATTCTTTTGAAGAAGTCCAATTCAAGCATGTGAGAAGAGAGCAGAACCAAGAGGCAGATCAGTTATCAAGTAGCACATACAAGTGCATGTTGCAAATTTATATGTGGCCCTAGCCACTTATGCAAGTAGAGAGACTCTAAAAGAGATTGAAGGGTTTTTGGATACAGGACAGTGTTCAGAGGGTTTGTCCAAGTTGCAAAAGAGAAGAGTGGTGCAGAAGGCCCGCAAATTCACACTTGTAGGTGAGGATCTCATGAACTATGGGCGTGATGGAGTGCTAAGAAGGGTGCTGTATAAAGAAGATATAGGAATTGTGCTAGAGCAGTGCCACGAAGAAAGTGGACATCAGGGCAAAGACCAGGTTCTGTTTCGAGTGCTTAGAGCAGGCTTTTGGTGGCCTTTCATAGTGAAGGAGGTGCATTACTGGTGCAAGACGTGCCATGACTGTCAGACTATAGGTGAAAGAAGATTGGTAGCAGAGTCACAGCGGCTCCATCATCGCACAAAGTGCTTTCAAGAAATGGGGTCTAGATGCTATAGGTCCTCTCTCAAAGTCTACAAGCGGTAAGAAGTACGTGGTGGTAGCCATTGACTACCTTACAAGATGGGTCAAGGCCAAAGCTGTGAAGGAAGAAAATGCTAATGTGGTGTCTCAGTTTGTGTTCGATAACATGTGTTTCCGTTTTGGTATTCCATGGATGTTAGTTTTTGATAGGGGTCAGGGGTTTAAAAGCAACCTCATGAGTGCATTAGTGAAAAATCTAAAAAATTCAGCATCAGTTTTCCTCGCTCTATCACCCCCAATGCAATGGTCTAGTCGAGAGTGCTAATGGGAAAATTGTCAAGATGTTAACAAAGTACGTGCACAAACAGGAAGTTGAGTGGGAAACAAATCTAGTAAAGTGTCTATGGGCGTATAGAACATCCTATAAGGTAGCTACAAATTTCACTCCATTCTAGCTAGTCTATGGTAAGGAGGCTGTGTTGCCAGTGCATGCGCAACTAGGTGCTTTGAAGGGTATGTGGCGTGTCCATGCCACTCAACAAGGAGTTCTACATGATTGGATAGCTAGTTTGGAGGCTTTACAGATGGACAGAGAGGCAACAACGGACTACTATGTGAAGTAGAGGGAGAAGCGGATAGAAGATAGAAGAAGGAGATCTGGTCATGAAGTACGAAAGCTACCTGGATTTCACACTCCAGAAGAAGTTCAAGAAGAAGTCCGTATAAAGTGCAAAAGGCCTTTCCAAATGGGACCTATCAGCTGGTAAGAGCAAATGGCAAGCTTCTTAGGAACATGGTGAATGGTGTGCGGCTCAAGTTGTACTTTGAAATAAATCTAGTGCCCGAGGTGCATCAAATTGTAGTCAAGGGAGGTGGGTAACCCACCTAAAGCATGCGCTTGGGAGAGAAAGGAGATGAAGCTCTTGTACATAGCTTGTACATAGGATTGTAGTTTTTGCAAATGTTTTCAGTTGTGAGAGTGGTGTGCTAGTTTTAAAGTTTTGTACATATGCTTTTAGTCGAACATAAATGTTCAACGAGGGGGCTCGGCAATGATGGTACAACCAAAGTTTCTCTAAGCTAGGAGGTGGTCTATTCCAGCCAGAGTCAACAGGCAAGTGCAGTACAGAAGGCTAGGGTAGGTACCAAGGTCGTGGGCGGACAAAGGGACACGGGAATGTATGCCCAAGGAAGCTTTTTAGGCTAAAATAGTTCCAAGTTGGCTCCATTGGAATAACAAGTGAAGGTGCCCAAAGTGCCAAGTTGATTCTCTATAATGTAGTGTTCAGTGTGCTCTAGAAGCCGGTCCAGACGGCTCGTCAAACGGAGGCCCGGTGCTCAAGATATTGCAGTTCAAAGATAGAGTGTGTAGAAAATCCTCGACGGACAGGACAACTGGGGACAGATGACCCAGGCAAGTGTAAGTGGATGCATGTGTAGAGCTCAAGTGATGGGGCATGCCTGTCTTCTCGCATCAGGAATCGAAGCTCTAGATAGCAAGTTATGATCAGTTGAAATTTTCTTGGGGGCCGTGTCTGTGCTTACTTGCCCGCATTGGAGGATACGCCATCTCACATTTTCTAGGCCTCGACAAGGTTCAATCATGTAAAACATGCCGTATGGAGTCAGTAGGAAGTCACGGTTTGTCGATCTGAGCCTCGAGCACCGAGTTACAGCCTGGAAAAAATTGGAAGCATTTGGCGGTGAGAAATTTGTAGGTAATTTCTTTGATTTTTGTAGCCTCAGACAACGAGTTCAAAGGAGTCAGAAGACGACAAGGTTTGCATGGCTTGAGATCAACACAATAAAGATCCAGCACGGCTTGGCGGCCCGAGGTTCCGACCATCGAGCGATACATGGGATCACGGGGAAGGTGTGCCCAAAGAAAAACAGTGTATGAAGGTGTTTTTATTGAAGATTTTCAATGCATGGAGGCTCAGTGACCCAAGGCCCGCCACGTGGCGCAGGCAAAACCCCATATGCACGAGGGAGACTGGAGGCCGTAGGATATTTAAGCTGGGCCGTGTCCGTTGTCGAGAGAGAAAGGCCTCCTTAGGCGTGGCTATGGCATTTTGGCAAGCAGATGCTGTGGCGTCGACTCAGCGCTGTGTGCGGCGACGCTACCATTTGGGTGGCTTGGTTTGATGGAGAGGGGCGGCGCAATGCGCGTGCCCGCTGGGGAGTGGCCGACGATTCTTCGTGGTCGGCACTCAACTCAGTAAGTGATGACATGGCAGGCACCGATGAGGGGATCGTTCCCGCGGCCTGGGAGGCCCCATTTTGGAAGGCTTAATGCCTCCCCGGTGTCTATTAAGTGGAGGTTCCCGAAGCAGTAAAGTGAGCCTGAGAGGAAGGTGTCGAACGGTCAAAGGTAAGACAAGTGAGGGGTCCCGCAACCAATGGCATTAGAGTGAGCGAGGGGGAGAGAGAGAGAGAGAGAGAGAGAACCCAAGGGCGTCCAGGAGGACCAAGTGCAAGGAGACCAAGGGGTCCATTTCAAGGCTGGCCGAGCAAGGACAAAAAGTAAGGACCAAGTGCAAGGAGACCAAGGGGTCCATTTCAAGGCTGGCCGAGCAAGGACAAAAAGTAAAGGTGGAGGCCGGACCAAAAAGGAGCAAATGAGGAGAGAGGAAAGGGAGAGAGAGAAGGCAGGTATGAATTTGGACAAGAGGTTGTCAAAGGGTAAAAAGAGGTGCAGTGCAAGATAGCCCCCCAAGAGGGTAAAAACTGAAGGAAAAATATACAAAATAAAAAAGTACCAAGGGACAATAGCGACGTTGCTATTGCATCCCCCCAAGTACAAAGAGAGAAAGAGAGAGCAAAGGAAAAAAGTAAAGTGGTTTCCCCCTTCCAAAAGATGCCAAATCAAGGTACCAGATGGACCAATTAAAATGTAAATTCCAAAATTGAAGGCCACCCCCCATAAAAGTCAAATTTTAATGAAATTAGGGGTTTTTTTGGTGCCGTTTGAAGCCTGCAAAGGGAGTTCTCTGACAAGCTAACCCCTTTGTAACTTTTTCTTGAAAATGGACATAATGATGGCAAAGCAAGCCTATGTATATGCCTTTGAAATGCAATCAAGCCATTGTTGCACCATCTTGCAATTGTTTCCGCTTCCCCCCTTCTCTTTCTCCTGCTTTCATGTTTCCCCTCGATGCCGGTAGTGCGGATGTGTGTGCCCCCCCCAGACCGACGGTGTTTTGTGTGAGAGAGTGAGATTGAGCAGCTGTGTGCGTGTGTAGGGTGGAGACAGACTGTGGCAGTAGGTGTGCGTTGTGTGGTGAATTTGTGGAGGGTGTGAGCAGTGTAAATTGAGCAGGTGGTGGCCTCCTAGTGTAAGGTGTGTTTTTTAAAGGTGTTTTTTGAGAGGATAGGGGTGTTGTGGATACCCTGAGATATAGAGAGGCCCTTGTGTTTGTGGTGGGCGTGTTCCCCCATTCCCCCTCTCCAGCGTATAAATTCTATCTGACAAAAATAGCAATATTTCTTCTCCAGATGTTCTCTACCATACATGTAACTCTCAGAAACTTTCAAAATGAAATTGGACCACTTTTGTGCAAGTTATAATTAGATGCAACTTGATTCTGGCCCAATTTTTGTTCTTTGGCACTTACTGGCCCAAATATGCTCCAAAATGAATGCAATCTTGGCTATTGGCTTCTAAGGTCCCTTAGGATGCAAGGATATGCTCAAGTTTAGCTTTTGAAGTCAATAGGGTAAAAAAGATATCATATGCATATAATGTCTTTTTGACCAGTTTGAAGAATTTTTTGCAGGTTTGTGCTTATAGTTATGTGCTCATACCCTCTATGTAGTCTGAACTCGGGGGGTGTACTATGTAATCATGTTAATGTATAATGTGAGTTTGAAAGGAGGGGTTTTAAAATGTAAAAAATTTAAGCAATTTAAAGAGATGCATTAAAATAAGGGGCTTTTATATTCAATTTTGCAAAAAAATCCTAAAATAAGGGGTCATTTTATTCATTCATACAAGTATAAAAGAGGGAATTTTTTAATACCCCACGAATGCACATTATATAGGGGGGTACTGAATGGTGAACCCCCCGAGAGTCTGAAGTTCAAAAAATGTTCAATATCATAAAAAACACAATATACGCGTATGATGTCTTTTTGACCCAATTGAAATGAATCTTGCTCCAGAGGTAGTCCAACACTTAGGGACTTCAGAGATATTCTCAGACTTGAGTTTGGAATCAAATTTGTTCAAGTTGTGGCCAAAATGGGTGTGTAGAATGTTTGGACTGTTTCCTGGTCTTTTTAAGCTCAAATTTTGGTCCAAATGCAATAAAATATAAGCTATGGACTCCCTCAATGCTCTAGGACACTTGGGACTACACATTTGTACAATTTGAGTCTAATCTAGGCCAAAACACATCATACACGTATAAAGTCTTTTTGACCAGAATGAACTTAACTTTTTGTCCAAGGTTCTCCTTTATGTGTACACAAAGCCTATGTGCTCAAAGTCAGGTTTTGATGCCAATGTTTCACCAGTTCACCACTTTTCTTTGTTTTTGGCTAGAATTTTCTCTCCAAATGTCAAGTTAGCTGACCAAATGGTGTGAAATTTTGCAATCAAGCATATCGCTCTCGTGCTTTGGTAATGACAAACATGCAGGTTACTGCCCAAATCTAAGCTAGAGACATTATACACGTATAATGTCTTTCATCTCAAACTTCAGATCTGTTTCTATCCTATGTTCCCCTATTTATCAACAACATGTGCATGTGTTTAGAACAAAATTTATAGCTCAAAACTGCTCACAAACACAAAATTTTGCTTTTTTTGTCACAACCACACCGTCTTTTGGCTTTTGGTCCTCAAATCTATGCCAAAGTTTCCCACTCAAGGTGTCCCTACGGTATAAAGACTCTTTTGAACACTCTGGTATAGTGAGTTTCCACAGTTTTGGTCTCTTTTTAACCCAGGAGACTTTATACGCATATAAAGTCTAACCTTGTAGAATTGAGATTTTCATGTGTAGAGCCCTCTCAAATGTCTTCTTAAGCTCTAAGCAACCCTTAATCATGCAGAACATTTTGGTGAACTTTTTTTTTACACTGTTTGAACTAAGAATCAATCTTCTTTCAGGTTTCAATGCAAACAATCAACTCAAGCAAATCTTCATTGATGGATAGATCTAGATCAAGATCAAATCATCTACCTAAAGCTACTCCTAAACATAAAAAATTAGATTTTGCAATTGTGAGTAGATAAGCACTTAACTGACACACACGAACTAGCTAATGCCTTTATCACCTCATCAACCACTCAAACTCCAAACCCGATACAACTCTAAACTAAAACCATTAACATAGGTGACCAAGGCAAGACACACGCTTCCTAGCACCTCTCTATAGGTTCTAACTAAAATAAGAGAGAAAAGAATACTTTGGCACACTAGAGTAACTCTCACCTCATAGGATTAGTCTACGGTCACCTACCTAGGGCTTTGGTCCCAGCAATGGCGCCAATGTTGGTGGATACGCCGCGGGCGAACACTAGCATAGCGAGAACAAAACCAACAACTCTATGTTGGCTGAGGGTGAAGCTTAACCCGTAGGTGCATGGAAACAAGAAGATGGGTGTCAACCACCTTCTTGAACTTCTAAGACAATCTGTAATCCAGAAATCAAATCTAAACGTTCTTATGCACCAGTGAAAGCAATCCAACCTACGATGCTCATGCTATCCAAAACTAGGCCAAATGCATTCGAAATGTCACGAAACTCACATGATATACTCTCTTTATCACAAGATCAATACCCTATGGACTGGGACTTGGTATCCGACTCTACTTCCCGTGAACTCATAGGTACAAAGAAATCATCAAACGGATACCCGGTTTGCAAGAAAACTCACTCGGAAGCTTGTAGGAGCTCGCTTCGCGACGTCATCGGAATTGCACACTCTTGGTGTTGGATGGAAGCCCTTGCTATTGGTAACACATTGGCGGTGTCGCTTTTGCAATGGAACTTTTGTAGAGTGCGTATGGAAGAGAAGAAATCACACACTCTCTCTCTCACTCTCTCTCAGACACAACACATAGTGAAACACGAAATTGATTAATTCAAACATTAGGCTTAGGATTAAATTTTAGCTTATATGCAATTCCTCCCTAGAGGCTTGTTCCCACAAAGTCTAATGGATGCTCAAATATTACAAAAATATCATTCCACTTCAAAAATAATGATACAACAAATTAGGGAAACTTCTTATGTGTTTCGCTGTCAACACTACAAATGCAGCAATTGTTGAGTCTTCTATGAAAGGAGAATGGGATGCTGATGTTGATGCAGAATGGGCTTTCAGTGTAGAGTGCACTTATGATCCCTGTCCATGATGCAGGTTTATCATTTGTTGTAGATGCTCATGTTTCTAAATATGTTATAGATCAGCCTATTACTGATGCAAATGTAAATGGGGTACTTGATGAGGAAAGGGCTGAGAATGAGCAGGCTATAGGTATGCCTAAATGGCTGGTGCATACTTTGCGTGATAGTAAATTGGATGCACCTTTGTCTAGTCATACTTGTTTAGGTTCTTGCCATGCATCTTATGCATCACATTGTGCTTTGGCTGTGTCTAGCTTATGTGATGTTAAGGAACCTCTTTCTTTTGATGAAGCACAAAATTCAAAAAATTGGATGGTTGCCATGCAGTCAGAATATGATGCACTTATGAAAATGACACATGGAATTTATGTGATTTAACTCCTGGCAAAAAGGCCATTGGTACGAAGTGGATTTACAAGTTGAAACACAAGCTAGATGGTGTGATTGATCGCTATAAGGCTTGACTTGTTGCAAAGGGTTATGCACAACAAAAAGGCATAGAGTGAGAAGAGAATTTTGATCCCACTTAACATATGACTACTGTGAATTTCTATGTACATTGGCATCTCATTTTGGTTGGGATGTACATGAGTCAGATATTGTTACTGCTTTCTTGAATTGTGACATATTTGAGGAAGCTTATGTAACGCAGCCTCACAATTTTGTCATTAACGGGTAGAGAGATAAAGTGTGAAAATGTAAGAAAGCTTTGTTTGGGTTGAAAAATATCCTCGTGCTTGGTATCGTTGGGGCTGATGGTGATGGTGTGTGTGTGCTCAAGGAGGTTTGTGTGTGTGTGTAGACAGAGCTTACACAATTAGAGAGAGAAGTACACACACTTTTGAAAAGGTAGACTCAATACACAAAAATGGACTAATAATAATTTTGCATGGTGTATGTACAACATAGGCTTGGGCTTTATTTATGTACAAAGCTGAAGTGGTTATCCAGCTGATGACTCTCCATGTATCCCTTTTTAGAAGCTTACAACTCATAGGCTAAATGTTGATAGCAAAAGGTATGCACATGTAGAGGTTTTTCCCATAGTTGCTAAAGAAGGACATGCCTATCTCAACAATCCTCCCCTTAGGCATGGACTATACTGAATGAAGCTGGATCGAGAGCTAAAGCCACACAAGCTAATAGTCACATAGACCGAGGTAGTCACACAAACTATAGTCACACAGACTAAGTGGTCTCATCACATGGTGTCACACACACAAAGAAATCCTCCCCTTAAACAAAGAAGGTGGAAGACAATCCATTTTACAGTACATCAATTTACTTGCAAAAGTAGTTGGGAGCGGCACACACATGGAGACAATTCTTTGCCTGTTGAGCTACATCTCCATCCTCTTCTTCTGCAAGATTGACTCAACTTTTGTATTTGTTGTTGCTTCCTTGGCATTTTGATAGTGGATGACCTTTGATGCCACAATTTCTACAATACTTGTTCTTGTAGCAGTCCTTGGAGAAATGTCAATGCTTGCCACACTCATAACACTTCTCGTTATTTAATCTAGGTGATGATGATGACACCCTAGATGATGACGTTGTTGGGGCTGATGGTGTGTGTGTGTGTGTGTGCTCAAGGAGGTTTGTGTGTGTGTGCAGACACATCTTACACAGTTAGAGAGAGAAGTACACACACTTTTGAAAAGGTAAACTCAATACACAAAAAGGGGCTAATAATAATTTTGCGTCGTGTATGTACAACATACGCTTGGGCTTTATTTATGTACAAAGCTGGAGTGGTTATCTGGCTGATGACTCTCCATGTAGCCCTTTTTAGAAGCTTACAACTCATAGGCTAAATGTCAATAGGAAAAGGTATGCACATGTAGAGGTGTTTCCCATAGTCGCTGAAAATGGACATGCCTATCAACAGGTATGAGAAGGCTGCCACTCATTTGGTCAAACGAGGCTTTCGTAATAGTCCAACAGAAAGCACATTGTATGTAAATCATGAGGGTGATGCACTTCTCATTGTTGTTCTCTATGTGGATGATTTGTTGATCACTGGACCAAATGAGAAACATATTGTTGAGTTTAAGGCTGATTTGAATGCTACTTTCAAGATGAAAGATTTGGGGCTGTTGCATCATTACTTGGTTATACAATTTAAGGAGTGTGATGGTGGTATTGTCTTGTGTCAGACAAGTTACATAGAGACATTGCTATGTAAGTTTGGACTTGAGGATTGCAAACCTATTGTCACTCCCATGGAAACAGGTTTGAAATTGAGTCTTTATGATGTTGATGATCAAGCTGATGTCACTCTTTACCAAACTATTTTTGGCTGCCTCATTTATGTATGCAACACGAGGCCGGATATTTAGTTTGCAGTCTCACATGTCAGCAGATTCATGCTTAGCCCAGGGTCTAAGCATTGGAAGGATTTCAAGAGGATTTTTTTCTACTTGAGTGGCACTTTACATCTTGGCTTGTTTTATCCCAAGGGGGGATCATTGCCGCCATATTTGCATGCTTTTTTGGACTCAAATTTGGGTTGGTTGATTTGACACACGAGTGTCCACAAGTGGTTTTTGTTTCATTCTTGGCAGCTCATGCATATCATGGTTGAGCAAGAAGAAACCTACTTTGTGGCCACTTCCAGTTGTTGTGAGGTTGAGTACAGGGTAGTCTTCACAGCTACCGTTGAGTGTGTATGGCTCAGATGCCTTATGGCTGATTTGGGTGTTGGATAGGACACTGCCAACACTATCTACACTGACAGTCAGAGCACATCGGCAGTTGCAAGAAGCCCAGTTTTTCATGCTCGCACAAAGCACATTGAGGTGCATTACCACTATGTCAGGGAGAGGCTCTCAACAAGAGAGATCAGCTTGGCTTATGTGCCAACACTCTGCGAACACATGAAAACCTTGTAGATCTTTTCACAAAGGCATTGTCTTGTGAGAAGTTTGAAGCTTTCCACAAAGCTTTGGGCTTACTCCCCTTTGTGGACTGATCATGTCCTCAAAGGGCATGGCACTTCCCTATAAACTATGTGCCAGATCTCGTTCACCGCATCACTCTCAGGGGGCTTTGCTACCATATACTTGTGGTAGTGATGTGTGTGAACACACTTAGGACCGCCGGGGAATTTTTTCCCTCACTAGAAGGTTTTTCCCCCCATGCATTTGTATATACGCCCTTCACTCTAGGGATATCTTATCTTTCCATTACACAGTAATACACTCTTTGTTGTGTGCCTTGAGCTTCCTTCATCATCTCCAAGCTGTGTCTGTTTTTTTGCAACCCTAATTCCAACGTTATTTCTTAAAGTCTAGATATCGCATTGATGTTAGTGCTTTTGCTTTCTCTTGTTCAACATTGTCTTCTAAAATGTCATTTCCTTGAGTGCTAGGATTGGTGTGCTCCTTCTAGATAAGTCGGTTAATGGCCTCTTGCTTCAAATGCTCCATGTGCTTTGTCATCATTTTTACTTCGAAGGGCGTTAGCACGTTCTGTGTCTTTGTGTTAGCATCATGTAGGGTCTTCTTTCCTCAAGTGAGTCTGGATTTTGCCAAATTGTGATGATTGAAGCCATGTGAATTCAACCAGGTGGATCTGGTTGGTTGGCATTGATCTAAGCCGCAAACAATGTTTTTGCCATCTCTCTAAATTGGAGTTTAGAGGCTGCTTTGTTGGACAGGTCGTTCTAAGGAATCTTTGAAGCTTAGATTAACAATTGAAGTAGCTCAATTGTATAATTTATTAGCATGCTAATATGTATCCTCCACTGTGTCATCAAGCCTTTGAAATTGATTTAATCTTTGAACTCAAAGACAATCTTTTTTTATTCTATTTCATTGAATACATTTTTCCATGCGGCCCAAAGAGCCTTGATTTGTTTATACCATTCTCTAATTTGGTCCACTAATCTTATGTACCTTTGCTCATTAGCCGGTTCATTGTATTTTGGGTACAGAGTTGGGTAAATTTTGGGAAGCTCATCATTTTTCATCGGTAATGCATATGTGAACACAGGGGAATCAGACACTACTTCAATGAAACTCATTTCAATCAAGTTCATTTGCATCATTATTTTTTTGAGAATGCACACTAGATGAAACAGGCTCTTCACTACAATGTTTTGTTCTCAAAGGCTCATTCTAGTTCTTGGGCCTCTATTGTTGGATGCGTTGTTCTCTAGTAGTATGATCACCTTCGGGTATGTAGCCACCTAGAAATCATCATCTTAGTTAAGAGTGCTTGGATCTCCACTCTAATATCTTTCATACATTTGTACATAGTTTGGTTGCCTAACAAAACTTCCAACTAAAGAATCGAGCTCCAAACATTTGTTTTATGTAATTCTTGAGCCTCAGGTTTCACCAACATATCATCTCTAGTCGGTGCAAACTATGGAACCTCATTGAGTACGTGGATGGTATTGGGGAGTGGAGACAGTCTACGTGATGCCTATTTGTGATAGCTAATTATCTTACATTGCTCTATCATTCTCTTTGCTCCCACATATAGCATATGGAAACTTTCCATATCCAAATATGCATCATCATCATGTAAGAAGTTCTAGGTATGGAGGACCTTCTACCAACATAACCTTTTATTCAAAATAAGGCATTGAGTAGAATAGTATGGGTCCTCCTTTGGATAGCTCAATCAGCACAGCCTTGACTTTATCTACCTTGGTGAGTGCCCTACTCTATTGCTAGCATGGTGTTGACTAATAGTCTTTGTTTAACCCATTGGGTCTGATTTCCTAGATTCTATCCTTACTTATCATATTAGTCCATAGGACCTATAACTTTGCCTTGTGTTTGGCTAGCTGGGTTGCCCCCTATTCTGAACCCTAGAACTAGAGGGATTTGGTCATCGTTCACATTATTTTTATCAAAAGTCCCTACCCTAGTCTCGTTGTCTTGACCTTTCCTGTGATCATCTTCTTCCTCTTCATCCACATCATGAGTTAAATGCTCTATTAGATCCTGATTGGCCAATGCGCTGATGTATAATGAGGTATTTTCTTCCATATCTTTCTTTACGTTGCTCAAGAGGTTTTGTAAGCCCTCAAAATTTATGGTGAGATTGCGTTCAAGTTTTATTTATAGATGTATTTATCCAAAATAGAGAGTTCTGAAACTGTATGAACATTCTTCAGACTGGCAAAGGCAACAATCTTTTGGTCTAATTTTATCCTTTGTGCATTCATGTCATTAGTCAGTCTCCATTTATCTACACTTAGATTTGAGTTTTTAATTTGCATTTTCTTTACTTGTTGGTAAAGTGCCTTGCTGGTCTTCTCGTCCTATTTCTATCTATATTCAACATCAATCAAAATAGCTTTTGTGGCAAGAATATTCTATGTTAGTTCTTTAGATTTGATAATATACCTTTCTATCTCATTCTCTAGATGGGTAATTTAAGATTTTTTGATGGTAGACTAGGCTTCCATCATCTGACTGATGGCATTCATGATGGTATTCCACTTTGTCTAGATTGTGGCTACACATCCATCAATGATGGTCTTGGCATTTTTCCTGTCAGTCCTATAGATGAGTATATACATTTTATATAGTACTGGCAGCTTTTGAGAGGTATCAATGACTATGTTGCCAACCAATTTGTTCTTTTGAAGTTCTTGGAGACAATCCACTGATGTTTTCATAATGGTAGACATGATTAAAGCAGGTTGGTTAGAGGTTGTCGCCAACTCACGATTCTTCTATAATTTGATTGTTGTTTCTAGTGTGTTACGTATGGCAACACAATTGCTTTATCTACTGATGTTTCCCTGAACTTTTTAGATATTGATTTGTGATTTTTTGGGTAGTTGATACAACGACATTTTTCTTGCTCCGGGTACTACATTGATCCCAAAACTTAGTCAATTGTTCTAGCCTTTGTCTTTTCTAGATCTCTCTTGATTCCAATTGTCACTAGCATAGTATGTTCTACGTGAGATTTCTGACCAGTAGTATGTTCCTTAGATACTTTGACTCCACTAATCTTCAACATAGCATTCACATGCATTGACATACTAGTTTCTCATTAGAAAAATTGCCATAAATACGATGCTTTAAAAACATTTTTCATTTGAATTTTTTTTGTTTATATCATTGCACTTTTGAATAGGATGAAACTCAGAGTAATCATACTTGGTATTCATGATTCTAGGCATTCATGATTCTGGCCAATAGCATACCGAATAGCTTTTTTGACACATATGTCAGGTTATTGTTTTGACTAATCCCTCAACAACAAACTTATAAGTTGCCTTATGTTCTAATGTTGATATTTGAATTCTTGGATCCCCATCTTTGTGTTTCTGAAGGGTATCTTTCAAAAGTAGCAGTGTCTAATGAGCAGGGTTGTGGTTTCTTATATAAAGGAAATCTGAAGACATGTGAAATTGCTACAACAACCACCTAAAGATTCTTGCCATTGATTATGGCTATGCTAATATCTAAGTCAAAAGTATCAATCACTTACTGGATGCTCATTGAATGATGGTGGCATCAAATGGTACCTTGGTAGCTTTGACTACCATGTCCATGCCCCATATCTTCAACAATACTCACTTATTCTATTGAAAAACATACTTGCTAATGTTTTGATGATGCTTAGAACATTGCCCTTTGTATGATTCCACAACTTGTTGTAACTCTTTGATTTCTTGAGTCCTCTCTTCAATGATGGACTTCATGTCTTAAGAGGTCAATGTTCCTCTTTTCACCATCATAGAGTTTTGTGGTAAGCTCTGTGTAGAAAAGGATGACTCGCTCCATGATGATGGCAAAGCTTATGACAAGTAGGCCGGCGTGTCAAGATGTGTAGCAATTGGAGAAGGTAAAAGTAACGTAGGAGAAGGATCTGTAGGTGAAGACTCTATGTGCACACGAGATGAGGAATAGCCATGGGGTCACACACTCTCCTCATACTAATCCTAATTCATTAGTCAATTTTTGACAAATAAAATACACCCTTTTCCTATTCAATTAGTATTTTTTCCCCAATACCATTCTATGGTACCCTTCTATATGTGAAAATGTGAGAAGAAACAAAATTTAATGACCCCTTTTACTGCACACACGTGATAGTTACATAATTATTGAGTGACTCCCCCAAGACCCATCACCATACTAGATGCATCCACATAGACATGGAATATCACTGCCTAAGAGCTTTAACCACTTTGTCATTTTGGATCCCTTGATTTATTTTCCTCTTGTATTGCCTGCATAGATTTGTTGCAAAATTCACCGTGTGTATCTTGAGGTTGTATAGCCTCATCTTCATTTCTACTTCATGTAAAGGATCTGCAAAACCCAAATTCTCATACAAAGCTTTAACTATATCTTCGTCATTATCCTATAAGAAAGTAGCATCTTGTAGAAGACACACATCAATCAAAACTTCTAATTTTGATCGTGCTTGTCCTTGAATATCTGAGTAATTTGGTAGACTTGGAATCTGTTCTTGATAATGCCCATCACTTACTCATACAATAGCTTCTTTGAAGTATTTCCAATTATCATCGCAGGCTTTGGTAAGCTCTTGAATCTTCTCCTCAATCCGAACTCACTAACTGCTCAAAGGATCTCATCATTAACTCTTCTGGTATCCCTCTTAACTTGGTTTCCAACTCATAGCACTCTAGGCCATAATTATCAAGGAGTTTCATCCATTTTCTTCTTTATCTTCATGGCTTCAAGCAAATATCCTTGGACCAATTGAAGCATCTCTGAAATATTTGGAATTGTTGGCATCCCATTAAAACCCTTTGCAATAAACTCTTCAATCAATTTCATCATATATTCTAGTTTCTCCATCTGCACCTCCCACCCCGGCTCATTTTGCATGGGGTTCACCAAGAATGTCGGGGGATTTGTGTTTGAAAGGTGAGTCAGGAAGGCGCGAGGCCTCTGGATGTGAGAGATGTGTGAGAGAGAGAACAACAGATGCAAATAGCTTAAATAATCACCATGAGCATAAATAGACCTCGAGTAAAGCATTCTCAATAATCACCATGAGCATAAATAGACCTCTAGGTGGCCGTTAATGGCACCATAATTTGGATTACATTAGGGTTAAGGAGTTTAAGCTCCTCACAATGGGGTAACCCAATTTATCACTATGATTATAATAGAAAAAAACTTTTATGACCTTGCCGATGATAGTGTTGAAGATAATGGATCTCTCCTCTCTCACAATTGTGAAGAGCTCTCTCCTCCTCTATTCCTTTCTCCTCCCAATCCTCTTCTTATTTTCCTGCTTACGGTCCTTCTTTATTCCGCCCTTCTTGATATCCTTGTTGCTCTCTCTATTGCCGAGAGATGAGAACATCGTGGCTTGATTGCGGAAGTTAAGGATTGCAAAGGTGATGGAGAGATATTATTCTATGGTTGTTTTTTAAAAATGACGATGAAAGAGAGATATAAAAGCATAGGGCTATGGGAGCTTGGCTATGATTGTGAGAGGGAGATTGTAACTATAGAAGCCACGAGAGAGAGAGAGAGAGAGAGAGAGAGAGAGAGAGAGAGAGAGAGAGAGAGAGAGAGAGAGAGAGAGAGAGAGAGAGAGAGAGAGAGAGAGAGAGAGAGAGAGAGAGAGAGAGATGGCTCTTCAACTATATGAGCTCAATTACGGGAGCTTCGGATAGGCTCTAGACAGCGGCTTCCCCTTTCCAATTTCTGAGAGAGTGTTGCGGCAAACTAGATCAACATAATGTCAATCGAGGACATAGATGAATTGATAGGTGCACGGAGGCAATCTCTTTAGCTTGTCAGGCTGAGACCATCCCATGCATACAACACTCTAGAAGGCTAACTAAACCACAATCTAGAATCTCACTGCTCTCAACTACACCACTCAACCCACATACACACAAACAGAAGGAAACTCACTAAACCATACTAGGATTGTACAAAACTTAAGGAACACCATCCCCTCACTACGATACACTTGTCCCAAAGACTCTACACTCAAAATCCTAACTCTAAACTCATATGTGGAAAACGCGTATGAAGAGAGAACCGGATTTTGAAAGTGCCCAAAACTGAAATCTATGAGTACCTATGTGTATCTTATGTCGCCACAATTCTAATGACTACTTGCAAGAAGAGAACAAACATTGTTTGATTTACTTACAGTTGCAAATAGCTCGTAGAGCGCATTCACTCTGCTCCATGAGGAATGCTTGGTGTTGTCGTGTAGCTTTGTTTGAGCCTATCACAATGGTGCAGTCGGATATCCAATGTGATGACGAGCGGGGAGTTGCATCAGGATGAAGCTCACACTCTCTCTCTTCCTCTCTCACACACAGTCAACGGCAGCTTAAACCTTGATTATGATAAAAGTTTTTTTACAAGATGACCTAGGTACCTTATATACTAAGGCTACCATAGGTTAAAACTAAAATAAATTTCAAGGGGTAAAATGGCTTTGTATGTACAATTTGGAAGTGCCATTGCACCCCGGCTTCTATAACTAGAATAATCACTCATTACAAATGATGTTTTTAACCATAATCCGTAGCATTTCATAACTCTCAAAAAATAAGGCTTTGTTGAGTTCTGTCGTGTTGTTGACCACGGGTTAACACTTCTGCTCCGAATTCATGTCATCCCAGACATGACCTGGTTGTCAATGTCGATGCGGTCTTTGTTGTTGTTTTTTCTTTTGTTTGCTCCATTGCTTGTACTTTTGTCAAACCACAACAAGAACTATGATCCATGAAAATCATAATTGATGACGAACTTTATGTCCATCACATCCAAGCCCCGAGCTGCATCATCTGTTGCTATCATTATAGGGCTATTGCCAAATCTAAATTTAGAAAGAACCCAATCTCATTCATCTTGACTCTTGTCATCACTATAGGGCTATTGCCAGATCTAAATTTAGAAAGAACCCAATCCATCCATCATTTTCTCCAACAAATCTATCACTTCTGAGTATGTCATATTCTCAAAAACAATTTCTACAATCTGTAAAATTAAATAATTGTCTTTCAGATCTTGTGAGACAATGGAAACTTTGTAAGAATTTTGTAAAAGTTGTTTGGCAAAACCTTCAACTTTTTCACTCCAATACCAAGTCTGTCAGGCCTAATCTGGGAGGTAATTTTTCTTATTTGAGGTTAAAACCCCATGTTCCACATTCAATTTGCCTCATCTATGTAACCCTGTGAAGGTTGGTTTGTTGACCATTTGTGTCTGATCTTCTTCATTGGTGACTCCTTTGTTCTTGCATCAAGGTGACCCAAGTCGCATTTGTCACTGTTAGCTTTTGTGTGCTGTGTAAATCATTATACTGCTTTCACTTGATACATGACTTAATTCAAGCCCAACAAACGCCAGTTACTTTCCCAAGTTAGTAACTTGCACTAAAAGTGCTTTATCCGTCATCATTCCATCATCAATGAGCTATTTGTCCTCATAACTCATATACATAATGTACATAGTATGGAGATGGCTATCATGGCTTTAGATTTGAAAGAATTGCAGCTTTTGACTAGGGGTTATATATTGTTTTAATTTACAAAATAACCCTTAGGTTGACTTCTCTATTCAAAGCCTCCTGACAAAGTTTGGCTTGATTTGGAGTTTTATTTGACACTTTTTTGGACTTTAATATGAAAAATGACTGATGGGCATCTCTGGTACCTTTTGGATGCTAAACACATGTAGAACCAATGAAGATGACAAGAATTTGGCTCGATTCCTAGTTGCTCCTGCGTACATCTTCCCCTTTTGTTATTGTCAATACAGTTAGTCCCTTTCATTTGTTAGGCGTCAATAAGTCACATACAACATAGAAGATTTATAGTATGAAGATATGCTTCCTGTATACGGCCTTCTAGTCGCATGAAAGTTTGATGGTAACTTTACACTTGATGGGTGCTTTCCTTTGGTTGCATCACCCACTTTCTTTGTCCTTGTCTTTGAAGCTTTTGTGTCGTTTGTTTGATTGAAGGTTGTAGAGAATTTTTGAAGCTTACTTATCTGTTTGATGCTTCTTTGGGATCCATTTTAGCCTTGTGTTTGGTTGTTGTATTTGGCATTGTTTAGTAGTACTATGTTCTTGCTTGAAGTGATCTCTCTTCTAACTGTACTGTAACCCTCGAAAGCGAGGATGAAGTGACATTAGTTTTATTGGTTTCCTTTGAGACCCATTTTTCTTTGTGATGACAGGCTGTTTTGTTGATGATGCTCGTTTGGGAACCCATACTTTTCCCTGCTTTGTTTGTGTTTAAAGAGGACTTCTTTGCGATCCACCTTGTTTTTGTGTGAGTCTTTGGTGGTCTTTGCTTCAGTCCTTGTACGCTTGGTTGGGCATGGGATTCAGACTTTGGGAGTTGATACTTTAACTGTTTTGGAATCCAAATAAATTCCTGACCGATTTGTGTGTGAATCACTTCTTTGGAACCCAAATTTGATTTGCAAAAGCTTCTGACTTTGTTATTTTTTAGATGTTCTTGCAAGCTTCGACTGTTTTTCTGCTGGCATTGGATCTTGTGATTTTTCATTAGAGATCTTTGTCTTATGGATCCACACCTGCTTTTGGTCAATCTGGCTCTTTGGTATCCAAATTTATTGATACGAACTCGTTCTTTTCTTTTGGCCTTGGTTGTCACGAAAGCTGTTAGTGATGGTGCTGACTTGGGTTCTGGTAAGGAATGTCATAAGAATCATCACTATCGCTGCTATCCTCAACAAGTTTTCATTCTAACACTTTTCCTTTGTGGTCTGGATGGTTATGGAGATTTACTATTTGTTTTCTCTTGTATTGCTGTTTCTGGGAGGGATTTTTTTGAAAATCGATTAGAGTGTTGTTAGCCTGTTGACATGGTTGTGTTCTTCTCAGTCTTTTTTGTTGGGTTGTCGAGATTTCCAATGTCACCATCTTCTTGAAGCTCCATGTGTTCTACGGAGTCATAGAACTCATCTTCTTCTTTGTCTTTATTTTTTTGGATCACAATCACTGCAAAGTAAGGAACGACATCATAGCCATGTTCATCACAAAACTTTGTTGTTGGACCATCTGAGAGTAGCCAAGACGTGTTCCCATTCAAGTAGCTCTAAAGCTTCCTTAGGAAAGAGTTCATGGATATAATCTGAGAGTAGCCAAGATGTGTTCCCATTCAAGTAGCTCTAAAGCTTCCTCAGGAAAGGGTTCATGGATATAATCCTTATCTTTGGTTGCCCTTTCTAAAATACACTCCTCTCGCTTTAAATTTCCACATTGCAAAGCTCCACACATCCACAGTTCTTTAGGCTTACCCAACCATGCTGGAAGTTCTGATCCTACTATAGTAGCGGAATCAAACTCCTTCACACGTGTTCTCGTCACATCCTTGTAACTATGGTTGTTCAAGTTTATTCTTGTCGTGATTTCCATATGTCTCAAGTAGAGATGGTCATAACCCCACTCCTTGACCATTTTCAATTGTCGCATGAATGGTCTTTCTAGAATGATATCATAATTTTTCTTCTTGTTGAAGTCAAAAATAGAAAAGGTTTGATCATATTCAATGACACAAGAAGTAACAATTTCTTTTTCTAGAAGTCCTATGGGCCTTTTCGTGTGTCCGTCTACAAGCTGTAGTTTCATCCCGGTAGCCATCACTACTGGTTATTCCATTTTTTCCAGATTTCTTTTGTTGTGATAACAACACCAGCTCCGTTGTGAAGGACTGCCATGGTTTTTATACCTTGGAATTCCACAGGAAGAGTGGTGTTCCCATCTTCTCTCTCATAGTACCTGCCTACCTTTTTTAGTGGCACTGGCCTAGTGTTTAGCTGAGGCATTTCTAGCTCTTTGATCCCTTCCTTGATTTGGGTCATTGATTTTTTTACACCAATTTCTCTAGGCATTTTCCCATAGTAGCCCACATGTTTGGTCGTATTCTGAGAAACTCAGCTAGCATTATCGTACATGTGACTTGTGTCGACAAAATGTCTATCAATCCTTTTGAATTGATGACCTCTTTGGAAGAAGTCTCTATGATGGGTCTGGAATAACATTTGACTTGGCCTCATGCTCTCCCGTATAGGCTGATAGTGTTCTTAGCAAATGGGGTTGACTGTCCATAGACTGTATAGATCCTTTGTCTGCCCAATACAATTCCACTTCTAGATTCGTTTGAGATCCAGTCTCAATTTCCTCTATTGGTGGAAGAGACACTTCACTTCCATCACATGTTTAGTTTACTCATCTGCTTATCTCACTTGCGTCATTGGCCTCTCTAACTTATTTTCACAATTTGCCAAAACCATCTATTTATTTACAGATGTCAGGTATGGCTATGTTAAATCCCTTGGAAGAGTTATCCATGGTATTCAACACTATCCTTGGTTCTAATGCGAGGTCCTTGAGCTTTGGTTTGTGCTCGTGACTGGAATCTAGTTCTTTTTGTTCCTGGTTTGGTGAGACTACTGGTGTAGGTGGGACAAGGATCACACCCTCAAGTTTTTCAACTGGTGGTTCTAATAAAGCTTGAGTTGTTTGAATCATTTTCTGGCATATTTCAAGCTTGTCCTTAGCGAATGGGGTTGACTGTCCATAGAATATATAGATCCTTTGTCTACCCAATACAATTCCACTTCTAGATTCATTTGAGATCTAGTCTCAATTTCCTCTATTGGTGGAAGAGACACTTCACTTCCATCACATGTTTAGTTTACTCATCTGCTTATCTCACTTGTGTCATTGGCCTCTCTGACTTGTTTTCACAATTTGCCAAAACCATCTATTTATTTACAGATGTCAGGTATGGCTATGTTAAATCCCTTGGAAGAGTTATCCATGGTATTCAACACTATCCTTGGTTCTAATGCGAGGTCCTTGAGCTTTGGTTTGTGCTTGTGACTGGAATCTAGTTCTTTTTGTTCCTGGTTTGGTGAGACTACTGGTGTAGGTAGGACAAGGATCACACCCTCAAGTTTTTTAACTGGTGGTTCTAATAAAGCTTGAGTTGTTGGAATCATTTTCTGGCATATTTCAAGCTTGTCCTTAGCGAATGGGGTTGGCTGTCCATAGACTGTATAGATCCTTTGTCTCCCCAATACAATTCCCCTTCTAGATTCATTTGAGATCCAGTCTCAATTTCCTCTATTGGTGGAAGAGACACTTCACTTCCATCACATGTTTAGTTTACTCATCTGCTTATCTCACTTGCGTCATTGGCCTCTCTGACTTGTTTTCACAATTTGCCAAAACCATCTATTTATTTACAGATGTCAGGTATGGCTATGTTAAATCCCTTGGAAGAGTTATCCATGGTATTCAACACTATCCTTGGTTCTAACGCGAGGTCCTTGAGCTTTGGTTTGTGCTTGTGACTGGAATCTAGTTCTTTTTGTTCCTGGTTTGGTGAGACTACTGGTGTAGGTGGGACAAGGATCACACCCTCAAGTTTTTCAACTGGTGGTCCTAATAAATCTTGAGTTGTTTGCATCATTTTCTGGCATATGTCAAGCTTGTCCTTTTCTAGTTCTGCATATGGATATGTCATCCATCTTTGTTCTTGGGTTTGGTTTTTTTCGAGCCGTGTGTTTCATAGGCTTTTAGGAGGGTGTCTAATGGCTCATTAACCTTCTCAACCAAAATTGATCATCCTAAGCTAGCACTTTTTGGCTCACCTTCCTTTGATGGTTCTTTTGGAGGTTGAGACATCTGCACAAGAGAAGGTGTAACACTTTCCTCATGTTGTGTTATATTCTCTTTAGCTTGGGTAAGATCCTCAGATAGGTATTTTTGCTCTTGTTCTCTATGTGCTTTCATCCTAGCCTTTCTAGCTTTCCAACTAATTCATTTTCTCTTAGTTTTTTGGCTAGGTGCATCGATTTTTGTCTCACCCGTCTCTAAACTCGCATCAATTTCTATTTTGTCTCTCTATGGGTTCTCATCAGCTTCCTTTTGAGCTTGCGCTCTCGTAACTACTTGAACTAGTACGACATTTTTATTTTCCGAGCCGAACAATCCTGAGACATTTGTTGTGATGTTTCTGACTTGGTGTGGGTTTCTTAGACAGTTGGGGATCAAGTGAATGACACCACAATCAAGACAATAGGCATTCACTTGAGTGATCTACAACTAAGGACATTGTTTTGACCAAGTGGTTGTCATGGATTTTGTGACAATCTATCTCTGGTTGAGGAGCTTCTTCTTGCACTTCTTCTTGTCTATAAACAGGCTCTGACCTAGCTAAGCCTCTATCACAATAAACCACAACGTCCTTTTGTCCATCTCATACCTTCTTTCTTTAGGTCAAAACGCAGGAGATGGAGGTTGTACCAACCTCCTCACTCCATGTGTTTTCCTCATCTTCTATCACTTCAAAGGGTAGTACCCACTTTGGTTGTTATAATACATTATAGTTGGTACTAACATTTGTTTATTAGATACTTCCATCATTTGTGTGTATCTCATGTCTATAGGCATTCTAGCACCTAGCAGCAGAGGTTGTTGTCCTAAGACAGACTGTGGTCTTGCAAATCCTACTGGACCTAGCGCATTCCCTGTAACATATCTAGATGGAGTAGGTGCTACTGGAATAGGTTGTGCATACCCCTCTCTAGCATATTCCATGCCATAGTTCACTCTTCTCGTATGGTTTGTCCATTTTCTCTCAATTTTGCACCACTCAGGCTCCCTCAAATAAGAATTTACAAGAGGAGCTAACCTCTTGACCATTTTGTTGATAAACTTTTCTTGATGGATAGGTGCCGTTGGTTTTGCAATGGATTCACTCATCTGTGAATCATTGTGCTGAGGGGAGGTGTTGTCCTCTTGACTCTTACAATACATTTCTTTATATTACTCATAGTTACCCACTAGATAAAGAGCTTCTTTTATCAATTCATTTAGCATCAAGATCCTTATCATGTGCAGATCTTTTTGAAGACCCGCCTATCTCATTCCCTGGGTGGATAAGATCAGCATTAATCGAGCTTGCATAGGAAGTTCCACTCTTGGACAGACTTGACATATCTCTTGAGCCGTAATGCCACTTTGCGTAATGATTCATCCTCTTTTTTCTTGAATCTGTGGATTTGCGAGACCGTATTGTGAGCTATGCCTTTTTGTGAGAAATTCTTTAAAGAATTCTTCCAATAACTTGCCTAGAGTCTCAAAATCCCGTCTTTCCACTGAGTCGAACCATGTAGCCGCATCTCTTCTAGAGTTAGTTCAAATTCCACAACTGTATTGCAAAATCAAAAACTTCCTCTGCTCTGATTACTCTTCTAAAAGCCATACGTGATCTCTCAAATCTCTATCTCTGAAGTATTTTTTGTTTACCCATTTTTGGATTTGGGATGGTCTAAGTCGCCGTTTGTCTACAAGTCTAACCATGGAGTCTCCCAATCCTTCTCTCGCTTTAGGTCTTATACTATGCTTAGGTTCTTCTTCGAAGGGATTAGTCGTTCTATTGGAAATTGGTCCTTGAGAATGCATGTTTACCATCTTTGTGATCACTTCATCTCCTTTTATCTCTCTAGAAGGGAATCCAGGTGGCTCCCTTTTTGAAATTCTTGTAGGAATTCTCGTGTTTGGTGGAGGTATCTGTGGTCTTGTATTGACCAAATATTCACCCATGCCTAATGCAATGTGTTGGTTTGTGCTTTCTACAACTCTCTATTCTCGTCCATACGTGTCAACAATTATAGATTTCCATTGATAGTAGACTCCATATGTATAGAAATATAAGAGCTTGTAATCTGTCAGCTCTTCTGGGTACGGTTGTGAGCACCTATAAAAAGATGGACCTCATTGCCATCAATGTATCTATATAGTCCTTCACTCTCATGATCTGTCATCCAAACTCTCTCAACAAGCTTGATCTTGATCAATTGCAAGTTTGGAAGATCCATTATGGGCGGATGCTCCTCTATCACTGAGATTCAGAAGCTTGTATAAGCCAAGTTTGACTCTAAAGAGGACATAATCTCTGGGCTTAACAACTCTATCTTGATGTAAGAAGGCTTATTCCAAAGTGGTCAAGTGATTTGGTTAGGGAAAAGTCAAAACTATGTCCAAAACCACGACCATTTTCTCACAATTCTCTCAAATTGTCGGTTTTAGACACCCCTAACGTCCAGATGAATTTTGAGGCCTTAAAGGATGTCTTTTTGGACGATGACCACCAACAATGAATGACCCAAAGGGTCTTTAATTTTTGTTCAGGGTTAACAACACTATGGAAGGCTAACTGAACCACAAACTAGAATCTCACTGCTCTCAACTACACCACTAACCCACATACACACAAACTGAAGGGAACTCACTAAACCATACCAGAATTGTATGAAATTTAAAGAACACCATCCCCTCACTAGGATACCACCTTTTCCAAATCCTCTACACTCAAAATCCTAACTCTAAACCCATCTGTGGAAAATGCATATGAAGTTAGAGCTGAATTTTGGAAGTGTCCGAAACTGAAATCTATGAGTAACTATGCGTAGCTTATGTCTCCAAGATTTTAATTACAGTCCCAAATAGCTTGTAGATACGCGAGTGCGTTTGCTTCATTTCACAAGGAATGCTTGGCGTTGTCGCTTAGCTCTTGTTGAGCCTATCATGATGGTGCAATAGGATCTCTAATGTGATGAACGAGTGGGGAAATTTATTTAAGCAATATAATATCTATACTTTGAAAATAGGGTGGCCAATAATGAAGCCAAAGTCAACAAATGAGGATGGAGGGGCCTCCTTATCTCCTCTCTCTCTCTCTCTCTCTCTCTCTCTCTCTTCATGGCTAAAAATCCTCTCTTTTTCTCTCTCTAAAAAATCAATGGTTATCTCTCTTATTCCTCTCTCCTGTAAACACACTTACGCGCACTCACATGACCACTTGTAAATTTCTTGTTCTACTCTACCTATCATCACCCTTACCCTTTTTCCGTAATTTAGAAAAAACCAAAATTCATTGTCTATTTTCCTTCTCTCTCTAGCGGTGGCCACCCACCAACTAGAGAGCATCTAGTCTACATCATCATCCCTAAATAATGCCTGCGAAATGGCCTTCCTAGCAGGGTCATGCCATGTGCTAGGTTCCTCTTGTTTGGCATTAAAAATTGTAGAAGATTCCTCCTCTCCACCTATATAAGGAGGGTTAGAGGCCACTTGCATGACACAATGATTACCAACAGAAGATCATCACATACACCATATGCATTTCACGTATTAATCATGCACTAAGGGAGTAGACAAGCACTTGAAGGCACCATGATAATTCTAGGCCAACGATCAACAAATCCATTCTACTCTTGGGCATTCCTAGCACTTTCCATCGCTTATGATACTATCGGCATTCCCATCCTCATGATGTTTTCTATACTAATCTTGTCACTAATCCACTAACCTGCTAACTCTAGAGATTTCCATGCATCATATGGCTGTCCATACTCCTTTGTGCATGCTCTACACCATGAGCTCCCTCCCTCCCTCTCTCTCTCTCTCTCTCTCTCTCTCTCTCTCTCTCTTGTTAGGAAATATGATGTAGCTAAGTAGATAATTGAGTAGTTTACTTAATGGAGAGAGATTATTTTATCACATGGGAGATTATAGAGTAGAGAGATTGAGAGAGCACACACGATACACGTGGTTCACCCAATGTGAGCTACGTCCATGGGAAAGTAGACACTCAATGCCTTTAGTACTTCAAACAAGAAGTAAGCTACAAAGGATTATACCCTTTTGGAGCTCCCACCTTGCTTCACTCTCACCACCTCACACCCATCTTGTCGCATCAAAATCACAATGTACCACAATGCTTCACCTCTTCAATCCTTTTTGTGTGTAGAAGAGGCCTCCTTTTGTAGGCCAAAAGGGCTACCCTCTCAGAGGGAATCGTGTGTAGCCGCCCTTGTGTAGACAAGTCCGAGTTAGACTCTCCAATGCATCCATGTGTGGCCGCCCTTGAGAAGACAAGTCTGCCTTGAAATCGGCCACCGGTCAATCGGACAACCGACCAGTCATTTTTGACCACTTTTAGGCCAACATCTAGCCATAATATTTCAACGAAAGGAATATTTAGGCGTGGAAAGTTTGGTTTTCTGGCGAGTAATTTTTCTTCACACACGATGGCTTCTCCTCATAATGGGGGCCTTACATGTGTGCATTTTTTAGACTAAAAATTACAAGGGGTAAATCAGGCTCCATACTTAACAATCTCCCACTTGGAGACTGATCTCCACGCCAAACCTGTGACTTCTTTCCATCTTGGCTTCTTATCCTTGAATGTTGATTGAAGATGAGAAAAAGCTCAACTTCTCCTTGTTGAATACCTTTTTGAACATGTTTGCAAGATTTACACTTGTTTGCATCTTTCCTAGCTTTAGCTGTCTCTCTTCCAAAAGAGTGCGTATGAAGTGATATCTCACCTCAATGTGCTTTGTCCCTTGAATGAAAGGTTGAGTTCTTCGCAAGATGGATAGCGCTTTGGCTATTGATGTACAAGACACAATTGTCTTGCTTGTATCCAAGCTCCTCTAAGAATATATGAAGTCACGTAATGTTTTTGCTTGCCTCCGTCATTGCTACAGGCTTGGCTGCAATATTCGCCTCCATTGTCGGATTTGAGGCATTTAAGCTTGGTACTTGCTTCATTCTCCACAAAGGGTTTTCACCTTTGAGATATGAAAAACAGATCGGGCTTATTCTTCATTACATAAAACCATGTTTCCCTAGTCGCATTGTCTATGAATGTTACATAGTAAAATGAGCCACAAGTGATGGTGTACTTGCAGGACCCCAAACATCAAAATGAACCAATTCAAGTTTTTTATTTTTTCTTTCATTTTGTGATTTTTGAAATTTTATGTTCTTTTGTTTACCATAAACAAAATCTTCACAGAAGTCTAAGTCTACTTCTTTCAAACCTGGTAGACTCTTCTTTGATTGAAGGATTTGTAGTCCTTTGGCTCTCCCCACAATGCAACGGTTTGGTGGAAAAGGTAAGTGGTATGATCTATAAGATAATCAATAAACATGTAAACAATAAAATAAGTGAGTGGGATAAGCACCTTATGGCTGCACTTTGGGCTTATCACACTTCATTTTTCACATCCCTTGGATTCACACCATATCACTTGGTTTATGATAAGGAGGCCATTTTACCCATCGAAGTTCAATTGCCTAGTCTTAGGGTGCTAGCTAGGAAGATGGAACTCCCTAATGCTCATCTCCATAACCACATTCTTGATCTAGAGAGATTTCCACTAGATAGAGAAGATGCTATCAATTATTATGCAACACAGGTAGAGCAATGTCAACTTATCTTCAACAAGGAGCATAAGGAAAAAGGTCTCAAGAGAGGTATATTGTTTCTAAGATATGACAATAGGAAGGATAAAAAGTTTTCACCTAGATGGGAGGGGCCATTCGTCATTAGAAAACACTACAAAAATGGCAGTTACCGATTGATGGATGCAAGTGGTACGCACATGAGGAGGGAGACTCCTCCACCTTCACTGAAGAAGAATCAAGTATGGAGCTAGAGGCATAAATGTCTCTAGCTTAAGGGGGAGGGATAATAAGGGCCACTTTTCAAATATTGGTCCATCTCTCTCTTGGTATGCAATTGACGACAAGGCGTGAAGGCTTCACGGATGAACGCCCACTTAAAGACTCAAAGCTTTAAAAAAAATCTCTTATGAGAGCTTGCCATGGGCCCGGGGGATTCACCATGGAAAACTTACCGCACCACGTAAGGGCAGGGGAGGGGGTTTCTTTGACAAGTTACATAAGTTAGGGGTATCATATTTATGGGGGGGGGGAGTGAGAAAAAGGAAACATGAGAGGAAGTTTTTGTGTTTCAAAATCATGGCTTCCCAAAAGATTCTTTCCTCGAAGTTGTGAGTCAATAGCTACAAAGATACATGCAAGAACTAACATTGCTTTGTATATAGTTCATTTGTTGAGGGATGAAAACTATAAAGAGTTTGTATAGATGCAAATTTACACGGAGAACCTAACAAAACTTTATAACCATGCTTTTTGAGTAATTTAGATGGGTTAGAATTAGACCTGAAGTGGATGAGTAGGTAGAGTGCAGGCTAAACAGGCACATAGTTTCAAAGTCAAACTAAGACACATTGAGGGTACATCGAGTTATCAATAGAAGTGGTTCCTTAATACGTTGCCAGTCACTATGCTACACGCTCTTTGACTAGTTTTATGCATTTAGATAATGTAAGACCTAAATTTTATATGTAAGATAGTGATATGATAGTTTTTGGCATGGGTTGTTGTATAAGCGTAGAAAGGGGGGTCATATTCCCTAATATGAGTTGTATATAGAGGTTTTATCAAAGGTGTCTGCTCGTAGGTGGTATCCTGTTTTTTATATAGAGTGAATCCCCCGGGGCCATGGGAAGGATGGTCAAGAGGGTGCATTATGGTCACGCATTGGTGGAGCCAAGAGCATCTTCCTTTACCATGGTTTTCTTCCCATGGGGCTCCACTCTTAATTTATTTAAGCAATATAATATCTATACTTTGAAAATAGGGTGGCCAATAATGAAGCCAAAGTCAACAAAGGAGGATGGAGGGTCCTCCTTGTCTCTCTCTCTCTCTCTCTCTCTCTCTCTCTCTCTCTCTCTTCCTTAGCCCACCACCTTTTTTGTCTCTCTCACTCTCTCTCGCCATGGCTGAAAATTCTCTCTCTTTGCTCTCTCTAAAAAATCAATGCTTCTCTCTCTTCTTTCTCTCTTCTACACACTCACTCACACGACCACTTGTAAATTTCTCGTTCTACTCTACCTATCATCACCCTTACCTTTTTTTCCGTAATTCAAAATAAACCAAAATTCATTGTATATTTTCCTTCTCTCTCTAGTGATGGCCATCCACCAACTAGAGAGCATCTAGCCTACATCATCATCCCTAAATAATGCCCGGGAAATGGTCTTCCTAGCAAGGCCAAGCCATGTGCTAGGTCTCTCTTGTTTGGCATTTAAAATTGTATAAGATTCCTCCTCTCCACCTATATAAGGAGGGTTAGAGGTCACTCTTATGACACAACGATCACCAACACAAGATCATCACACACACCATTTGCATTTCACGTAATAATCATGAACTTAGGGAGTAGGAAATAACTTGAAGGCACCATGAGTACTCTAGGGAAATGATCGACAAATCCATTCTACTCTTGGGCATTCCTAGCACTTTTCATCACTCACGATGTTGCCGACGTTTCCATCCTCATGATGTTTCCTATAATAATCTTGTCACTAATCCACTAACCTGCTAACTTTGTAGATTTCCATGCACCATATGGCTATTTGTACTCCTTTGTGCATGCTCTACATCATGATCTCTCTCTCTCTCTCTCTCTCTCTCTCTCTTTTCTCTGGATGTTGGTGTCATCTCCAAACCAGCATTGTAAGTATCATTAAGAAAATAAGTTCAATCTTCTCATGCTTGCATGTGATTCTCTCTCTCTCTCTCTCCCTAGCTCTCCATTTGGGATTATGATTGCTAGTGTCTTTGCAAGTCACATTGTCTTCATTTTGTCAAATGTCTCATGCTACAATGCCTCCACTAACCAGCTACCCCTGCCAAACAAGCTATGGTGTAGACCACTCACATGTGCCATGCATATCACCATGTTTAGTGTGCTCCTCCTACTCCATGTATCATAAGTGCTTCCTCATCAATTGTGTGTCATTCATATCCTCTTGGTTGTCTACATATGAGTCCTAACTGCATCCCAAGCTAGGTGGTGCCCCTATTATGTACCTCCCATGATGAGGCCATCATACATGGTAGTATTGGGTCTATTTTTCACTTCTTCCTCTCAATTGTAACACATTGAAACTCAATGGGAAGCATAGTATTTCCATCCTCACCTTCACATACTCTCCTACCTTGTTTGATGGTACTAGTTGCATGCTTAATTCAGGCTTTTCCAGCTCTTTGATCCCTTCTTGTATTGGTGAAGTTGGATCTTTTACATCAACCAAACTTTTCTAATCATTTTTTGAATGTCGCCCACAAGTTTGGTCATATTTGGAGAAAATCAGCTAGCGTAATGGTGCAAGTCACAGATGTAGACAATATGTATATCAATCCTTTAGAGTCCATTACATTTTTTGAGGAGAGTCTTTGTGATGGGATTGCTTTTACATCACACTTTGCTTCATACTTTCCCATGTAAGAGGGTAAGGTTCTCAGAGATCAGGGTTGGCTATCAAAAGATCTTACAATTTCTTTATCCCCCCAATACGAGCGAATATCCATACCTGCTTGAGATCTTGCCTTAAATTCCTCAATAGGAGAAAGAAAGACATTCCTCCCTTTATTAGTATGGTTAATTCTCTGACTTAGTTGATTTTCCTCATTTGCTTCTTGTATTTGTTTCCAAAGTTCATCTAAGCCGTTGTCCTTTGTATAAGATTATCAAGGAGTTCGATGAAAGTTTATGGGAAGTATATATATATATATGTATATGTGTATATATATATATATATATATATATATATAGATATATATATATATATATATATATATATATATATGTATATATATACATATATATGTATATGTATATATATATATATACATATATATGTATATGTATATATATATATATATATGTATGTACGCATGTATATATATATCAATAAATAAATAAATATATATATAACAAGGCAACCAAAAGATCCAGCAACCCAATGGAGTGCCTCAAGTTATGCTTTGAAAAGGATGAAAAGTATAAAGACACGATTCTTGATGAATCCACCTTCAAAGTTGAGGTCATCTTGTAACTAATCATCTTTTTCACACATCTAAAAGAGTGCATCTTTGGAATACCACACATCATCCATGTCATTGGGAGTAGCTTCCTCCTAGTCCTTCACTACCATATGTAGTTTTTATCAATGTAGTGAGGCGGTCAGGGGCGGGCAACAAGAGAGGCGACCTCTAAACACCCCTCAAGGCTCCCGTGTTGCTCAATTGGGGCTGGGGCAACCACAAGCACAACAAAATAGCAAACCCACAGCCAAACCCAAACAAGATAGGGGCACCACCTAGTTATGGTATGTGAACTAGGACGCAAGAGAGATTTTGGCACAACCAAGAAGATGCACCACACAACACACACAAGCAACCTCACACGAAGACACACACAAAATGGACCAGAGAGACCTAGAGAAAAGGGAAGAGAGAGAGAAAAGGATCTTGCGTAATACCTTATTTGTGACTTGCAAATGGAGATGGTTTGTTATGATGCTATCATAGAGCTTGTACAAAACTCACTCAATGCTTTGTGATTGCTAAACATTGCCAAAACACACACACACTGTCTTAGGGTGTGGGAGACCTCTCACCACAATACCCTCTTACAATAGACACAAAACTGGCAATGGAAAACACACTAAAACACTTTCTAAAATCAAGATCAACCGATAAAAACTCAAATACACAAGTCACCTTGAATTCACCAAACCGTATTACACAAATGGAAGGAAGAAGATTTGAACATCGAATAACGCCTTTGATGCACCAAACCTCAATTTATTGATGATGAAGAAGCATATACAATAGTGGTTCTGAGATTTGAGGAACTCACGCTCTCTCACTTGCAATGTGTAGCTTCAAGGCTTCTTTCACACCAAGAGTGAAGCTCACAAGTGGTTGCTACACCTAAGTCTCTCCTCACGCAGCTATGTGAGATGTTGGAGGTTGTTCTACAAGAAGGAGAGGGGCCTATTTATAGGTTGGAGACCCCTCATTAAGATTATTAGAAATCCTAATTTACAAGCTAATAAATTAGAATTATGATTTTTTTGAATATCAAAACATTGTGGGCCTTCTTTGTCTGCTTAAGTCATGGATGTGGGCTCAAAAAAGAGCATTATTGATGGTAGATAAGGTGAAAGTAAAGTTTTAAGTAAGGAGAGAGAGAGAGAGAGAGAGAGAGAGAGAGAGAGAGAGTTACTTTGTACATGTCTTGAGGTGAGGTGTCTTTTATGGTTAGGTCAATGCTATTTTGTGTTAGTATGTTAGTGGTTAGTATTAGTAATCACTAGAAAGTCAATGATATATTTACAATGGGTAGAATGGAGTGGATGGTTGAAGTAAGATGGTTGAATGAAGTGAGGAAATCCTTGTGATGGTGAAGCTTGAAGAAATACTTACTTGTGTAGGTTCCAAAAATGACTATCGATCATCTTCTTTGTCTTCTCTTCTTTACGCCACCGTCGCCAATGTTGATTATCGCGATGAAAATGGTAATTTCGTTGATGAGATCTCTTGATTTGCAGAGGTTAAGCATGGTACACATCCTGAATTTATGTATATATATAAGGAGTAAGATGGAATTGTACTTTGGAGATAATAGAGAGAGGCATAGAGATGGTGTATGTACATGGAGAGCTCATATGAGAGCTATGGGAGTAAGTGGGGAGGTTAATGGTGAAGAAGGTGAGAGAAACCATTGAAGGTTCAGGTCTGAGTGAGGGATTGAGAGGAATGAGTGTGTGTGTGTGTGTGTAGAAGAGTGGAAAGAGGTGAGACAAGACTATGGGCTACTTGTGAGGGTAGTGGGCAGACTGGGGTTCACTCAAAAAATCATAGCTCACTGGTGGTTTCTTCAAAAATCATGAAAAAATTTGAGGTGATTATTGAGAACGTGGGATACATTTTCTCTTTTGACCACCGCTCCAGATTCGGAGTCGAGATGGGTGCCAAAATTCTCACCAAAAAGCCTGTTTTTAATGCCTGCAAAAGTCTTTTAGTGGCCCCCTCCTTTGTTGAATTTGTACAATGCATCCAAGAGTGAGCCTCTCCTTTGTCATATCATAATACAAAGCATCCAAGTTGCCCTTGACACATGCATGGAGGAGGATTATTGGTGAATAAAGAAATATATACATGGTGGGACTAGTGTATGGACTATTCATGGACTTTAGCTCAATGAGCACATGGTGTTAGAATACTGAGTAAAAATAATAATAAAAATATGGAGGAGTTATGGATATGGAAAGATATTGGAATCATATGATATGGTCTCTCTTTGAATTATTTTGGGTGAAAGAGGAAAAGGTATGCAAGTAAATAATATAATAAACGTGACCAATGAGTAGAAATCAATTTTTTGTTTTCATGAGGGTGAGGGTGAAAATGTGGGAGTGATTTGTATAAAGGAAAAATATAAGGTTAGAGTATGTACATATTGGCAAAAAATATACTTATGGTGTAAGAGGATGAAAGAAGGTGTACATAGGTTTAATAAAACACACACCTAAGTAGAAATATTTAAATAAATATACCAAAATAATTATAAAAAATCCCTATATTTAGGCCATATATAAAATGCAGTATTTACACACAAATGGGCCATAATATATTTTATTTTATTTATTTTATTTATTTATTTGACTTAACTAGCCCAGTGACTAGCTAGATGAGGATTTTAAGAAGATATGGGAAGAGCCCCCTAACTCACACACGCCTATTTACAGTGAAATGATAGAAATAGCTACAGTGTTTGGGTGAATTTGGTAGGGTGAGGTAGCTTACTATGGAAATTACGGAGAGCCGAAAAACGGCTATCATTAGCCCCCCCCTTAGATAATGGTACATTCATGTACCATTTATCCGATCATACAATATGTAGATTGTGTAACGTCTATCTTTGTCTGCTCTCATCTTTGAAGAACCTTTGTTGTATGATTAAAAACCTTGTGTGATATGGAAGGTTCTCAGAGCCAATAGCAGGATATAATGAAGTGACGGAGTAAACCTCCTCCATTGAGAAAGTTCCATAAGCACCCCCCAGGATCAAAGATCTTGAAATATCTTTCCCAAAGCGAGATGTATGGTATGGAATCACTTACTGATTTTGATTGAAGAAACTTGTAGATTTTACTGTTGTCCATCATTGCATCTATCACTATGAATGTGATATAAAAGATTGGTTTCTCTTCCTCTTGTGTAAAGTTGATGTATCTGCTACGATCCTCAAGAGCTTGTATGAGCAAATTCCTGAACTGTAGCTCATAAATTTCATTCAACCTGGGTAGGCTCATCAAGTAAAAAATTCTATGACCTTTATGATTTAGGAAAGCTTGATCCATGCTTCCAGCTGCTATTGGAAGGTATTGCAAATAGTTTACCACATAGGTAGATAACAGAGGAAGGTTTCTATTGCCTCCAACACATTGGAAGAGAATAGATTTTGATACTAATTGATGAAATATCCACATGCAGCAATCAACAAGTTTTTCATCTATGATGAAGACAAAAAGCATCACAATGTGCGACCTCCATACACCAAAGAACCAAATGAAGAAGGTTTGGAAACATCGGTTCATCACCAAGTATTCATGTCCTCCTCCACTTAAGAAGGTATGGTGTCCCCGATGAAAGGTATATGTGAAGAGAGGAGAAGTTGACCTTGAAGAGGTGAAACCCAATATGAAGATGATTGGGGCTTCAAAAGCTTGGATTTCCTTGCTAAGAGATTGTCCCATGAATGAAGAGCCACCCACTAAAACACCATTGGAGAGAATGATACCCTTCTGATAGTTTCCTTTTATGCTTTTATCTTTTACTACTCTCCCATGTTCTTCATCCCCTTCTAAGCTCCCCCTTTGGCAAGGTTGTAACTCCTCACATCGTACCACTTCAAAGGTTGATGGATTACTGTTTGATTTTGTGAAACATTTGGCTTCTTGCATGATACGTTCCTCCATGATTAATATACATGGGTCATACCAATGCTTTTCAACATCCTCAAACACTTCTTGAAGATTATCCTCACATGGATTCAACTCGCACTCTTCTAATTTGTTTTGGAGTTGGCATTCCATGTACACAATCATCTGTTTATGATCAATGTGGTCTATGATCTCCCCACCTATGATTTCATCTTCTTCTTCACTCTCTTCTTTTAGACAAGATACACTCTCAGAAAATTCCATAAGATCAAGGTTACCTTCAAGGTCTTCATTCTCCATAGAGTCATGTTGCACAAAAGCTTCGTCTGCTCGGACTAGAAATTGATCCTTTGCCAAAAGGTTGGATGTATCCATTATTGAATCATCAATGCCATTTGAGATATTCTGTGTTGATTTTTGCATGCTTGTGATAAAGGTAGAAGAAAGAGATTCCACATTTGAATCTTGGCCACACACTTTAGCACTTGAATAATCAGTTGGCATGTAAGTAGCTTCTTCAACATTTGTCGGAGTAGAAGGAGACAAGTATGGCAAAGGAGATGACTCCTTGATAGAACCACTTTCATGATGGTTGGTTCTTCCAGCATGATGGAAACGATTTTTGATGAGAAGTACTTGTGAAACTTCCTTCGGGCAATAGTGACCGCTTCTTCAAAGGTAGAGGGTCCACTACAAGTAACGTTAGTCTTTAGGAAATGAGACAAACCCGAAATAAATTGATCCATTTTTACATAATTTGGAAATGTAGAACTAAATCCACATCCTTCCCACTGACGAGAAAAAATATCCTCATAAGCATAGTAGTCTTCACCATGTTGTTGAAGTCTCCCTAGTGAAGCCCATGCTTTCTCCGTTGTTGGAACTTTAGAGAATCTGGCCTTCAAAGCTTTGGAAATTTGGGTATATCCATCTTCAATCTGAGAATACATACTCCAAAACCATTGCTCAGCGTTGCCTCTAAGGCACAGCAATAGAAAATCCCCTTTTTCAATGTCATCCCTTTTACCAAGGATATGACAAACCATTCTAAAATCAGCAAGAAAATCATGAACATCTTCGTCTGGATTTCTGAAGAAAATGGGGATATCATCAAAGGTATAGCGTGTTATAGTCTCTCAATGCTAGAACCACACAAAGATTAGTTCCAAACAATCATCAACTAGCTACACAAAGTTTTGAAAGGTCTTTCAGCATGAATTCTAGATTCTTATGTGAAAATGTTTTGTTCATTTCTTATGTTATGCATAATCCGAACCATATTCTAGATCAATTTTTGTTTCCTTGAAATTAAACTCGGTCATACATGTTTTCATGATTCATATAATCTACTTGATTATGCTAAAATTCAAGCATTCATGCAATACAACAACAATAAGCACACAATCGCTCCTCCGTGGGGGCACCAAAATTGAGGCGGTCCGTGGTGGGCAACAAGAGATGCGACCTCTAAACACCCCTCAAGGCTCCTGTGCTGCTCAATTGGGGCTAGGGCAACCACAAGCACAACACAACAACAAACCCACAGCCAAACCCAAACAAGATAGGGGCACCACCTAGTTATGGTATGCGAACTAGGATGCCAGAGAGATTTTGTCACAACCAAGAAGATACACCACAAAAAAACACTCACAAACAATCTCACACCAAGACACACACAAAATGGACCAGAGAGAGCTAGAGCAAAGGTAAGAGAGAGAGGAAAGGATCCTGCGTAATACCTTATTTGTGACTTGCAAATGAAGATGGTTCGTTATGATGCTATCGTAGAACTTGTACAAAACTCACTCAATACTTAGTGATTGCTAAACATTGCCAAAACACACACACACTGTCTTAGGGTGTGGGAGACCTCTCACCACAATACCCTCTTACAATGGACACAAAACTGGCAATGAAAAACACACTAAAACACTTTCTAGAATCAAGATCAATCGATAAAAACTCAAAATACACAAGTCAGCTTGAATTCACCGAATCGTATTGCACAAATGGAAGGACGAAGATTTGAATGTCGAATCACGCCTTTGATGCACCAAACCTCAATTTATTGATGATGAAGGAGCATATACAATAGTGGTTTTGAGATTTGTGGAACTCACGCTCTCTCACTTGCAATGTGTAGCTTGAAAGCTTCTCTCACACCAAGAGTGAAGCTCACAAGTGGTTGCTACACCTAAGTCTCTCCTCGCGCATAGAGTGTTGGGGTGCTATGTGAGATGTTGGAGGTTGTTCTACAAGAAGGAGTGGGGCCTATTTATAGGTTGGAGACCCCTCATTAAGATTATTAGAAATCCTAATTTACAAGCTAACAAATCAGAATTATGATTTTTTTGAATATCAAAACATTGTGGGCCTTCTTTGTCTGCTTAAGTCATGGATGTGGGCTCAAAAAAGAGCATTATTGATGGTAGATAAGGTGAAAGTAAAGTTTTAAGTAAGGAGAGAGAGAGAGAGAGAGAGAGAGAGAGAGAGTTACTTTGTACATGTCTTGAGGTGAGGTGTCTTTTATGGTTAGGTCAATGCTATTTTGTGTTAGTATGTTAGTGGTTAGTGTTAGTAATCACTAGAAAGTTAATGATATATTTACAATGGGTAGAATGGAGTGGATGGTTGCAGTAAGATGGTTGAATGAAGTGAGGAAATCCTTGTGATGGTGAAGCTTGAAAAAATACTTACTTGTGTAGGTTCCAAAAATGACTATCGATCATCTTCTTTGTCTTCTCTTCTTTACGCCACCCCCGCCAAGGTTGATTATCACGATGAAAATGGTAATTTCGTTGATGAGATCTCTTGATTTGCAGAGGTTAAGCATGGTACACATGCTGAATTTATGTATATATATAAGGAGTAAGATGGAATTGTACTTTGGAGATAATAGAGAGAGGCATAGAGATGGTGTATGTACATGGAGAGCTCATATGAGATTTATGGGAGTAAGTGGGGAGGTTAATGGTGAAGAAGGTGAGAGAAACCATTGAAGGTGCAGGTCTGAGTGAGGGATTGAGAGGAATGAGTGTGTGTGTGTGTGTAGAAGAGTGGAAAGAGGTGAGAGAAGACTATGGGCTACTTGTGAGGAAAGTGGGCAGACTGGGGTCCACTCAAAAAATCATAGCTCACTGGTGGTTGCTTCAAAAATCATGAAACAATTTGAGGTGATTATTGAGAGCGTGGGCTACATTTTCTCTTTTGACCACCGCTCCAGATTCGGAGTGGAGATGGGTGCCAAAATTCTCACCAAAAAGCCTGTTTTTTATGCCTGCAAAAGTCTTTTAGTGGCCCCCTCCTTTGTTGAATTTGTACAATGCATCCAAGAGTGAGCCTCTCCTTTGTCATATCATAATACAAAGCATCCAAGTTGCCCCTGACACATGCATGGAGGAGGATTATTGGTGAATAAAGAAATATATACATGGTGGGACTAGTGTATGGACTATTCATGGACTTTAGCTCAATGAGCACATGGTGTTAGAATAATGAGTAAAAATAATAATAAAAATATGGAGGAGTTATGAATATGGAAAGATACTGGAATCATATGATATGGAAAGATATTGGAATCATATGATATGGTCCTTCTTTGAATTATTTTGTGTGAAAGAGGAAAAGGTATGCAAGTAAATAATATAATAAACGTGACCAATGAGTAGAAATCAATTTTTTGTTTTCACGAGGGTGAGGGTGAAAATGTGGGAGTGATTTGTATAAAGGAAAAGTATAAGGTTAGAGTATGTACATATTGGCAAAAAATATACTTATGGTGTAAGAGGATGAAAGAAGGTGTACATAGGTTTAATAAAACACACACCTAAGTAGAAATATTTAAATACATATACCAAAATAATTATAAAAAATCCCTATATTTAGGCCATATATAAAATGCAATATTTACACACAAATGGGCCATAATATATTTTATTTTATTGATTTTATCTATTTATTTGACTTAACTAGCCCAGTGACTAGCTAGATGAGGATTTTAAGAAGATATGGGAAAAGCCCTCTAACTCACACACGCCTATTTACAATGAAATGGTAGAAATAGCTACAGTGTTTGGGTGAATTTGGTAGGGTGAGGTAGCTTACTATGGAAATTACAGAGAGCCAAAAAACGGCTATCAGTAGGTACTCAAATTTGCTAGCATAGGTAGAGTGCTATACCCTCCTATGATTTGTTAGCTTCACATGTTTTATGCCTAGTGGTTTAAATAAAAAATTATGTGCCTTGACCTCACCAATGGATGATTTGCAAGACACATCCTTGTCATTGGCTGACCTTTTTTTGTCTCACTAGATTTTGAAGTTTCCCCCATAGAGACCCATGTGCGACAATACAAGTTCAAGGGCCTTAAGAGACAACTGTTACTCACTTAACATCTTAATTTTCCAAGAAAACCCAATGTAGAGATTTTTTGGCTACTACGGCTTTCAGGCACCTTCCTAGTCAAACACACTATCCATACCACATTTTTTATATATTGTATCATAGTTTTCTAAGAACCTTGTAAAAGAGTATATGTAATTTGATTCCAAAGCTGTAAACCTTTGAGATGTAATATTTGATTATGTACTTAAGGCCCAAAGTAGCCAACCATTGACCATTTTGAAAGCCCTAGGTATAAAGGTCAAAAGTATTAGTTTGAACAGACATTCACATTAATCTTTGAAAAAAAAGACCTTTGCTTTACGTACTATCAAGCGACTACTCTGCTCGGATTTGTAATCAACTTTTCTCATGATTGGATAATCCAAATTTGATTCCAAAAATTGCATTGTGTTCCTTGTCTCTTGCTCTTTTTTTTCAAGTTTAAGCACATTAAGTTTTGTTGTTGTTTGTGGCTAATTGTTTGCAAGACTTATCTTCAATTTAAAGTGCTTAAATCATTGTTTTTTGAGATTTCAACCATGAGAGAGTGCTATTAGACCTTAGGGTGACCTGTTTATGTAGTTCATTAGGAAGAGAATGAGGTGTAGGAGGGCCTTTCTTTTTAGATGAGCTTATGGAGGTGATTAAATTTTTGACGAACAGGTGTACACCATATGTGCAAGGATGTGGTGTGTGTAGGGACGCGTTGTAGCAACGACCTAATCGCAACCCACACAAAATTATCAAATCTCTAGATTGGCAACCCGGCTAGGGCATGGAAGCTCGAGCATCGGATGAATAGAAATAGAGGATTCAAGAGAATACCTCACCAATGCAAGTAGAGATTACCCATGGCAAGAATAACTCTAAACATACTCTAATCACTAATCAATCAACTCCTATACACATCAAGCCGACCGAAGTCCGACTTGCCAATCTTATGGAGTCACAAGAGCACAGTCAACACAAGCATCCATGATCAAAGAACACATTAATTGCATTGAAGTTTGGCTTTCCCAATCATCACATGCCAAACAAGGTACTCTAATCACACCACACACAAGTGGCATTGAGCTCAAGGCTCTTAAATCTTCACACACTTAAGCACACAATTAGGCACAAACTCTACTGACATGACCAAGAGTGCACACATACTACACTAATCAAGATAATTAGAGAAGTAATCAACTAATTGAAATACTTAGAAAAGAAGAGAGTTAAGATCAAAGCAAGAAGTATATACCTCTCTCAAATCTAGAATAATGAGAGTGTAACACTACTTCATGACATAATGAAATGTAGAGAAGATAAGACTAATGAATAAAATAGGGATTAGATTAATCAAGCTTCTGTAATTACAATGGATTAGTACTAGCCTCTTAAGCATGGGCATTAAGCTCAAGGCTAGTCCATCCATCGCGTTAACAGTAGAGAGAGAGAGCTCTCAAAAGTGGATCCTCAAGAGTGGATCCTCAAGAGTGGATACTCAAGAATGAAGCCTCCTTGCATAAAGGCTTCCTTTTAAAGGCTTTCACCACAATCCCTTCTACTATGGGTTTAAGTTTGAGCCCTCTAGCTAGCATATACAACTTTGTAACTCCCAATGAGCCCAAGACTTATACAAAGTGAGTAGGAAATAGTGAGTCACATCCATAGCATATTTGCCGCTTGATTCATAACCGGTGTAGCCTCTGTTAGCCGCAAAATCAGCGCCCTACCTGCACATGGCCTCCCACGTTTGGTAGTGACTGCAAGTCAAGCGCGCACGTGGGAGGCCATGTGCAGGTAGGGCGCTGATTTTGTGGGTCCACCAAAAGTGAAGTTTTATGCATGCTCTCAACAAGGAAAGCAATTTGTGTGTGTGTGTGTGTGTAAGCATGCATTCATAAGAACAATAAGAGGGAAATTTCAGCCAATAAAGCTTGCAAAATAGACGGCTAAGGTTGCTTGCCTTGCGACCCATGGATATGATAGGAAAGGTATAGATATCCCTTAGGGGACATCTCCGGTCATGCTTTTGAGTGTGTGGAGCTCGTACTCCAAATATAGCTCTCCCCATGAAATTCAAATGGGAAACCATCTTTTCAATAGACAAAAGTAGCGCTCTTGAATTTTGACAAAATTTTCCTCTTGACCTCCTTTATTGATTAGGTATACTCCCTCGAGTACGATGCAAACTAGCACTAAAATTTGAATGTTGCAAACTGACACTATTTGTACACAAGATTTAGTGCCCTTCTAGTCCGATTCAAAGGTGATTATGGATCAAGCATTGCATACACAAAATGTGAAGCATAAATTTGTCCCAATTGCAATTCCATAGACAATCATCAATCAGTGCAATCTTCAATTGCTCATATCCTATTGTCCAAATCATCCAAACCCAATCGGCTTGTCACTTTTGTTTGTGAGGTGACATAAGTGAACTTGAGTACAATTAAGCACATAAATGAATGCAACATTGCCATGTTCATCATACGGATCAATCATTAGCATGGCAACAAACAAAAAATCTTCACAATTGAGTATTAAATTGAGCAATTTATCTCAAAATTTGAGCCAATCTTGTGATACACACACCAACATTTTGGCCAAATTAATCATCAATATAATTGGTAAAAATTACCAATTATTCATTCACACATTGGTTTGCACATGCCATTGAGTAGGCACACACACCCAAATTTAAACCAAAACTTTATGCACATAATCCATCAATTTCTCATTGTAATGCTCAAATTGCAAACTCAATTAAGCATAAGTGAATGCATGCATGCTTAATTTCTCAAAAAATAACACTATTTTGACCCAATCAAGCAATGCACACACTCAAAAATTAAGCACAAAAGTTCAAGTTTGGCTCAATTGGCAATGCATTTAGGCTTACACCTAATGATTGCACACACTTTTCATGAACATTTTACAATAAAAAATCATTTAGGTGCCCTAATTGACCATCAATCATAGAAAATCAAGTAGTCTTGGACAGGCACACACACTAAAAATTTGCCCAATTTTTTGGCATTTAGGCTTATCTAATGATTGAATTAGCTTAGCATACACACCAATTACATGATTTCATACTCAAATATCATCAATTCCATCAGTTTTTATACATGCACACACTTGAGATTAGCTACACACACTTGATTTTTTTGATAGTTTTTTCCCTCTTTGGTGCATTACACACACAATGATTTCTAGCACACACATGAATTCTTGATGAGAATTAAGCATTATCTTGACACACAAAGTTCATTAGTCAAAATTTCATCATCAATTTCATTCCAAGTGAATCAAATTAGGTGCAAATAATTAGCACAATTGAACCACATTAATCAATCAAGAATTGACATGAGCAAGTGAGTGCAGTTACATCATAATCACACTCCAAGCTATTCCTTTGCTGCACGTGAAGATGCATCATTGCACACACAAGTGTGCACCATCAAATCGGTCCAAAAATTGACCATTGTAGGCCAAAAAATCAAACACTCAAATCATCAAATTATGCATAAATAAGCACAATTAACTTGATTAGAGTGATGATTCCACCTCTTACAAGGGGATTGAACATACATTACACTTGAAATGTTAGTGGTTAGATTAGCAAAGTTAGTAAAAAATTAGTAAAAATTAGCATGGAATTAGTACAATTAGCATGGAAATGAAGCGATATTAACAAGGGTTAGTATGAAATTAGTACAATTAGCATGGAAATGAAGAAAAATTAGCAAGGGTTAGTATGCAATTAGTACAATTAGCATGGAAATGAAGCAAAATTAGCAATGGTTAGTGAGAAGTTAGTGAAATTGGGGGTGGAATTGGGGGTTTGGGGTATTCATAACTCAACAATTAGCTTCAATTACTTGCACAACATCATCAAATAAAAAAAAAATTGAGTTACACACACTCAAAACCAATGAAATTAGTAATAAAATTAGTCTATTCTAAACATCCTACACTCACTAGCTTAGGTTATCGATCCCCGATAGCGGTGCCAAATGTAGGGAGGCGTTGTAGCAACGACCTAATCGTAACCCACACAAAATTATCAAATCCATGATCGGCAACCCGGCTAGGGCATGGAAGCATGATCATCGGATGAATAGAAATAGACGATTCAACCTCACCAATGCAAGTAGAGATTAGCCATGGCAAGACTAACTCTAAGCATACTCTAATCACTAATCAATCAAATCCTTCACACATCAAGCCCACCAAAGTCCGACTTGCCAATCTTATGGAGCCACAAGAACACAATCAACACAAGCATCCATGATCAAAGCACACACTAATTGTATCGAAGTTGGCTTTCCCAATCATCACATGCCAACCAAGGTACTCTAATCACATCACACACAAGTGGCATTGAGCTCAAGGCTCCTAAACCTTCACACACTTAAGCACACAATTAGGCACAAACTCTAATTACATGACCAAGAGTTCACACACACTACACTAATCAAGATAATTAGATAAGTAATCAACTAATTGAAATACTTAGGGAAGAAGAGAGCTAAGATCAAAGCAAGAAGTACATACCTCTCTCAAATCTAGAATAATGAGAGTGTAATACTACTTCATGACATAATGAAATGTAGATAAGATAAGACTAATGAGTAAAATAGGGATTAGATTAATCAAGCTTCTCTAATTACAATGGATTAGTACTAGCCTTTTAAGCGTGGGCATGAACACTAGGATTGTGTGAGCATGAGCCACTTTTGTGGCTATAAGAAACTTATTTGTAAATTCTTGTTCTCATGGACCACAAAAAACCTTGTCAAACCCTTTCAGGGATTTGTTCTCAAGGCACGTGGGGAGCTAAAAAAATAGAAATAAATATTTTCAGGTAGAATTTTCCTCTATGTCATAGGATCTCATTGGTGTCCTATAATCATGGTTTCTTGAAAAATAGACAGTCCTAGGGCCAATTTTATAGAATGAGGTGCCAAGACACTATTTTGGCTCAAGCCACTTAAGTGGCTCAAACACAAACCTAGTGTTAAGCTCAAGGCTAATCCATCCATAGAGTGAACACTCAAGAGAGAGAGAGCTCTCAAAAGTGATCCTCAAGAGTGGATACTCAAGAATGAAGCCTCCTTGCACAAAGGCTTTCTTTTAAAGGCTTAATTCACCAGAATCCCTTCGACTATGGGTTTATGTTTGAGCCCTCTAGCTAGCATATACAACTTTGGAACTCCCAATGAGCCCAATACTTATACAAAGTGAGTAGGAAATAGTGATTCACATCCATAGCATATCTCCTTCTTGATGCATAACCGGTGTAGCCTATGTTAGCCGCTGCCAACAGTGTGTAAGAGATGTGTAAGAGTGGTCAAAGGATGCACTTTTTCCCCCAAAAAGGAGGTGTACAATTTTATGATTTTTGGCCTCCCATAAATCCCACGTGATCTTTGAGATCATAGATCTACAATCTACGCATCGAGCGCTTTACGTAGATATGCTACATGATATTGTTTTACCCGCTAGATTTTAAACTCCATTTTGGGGACAAACTTTGAATACAAATAAACTAGCCGTTTAGCCTATTTGAATTCAAAAGCTATCCTTTGATTTCTTTTGTAATACTTAAAGTTTGACTTCCTTAAACTACCAAATAAAGAGGCCCTCCTAGACTCCATACTCTTCCTAATGCTATTGCTGTTTTAATGACCTAATACATGATGGATTATGATTTTGGTACCTTGTTAGATGACTGCCAGACTTTGTAGACTTATCCCCTTAAACCTAATATAGATTTCCTTTAATTTTCATGGCTATCCAAGTTTGTTTAGTCATTGAAATGGTGTGATGATTGAGAGTGGCAAGATAGGATATAAGCAGATTTTTTGTTGTTGGAGTTGGTGATTTTCTTATTGAGTGGATGCATTTTCTTGTTAGGATCATTTATCACTTCTTAGCAATTGACAACCTCAAAGAGTCTCTGTGTCCCATTGGAGTGACTTCCTTGAGTATTGACATGAGTATGCCAGATAGCTAAGCTATAGGTGTTCATCACCATGACCCCCTATATAACGTGCATTCATGGGGTATTAAGAAAACCCCTCTTTTAACATATTTGAATGAATAAAATGACTCCTTATTTTAGGCATATTCCCCAAAATTGAATATTAAACCCCCTTATTTTAATGTATCTCCATTAAATTACCTAAAATTTTTGAATTTTAAAACACCTCCTATGGAGCTCACATTATACATTAACATGATTACATAGTGCACCCCCCGAGGGAATGATCCTTAGGTGGTGAGTGACCTAGTATGTATTTAGAGTTTTCTTTATCTAGAGAATTTTCATCCATTCCATACACATAAGCAGTCAAAAAGAAGCTAGACATGGGGTTGATAGAGTCTAGAATTGAGGGATGGGATATATCTATCCTCGAGGGACAAAGAGATTTGTGAGCGAGATACCAAAAACATTTTATTCGTCAAAGTTTCTCTAAGCTTTGAGAGTGTTTTTTTTTGTTTTCCATAACGTTTGTTTTTTGGCATTGTTTTGCTCTTTTGTTTCAAGTTTCTTTCTAGCACATAGGAGTAGGGCAAGTAGAAACTATCATTATCAAATTGGCCTAAAAAAATCAGGGCAAAAAAATGTTGAAGACCATATTTTGAACAAAAAGACCATAACTTTGAAAATTTGAAAAATTGATAGTAGATACCTAAAAGTTGATCCAAACTCAAAAAGTTGGTGCTCAAGGGTCTTAGAAAACTCACCAAAAGAAAATTGATAAGTTTTAGCCGATTTGATGGTGAAACATCCATGTCCACCAGAGAGATATTAAACTAAATCTGAGATGAATTGATAGATACTGACTTCAAAAAATTGAATCCAAAGTTTGGGGTCAAGCGAGATAAAAAAAACACACGCAAATTGAGGAAATTGGGGGAAATCACTTAAAGTCAGCCCACATGACCAAAATTTGTGAGATTTCAACTTTTTCTCATCCAAATCCAAAAACATTTTAGGAACAGCTTCTAGATAGCAAAGGCTAGAAGCTCACAAAGTTTCATGTGAAAAGAAGGTGGAACATGGATCATGATCCATGCACCTCATTTGACCTTTTGGCTAAAAATTGAAGAGTGAGTAGCTCAGATACATAGAAACATATTCCGAAAGTCAAAATTGCAAAAGGAGTTGAAGTGATTATTTTGTGTAAGTTTGACTTCCTAAAGTTGTTGACAGCACATGTGCATGTTGTACACATCAAGGAGTACCTGAGGTAGGAACAAAGATTCAATATGACCAAATAGACATCATACACATATGATGTCCTAGAGGCTAGATTTGGGGTCAAAAGAAACATCTGAGTGCACCCTTGTGACCTAGAGATTTTAGGAATCAAGTAGGTAAAGTTGTATTGAATTTGAAGCATTTTTGGCTCATAAAGTGGCGCCAACAGACGAATAAAGGAAAAGTGAATTCTCGAATTGATCATATCTAGAAAAAAAGGTGTTCAAATTGAGTTTTGAAATTTGATGAGAGTTTCTTGTGTAGTGGGAGAATCACCTCATTTTGGCAAGCTAGACATCATACACGTGTAATGTCTAAAGGGAATTTTTAGAGACCAGAGCTGGTCAGAGTGGTTAGCACCACAAAACAATCTTAGAGACCAAGATTCCTCCAATTTGGATCACCTTTGACTTAAAAAACCTCTCTGAGAAGCGAACAACAACTAAGCCAAATTTGAGGGGATAGGCTTGTCTAGGAGAGTCTAGAATTCAAGTTGGGACTAATTCTGAGCAAGTTTGGGCTCAAGTAGTCATCTGTCTCCTTATATCAATGCTTAGAGATCACATAGAAAATCAAGTCCTTATATAAATTTTTTTGGTTGGGATTAACGATTTAGTTATATTGATCAACACTATAGAGTACTTAAGTGAGAACCACTATTTTGACAAAGAATTGGAGAGTCAAAAGTTTTGTACAAATAGACATAACCAAGGATTTTGCAATTTGGTGATAATTTTGGAGTGCAAATTAATTTAGGAGTTGAGAAAGAGGTTTGAAAGAAAATCAAGGCAAAGAGAAGCTATAAGCAGACTTTTAAAGTGAGAGGTTTGGGGTGATAATTGTTTGTGTGAAAGAATTGATGAATTTGAGATCTGGTACGTGTATTTAGAGAGACCAAAGAGTGGGAACATATCAAGTTAGCTTAGTGTCTTTGGAGTGAATGTAAACCAAGCAAGGATAGATCCACTAGCACCAATTATAGAAGAGGGCAGTGATACTAACACCTCTTTTGACAAGTCATACCATTGGATGGCTAACCAAAAGAGCCATTGGATGGCTAACCAAAAACTTTGAGGTTTCCAACCGTAAGGGACTATGGGGGGTAGCACCCCCCCAAAACCCTTAAACATAACAAAATACACGGATTTCTTCCTAAAGGGTCCAAACACCCGTGGAGCCCTAGTATATGTGGATTTTTGAGGACGTCATTGAATTTGTATTGAAGAATGGCCAGCTAGTGGATTGGTAGTAATCATGGAAAACGACGATGGTGATAGGTTTGGTGATGAGGAGGGAAACCACTACCTCATTGTCAAAGACCTAGAAAGTTACGATCGGTATGAAGATAACATAGAAAAAGGAAAGATGTTTATGGAGAAGAAAGAATTTCCTCCTAAACTCACTCTTCCTAGAGAATTCTACATTCATGACAAGAGAGTAGTGAGAGTGGCTACATTTCACAAAAATATTGGGATTTACAACCATGGGAAAGGGAGATTCACCTCTTACTATCATTTCATGGAACCCCATGTGAATGAATTAAGAAAAGACAAAGTCCTATAATACTTGTTTTTGTATGATTATGCAACTGAGACCCATATCATTTTTGTGGATAAGTACGGATGACAATATGTCAATTCACCCAAAAGATGTAGGGAGAGTGATAACTCCAAAACTCTTGGCACATGCGTTTGACAAGAAGCAAAAGCCCATAGAAACCCATAGCAAATCTATGAATACCTTCTAAGATGATTCCAACACCACATTGCAATCAAATAAATAGCCCTTTTCCAACCCTCAAAACTCACAAACCTCACCATTATCATTTCAAGTGTGGCTCGAGTAGTTTGCTACACAAGACCTGAATGTGAAAAGAGGTGGATATCAAGCCATGTCAAGGCTAGAAGCACCACAAAACCACCACTTCGTCAAAATTACCAAAAAGAGATTAGAAGAAGGATACCAAATCTGACTAGCACTAAAGCACTACATCAAGAATGAGAACAATAAGAAAGGCTAGAGCATAGGAACGACCACTTGCCAGACCAATCAAGAATTATGGATTAGGAGCACCCCTAGGTGAGGAACACATACCATATCTCAAGCCAGAAAGAGCTCATAGAGGAGGAAAGGGAGATCCTACGCTTAGAATGATGTATCACCATAGAATTAGACCATCTCAAGTGCAAAAATGGGTTAACAAGAAATATTCTAGAAGTACGGATCCAAGGCATCATGTGACATCATTTGTGCGCGTCATTAGACCTGAGGAAGTCCTAGACTTTTCCACGTAGTTTGCAAGATTTGGGTTAATTCTAGAGGAGGATACCACCACCTAGTAGAGATTTTGAGTCAAATGGAGGAGGTATTTTATGATTTTATTGACGAATTCTCTCGAAAAGGGATAGATCACAATACAGTCTTGCAAATCTATAAGTTCAAGCAAAAAGAAGAAGAACCTATAAAAAAATCAGCTTTGAAACTGAAATCATACATAAAATTCTACCCAATGGAAGAGTTGTTAACATAGTCTAGACTCATGTTGATATTCATCCAAGGACTGAGGAATGCGGACCTTCAGAAATCTTCTTATGAAGAGGAGCACAACACTAAACGAGTTGACCAAACAAGCTCTATACCTAGTAGACAATTGTGCGTTCTACAAGGAAGGTGACTATAAAGACTAATTAGATGATGATTGCAGGCACGTAAGGATGTTCACATTTCTAACAATTCTTTGGTGCACCGCCCCTCCATATATTGACTGCATATGTTGTGAGCATAATCCCACTCTTTGCCAGGGGATTTTTTTATTCTTTGCCTTCTTTGTACCACTTGTGCCGACATTTTGCTCCATTGCTTTCAATTCAATACTGAAGGAATAAGAACTAAATGTTCAATTTTAAAAACGTTTTTCTTCTTTTTAATATATATTAGAAAAACAATCACTAAGAAAGCAATCAAAGCTACACAGTATGAGATTTGCAATGCACTCTAGTGAATCCACATACCAAACGGATATGTTGTGAGTAGACATACACATTGCAGTGCACTCTCTACACGGAATTATGCTTACAACAATGCTATGAGTTTGTCAATGCAATTATAAATATAATAAACAATTATACGTCCTCTTCAATTTGCAGACAATAAGACACATCTATTTTCAAATGCTACAAAGAATAATCAATTTCTACACTAAAATGATGATAATTATTTGTAAAACACACACAAGAATAATAATATATACGATTGGTCATCGCATACACCAACAATCTTTCACAATACATAATGCACTCCCTGTATAAACCAATTCATAACACAAGGCAATGAAATCTTCAATATAATTACACAACTAAGGACTACTTGTGACCAATCAAGCATTTTATCCCCTTTATGTATCAAATTCAATATATAAAAGATATTTTTACCCAACTAAGGTTTATAGCTCTCATATTGTGCAATGACAATGTATATCATCTCAAATCTATGATGGTGTAAAATGCAAGACTCCAAGGATCTTTAGATACAAAGTACACTAGTACATGGCATCCAACCCTTGACTATCAACTCTTCATTTACATATTCTCATCTTCTAAAACCAACTTCAGCCCTCTTATGGACCAATGGCTTGCTAACTTGTCATTTACATATGCTTATCTTCTAAAATCAACTTCAATCATTTTATGGTCCAATGGCTTGTCGAATCGTCATTTACATATGCATAAAACCAACTTCAGACCTTTTATGAACCAATGGCTTTGTTGCAATGACCACGACTCTCCTGATTCTTAATTGTTTTGGCTTCGTACCTTTATATCTGGTGAAGGATTTAAATATTTTAGAATATATTTTGACAATATCTTCATGTGAAGATGGTCGCATATAGCAGATTAATGAAAGTGACGTTGTCAGGCATTTTTTGGATGAGCATAAAGTCATTAAGTCATGGCAAAAAGCTTCCCACTAGCCTCATGTATATATATGTACATACTAGACCTACAAGTTTTGAAAGTGGCCCTATAAAAATCGATGTACAAAGGTGTGAATTTTCCAAGCTTGGGTGCCGATGTTTTGAGTTTTTCACGTCTCCAAAACATGGCTTTTAATAATTATTTGCAGCCGTGCTTTATAGCTCGTGAATCGGACTTATACATCTGAGTTATGGGCATCCGAATTGGGCAGTCTCAACTTAGAAGGTGATTGCGGGTGCATGTAGCAAGGGAAACTTGGCCAACTTGACAATTGGAATTATAAATGCTGAGGTTTAAGGATTCTAGATGTAGCCAAAATGATGGGCTTCGAGCCGTATGTTACAGTGAGTCATTCAGTGACCGCAATAATAAGTTATGCTTGGGAGAAGTTTGTCCAAGAAGCCCTCCTGCTTTGGGGGAAATCTGGAAATTTGTGGGCACAAGGGGTTTGGGAGGATTGAGGAGGAGGTTGCCATGTGGTGGGGGGATTATCCCACATGGGAAGGAAAAAGTGGAAGGTGGGGGGTATATAGCCTAAAGGGGAGCCCATTATGGGTGTATCACTTGGTGAGAGGCTCTCAAGGCTTGCCATGGAGGGGATCGTGGGATCATGGGGAAGAGGGGGCACATTTTGGGAGTTCACACTCAGCTCGACAGGTGCCTAGCATTATCCAAATGGTGATAAAACACCATTCAAGATATAGCCTTAGAGGCTGGGTGTGGACCTGACACCTAGGATGGACAAGTGGTATGCATTGTTTTCATAAGGCTACATATGTTGTGGACTACTATACTAAATTGTCTACTATTTTCTAAGTATATAGCTTGGACGTGTGATGGACCTTCAGACAAAAAAACTCAATGCTCTCCATGTTTTAATAGAGCCCACTTTGGACAGATGGTAAAGCTTTCTTTTGTCTTAGTGTCAATGGATTGAAGCTTGGCCAAGTGGTGAAGCTTGCTTCTCTCCATGTTTCGAAGAATCATAGATGGAGTACTCTTGGTTTTTTTAAAGAAAGAAATGTGTTGGGTTATATAAACAGTCCTCATTGTATGAATGTGCATCCAAAATTAAGCCATACATTTGATGAAAATTTATTAACTTTGCATCAAGGATTATCTTCACGTATCAAACATATATAATGTGTCCATGAATGTAGTGGGATTATCTATCAACTTGAACAACTAGTGCCTTGTGTATCAATGGGTGCAAGGACTCTAATATTGATTCTACCTTGTATAAGATCCTAACTTTGAGCTCTACATGTAAAAATGGTGAAATAATTTCTAGTGATTTTTGAGCAACAATGTTATGTGTGTTTCCTTATATTTGCAAACTAGGATGGATAAAGCCTCTACAGTTTAGTCAGCAATTGTAGAATCCATTGATTCTATTATTTCTAATATGCCCAAGATGGATGATACTTCTATACCAAAGCTTGGTCTTGTGCAGCTTGAGAAATCTTGCAATGACAAGAACAAAGGAATTAGTGATGCAACAATGCAACCTAATTTAAATTAAGAGAGAGTGGAAAGTTTGCTTAAATGGTCTATTATTGAAATGTTCCCCTCAACCATCCTCACACCATTAGTCAGTGCAGGTATATTAAAAAAGGTATATTATAATGAGGCCATGTTGCATCCAATTTTTGAAGACTATATTGGAGAGATTTACTGTTGCAATTTGGTCAACAACTAATCAAAACAATGTGCTTCAAATCATTAGATCACTAGAAAGGCTTAGCTGGAGATACATTTCCTTTTTTTGCAATTTGAAATGAAGAAGGTTGCTATGTTGCCCAAAGCCAACAATTATTTAGACCCAACTATCCAAACATTGAGGCAATGTTCAAGCCTTTGGCCAAAATTGACATGGGTTATGAATGTGATCCAAAAAGAAAGGTGCTAATCGATGAATCTCCTTATAAGGGATGCATTTCATCTGCAAAAAATTGTATTTTTCCATCCGAGTTTGATGGTGAAAAAATGGTTGACAGTGTGCTCTTGGGGGAGCTATTTCCCTACCAATACCAGCTCGATGAGAGAAGGTATGTGCACAATTTCATTGCTTCTAATCGTTATGGACAACCTGCAATGACAAATGATAGTGAATATAAAGAAATCAAAGATGACTGGAAGCATCAAAATGATGCTTGGTCAGCCAAGGTGTTCTTTACAAGAAGAATACCTCCTACACAATATGAGAAAGGAGAATCTATCCTTGAAGACACATTGGACCGAACAAGTGATAAAAGCCACCACAATACAGTGAAAAGAATCCGAGATTCAAGAGATACTTGAAAAGGAAGATAAAGTCATTGAGAGCATGAAGGCACCACAATTGGTCTCTTTAGCTAGGCAATTGGGATGTACCACAAAAAGACCATTGAAGGAAAACACTGCAAGGGCTTATATAAATAAGGTGAAAGTTGAAAATAATCTTCTAAGGCTGGATGAAGAACACCCCTAAGGTACTATTAAATGTCTTAAACCTTGATACACATACTTGAATATTTATGTGCATGGTATTTGATATTTTTCTTTTTATTCCGTCTTGCAAGATCTCACAAAGGCTACTTCTAGATGGAATTAATCAATACAAATTTTGATATCTTTACTCAAAATAATGATGCAACAACCTAGATTTTTTTAACCAATCTCTTGATGTATTTTTCCTTAATTTGTAATCATACAAATGAAAAAGAAGATTATGCTTATTCCCAAAAATTTTGTGATGTTTTGTCTTGTATAACTCTACATAACACATATTTAGGAATTTTGGGAATTATTCAAGTCCCATTTTTAAAAATGAGACTCAAAACATAAGTATTTTTTTAATTTGTTATGTTTGACCTTTGTGGTTGTTTGTGGGGGCCCTTTTTAAGAAGACGATTGAAGTTAAGTTTGAGCGTCATATGCCTCACCTTTTAACTAGCAAGTGGACATACTTAAACTTAGTTCAAGGCACTAGCACAAGGATGTGAGGATCAAACATAAGTTTAAGCCTTATTTGTTCTTGCTCTGTAGGATACTAAGATGAGGATTGAACTTAAGTTCAAGCTTCACATGACTCACCTAAACTAGCATGTGGGCATTAGGCTCAAACATAGTTCAAGGTAATTCTATGTGACTAGAGGTTGGTATCATCAATTCAGCCTTAACACATTGCCATAGCCTCAACACATAGCTAGATTTCTTTTTGTATATGCAATGAAAAAATTGAAAACATGATTTTACCATTGTTGATATGTATGAACAATGCTTTAATAAATAGCACTTTCGTCAAATTGCACCATTCAAAAAAAAATATTGTTTGCAAATTCAAGGCATTCTAAAGAGAGACCAATGGAGTCAAAAGCATCGTCAAAGATTTCCATTTTTAAAAACTGGGATAACAAAAAAGAAACAAAATTGGACTTGTTTACATACCCTACTAAAGCAATTTTCATGTTGAGGGGATCTCAAATGAGGATGGTGTTTAGAAACACCAAGATAACAAATCAAGAACAAAGAGATATTAACTAGTACCTTTAGTTATGTAGAGAATTCATAATCAAGGGGCTACCCAGTACATATGTAGCCCTAATTTGAGTTATTTCTATTTTTTGGCTAATTTCTTGAATTTTCAATTTCAAATAATATGTCATGTATTCTAGTATCACCTTCTATTCCTAGAAAAAAATTTGAATCTAGCATGTTTCACATATTGTGATTCCAAAAAGTCTCCATCCAAGTGCTAGTGCTTAGTGATCCTCATGAAATAAATTGAGTCCCTTCAAAGAGAGATAACAAAACTTTGGAGGCGACATGAAAAATGTATCTGCAAATATCATCAAATATCAAACTTGCCAATACATAGTTTGCATTTCTTAACTTCACTATACTGTCCTATACCAAACTTGTCAACCCACAAACCAAGATGAAGAAAAAATTACCAAGCTTGGAGCTAAATTCACAAGTCTCTAGGTGATGAGGATCACATAAATTTTAGCTTGGTGAGGTAGAGACTTTGGATAGTGGTTTCTAGCTAGAAAGAGTCCTACTACTAGATCACTCATAAGGACTTTTGAAGATTGCTATCAATTAGAAAGAGTTTTGAAATGGTCTCTAGCTCATGAGACTTGAACTTAAGTTCAACCTTCAATGAAGTATAAGAGACTTTTGCAGATGATTCCAAGCTGTAAATAGTTCTACTAGAATGCTCATGAGTACTACTATAGTGCTCATGAGTCCTACTAGAGTTCTCATGAGGCTTGAATATTGAGTCTCTAGGTCATGAGGCTCACGAGCCTACCAGAGTGTCATGAGGCTTGAATATCAAGTCTCTAGGTCATGAGGCTCAAGATTCAAGAGCCTTATAATGTAGACGCTTTAGATGATGGATTTCAAGTAGAAAGACTTCTCCAAGAGTCTCTAGCTAATGAGGCTCTCAAGCGCAGTGCTATAGATAGTCTTGCAAATAGTTTCTAAATAGAAAGATTCATCTCATGAGGATTAATAATTGAGTCTCTAAGTCATGAGGGTCAAGAGACTCATGACCTAGAGACTTTTGAAGATGGCTTTCAACTTAAAAGATTCTTGCAAAAATATCTAGATCATGAGACCACGATCAACACTCTTGTAGATTATTCATAGCTAGAAACAATCTGCCGACTAGAGTGTTCATGAGGCTTTTAAAGAAAATCTCCTAATCATAAGGTTCAAAATTAAGTTCAAGCCTCATGAGCTAGAGATTGAGATATGATTTTTGTAGATGGGTTCCAGCTTGGAAGAGTCATACTAGATCATTCATGATGCTTAGAAATAGAGTCTTTAGGTCATAAGACTCAAACCTAAGCTCGATCTACATAGGTAAAGACTCAATTCAAGCCTTGTAGGATACAAACTTGTCTAGATAGTTTCTAGGTAGAGCAATTTCTACTAGAGTGCTCTTGAGGATTGAAAAATGAGTGCCAAGTTGTGAGGCTTAAACTGAAGTTCGAGCCTTGGATCTATAGATAGAATGATCAACTAGAATGAGTCATACTAGAGTGCTCATGAGGCTTGAAAACTAGGCGTACTCTAGGTCATGAGGCTGGAACTTAAGTTCGAGCCTCAGGAGCTATAGACTGAATGCTCAACTAGAAAGAGTAATGCAAGTGTCTTTGTCTCAAGAAGCTCTTGAGCTTAATCTCAAGACACACAAGGTAAAGACTTAATTCAAGCCTTGTGAGATACAAACTCTTCCGGGTAGTCTCTAGGTAGTAAGAACTCTACTAGAGTGCTCATGAGGATTGAAAATTGAGTGTCCAAGTCATGAGGCTTGAACTTAATTTTGAGCCCCGGACCTAGAGACTGAATGCTCATCTAGAACGAGTCATACTAGAGTGCTCATGAGGCTTGAAAACTAAGCATCGAGGTCATGAGGCTTGAACTTAAGTTCGAGCCTCAAGAGCTATAGACTGAACGCTCAACTAGAAAGAGTATTGCAAGTGTCTTCATCTCAAGAAGCTCCTGAGCTTAACCTTGAGCCGCCTCATGTGCTAGAGAATTTTGCAAATGGTTTGTAGCTAGAAAGAATTTTGCTAAAATTAATCTCTAGCGTAGGAGGCTGGAAAATTGAGTTTCTATGTCATTGGGATCGAGCTCAATCTCAAGCCTCATGAGCTAGAGACTTTAGGCATAGAGATTGTAGCTTGTGAGTCTTCAAGCCTTTGATGAGCTAGAGACACACACACACAGAGACAGAGAGAGAGAGAGAGAGAGAGAGAGAGAGAGAGAGAGAGAGAGAGAAGTGACATGAGGAATCCTTATTATGAAGGGATTTTTCAACAAGATGTTTACATAAAACTTAGCAACACCGACTGATAGTGCACGATCATAGTAGGTAGCCAAGCCTCTAGAGCTCTTGGATAAGATTTGCTAGGCTCTTTGAGCATGTGTAACAAGCACATGGGGCGTCGCAGTTGACATTGAATGTGAGAGGCTCACAAAAGAGGCATTGAAAGGTAAGGTTCACAAAACAACTCGAGCATAGCAAGTTACTTTGGTGCATGCATCAAAAATAGCCCAAGTTTTTGGCTTCTAAGTTTCATGATAGAGAGGTAACAATTCATGGCTCCTCAAGGTGACGCTCAGTCCATGCCGCAGCTCATGGAGGGCACACACTAGAAACAATCCACATTTCTGGTTGATGGAAGAGGAAGCAAAGCCAAGCTCATGACATAGGTAGAAGAATCAAATTGTGCTAATGACAGAGATGTGTTCTCTCTACCCATGATGCATGCACAGAGAGAGAGAGAGAGAGAGAGAGAGAGAGAGAGAGAGAGAGAGAGAGAGAGAGAGAGAGAGAGAGAGAAACTTCCCTGTTTCGAAATCTGACTCTCGAGCTACTACTTGTGCTTGGATATTTTTATCATTCTGTTCCTTTGTACAGGTCAGTCAGTTGCATCCTACATAGCATCAACAATGGCGATGGACTCGGGGTACTGTCGACATTCCCACGTGAACACTTTCCATGCAAAATACAAGATCATTGCTTGCAAAACTCTTCTTCACTGCCACTACCGTCAGTTTATGGCAAGGTCACATGGCGAGGTTAGACGTTCTATATCATGCCACAATTCATGGGAAGCTCATGGCGGCACAACAGGGACACACGTCACAGCTTTTCGTCGTTAGTTTCAAAAATTAAACCTAACGTTTGATTTCAAATTTGATGGACGTATCCGTCAACTTTGACGGCAGTATTTAGTGTTTCCTCCATGGCTCGCTCGAATTGTAGCTCGAGTCTTATTTCCCTTGACATCTCGTTGCCTGTGGTTGTAAAATAGTTATCAAGGCTAGTATGTCCTACACATTTCAAGCAATAGCACAAAGACATCGACTCTTTTCAAGATTTTGCAAAAGGCACAACGATGGCGGCACGAGGAGCAGAAAGCAGTGGGCACTGGAAATGAAGGAAATACAGAGGGTTGGAGCCAGCTAGGGTGACTCCAAGCTCTTGTGCGATGCACACGTGGTAGGGACAGAAGCGAAGCAAGGCTTCTCATTTTTAAAAAGAATGCTCATGGATTTTTCTGCACGTGAGCCTTTGTAGTGGATTGGATTAGCTCAAAAAAAAATTGTTTGCGTAATGAGGTCAAGCTCATTAAGCATCTCTAGATAATGAGGTTTTGGGTTTGGGTTGTTTGATCTTGTAATGAGTGTTCTAGCTAGCTCAAGTTTCAATGTTTCAACTTGACTAGTATGTAGTCACCATTTTGGGTTCATTTTTTTATCCGTATCTGAGAAGGTGCTCTTAACGGCTTCAAGGGAAAAATGGGGGAAGGTGGCACATGGAGAGAGAGAGAGAGAGAGAGAGAGAGAGAGGGAGAGAGAGAGAGAGAGAGAGAGAGAGAGAGAGAGAGAGAGAGAGAGAGAGAGAGAGAGAGAGAGAGAGATTCCATGCATATGAGGGACAAGCAAGACATAGGTTTTTTTGCCTAGGTTTGATGCATCAATACGACCTCGAAGATAGATAGATGATTTTCTTTTTGTTGTGCTTTTGTAGCCATGGTTTGTGTGTGTACCATGCAATCTGTCTTGCTCATTATCAACATAGCCACAACATGGAATACATGCGGGCTACTTCTCAACGCTAGTGATAGAGAATATTCCCATTGATTTGGCCCCTTTTCTTACGTAGCTCCCAACAAACTTCACCTCCTCGGCCCATTCTATATGTAGCTTCTTCTCCACTGCCTCTTGTAGTGCTATCATAGCCTACCTTTGGCTCCCCACTGGAATTGGCCTTCGCTTCCAATTGGCCTCCCCAGTTAGTCATGGCTTGATCAATAGCTTTCGAGTGGACTTAGCTCAGCCTTTGAGCTTGGCCCTCTATTGCACCTTGTGAGATCCTTCTCCAACTCCCTCTGCGTGCAACCTTGGGTTCTACACGCCCGCCCCTTTATGTGCCAAGCATGGTGACCTTGTGCAACACCTTGATGTGAGCCCGCTCAGGATGATGACTTGGTTGAGTGCCATGGCGACCTCTTTTGCTCAAAGTCACTCTTAAGCTCCCAACTAACGTAGGGAGGGTTCTACAATGACCGGGCAATAGATGGAGACTATGTACGTCCTTGTTTTGCGTGCAAAGATTTCAGCTCATGAAATTGCAAGTCAGGAACTCAAGAGGCCGGTAGCCAAGAACAAGCCACTCTTTTTGTGCATCGGCTTGCCATAGCGATGGCGCCGGGGGGGGGGGGGGGGGGGGGGGAGGAAAGGCGAATGGTGGTGACATGCTCTTCACTTTTGACTCCAAAAACCATATTGTGCATGCTCTCTCTCTCTCTCTCTCTATGGGTGCACAAGGACCGAAGCTATGTGGAAAGGGATATTGCAAGGTAGCGAAGGAGGTGTGGAGGGGGATTCTAGATGGAGCGTTGTACAATGGGTGTTGTCAACAACACTTGAGCAAGTGTGGAGGGGGAAAATTCTACATGGAGCTCTTCAGATTTCCAAGCGGAGAGAAGGTGTGGAGGAGCTGGGTTTAGTGCAAACAAGGTGTGTGGAGGACATGATATGTAGTGGCATGAAGGGGGTTGGGGAGCATGCCTGACATGACGCTTGCAAAAGGGGAAAGAAAAGAGTGACCAATCTCAAAAGATTTTTGTTAATAAACTAGATGTGGAACCAATAGAACTCAAGTTTTAGCATTCTTTTGTGTAGAATAAGTACTCCTTGGGACATACAAATTAGAAACTAGCAAACTCCAAAATTGAGTTTTACAGAACAACTAGACCAAGTTTTTAAAGAAGTGACATTGAACATGGCAACCCCCATAGCTAAACATCTAAGGCCCTCCAAGTTTCTTCAAATTCTACCTCTACTTCTAGTACAATGCAAAGATGTGTTAGCTACATTTATGTTAACTTTACAATTCAGAGATCAATGTTTCCCGTTCCTTTATATACTCTAGCATCAAAATTTTCCAAGTTCTCTGTACTCCTGATTCATAACACAATGCAACTTTCTTCGAGTTAGTAGAGTCAAATACCCAACCATCGGCAACAATGTAGCATAGCAAAGTTGAAACCAATGGCCCAACCTAGCACAATGCGACCACCACTCAAGAATATGGTGACCAAAAATTTCATCCCAAAATTACGCATTTTTTCCAAAATTTCTAAATATGTCTTACATGTAGTTTAAAGTTTTTAATGTTAGATTGTACTTTTTTAATTGGAAAAAAAGTTAAATATCTCAGTCTTTTGGCTTTATTATTCTAAAGAAAACCATTTTGCAAGGTCCATTGATTTCCCAGTAATCCACTATATCTTATATCATCAAAAGTTTGTTTTTAAAGTTTAGTAGCACTAGTCAAGCTAGGATCTTATGGAGAGAGTGATGAGAAGTAAGAGCCACCATTTTTACAGGTTAGGCTTTATTAAATCATAGAGAGAAGCAAGGTCCACCATTTGTCCAAGCTAAGCATGGAAAATTGAGAAAAGGTCCACCATTTGTCCAAGCTATAAGGTTAGCCACTTGCATTAAAGTCCAACACCTTTGCTATTGATAGAATAGAGAGTGTTTTTTCTCTCACTTACCATTCTTATGGTCTCTTGTAGCATGGTGGATTCAATGATTTAACACACATTGATTCTAGTAGCTGTCAACCATAATGGAACATTAAACCTCTTCAATATAGTATTCAAGTTCTATATGCATCTTGGCATGAGTATAATATATCTTTTTGAATCTATCTACATTGATTTAAGATGTCAAGATGGTTGAGGGAAATGTCTCATTAATAGACCACTGAAATTCAATATAATTGCAAGTACAAATTTGCACCAAATGAACTAGGAGCAATTGGACTTGTGAGCAGACTTTGGAACATAGCAGGGTCCACCACCTATCCAAGCAAGGATTCATTGGAACATAGCAAGATTCACCAACTATTGCAACTAGTTTAAAAAAACCCATTCTTTAGTGTCCATTGGTTTTTTAGTAATTCTTTCTATCTTGTATCACGAAGAGTTTTTTTTAATGTCTAGCACTTGTCAAGTTAGGATCTTATGGAGAGAGTGATGAGAACATAGCAAAATTCACCAACTATTGCAACTAGTTTAAAAAAACCCATTCTTTAGTGTCCATTGATTTTTCAGTAATTCTTTCTATCTTGTATCATGAAGAGTTTTTTTAAATGTCTAGCACTTGTCAAACTAGGATCTTATGGAGAGCGTGATGAGAAGTAAGAGCCACCATTTTTATAGGTTAGGCTTTATTAAATCATAAAGAGAACCAAGGTCCACCACTTGTGATCTATTGTACCATGGAGGATTTAATTTCAAGTTTTATCACTTATCTAAGTTGGGCTCCTTTGACAAATGAAGAGAAGCAAAGTCCACCATTTATATTTAATCTATCCATGGAAATTCAGAGGATGTACTCATTTTTTAGTAGAATATTGATTTACAATTTACACACTTTGAGCATTCTTTTGACAAACAAGTAGCACTTACTAGTTGACTTAAATCTAGTTGGAATTTATGATATTGAGACAAAGAGAGAGTGTAGCATAAAGAAAGTCAAGTTTTCTACGTATATTTCTTTATAGCGATGAGTATGTTGTAGATAGACTTTGGAATCTAATAACACCATAGGGTAGACAATATAAACTCACTTTTATCGTTTCATCTACAATAAACCTTCTTGTTTTCAATTTCAGAGTCAATCTTAGTACAGGAAAATGGATTGCCTTTCTGTAGGCATGATTTGAAGAAAACTTTTGAATTACCCAGCCAACATCATCCAAGACCTTGTCCAATGCATGAGCCACCTCCTTTTCACCTACCACTTACTATCACAACAAGGACATCAAAAGACTACTAATCTTGGATCTTGAGGGATTGCTTCTTAAGGCAACTGAAACAAAATATGGAGATTCTATGCCAACTTGGGCTCAACACATGCAACTTGTGGAGGATAAAGATGAAGTTCTTCATGCAGTTCGACCAAACGTAGAGATGTTTTTGGATTTTTGTGGTGAATACTTTGATCTATGGATATGGAGTTATTATAACCTAGCAAGACTAGTGCAACACATTACAAAAAGATGTTTCTCAGAGAATTATACAAAGTTCAAAGTGTTTATAAGCAATAAGCACTGTGAGATACCCCTCCCCGGGAATCTATGCACAAAATATACAATTTACACTACATGTTTAATATACGTTAGAGTTGCGAAAGCATTTGCATAGGGGAGGTGTTCTCAGCACCCGACCAAGCATGGAGTTTAGGCCATGAGCCGGACTGCATCCAGAGGTACCTAGAGCCTAGTGCTACCCCTGAATGGGTGTTATGGATGAAAGCGTACTCATCCCTCCATGAACCCGAGCTCTAAAAGGATCCTAAGTACCATTAGGTGGTAGGGTATCAACACCAACCATACCAGTTTAGGCACCACGCCTCTTCGATGCCCAACAACGGGTGTTTAGGCAAAGACAAGGCAAAATCCATGTCACATTAACCGTGTATGTCATTCAACCCCTGGTGCACTAACCTTGTAGATGAGCCTAGCAAAAAGAAGAAGACCTATGCAACACCCCCGATCCAGTAAAGCCACCAAGTCAATGACACTTTAGTCTAAGGCTAAGCGATGTAGGTGATCCTAGTCTTGTAGTGATGGTGCCACTGAGAAACATAGCATGTGAGTCCAATCACAGTAGTACTTTCCATATGCACAGACAATCTTTCCCAAAGTGGTTAGACTGTACAGGGTCTCTACCCTTACACGTCTACCATAAACCATCTAGATCACTTCATGATCCAATCCCAAAACCATAAACCATAATCCAACCACATCACACGGGTGAGCACTCCGCCCAACTTGGGTGAGGCACGACCATCGTGCATAACCACTTTAGAACATAACATGGCTGCAAAAATTTTGGCAGCATAACCATATCCAGAGGAAAACAAAACATGAGCCACACACGCTTCCACCATAAAATCACAACCATAATCCATGAGGGAATCTCAGCTCTTAACCACCAACCATAATCACATTGATCCAACTCCCACACTTGGAGTTTGACATATCCCCTGCAATCAATTGGAGTTCATACACATTGACTCTTAAGACAAGATTCTTTCATGCATAAAAAGAGTCCGAACAGCAACTAATCATGATATAGAAATCCAATTTTGACAACATCCAACCATGCAAAGTTGATGCATCACATCTGTACTTCACCTCCCTAGCACATAGAGCTAGTTTTGACATAGAAAGATGGAAAACAATCATAACCATGCATATGAGGCATTTGCATCAATCCATAAGTTTTCATACATCATATGATAACATTCCATCACCATAAATATGATGCAAAACAGCTCCGACCTTTACCATAAACCATAACCTCACACGTATGCAAAAAATAACTTCTTGACATTTTCAGGAGCATGCATAACATGAAAATGAAAGTATTTGACCTCAAACCAATGCATCAAGCTTATATCCATAATATAGACTAGCACTCTATCACATCACTTTATCCATATGGTACTTACACAACGAACGATAATCCAAAAAGAAAGCTACTTTAATCATATATGTCTATGCATTTTGGGATGTCTAACCATATATCATCACATAAGTTTATGGGCATCTAATAGCTGAAATCAAATCACTAAAACAAACCATAAATCATACATAAACGGCTTGGTTAACTCACTACATCATATGGTACTCCCCCTTGGTAGCACCCCTACACACGTAGGTAAAACCGGTTATGGAATGGTTAGTAACTCGCATTCTTGAGATGATAACAGAGACCTAAATACATTTATCATCAAGTTTCATCAAGCTTATCAATTGGTTAAGAGGGTTTTCCATCCAATGCATCTATATAATGGTTCTCCCAGGAGCCTAGAGTTAAACAATTTGGTTGTGCAATGGATAGTAAGTTGTTTTTTGACCATATCTCTTAGCTCATGCATGATTTTTACATTACACCAGAGAGAGAAAATGTTCTAAGTGATGTGTTTTATCTCTAATACAAAGGGTTCGGGCTGATTCATAACGGTTTGTTAGTTATAACCAAAACAATGTTCCTACGCCTCTATGATGTGAAACAAAATGTGCTTTTTATGCAGCACGTTATCATAAAAGAATCATGTGCATAAATCAACGTGTTAGACGGTGACTACCCAAAAAAATGACATAGAGAGAGAGATGATGATGGCTATGAAGTTTAGAGATTCTCACCATGCTTTAGAATTGATTAAAGGTTGTCAAAAGGCTTCTTGCTTTGCCGCAGGTGATGAGAGCTACGTAGAGGTATTCACCGCCGCAAAAGCTTTCGGAGAGCGCGTACACCGTGAAAAGAGAGAGGAGATAGTAAGCAAGTAGAGAGAGATTATCCTTCTTCTTCTTCCCGAGAGACAAGAGCTTATGGAGATGGTGATGAAGAGCTTGCACCACTCCATATAATAGATACGTATAGCCTTGAGGTAGCAGACGCAACAGACGAGAGTGTGTCCCAAGCTAAAGGTAGCGTAGAGTGTGTCCCAAGCTACAAGTAGCGCCATCTCTCAGCCAAGATTAGCTTCTTGCTTTTGGGAAAAGACTCTAATCTTTTCTAAGAACATGGCACAGCTTTTGGTGGTCAACTCTCCCACTTACCATTCAATTTTTCCAATAAAACTGACCAATTGAACAGTATTTGGCCAACTAATGGAACCTTAGCTAGATTATGTCGCACCGTAATGTCCTAACATAGTTATGACTTTTCCATACTGCCTTGGCGTATTTATGGTATCGCTTTTTATAAAAATAATTCCCGTAAAAATCCCGTTTGGTCCCGTTTTTGCTCCGACTGATCATTTTAAATCCAATGGAGACTAAAATTAATAATTTTATGCCTATATCATCAAAAGCACATTGCTTTTCAAAAACGTCAAGAAGTATAAAAGCTAAAAATAGCGTAGAAAGCAAAAAAAAAAAGTCTAAAATTGAACTACGAGTCCCCCTTGTCCACTGGAATAAGAAAGCGGACTCGCTTTTCACTAAAAAGCACTAAAAATTATGAAAAGTGAAAAATAGTGTGGAAAGCACTCAAAAAGGAGATTTTTTAAAATTGAACCATAGCTTCCCTGGAACACATAGATATTTTTGCAAAAAAGCACCTAAAAGCATAAAAAACATGAAAAAGCTAAAAATAGCGGATTTTTCCAAAATTGAACCAAACATTCGTCTAACCTATTGAAACATGAAAACGGCCTTTAGAACCTTACAATACTGTCAATCAAGCATCTTAAGTCAAAATTTGGCAAAATAGATATTGAAAGCTATTGTTCTTACTTTTAGAAGAGACCAAAAAATTGGGGATCTTACATCCTCCCACACATGAAAAATTTGAGGTGTCCTCACCTCAACACAAAATCTGGATAATGAAGTCTCATTACATCATCATGCTTCCAAGTGGCATCTTCCTGAGGATATGTTGAACATTTAACAAGGTGTTCAATAATGGTTCGATTACGTAGAGGCTTATTTTTTCTATGAAGTATCACTTCGGGATATACTTCAAAAGTTTCATCGTAAGAGGTAGATAATAGAGAATCGTCAAGAATATGTTGCAAATCAGGTACATACTTCTTGAGTAAGCTGACGTGAAAAACATCATGAACCTTTATGTGTGGTGGTAACAAGAGTCTCTAAGCTTGATCTCATTAATCCGCTCTATGATTACAAAAGGTCCACAATATCTACCACTTAGCTTCTTACACTTACCCATTGATAAAGAACTACGTTTGGGTTTCATTCTCAAAATGGGTCATGAGTTATACCTTCTCAAATAAGGTCAATTAAAGAATTAGTAGAGGTTGCGACAACCGCTATAGTACTCTTTCTGCTGAAGGCATCGGACCAAAGATTTTCCTTCCCAGTTCTATATTCGATTCCAAAATCATTTTTGCATAACAACTCTATCCATCTTCGTTGTCGCATATTAAGGTTAGGTTGGGTGTAGGTCCACTTTAGGCATTTATGGTCGGTATGTAGTTCAAATCTCCTTCCAAGAAGATAATATCGCCATACTTTAAGAGCATGCACAACGGCCAATAATTCCAAGTCATGTGTAGGATAATTTAACTCATGTATACGTAACTTCCAAGATTCATAAGCTATTGGTTTTTCTTCTTGAGACAAAATGCCACCAATTGCTTGTCCACTTGCATCAGTGAGCACAGTGAATTTCTTTGAGAAGTCTGGAAGCTTCAGTATTGGAGCATTCACCAAATCTTCTTTGAGTTTCTCAAAACTAGCTTGAGCACGTTCATTCCAAGTAAACACTTTAGCCTTCTTAAGTATATTAGTCAATGGAGATGTAATCTTAGCATAGCCTTGAGTAAATGTACGATATCATCATGTTAAACCAAGAAAGCCACCTCGTGGATGAGGTTGACGGTTAACAATTCCATTGTTGTTATTGTTGACAAGCGGTCCACTTCAAACAAAAGGTGGATTGCTTGGACTAAAATTCTCTTGGTTTTGAGGTTGTCTCTAGTTTTGGTTAAATTTTTGTTGATTGACTTTCCTCTGAATTGCCGATGGTCTGGGTCTAATTTTTTTGAAATGATTGAAGTTTCTATGTTCATAATTGTCTACCAATCTTGTGAAGCTTGAATTGTTAACCTTGGATTGATGACCAGGATCACGACAAGTGTAGCACAAATGATCCTGTCTGGCTTTCATGCATAATAAGTTATCTCTTCTTTGTTGTGGATTTCTAGAACTTTCTTCCTTCTCGGGACGAGGCCTTTTGATTTCATGAATAAGAATATGTTTTGGCTTCTTCTTTTTGGTAGTAGGTAACTCTATTTCAATCAGTTTGCCTGCACTAAGGACATCTGCAAAATTGGTGAGACGAAGACTTTGGAGTCTAGTCTTAGAGGATTATGTATAGTCTTATTATGCAAAATTGGTAAGACGAAGACTTTGGTTTCCAGTCTAGTCTTATAGTCTTATTATGCAAAATTGGTAAGACGAAGACTTTGGAGTCTAGTCTTATAGGATTATGTATAGTCTTATTATGCAAAATTGGTAAGACGAAGACTTTGGTTTCCAGTCTAGTCTTATAGGATTATGTAACCCTGACACAAATCAAGCTACTTTGACCTCTTGAGTCATCCCTGCTAGAGCATACTTGACAAGGGTTAAGAAATGTTGATAGTATGATTCTAGATCTCTGGTTCCTTGAGTACTTAGCGATGATAGCTTTATTTACTGCTGACGAGTGAGCCGAATCAAAATAGTCATCCATTTGCTCAATCCAATCTTCAAGAACTTTCCCTACATCTTTGAATATCCTACTAAAATTTCCAGATTGAGACTTGCAAAGCATAACATCGATGTCTCTATCAATGATGGTGTGTTGAGGAACAATAGGCGCATTTGCATCAGCAGTAGCCGCATTTCCTCTAGAAGGCATGGTAACTTATTGCACCATATCAACCAAGGTCACACTTAGTAAAATATCCTAATCCTTTTGAAGTCCTTGAATCAAATAGAATAGACAGCTGAAGATAAATATGAGAGAGAAATAGGAGAAAGAATAATGAACAAATTAATCCAATTTCTATATCACAAAACTTTGGGGTTTTGAAAAGTCTACAAAGTGTCTTGAAAATTTCTAATAAATCCTAATTGCTCTGACATAATGCACTTGATAATATCCGTTGTGACATCCTTCCACCAATGGAGCATAGCTATCCCATTCCTTGAGTATATCGGACGGGTGATCCCAGTAATCCTTTTTTATCTTTGGTTGGAATATTTCTTCATTGGCATGTGAGTCATACCATTGCTGAGTAAGGGATTTGTTCGTTACAGGTACCCCCATTTAGGTGTGAACAATTTCCTTCTTATACCCGAAGTAGTCATCGAAGTAAGCAGAGTATTTTGGAAACATATTCGACGTGTCCCATCCAACTGAGCTGTGTATATTCACACAATCTGTTATGTATTGAGGTTTGCTGCAGGCATTGTATAAAAATTTTACATGGCGAGGATTGTAAATTAGTGACTTTCCAAATAAGTCAAAGAACAACTTCCAAGGTACCGGTGTCAAGAAGTGCGTAGTGCGACTAGGAAAGCGCCGTGCCTCTGACTGTGAGGATTCGTAGCAAAATCAAGCGAGGCATAGACGATTTGAAGCCAAAAACACACTAAAAAAGAACAAAACTCCAGCCATGAAAGCTCCACTTTGAAAAAGAACCAGTACTAACTCTAAATTCTTGTGTGTGTGTGAAGATTACGTGTAGCCTCGCTCCCAATTGCACAGATGCAGTGCTCATTCGACCTGTTAAGAACCCTAAATTTATGCTTCGATTCTTCATCGTGACCATTTCATGGAAGCTTCAGTACTTCATTGGAGAAGCCCAAGTAGTTATTTGAGGAGGGTAAACCCTACTTGGAGGCCTCACAACCTCAACCATGTAGTGGAAGCAGTACGGGACTGCACTAGCACCCTGTAAAGGAATGGTTGTATCTCCTTGCTCATGTGCCCAAAGGAGCTCATTCTTGGCTCTAAAATTTCCCACAAAGCTTGAGAAATAAGTCCAGTGTCGTTGATGTGGGATTTTGAGCTATTTTGAGCATTTTTAAGGCTATTTTTGACCATTTTTAGCCATTTTTAAAGCCCAAAAATGACACTTTTTGTCTGTAAAAAGCCTAAACGAGCTGGAAAAAATCCCTAAAATTATGAAAAAATCCCATTGGGCTCAAATTTCAGGCTGAACCTCATTTTAACACTTGGTAAGCACTTTGGACACGTCTTTCACGCCAACGCACGAAACTTGCTATTTTTGGCCGAGATTGCCGGCATTGAACTTTCTAGGCAAAACGAGCGTGCCACTTCAAAACACTTGACATTTGTACATTCCTAAAGCAAATTAGACATATATTTATGTGAAAAAACATTCCATGGTTCCACGTGTAGGGCCTCGCCTGCCCGACAAGGTATGTACACGGCTGCATCCGTGGCATTCATTTGCGCATATATCACACTTGTACATTATAGAATTTGGTCCCACACATCATAAACATTAAGAGTGAGGTAGATATTTTAATTTCACATTATGGATGTGCCATGTCATGACATCCACCCTCTCTGAACCTGCACATCCTCCGGCATGTGCCACACATATCTTTTGCTGGTTCAGTCTTCATTTAAGTCAACATACGTATCAATTTCATCATCACTTGCAATGAAATCTAATGCATCATCCTCTTGTTCTTCATCCACATCCATAGCATTTTTAACAGAGCCGTCATTTTGACCTTCCTGCGAATCAAAGGGATCTGTATCACCTCTTCTTTTGAATAACTTGATTCTTTTCCCAGCAATGGGAATCTTCATTTTTTTCCCATCTAATTCATGCAAGGTATAAGTTGCATTCCATGTACATGCTGAACCACATAAGGACCAAACCATCTCTTTGAAAGCTTTCTTATTGTTGAATGTTGGTTGCCAAGACTGCTGTCATACACCAACACCCAATCACCTTCCTCAATAGCTTTAGGTCTGAGCCTATGCCTCTTATCAAATCTGTCCTTATTCTCTAGCCTTGCATCTTTCAATCGTGCTATTGCAATCTCAATATCTTGGGGCCTTCTTTCTAACTGTTGTATGCGCAAAGCAAGAAGGTCTTCCCTACTCATAACATCTTCCCAAGGTAATACATTCCATGTGGGAATTACATATTCAATTGGCATTATAGGTTTCTGACCATACATCAACTCAAAAGGCATATAACTAGTAACCGAGCTATGAGTTGTACGATCAGCCCATAAAGCATAAGGCAACAACCTAGGACGCTCTCCCATTTTACCTTTGCAGGCCTTAACTAAAGCTTTAATGATAGGAGGATGTCCACGCTCCGATTTACCATTTCCCTCAGGATTATATGCAGTAGTGAGAGCAAGTTTAATGCCCAACCTAGAAAAACTCCCTTGCTTTGTCAGCATCCAACTCATCCCTGTTCATTGTTATTTTTTCAACATAACCATAATGGATAATTACATCATCCAAGAGGAACTTACATACCCCTTCTGTGCTTTTTGTTCTTAGAGAACGACCTTCAACTTGATTTGTTAAGTCTTCTCGTGAAAGCACTATGTATCTCATTTGCCATAAGCCCAATGGCATTGTAACGAGATCTACTACCCACTTGTAATGCATGGCCAATGGGTAAGTAGGGTGCAATCCATCACGATGACGTACATTTGAATACATTTGACAGGTTTCACAGGACTTTACAAAGTGAGATACATCTTTATAAATACCTTTCCACCAATACCTCTCTTTCATTTTAGTAAAGGTGGCCCATACACCTCTATGTCCAGCATAAAGACTCTCATGAAACTTTTCCATAAACTCATTTTGAGCGTCCTTATCATTCACAAATCCCATTGGCATTCCATTCCTTTGTTTTGGATGCTTCCATAAGTACCCATCTTTCAAAAAGTATCCATAGGCCTTTCTCCGTATTCTTTTGAACTCTTGATCAGTCCACCCTTCTTGCCTTGTCAAAGTGCTCAAATAGCGTCCAATGAGCAACCAGTCACCTTGATACAGGTCCTTTGTAAATGAATCAAGTGCATTTGACAGGCAAACATGATCACCCTTGGCATGAGAGATACTATAGAACTGTGTGCCTACATCATCGCCCTCGACAACCATGTCTTCTTCTTTTTCATACCTTGCTCTTGAAAGCATATATGCAACTGGATTATCTTTCCCTGCAATATGCTTAAATTCTGGGTTCAAGGACTTTATGTAGGCAATCCATCTCAACATAGCAATGTCAAGAGTTGAGAAACTTGTGATCATTCCAAGAAGGGGTAGACAATCAGTTTCCACTATTACATTTGCTCCTATCAAGTACTCTTTGTCACATTTCAAAGCTGTGACTACTCCCCATAACTCTCTTTTTACCTGTGGATTGTTGAGTTGACGAACACTTAGGACTTTTGCTCCAAACCTCACCACATATCGCTTGCCATCATTATCATCTTGCCCAATCGCCCATCCAATTCCTGTGGGGCTAGTATCCACTATCACAATTACATATCTTCCACATTCATAGTTTTCTTTTCTCAAAGTTGGAGACATAAGCAACAAGTTATTTAATTTCCTCATGGCATGGATATGCATTTCTTCCCATTGAAACTTTTTGTTCTTTCTCAAAAGCTGATACAAAGGCTCTGCTACATGTGCATAATGCGGAATCCAGATAACATAAAACAGGCATGCACCCAAGAACCTTCGAACCTCAGTGACATTTATACATTTCTCTTTCATTCTCTGGATTACATCAATCTTTGCAGGACAAGGCCTTCTACCATATGGCCCGCACATATGTCCTCCTAGCTTGTGGACATAATGCAAGAAACTGAGGCCATGAGATCTCAGGACCCTTACCTCTCATGTCTTCCAACAAGTTGTATAGAGCCATACCATTTCCAAGAGGGAATTCTTGGAGGTTGATACGATGTCGATTCCTCTTAGCTTCCTTGGTCTACATCGCCTTCTTTTCTCGTCCATGGTCACTTTGTGATGTAACTCCTTCTTTCTCCTTACCTTTTCCTCAGCCACGCTTAATTCCATTTGCTTCCATGTCAACCTCTTTTGAATTTGTCACCTCTACCACATGCACATTTGGTCTGGAAAAGGTGGAACTCCTTCCACTCCTTGTGGAGGTGGTCTTGTACCATTTGGTCTTTGCAAAAGCTGTGGTTGTTGACTAGTTCCTTCACTTGCATTCATTACTAGGTAATTCAAGTTGGGTCTCCTTGGCTCCCCACGAGGCCAAGGACAATTATACATCCCATGTCGAGACTCCCCACAATTCAAACATTTCAAGACTCTCCTAGGTCGTGGTGACTCTTGCTCTTCTAACTTCTTTGCTTGTCCCTTTGGACCTATAACTTGTGCAAGGTGAATTGACAGGTTGCTTAAAGATTGAGTTAACTTCACAATCACTTCATAAGTTAACTCAAGAATCTCTCTGGATATTGATACTTGCAATTTGTTTTAGGTCTAGGACCCTCTATTGGAACCTCTCCTCTTAGACACTTGAGTTTCCTATACTTCTCAGCACCCCTAGTTTCAGCTACATCGATCGTAGCAGGTGCACCTGCCTCAACTTTTATCTTGAGATTGGGAAAGAGACCGGCTATGAATCTCTCCTTCTTTAGGAACTCTGCACCATCACCAGGGTTAACAACATTTCTCACCCATACAACACAAAGACGTAGAAACTCTTGTTTATACGTGTAGTAGCCATCTAGGTGTTTTTTTTCGTGAGAAACGATGTCTTGCCATAGCTTTTGAGTGTTTTGGGGGTCAAAGAAGTATCTCTTGAAACGATCAACGACTTTGTTATAGGTTCCATTAACCTCTTGAGATAAGTGCTAGCATCCTTCCTCATAACTACCTTAAACATTTCTAAGTGTTTCTCATCTCCTCCCACTCTTTTTATGCGGCAATACATTTTGAAATTTGGTAGAAATAGCTCGGCATCCTCACCAGGCTCTCCAAAAAAGATAGGATATCCTGACATTTGGCGTTGGGCCTCCATTTAATCGATTTCAAAGTGACAACAAATTTTTTTCTTTCTTAAAAAAATTACAAAATAATATTTTCTAAACTGCAATCTATTCTACAACAAAATAAGAATATGTATAACAAATGATCTATGATAGTCAACAAGAGGCAAGATGACATGGTTTGGTGATGCTAGAATTTCTCGTACTCTTTGAGAACCAAACATGAACACCAAACGCTGCTGAAAATGGATCTTTCTACTAATTGCAATGTTTTTTCCAATGTGTGGAGCGAAATGAAAGGGGAAAAACTATATTCTTGGGCCATTATCCATGGTCTATGCATGACCTAATTCTTAAAACAAAACAAAAATATAGACGTCCAAACTAAGGTCGTACCTAATGAGAGGCAAAATAAAAGGATTTATTGAAGCGTTTATCTCGGCTAACCTAAGAGGGTCCAAAATTCTATGAATTACTCGCTGAAATTGTAATTTTGTGCTTACAATGATATGAACCTTTTGCCTTGCAATAGGAACAAATGGGTCATACAAATTTTTGTGATTCATGCAAGCTACTTGATTACTCTAAAAGCTGAATATTCACAACAATATACACAACCCCTCCTCAATGGGGGGCACCACAATTGAGGCTGTCCAAGGCAGGCAACAAGAGAGGCCACCTCTAAACACCCCTCAAGGCTCCTGTGCTCCTCAATTGGGGCTGGGGCAACCACAAGCAAAAAACAACAACAAAAACCCACAGCCAAATAAGTGAAGGGGCACCACCTAGTTATGGTATGCAAACTAGGACGCAAAGAGAGATTTTGTCACACCCAAGAAAATGCGCCACAAAACACACACAAGTAATCTCACACAAGACACACACCAAATGGATCAGAGAGAGCTAGAGTAAAGGGAAGAGAGAGATATTAATGGAACTTGCATAATACCTTATTTGTGACTTGCAAATGGAGATGGTCCATTATGATGCTATCATAGAGCTTGTGCAAAAACTAACTCATGCTTAGTAAATGCTAAACATTGCCAACACACACACACACACACACTGTCTTAGGGTGTGGACACCTCTCACCACAATACCCTGTTACAATGGACACAAAATTGGCATGAAAACACACTAAAACACTCTCTAAAACACTTTCTAAAACAAGATCAAATGATAGAAACTTGAAATGCACAAGTCACCCTGAATTCACCAAATCGTATTGCACAAGTGAAAGCACGAAGATTTGAACGTTGAATCACGCCTTTGATGCACCAAAACTCAATTTATTGATGATGGACGAACATATACAAATAGTGATTTTGAGATTTGTGAACTTACTTTCTCTCACTTGCAATGTGTAGCTTCAAAGCTTCTCTCACACCAACAGCTTCTCTCACACCAACAGTGAAGCTCACAAAGTGGTTGCTACACCTAAGTCTCTCCTCACGCATAGAGTGTTGGGGTGCTATGTGAGATATTGGAGGTTATTTACAAGAAGAAGAGGGGCTTATTTATAGGTTGGAGACCCCTCATTAAGATTATTGAAAGTTCTAATTTACAAGCTAACAAATTAGGATTATGATTTTTTATGAATATCAAAACAATGTGGGTCTTCTTTGTCTGATTGAGTCATGGATGTGGGCTCAAAAGAGAGCATTATTGATGCCCGGGGGATTCACTCTATTTACAAAACCGAACGCCACCTGCGAGCGGACAACTTTGATAAAACCCCTATATACGACTCATATATGGGAATATGACCCCCCTTTCTACGCTTATACGGCAATCAATGAAGAAAATTATTATACCCCTATCTTACATATAAAATTTAGGTCTCACATGATCTAACTGAGTAAAACTAGTCAAAGAGTGTGCAGTAGCATAGTGATTGGCAATGTACTAATGAACCACTTTTGTTGATAGCTAGATGTACACTCAATGTGTCTTAGTCTGAATTTCAAATTATGTGACCGATTAGTCTGTACTCTGGCTACTCGTCCAATTTTGACCCATCCAAAGTTGGTGTAAATCAACCCTTGACCTGCTCCAAATCAACCCTTATCTCTATGACTGGCTTGATGCAAAATTTGATGTGTGACCTGATAAAAAACTTCTCCTAAATTCATCCGAGTTCTACTGCACATTGGTGACCAATTGTTACAAGTAATGAACCCGAGTCAGCCCCCCCCCCTAAATATGATACCCCTCTCCATTATTTTTAAGCTTGGGTGATAAATTATTGGGGACCTGCCCCTAGCTTATATGGTTATGTAACTTGTAAAAAAAACCCCTCCCATGCACTTACGTGATGCGGTAAGTTTTCCATGGTGAATCCCCCGGGTATTGATGGTAGATAAGGTGAAAGTAGAGTTTTAAGAAAGGGGGGGGGGGGGGGGGGGGGGAGAGAGAGAGAGAGAGAGAGAGAGAGAGAGAGAGAGAGAGAGAGAGAGAGAGTTACCATGCACTTGTAGGCTTAAGGTGAGGTGTCTTTTATAGTTAGGTCAATGCTATTTTGTGTCATTATGTTAGTGGTTAATGTTATTAGTTTGTAGGTTGTAGGATGGGGTAAAATTACATGGCATATGCACTCAAGGTGCATATGATTTATACAATGATAAAAAGTAAGAGAAGGATTAGAATATACACAATTTGATGGAAACCACAAGATGGAAATAATTTTCCTTCTATCTCCTCCAGTGAATGAGCGGGTGTAGAACTCTGTCGGTGTAGTTCTTATGACCATGGAAAAGTTGAATTTTCATGATCAAACTTCTCTTTTTGTGGAGTTTGAGCTTGGTTATTTTCTGATTTTTTCTCTTATGGTAATATGAGTTTGACTCTAGAGAGAGAAATTGAGCCATATGTGTGTAGAGATGATAATTTTGAGCTATGTAGCAAGGGAGAGATGGGAATGGTGAAGAAGATGAAAAACGCCATGAAAGTTGCAGGTTTGAGTAAGAGATGGAGAGAAATGAGTGTGTGTGGAAAGGAGGTGAGAGAAGACTATGGGCTACTTGTGAGGAAAGTGGGCAGACTGGGGTCCACTAAAAAAATCCTATCTCACGAGTGGTAGCTCCAAAAATTATCAAAATTTTTAAGGTGATTATTGAGCTCTTTGTCCACAGGTTTTCCTATAACCACCACTTCAGATTTTGACTAGAGATGGATATAAAAATTCCCACCGAAATGCCTTGTTTTCTTTACAAAAAAGTCTTTAGTGGCTCCCCTTTTGTTGAATTGTCAAATGGCTCCAAAGGTGAGCCCCTCCTCGCAAAAGAGCATGACCTAATTGATTCTTAGGGGTTTCAAAATATACATGGTTATGGATTATGCATAAATATAACATATGGATATGATGAAAAAAAATAGGCTAGTATATATAAATAATTTGTGGAATCTAGAATAGTGTGGGCAATATATATAAGAAATAAATATATGAAAATATAGGGAATCAAATGAGGAGGGCCCTCATTTGTTTTTATTGATGTATATTTATTTACAGGAGGTAAGAAAGAATACCTGTAGAAAAAAGGAATTTAGTGAAAGGCAATGGCTGATGGTGGAAGGTATTTTTGAGGTTTTTCCTTGGAGTGGAGTCACACTAAAGGCAAGAGAATTCTGCATGAAAATATATCTATATGGAATAAGAGTATGCAAAATAGTAAGAAAGATTGTGGTAATGGTGAGTATAGCATACATAGGCAAATAACGTACACCTAGGTAGGAATAGCTAATTGAGGGTTTTTAAGGAGATATGGAGAAAGTTTCCTAACTCACACATGCCTATGTTTAGTGAAAGGGTGAGGATAACCACAGTGTTTGTATGATTTGATAGGGTGAGGTAGCTCACTATGTAAATTTTGAATAGCCAAAAAACGGCTATCATTGAGGCTGTCCGGGGTGGGCAACAAGAGAGGCGATCTCTAAACACCCCTCAAGGCTCCCATGCTGCTCAATTGGGGATGGGGAAACCACAAGCAGGAAACAACAACAACAAACCCATAGCCAAACAAGTAAAGGGATACCACCTAGTTATGGTATCTCAACTAGGACGCAAGAGAGATTTTCGCACCCAAGAAGATGCGCCACAAAATACACACAAGCAATTTCACACCAACACACCAAATGGAGTAGAGAGGGCTAGAGCAAAGGGAAGAGAGAGAGAGAGAGAGAGAGAGAGAGAGAGAGAGAGAGAGAGAGGAATAGAACTTGCGTAATACTTTGTTTATGACTTGCAAACGGAGATGGTTTATTATGATGCTATTGTAGATCTTGTGCAAAAACTAACTCATGCTTAATAAGTGCTAAACATTGTTAACACACACACACTGTCTTTGGGTGTGGGAGACCTCTCACCACAATACCCTCTTACAATAGACAAAATTGGCAATGAAAACACACTAAAACAAGATCAAATGATATAAACTTAAAATACACAAGTCACCTTGAATTCAACCCATATTGCACAAGTGAAAGGACGAATATTTGAACGTCGAATCACGCCTTTGATGCACCAAACCTCAATTTATTGATGATGGATGAACATATACAATAGTGGCTTTGATAATTTTGAGCTCAAGCTCTCTCACTTGCAATGTGTAGCTTTGAAAGCTTCTCTCACACCACAAGTGAAGCTCACAATGTGGTTGCTACGCCTATGTCTCTCCTCACGCATAGAGTGTTGGGGTGTTGTATAAGATATTGGAGCTCATTTACAAGAAGGAGAGGGGCCTATTTGTAGGTTCGACATCTCTCATGAAGATTATTGGAAATCCTAATTTATAAGCTAGAAAATCAGGATTATGATTTTTTTTTAATAGAAAAACATTGTGGGCCTTCTTTGTCTGCTTGATCCATGGATGTGGGCTCAAAAGAGAGCATTATTGATGATAGATTAGGTGAAAGTATAGTTTTAAGGAACGAGCGAGAGAGAGAGAGAGAGAGAGAGAGAGAGAGAGAGAGAGAGAGAGAGAGAGAGAGAGAGAGAGAGAGATAGTTACTATGTACATGTAGGCTTGAGTTGAGGTGTCGTTTATGTTTAGCTCAATGCTATTTTGTGTTAGTATGTTAGTGGTTAGTCTTAGTAGTTTGTAGTTAGAAGGATGGGGTAAATTTACATGGCATATGCACTCAAGGTGCATTATATGATTTATACAATGATAAAAAGTAAGAGAAGGATTAGAATATACACAATTTGATGGAAACCATAAGATGAAAAGGGAATTTTCAACCTATTTCCTCCAGCGAATGAGCAGTTGTAGAACTCTATTGATGTAGCTCTTGTGACCATGGAAAAGTTGAATTTTCCATGATCAAACTCCTTTTTCAGAGCTTGAGCTTGGCTATTTAGTGATTTTTTCTCTTTTTGTGAAAGTATGAAGAGGTTATGGTAATAAGAGTTTGATTCTAGAGAGAGAAATTGAGCTATATGTGTGTAGAGATGATAATTTTGAGCTATGGAGTAAGGGAGAGATGGGAATGATGAAGAAAATGAAAGAAGCCATGAAGGTTGCAGGTTTGAGTGAGGGATGGAGAGGAATGAGTGTGTGTGTGTGTGTGGAAAGGAGGTGAGAGAAGACTATGGGCTACTTCTGAGGAAAGTGGACAGACTGGGGTCCACTCAAAAAATCCTATCTCACCAGTGGTAACTCCAAAGATTATCAAAAGTTTTGATTTGATTATTTAGCTCTTGGTCCACATTTTGTCTTCTAACCACCGCTTCCAATTTGGAGTAAAGATGGATATAAAAAATCCCAAAATGCCTAGTTTTCATAACAAAAACGTTGAGGCGGCTCGGGGCAGGCAACAAGAGAGGCGACCTCTAAACACCCCTCAAGGCTCTCGTGCTGCTCAATTGGGGCTGGGGCAACCACAAGCACAACACAACAACAAACCCAAACAAGATAGGGGCACCACCTAGTTATGGTATGCGAACTAGGACGCAAGAGAGATTTTGGCACAACCAAGAAGATGCACCACACAACACACACAAGCAACCTCACACCAAGACACACATGAAATGGACCAGAGAGAGCTAGAGCAAAGGAAAGAGAGAGAGGAAAGGATCTTGCATAATACCTTATTTGTGACTTGCAAATAGAGATGGTTCGTTATGATGCTATCGTAGAACTTGTACAAAACTCACTCAATGCTTAGTGATTGCTAATCATTGCCAAAACACACACACACTGTCTTAGGGTGTGGGAGACCTCTCACCACAATACCCTCTTACAATGGACACAAAACTGGCAATGAAAAACACACTAAAACACTTTCTAAAATCAAGATCAACCGATAAAAACTCAAAATACACAAGTCACCTTGAATTCACCAAACCGTATTGCACAAATGGAAGGACGAAGATTTGAACGTCGAATCACACCTTTGATGTACCAAACCTCAATTTATTGATGATGAAGGAGCATATACAACAGTGGTTTTGAGATTTGTGCAACTCACGCTCTCTCACTTGCAATGTGTAGCTCGAAGGCTTCTCTCACACCAAGAGTGAAGCTCACAAGTGGTTGCTACACCTAAGTCTCTCCTCACGCATAGAGTGTTGGGGTGCTATGTGAGATGTTGGAGGCTGTTTTACAAGAAGGAGAGGGGCCTATTTATAGGTTGGAGACCCCTCATTAAGATTATTGGAAATCCTAATTTACAAGCTAAAAAATCAGGATTATGATTTTTTTGAATATCAAAACATTGCGGGCCTTCTTTGTCTGCTTGAGTCATGGGTGTGGGCTCAAAAGAGAGCATTATTGATGGTAGATAAGGTGAAAGTAAGTAAGGAGGGAGAGAGAGAGAGAGAGAGAGAGAGAGAGAGAGAGAGAGAGAGAGAGAGAGAGAGAGAGAGAGTTACTATACACATGTCTTGAGGTGAGGTGTCTTTTATGGTTAGGTCAATGGCTATTTTGTGTTAGTGTGTTAGTGGTTAGTGTCGAAGTGTGGAAAGAGGTGAGAGAAGACTATGGGCTACTTGTGAGAAAAGTGGGCAGACTGGGGTCTACTCAAAAAATAATATCTCACCGCTGGTAGCTCTAAAATTCATGAAAAAATTTGAGGTGATTATTCAAAGCGTGGGCTACATTTTCTCTTATGACCACCACTCCAAATTCGGAGTGGAGATGGATATTAAAAATCCCACCAAAAGACTTGTTTTTTCTTCACAAAAAGTCTTCAGTGGCCCCCTCCTTTGTTGAGTTTGTACAATGCATCCAAGAGTGAGCCCCTCCTTTGTCATATCATAATACAAAGCATCCAAGTTGCCCTTGACACATGCATGGAGGAGGATTATTGGTGAATAAAGAAATATATACATGGTGGGACTAGTGTATGGACTATTCATGGACTTTAGCTCAATGAGCACATGGTGTTAGAATAATGAGTAAAAATTTAAATAAAAATATGGAGGAGTTATGGATATGGAAAGATATTGGAATTATATGATATGGTCTCTGTTTGAATTATTTTGGGTGAAAGAGGAAAAGGTATGCAAGTAAATAATATAATAAACGTGACCAATGAGTAGAAATCAATTTTTTGTTTTCACGAGGGTGAGGGTGAAAATGTGGGAGTGATTTGTATAAAGGAAAAATATAAGGTTAGAGTATGTACATATTGGCAAAAAATATACTTATGGTGTAAGAGAATGAAAGAAGGCATACACAGGTTTAATAAAACACACACCTAAGTATAAATATTTAAATAAAATACCAGAATAATTAAAAAAATCTCTATATTTAGGACATATATATAATGCAATATTTACACACAAATGGGCCATAATATTTTTTATTTTTTATTTTTTTGACTCAACTAGCCCAGTGACTAGCTAGCTGAGGATTTTAAGAAGATATGGGAAAAGCCCCGTAACTCACACACGCCTATGTACAGTGAAATGGTAGGGATATCCATAGTGTTTGGGTGAATTTGGTAGGGTGAGGTAGCTTACTATGGCAATTACGGAGAGCCGAAAAACGGCTATCAACGTCTTCAGTGGCCCCCCTTTTGTTGAATTTGCATATGGATCCAAAGATGAGTCCCTCCTTGCATAAGAGCATTACTTAATTGATTCTTAGGGGTTTGATAATATGCATGGTTGTGGATTATGAATAAATATAATATATGGATATGTGAAAAAAACAGGCTATTATATATAAATAATTTATGAAATTTAGAATAGTGGGGCTATATATAAGAAATAAATATATAAAAATATAGGGAATCAAATGAGAAGGGCCCTCATTTGTTTTCGTTGATGTATATTTATTTACAAGAGGTAACAAAGAATACATGTAGAAAATAGGAATTTAGTGAAAGGCAATGAGTGATGGTGGAATGTATTTTTGAGATTTTTCCTTGGAGTGGATTCACACCAAAAATAAGAGAATCTTACATAAAGATATATCTATATGGAATAAAGAATATGCAAAATGGTAAGAAAAAATGTGGTAATGGTGAGTATAGCATACATAAGCAAATAACACACACCTAGGTAGAAATATTTAAAGAAATATCATAATAATTATGAAAATTTCTTATGTTTAGGTCCTATATACAATGAAATATTTACACATAAATGGACTATAATATATATATATATATATATATTATATTTTTTTTGGCTTAACTAGCCCAGTGATTAGCTAAGTGAGGGTTTTTAAGGAGATATAGGAAAAGTCCCCTAACTCACACATGCCTATGTATAATGAAAGGGTGAAGATAGCCACAATGCTTGGGTGATTTTGGTACGGTGAGGTAGCTCACTATGGCAATTATGGAGAGCCGAAAAACGGCTATCACTACTTTAACTCAGAATATGATTAGGCATAGAAGACATGTTCTACTACTTGGCGATGCGCTCCCAAATGTTAAGGATTGCCGAATTTGCTAAGAAGTTTGAAGCTCTTGCAGGTGTCATACGAAAAGAAAAGCTAGAGAATAACTACAGACCATGTTGTTGCATGGGAGGTCTAAGGGAATACCTTATCATGAGAGTTAAAAGAATATTTAGAGAATCAACTCCAAGACACCCATAATATTGTAAAGAAGTCATAAAAAACAAATTTTGATGAATAAAAGAAGCATAGACTCAGTTTTGGTTCACATGTGTACTGAGTTTCTCTCTCCTTGTCTTGTTTTAGATGGATCTTCTTAATTGTCTAGATGAATTCTCAAGTGACTTTTCACAAAGAGTGTTTTTCAATTATGCGGTTGGATTCAGTCTCCATTGGAAAATTGAAGTGGTTCAAGTTTCAAGCGGGACTAGAGACTACCTTGTACCGAACACTTACGTATCATGAGAGTTATATGTTAAATTTCAGTCTGAACATCGAATACAAGTGTCTGATAGGTTTATGACTAACCCACATCTTTGGGTAAAGAAAAAGATTCAAGAAGGCAACATTCAAGTGTAAGGATATGTTATTTATCTTAACTTATGTTCTCTTTTGAAAATACCAAGTCGTGAACTCATGCTTAGTAAGAAGACCCACTTGCTAAACCAAAGATACAACTTTTGTGAGAAGGTCATATTATCAGAGTATAAAAGAAGTCAAATGGTGGCATCCAATTCTATTATGTACCCCAAGAATGGTTCAATAGAGACTATGGACCTATTCTCAAATACTACCCTCACAATGTTACTGTTACCTTTGATGACTACGAGAAACCAAAGTGCATTACTGACATTGCCCAAGCACAACCAATGGCAATGAACTCGAGTAGATATTTCTATAAAGGTGATGTAAATGAATGGCATGCTCATGTAAACTGCTTTAATAGATTACCACCCATGGATGTATCACAAGGAGAGGAATGGTACAAAAAGAAATACATGGATTTCAATGCACAAGTTAAAGTGCTAAACTTTAATACTCAAGATGTGAACCAATATAGGGGTAGAACCTCGATTGTAGGAACCAGGAATTGGTTCATAGGAGCCTTCCATATTTATGTATCTCCCTAGAAACACTATGTACCTTTTTGGTCTTTTGTGGTTGTAAAAATTTGACTTTGATGTAACACATATTGTTTTGAGGATATAATATTTTACTTTGAATCTTGGTTTTATCATACTAACTAATTTGAGCGATGGGGTGTGTGTATAGATAACTGACATCTTACCTCGAGGGATATGGGTGGATATACTCTCCCGACTTATGGTGGAGGAGCATTTCCAAACTGGAGTGGAAGTGCAAAGGCTTGTCACTACCATGCATAATGGGGAAGATAAGAAAAGGTTGATGTCTATAGATTGTATTATACCTAATACATTTCAAGCTTGATATCATTATGCTGCAGGGAACCCAAGTTTAGACCATTTGAGAAAAAATCCTCGCTTGTGTTGGAAGTATCGAGTGGATACGACCCAAGTTGGGAAAGAATATTGTCGTCACAAATCAAATATTATACATAAATGCTTCTGAACTTACCCTAAGACGGACAAAGGAAACTTAGATGGCCAAAAATATACTCCCTTTAGTAATGGCTACGGGATTTCTCGACATTGTTATGTTTAATGTATGGGACGGTAAATGCAAAAACAATGATCGACATTCCTTTAGCCCAGTGTCGTGCCATGGCACGTCCATAATGTGAAATTAAAATATCTACCTCACTCTTAATGTTTATGATGTGTGGAAACAAATGCTATAATGTACATAGTGTGATATATACGAAAATGAATGCCACGGTTGCAGCCGTGTACATACCTTGCCGGGCGGGCGAGGCCCTGCACGTGGCGCCATGGAATGCATTTTCACATAAATATATGCTTAATTTGCTTTAGGAATGTACATGTTGGGGTTAAGGCCTATGTGCCTTGATCGGTCGCCCAGATCATGGGCGCCCGCCCACTGTTACCCTATACTTATAGTGAGTATACTGTATAGGGGGAGCTTCCACCTTCAGTCTCCCCACCCACATCGTGTGTGTATCCTTCTCTCTCTCTCTCACTCTCCGTCTGTGGTGCTCCCCGATCCCCTTCAATTGCTATCAGAGCTATGGTGACAGCGGAGAGCACGATGACTTTGAGAACTTCGAGGCGATAGCTCGCTCTCTCTCGACGGTAGAGAGATTAAGAAAGCAGAAGACTTGCTGTGAGAATGCAATGGGAGCTTGTGAGCTCAGTTGAGAGTGATGTATGCTCTTGTGGAAGCTCAGAAAGGAGTGTGGAAGATTGTGTGTAAGTGAAGGTGCTACCCTAAAACTGTGTGCGCAGCAGCACTGTTTTGAGATTCGTTTTTCTCCTTGTAGAATGCAGATCTGAGAATTCTGTCCTCCACGCCCATCTGTTTCAACGTGGTCTACAACTTTGCAGAAGAAACGTTTTGCAAATTCCTCACCGTTTTGCTGATATTCAGCTCAGACTGACTATATACAAAAAATTTCAGATTTTCTGTTGTCGCATTGTGTGCGAGTTTGATGCACTTTTGGAAGCACGGGAGATGCTTGAAGTTGAGTGCATAAATTCTGAGCTGAAGATGCAATTGCAGCTTGTGTTAAACTTGTGGTTTGAGGGTTTTTGGTAGACTTGGGCAACGAAGTACGGAGGCGTTAACACACCACCGAAGCGGTCTCTTGAGAGACACAGGTTTTTGGAGCACACAGGTGGAGATTCTTTCACTGGTTTTCACAAGATACTTTGGCAGTGATTTTGTGCTTGGATTCATGGTCTTTGCGGATGGTTTGCATATGGTTATGGCGCATGGTTGATGCCCATTATACATGCATTTTGGCGAGCACTTTCAAGTGCCGGTGAGCTCTCTTGAGAGCATTGTTTTCGCATTGATCAAGTTTCCGGATTGCAAATCTTTTGGCGCTTGCTTATGCGCGGTCACTCCGTTGATGTACGTTGAGTGCGGATTGCCATTGTATGTGAAAATGTGGAGCCATTTTGGCATTTCTACTCATTGGCATTGAGTAGTGTTATGGTTTATGGTAGAGATTGTACTTGAGTTTTTTGCTCAGTTTTCAAGGGAAATTCTGTTGGATTTTTCCCAGATTCTCGCCATAGTTTGTGATCGAGTGTTTACTCTCACTTTGACAGGTTTTGTCAGTTTGGACACAGTTTTGTGTTTTTGTATCCACTCTCGCAAGAGTGAGGAGTTGTGTATCTTTCTTTGCTTGAGACAGTGGTTTGCTCTCGGGTGGGAGAGTCTTCTGATCTCGAGCATTGTTTGCCATAGTTTTGCAGAGCTTATGCATGTATGTTGAGTGTAGTTTGATGCGCATTGATTGCTCATTGTATTGAGCTTGCAGGACAATGGTTATTTTGTGTTGATAGCCGTTGTGCGTTGAAACTCTGGCGAAATTTTCCCAGGAGTTTTATGCGTATCATTTATGTGATCTAGGTAGAGATTGCGGGTTGCACTCAGCATTTGTGTGCGGTGTTCTCTGCAGGTGGGAGATTTGTGCGTATGTATGCATCGATACCACACAATGTGGGCTTGGTGATTAGCTCACAGATTGCAGTGTGATACTAGAGCAGGCGAGGCTTGTATTGACATTGCGGGAGCTCTATTTTGGAGTCTGTCTCATAGGTTTTACATTGTATTTCTGGCCATATTTGTAGACAGTTTCGAGGTGTTGTTGGTGAGGTGGTTTTTCTATCTAGCTTGCTACTTGTGCTCATGGCAGAGACAGGTGATCGATCAGATTGTGACCTCTCACAGATGCGCGTGTTTGATGGGTCAGACTTTGCGGCATGGAGAGAGTGTATGCTTGATGCATTGACACATCGAGGGTTGCATCGACCATTGAGTGGTGATGTGGGTAGACCTTCAAACATGTCTGACGATCAGTGGCAGGAGCTAGAGGAGATGGCACTATCTACACTCTCTATGCACCTTGTGGAATCTGTATATGCTCTTGTTATGTATGAGGCTACTTCGAGAGCACTTTGGCGCAGATTACATGATATGTATGATAGATATGAGTCATCAAGGACTCATGTGAAACATGTACATTCACGAGTACGCCGACAGGTGATATGTTGGTATTGTGGTCATTTTGGACATGTTAGACGGCGTTGTTTTCGTCGTATGCGACATCGTAGGAGACATGGCAGTCTTAGAGATGTATGTAGTGATGCCATGGACTCGGTTGCTTTGACAGTTGAGGCAGATGTAGTGTCGGAGTATACTAGTGACGGGGATGTCACTTTTACCTCGATCTATGCACGAGATGCTATACATGTGGATAGTACACTCCCTTCGCAGTGGTTGCTAGACGCAGATGCTATGTTTCATGTCACGCCGCCTCGTGCATGGTTTTGTAGCTATTCTAGCGGAATGCTTGGCAGTGTACGTTTGATCGATGGATCGCTGCATGCGATAGCAGGTGCAAGAGATGTGAGACTGTCATTATCGAGTGGTGCATCTTACTTGTTACGACATGTGCGCTATGTACCAGATTTGACAGTGAGTTTGATCTCGATTGATCAGCTTAGAGATTGTGGATGTCAGATTTCCTTACGAGAGAGAGATTTTGTGATGCATTTGGGTTCGCTAGTGATTGCGAGAGGTGCCATAAGTGGTACAGGTTACCCATTGCATGTGGAACACGAGAGAGACGGTGTTGTCTCTGTGATCATGCAGCCAGGTAGAGAGCGAGAGAGCACGTGAGTCTCTTTTGCTTGTGGGTTGCAGGATGCTTTGCATGGAGTGCATAGCAGTGACCTTGTTGTGCAGGTTACGTATACGGATGCACAGGTAGAGCGGGACAGCTCTAGTGAGTCACAACAAGATGAGTGATCAGAGGTGATGACAGAGATGACTCACATGGATGCTAAGATGTCGACTATTGTGGAGTCATTTCTTGATATGCTTATGCCAGAGCTTGATGCAGATTCAGGACAGATGGATACTCTTGGTACACATGTGATATGTGGTGGGCACGAGGAGTCACTCCACAGCTCGGAGTCAGAGTGCCATGGTCTCTATGATAGGGGACAAGATTGCCATGAGTTGAGTTCTGAGTTGGAGGTGGCAGAGATTGCCAGGGTTGCATCAACGTTCAGTGTCCTCATGTATGAGATGCTGATCTCAAGGCCCGACATAGTAGCTGCAGTGGGAGCATTTGCAGCAGGGTTGATCAGTTGTTCGATGACTGATCTCGGCATAGAGCATAGGGGAGGTTTGCAAGTATTGGACCGATACTTGCAGGAGTACATGAGCTCTTGTAGACTATTTGCAGAGCTTGGAGCTAGCTCTGTGTGGCTTCCTCAATGAAATGTTTGTCTATCAGTAGAGCCGGATGCACTAGCTCATCGAGAGTCAGTGGGCATAGGTTGAGAGAATCTCTCACCTTCTATTAGTTGTATACTAATAGATCTTGCTTAAAGGCACATTGGCCTTTAAGTGGGAGGTTGTTGGGGTTAAGCCTATGTGCCTTGACCGGTCGCCCAGGTCATGGGCGCCCGCCCACTGTTACCCTATACTTATAGTGAGTATACTGTATAGGGGGAGCTGCCACTTTCAGTCTCCCCACCCACATCGTGTGTGTCTCCTTCTCTCTCTCTCTCACTCTCCGTCTGTGGTGCTCCCCGATCCCCTTCAATACAAATGTCAAGTGTTTCAAAGTGGCATGCTCATTTTGCCTAGAAAGTTCAATGCGGACAATCTCGGCCAAAAATAGCAAGTTTCGTGCGTTGGCATGAAAGACGTGTCCAAAGTGCTTAACAAGTGGGAAAATGAGGTTCAACATGAAATTTGAGCCCATTGGGATTTTTCCACAATTTTAGGGATTTTTCCCAGCTCGTTTGGGCTTTTTACGGACAAAAAGTGACATTTTTAGGCAAAAAAATGGCTAAAAATGGCCTAAAAATGGTCAAAAATAGCCTAAACAATGCTCAAAATATGTTGTCATTATTGCTTAAGCTGTGGGAAATTTTAGAGCCAAGAATGAGCTCCTTTGGGCACATGAGCAAGGAGATACAACCATTCTTTTACAGGGTGCTAGTGCAGTCCCGTGCTGCTTCCACTACATGGTTGAGGTTGTGAGGACTCCAATTAGGGTTTCCCCTCCTCAAATAACTATTTTGGCTTCTCAAATGAATTATTGAAGCTTCCATGAAATGGTCATGACAGAGCACTACATCTGTGTAATTGGGAGCGAGGCTACACCTAATCTTCACGCACACAAGAGTTTTGAGTTAGTATTGGTTCTTTTTCAAAGTGGAGCTTTCGTGGCTGGAGTTTTGTTCTTTTTAGTGTGTTTTTGGATTCAAATCGTCTACGTCTCGCCTGATTTTGCTACGAATTCTCACAGTCTGAGGCCCGACACTTTCCTAGTCGCACTGCACACTTCTTGACACATTTTTGGTGAACCCGACGCGAAGTCGGCTAGGGTGAGGGGGTTCAAAAGCTTCGTTGAAGGTCTCAAAATAAATTTTTAAAGCTATGGAGCCACAAGAGCAACAGGGGGTTTGGTTTGATCCAGTCACAATGCAAATGTTTCAAGCTTTTGCAGTGTTTATGCAGCAACAGCAAGTTGTAGAAAGGAGGGAGCTCTCCTCAACCAAAGCGCTTCAATCTGTGGTGAAGAAATTGGACCAATTTAAAGGTAAAGATGTAACAAAGTATCTTTGTGGATATGTAAAGGAGATGGACCTTCATTAAGTGCCCGAAGCAGAGATGGTGAAAAGATTTGAACTTGCTATTGTTCCCGAGATCAGAGAGCATGTAAGGGGAATTAGAAATGAGCATGGGGAAACTTGGGAAGCATTCAAATTAGCCTTGAAGGAAGATTATTTCATGGAGGACTCCGAAATGGTAACAAAGCGGACTTTCTTAGAGTGGGTAGTTTGGCCAAAAGAGGGCCTCTCGCCTACCGAACTCCTAAGGGAATTTGAACGCCGTTATGATCAAATGTCAAGGACTGAAAAGGCTACGCTAAACTCAGAGAAGACAGAGCTCTTTTTGCAGGCATCAGGTAAAGAGATTCAAGAGAAGTTATAGCTATTACTTGAGGATAAGGATGCGGAACAGGGCTTGAAAACCAATTGGAATGAATTTGAAGACGCCATTTCGCTGCTAACTAAGCGACAATGATTAAGAGACAAGATGATAGTTAACCCTTATCAAGTCCAAAGTATTACCGAGAGTCCTATAAAGCCTGTTATTGTGGTTCCAAAGAGTGACAAGTCCATTCTAGATGATATTGTCAAGGGAATGCAAGAGCTCAATTTAAAGCTTACAAGGCTAGAAGAAAAGGGGCAACCATCAGGTCAATCTATAGGGCAACGACCTCAAACCAGAGAAGGCTTTATAAATAGATGCATATGGTGCGATAGTACTGACCATGGAAGGAGGGATTGTGAAAGTTTTAAAGGCGCTTTGACAAAGGAGCTTGTTTTCTTTAAAGATGGAAAAAATCACTTAAGTGAAACAGGTAAGCTCTTGGGGACAAACTTTGGAAAGGGCGGAATGAAGAAACTAGTTGAGGACATGGCTACTAGCCATGCCATCTCAATGGTTGAGGCAACCGCCTATGGGTTGAAGGTGTATCCTATTAAGAAAAAGGGATCAGTCAAGGTTGGAGAAGACGAATCTAATGGTATTGGAGAGCTATGGCCATGCGCTATAGAATCTGCTATGAAGGGTAAAATGACTACAGAGGTTTTGCATGAAGCTGGAGACTACATTAGTCTTGAAATAGGTTGGAACAACCCTGTAGATTCTTTATCAGTGCATGCGTACATTGCCAAATGTCAAGCAAATGAGGCCATTGTTGAAGAGAAACGTAGGCGCGAGAATGGGGATGAAGGTCCTTCAAAGCGGGCCACAACGAGTGGAGGTAGAAATGACAGAGTGCCTCCTAGATCACCTTCCCCGCAACAGATGTCTGTCCTCAATGTGCCTATGCAAGAAGCCTCTAAAGAAAAGAAGAAGGATGCAAAAAAATCCAATCGGATATAGAGGCAGCAATGGATCTCAAAAAGGTTTTGGAAGAGAGGATTCTAAACAGTAAGGTGGAATTTACCTTGGGTGAGGTCCTTGGATAGCAAAGCGAGAATTCCACGAAGAAATAATTGATATCATAAAGAAAAAGTGGCAGTCTCTTACTGAATCTATCCATGTATAGGGTGAAGAAGAGACTTTAAATGCACAGGGTGTACATGTCTATGGCGAGCAAGGTGAAGAAACTATTGTTGGATGCTACAAGTCCAGGGGAAGAGTAAAATACGTTCGCTTCTTGGATGATGAAGATGAAGTTGAGACCACTCACAAGAGCTACTATTTGAAGAGTCACTGGGCAAGAGCATCTACTGAGACCCTGGTAAAAGTGGGAGACTTGGAAGATCCATACATTGTGTTGATAGATCATGGGTCAGAAATTAACCTCATGTCAAAGAGTCTTCATTAAAAAGGAAAATGGCCAATTGATATAAATCATGGATGGATGATTCATGCAGCAAACAACTCATTAGGGGAGCCATACGGATCTTGTACAAATGTTAAGGTGACTATAGGGGATGTGAAAGATGACCAGAATTTCTTTGTGCAGGAGATGTCTACATACCCTCTTATCCTTGGGCAGCCATACACCACTGCTACTCGCATGGAGACCAAGGTGATGGATGATGGGTGAGCTTATGCAAGAATAAGGAGCAGGGATGGGAAGCGTGTAGTACAGTTGCTTACTATTTGTGTGGACCATGAAAGGAACCATGAAAGTCTTAGAGAGAAACCCTTTCCAAAGACGAACAAAGATATCAAGGACTACAAGGATATGAGGGGTTTTGGCCATGTACCATTGTAGAGCGGGATTACAGTGGTACAAGAAGAGAAAGGTTCTCGCATGATGTATATGCAAAGGATACATTTTCTACAGGTTTTGTAGGATTATCAGACTATGGATCTATTGCTTTTACAGAGTGTGAGGACTTAAAGCGGGGTGAACGACAACATGTAAATAGTGTACAAAGACGTTTGAAGATGAACGGTTTGCTAGAAGATGGAGAATGCATTGCAGGTGTGTTTGATGAGTGTTCTTTTTTTGTGGATACTATGCAAGATTTGGAGTCTTTAATGGATTGCAATTTGCATATGGGAAGTGAGGTTGTGAAAGTATGCTCGATAGAAATGTACAAGGTCATTGAGGATTTCAAAATTCTCAAGGTGTTGATGTACGAGTGGAGACTAAGTATAAGTCCGTGGCAAAGAAAGTGAAACCAGTGACACTACCTCTACCAAAAGATTGCACAAATAAGATGGAGCAAGCTGCTTTGCAACCTAGCCTTCGTAACCCAAGCAAGATTGGACACAAGTTCACAAAGGATTCTTTGAAAGAGTTAAAGGTTGGTTGCGAGGATAGTTTGACAAAAGATGAAAAGATATGCTTTGAAGACATGCTTGACAAACACGAAAAAGCTTTTGCATTTGAGCCTTATGAGATAGGGTGTGTTGATCCATCCATTGTTTCTCATATGATGATCTTCACTCTCCCTCATGTACCTTGGAACTTGAGACCTATTCTTGTTCCAAAGGCTCATTTGCCAAAACTCATTGAGTTGCTTAATGAAAAGATCAAGATGGGTATCTTGGAGCCTTCTTGTTCTCCGTATTCAAACAGGTGGTTCACAATTCCCAAGAAAAATGGTTCTTTACGCTTTATTCAGGATATGCAGCCTATAAATAAGGTGAAAATCAGAAATGTGGGTATAGGGCCAATTGTCGATGAGTTTGCAGAGGCATTTGCAGGAAGAGTAATATAGTCTATGGGAGATTTATACTCAGGGTATGATCAGTTCCAAATAGCAATGGAAAGCAAGGACCTGACTACCATGAGGACACCCTTGGGTTTAGTAAGGATGTGCACCTTACCTGAGGGGGCAACGAATTCAGTTGCACACATGAGGAATGGTATGAAAAAAGTCCTACATGACTTCATACCGCAAACTACAATGCCTTTCCTTGATGATGTGCCAATCAAAGGATGTGATGTAAGTGATAAAGATGTGGGTCTACAAGCTGAAATGAATGAGGATATTACAATTGTGCTAGATTTCTACATCAAAGGAAGATTGTTTAGGAAAGGTCTAGTGGATGGGGTTGCACAAATTTGCATCATGACAGAGGGACTCATGCAAAGACTAGGCATGCACATCCATGAGACACCTGAAATCAAAGTAAAGATGGCAAACAATAGCAAGGCTAGCTGTGTAGGCATTTGTTAAATTTTTTTTGTGGAGGCCTTTGGCATTAAGAAGCTAATGTGTTTTTATGTTGTCAACCAAGGGAAGTGGCTATCCATTCATCCTAGGAAGACCATGGCTCATGAAAATGCAAGATTTGCAGGATTGGGAAAGTGGAAAGTTGATCTCTAAGAATGACAATCATAAGAAGGTTGTCAAGTTGACATGAACGAGCAACGTCAAGAGGAGCTCCATGAAGAATCATCACAAAGTGGGACAGAGGAAGACTGGACTGATAGCACTTCAGAAGAAGAAGGTAGCGGTAGCACTACGGAAGAGGAGTCTTCCATTGAAGTCATGGGGGTAAGGTTTAAGCCAAGCAACCAAGAAACCTCTTGTCCAGTCTTGGAGAAGGTAGGTCTTCAAGAGAACCAAAATGTGGAAGATGAAGGAATGATAGAAGGTATGTTGTCTACCACACTTACAAATGATGAAAGAGAGGAATTCAAATGTGTGCTAAGAAAGTTACCTAAGATTTTTGCTAAAGACTACATCGATGTGCATGGAGTAGATGAGTCTCAACACAAGATCGATCTAAAGCTAGAGGCCACACCTAAGGCTCAAAAGCTACGAAGGCTAGGAGTCATCAAGGAGCAAGCTTTACTCAACATGGTAAGAAAGCTTCTAGCAGCAGGTTTGATTTATCGAGTGCAAAATTCAGAGTGGGTCCCTCCCGTTGTTGTCACTCCCAAGAAAAATGGCAAGTGGAGGGTGTGTGTGGATTACTCTCCACTAAATGAGGCAAAAAAAAGAGATAACTTTCCCCTCCCATTTTAGGATGAGATACTAAATGAGGTAGCTGATCATGAGAAGTATACTATTTGTGATGGCTAGTCGGGCTACTTTTAAATAGGTATCACATTAGAGGATCAATTGAAAACAACCTTTATCACTCCGTGGGTTGTTATGCTTTCAGAGTCATTCCATTTGACCTGACAAATGCTCCTAAAACTTTCCAACGCTTCATAAACATGGTGTTTCAAGCATTCTTTGGAAATTCCATTAGGGTTCTAATTGATGATTTTTGCATTTATAGCTCAAAATAATAACATCTACAAAGGGTAGAAGAAGGTTTGAAGAAACTCTAGGACATGGGAGGTCAACTCAAACCCGACAAATGCCACATAGGTGAGGATGAAGTCATCTGGCTTGGTCACAAGGTTTCCTATAAAGGTATTGAGGTGGATCCTTTAAAGGCAAATACTCTTATTGAGTTACCATCACCCAAGAGTCTTAAGGAGGTCATCTCATTCATTTAAAAGGTAAAGTATATGACATGCTTCATTCACTTAGCCTCGAAGTTACTTCACCCCTTGCAGAAATTGACATAACAAGTCAATTTTGTTTGGTCTGATGAGCTTGAAGAATATTTTTGTAACATCAAATTCATTCTATCAGAACTACCAACACTTATGCCTCCTTGTTGGTTCTTTGTTAGCACTAGTATTGGGAAATAAACAATTGGTTTTGTTTTTCTACAAAAAGATCCCCAGAGTACCAAGATGCGACCCATCTACTTTGCTAGTAGGGTCATGAATGCTTTGTTGAGAGGCTACATGGAGGCAGAACTCATGATGTTTTCTCTCATGTTTGCAGTGAGAAAGTTTAGATCCTACTTGCTACCAAAACCTTTTGTAATCCTCACTGCAGAAAATTTGTTCCCTTGGGTGCCATCTCAAATGAAGTTAGTACTAAAATCTCAAAGTGGATTATGGAGTCGCAAGAGTTTCAATACTCTTTCAAGGTAGAAGATAGTGTGCGTGAACAATTGGAAGAGATTCTCACTTATAGGGTACATGAGAAGGAGATTAAGGTGCCTGAAGTAAAGACTCTACCATTGCCACCACCAAAAAGTATTCCTAATGCTTTTACCTTGTTCTTTGATGGAGTTTTTCGACGAGCCACAGGAAAAGCAGGGGGAGGGCTAGAGTTTCACAACTCAAGTGGAGAGGTGGTCATGAAAGAGAAGGTCGTAGCAACAATGAAGCAGAATACAACACACTACTTCATGGTTTAAAGATGTGCATTAGCCAAGGTATACAACATCTCATGGTAAAGGGGATGCACTTGTCATTGTGAAGCACATTTTAGGCATGCAAGAATGAAAGCTTAAGAACAATAGTTCACTCCATTCGTAGGTTGTTTAATCAATTTGAAGAAGCGCAATTGTATCATATTCCTAGGAAATAGAATGAAGATGATGATTTACTTGCACAACAAGCATTTACATTTGTTGAGAAAGAAGTGTAAGTCATCATGGTGGAAGTAGCTGTCAAGCAACCAAGATACCAGGGATTGGAGTCATTGGCTTCCATTATTGGCTACATTTTGGAGGGCAAGTTTCCACAAGACTTCACAAAATCTCAAAAGAGGAGACTCATAAAGAAGACAAGTTTCTATCTCTTCCTAGAAGGCTCCCTCTATCAAAGAGGGAAGGATCAAGTGTGCAGAAGAGTACAAAATATCGAGGAAATTCCAGCCATTCTAAAAGGTTTGCATGAAGAGGCATGTGGTGGTCATTTTTTCCAAGAGTTAATTGTGAAGAAGATTTTGCTTGCGGGGTATGCTTGGCCAAGCCTACATGTGAATGTCCAACATTGGTGTAAAAGCTGTCACAACTGTCAGGTAAATGGAAATAGAAGATTGGTCCATGGTCCAAGGCAGACTGTGCTTGCAAATGGACCCTTTGAAAAGTGGGGCATTGATGCTATGGGTCCTCTGCCTAGAACAAAAAATGGTAAACTCTACATTCTAGTGGCTGTAGATTACATGACTAGGTGGGTAGAGGCTCAAAATGTGGCAAGGGTAAATAGGAAAACGGTGAGCAGCTTTGTCTACACTAATATTTTTTGTAGATTTGGCACCCCTTTGCAGATTGTTTTGGATAATGGTCCAGGGTTCAAGAAGGGTTTACTCACATAAGTTTATGAAGAGCTTCACATTCCACATCATCATAGCACACCCTACTACCCACAATCAAATGGTTTGGTGGAGAAGGCTAATGGTGTCATTGCAGGCATCATTAGAAAGATGGTGCAAAACAAGACAAAGTTGTGGGACAATTTCTTAGATGGTGCCTTGTGGGCATATCAAAGCACATATAGGGAGGCAACAGAGTTCACGCCATTTCACTTGGTGAATGGTTAAGAGGTTTTGCAGTCAATTGAGCTTAACATTTCAACAATGCGATGGCAAAGCAGCAAAACATAATCAAGAAGCATGGATGGATTGACTATTTACATTAGTGGAGCTTGAGTGGAAAGAGAAGCAGCTTACGAGTGCTACAAGAGGAAATATATACAAGAAAAACAAAAGCTCGACAAGAAAATGAAGGACAAAGGCGTCAAGAAAGGAGATCTTGTGCTAAGGTATGACAATTGACTTGATAACCGTTTTGATGCCAAGTTTGAAACTAGATGGCAAGGTCCATACATAGTCAAGAAGGATTTCAATTCAAGTTACTTATGGACTTGAATGGTAAAGAGCACTCCAGGAACGTAAACGGGTATCGGCTAAAGCCTTATTTGAGTTGCCTTCTACCAAATATCTACCAAAAGGCAACTATCTCATGTAAGTTTTGTTGCATGAAGCATGAGTGTAACTCGAGCCAAAATGCCAAGGGGCCAAACAATGAAAATCTTGTGAGGGACTCAGATGCACTCTCTCTGGAAAAGATGCTTTATGATGGTACATGAATATACCATCGTCTTGAGGGAGGGCTAATGATAGCCATTTTTTGGCTATTCAAAATTTTCATAGTGAGCTACCACACCCTATCAAATCACTCAAGTACTGTGGTTATCCTCACCCTTTCACTGTACGTAGGCGTATGTGAGTTAGGAGACTTTCCCCAGATCTCCTTAGACCCTCAATTAGCTAGTCACTAGGCTAGTTGAGCCAAGAAAATAAATAAAATAAAATAATAAAATATATTATGGTCCATTTGTGTGTAGATATTTCATTGTATATAGGACATAATACAAGAAATTTTTATAATTATTTTGGTATTTATTTAAATATTTCTACCTAGGTGTGTTTTATTTTTCTATGTATGCTATACTCACTATAACTACAATTTTTCTTACCATTTTGCATACTCTTGATTCCATATAGATATATTTTCCTGCAAGCTTCTCTTATTGTTGGTGTGCATCCACTCCAAGAAAAATCTCAAAAATACATTCCACCATCACTCATTGCCTTACACTAAATCCCTATTTCTTCCATGTATTCTTTCTTACCTCCTGTAAATAAATACACATCAATAAAAACAAATGAGAGACCTCCTCATTTGATTCTCTATATTTTTATGTATTTACTTTTTATATATATAGCCCACACTATTCTAGATTCCATAAATTGTTTATATATAGTATCCCGTTTATATTCCATGATAGCCATATATTATATTTATGCATAATCCACAACCATGCATATTTTCAAACCCCTAAGAATCAATTAGGTCGTGCTCTTATGCAAGGAGGACTCACAATATGCAAATTCAACAAAAGGGGGGCCATTGAAGACTTTTTTGTGAAGAAAACTAGGCATTTTGGTGGGATTTTTTATATCCATCTACACTCCAAATTTGAAGCAGTGGTTATAAGACCAAATGTGGACCAAGAGTTGAATAGTCACCTAAACGTTTTTGATAATTTTTGGAGCTACCACCCGTGAGACACGATTTTTGGAGTGGACCCTAGTCTGCCCACTTTCCTCACAAGTAGCCCATAGTCTTCTCTCACCCCCTTTCCACACACAAACACACATACACACACACATTCAAACACTCACACACTCATTCCTCTCCATCCCTCACTCAAACCTGAAACTTTCACGGTATCTATCATCTTCTTCACCATTCCTATCTCTCCCTTACTCCATAGCTCAAAATTATAATCTCTAGACACATATGGCTCAATTTCTATCTCTAGAATGAAACTCATATTACCATAACCTCTTCATCCTTTCACAAAAAGAGAAAAAATCAGCAAACAACCAAGCTCAATATCTACAAAATGAGGAGTTTGAGTATGGAAAATTAAGGTTTTTCATGGTTACAAGAATTACATCGACAAAGTTCTACAAACGCTCATTCGCTGGAGGAAATAGGTGAAAAATTCCCTTTCCATCTAGTGGTTTCGATCAAATTGTGTATATTATAGTCCTTCTCTTACTTTTTATCATTGTATAAGTCATATAATGCACCTTGAGTGCATATGCCATGTAATTTTATCCCATCCTACTAATTGCAAACTACTAACACTAACCACTAACATACTAACACAAAACAGCATTAAACTAACCATAAAAAACACCTCACCTCAAGCCTACATGTTCATAGTAACTATCTCTCTCTCTCTCTCTCTCTCTCTCTCCCCCCTTCCTTAAAACTCTACTTTCACCTTACGTACCATCAATAATTCTCTTCTTTGAGCCCACATCCATGACTCAAGCAAACAAAGAAGGCCTGCAATGTTTTAATATTAGAAAAAATCATAATCCTAATTTTTTATCTTGTAAATTAGGATTTCCAATAATCTTAATGAGAGGTCTCCAACCTATAGATAGGCCCTCTCCTTCTTGTAAATCACCTCCAATATCTCACATAGCACCCCAACACTTTATGTTTTAGGAGAGACTTAGGCGTATCAACCACTTTGTGAGCTTCACTGTTGGTGTGAGAAAAACTTTGAAGCTACATATTGCAAGTGAGAGAGTGAGTTCCAAAATCTCAAAAACACTATTGTATATGTTCCTCCATCATCAATAAATTGAGGTTTGGTGCATCAAAGGTATGACTTGACGTTCAAATCTTCGTCCTTCCAAATATGATTTGGTGAATTCGAGGTAACTTGTGTAGTTTAAGTTTCCATCATTTGATCTTATTTTAGAAAGGGTTTTAGTGTGTTTTCATTGCCAATTTTGTGTCCATTATAAGAGGGTATTGTGGTGAGAGGTCTCCCACACCCTAAGACAGTGTGTGTGTGTTGGTGTAGCATTTACTAAGCATGAGCTACTTTTGTACAAGCTCTATGATAGCATCATATCAAACCATCTCCATTTGCAAGTAAAAAACAAGGTATTACGCAAGTTCCATTACTATCTCTCTCTTCCCTTTGCTCTAGCTCTCTCTGCTTCACTTGGTGTGTGTCTTGTGTGAGATTGCTTATGTGTGTTTTGTGGCGCATCTTCTTGGGTGTGACAAAATCTCTCTTGCATCGTAGTTTGCATACCATAAACTAGGTGGTGCCCCTTCACTTGTTTGGTTGTGTGTTTGTTGTTGTTGTTTCATGCTTGTGGTTGCCCCAACCCCAATTGAGCAGCACGGGAGTCTTGAGGGGTGTTTAGAGGTTGCCTCTCTTGTTGCCCGCTCCTAAGACAGTGTGTGTGTTTTGGCAATGTTTAGCATTTACTAAGCATGAGTTAGTTTTGTACAAGCTCTACAATAGAATTATAACAAAACCATCTCCATTTGCAAATCACAAACAAGGTATTACGCAAGTTCCATTCCTCTCTCTCTCTTCCCTTTTCTCTAGACCCCTCTGCTCCATTTGGTTTGTGTCTTGGTGTGAGATTGCTTATGCGTATTTTGTGGTGCATCTTCTTGTCTGTGACAAAATCTCTCTTGTGTCCTAGTTGGCATACCATAACTAGGTGGTGCTCCTTCACTTGTTTGGCTGTGAGTTTGTTGTTGTTGTTTCTTGCTTGTGGTTTCCCCAACCCCAATTGAGCAGCACGGGAGCCTTGCAGGGTGTTTAGAGGTCGCCTCTCTTGTTGCCCACCCCGGACCGCCTCAATTTTAGTGCTTCCATTGAGGAGGGTTTGTGTATGTTTTCAGGTAGGTTCAACCTTAGAATAGTCAAGTAGTTTGCATAAATCAAGAGAGTTTGTATGATCCTTTCATTCCCATTCCAAGGTAAAAGATACACATAATTGTCAGTACTAAGTTGCAATTTCAACGTGTAATTCGTAGGATTTTAGGTCCTCTTAGGTTAGCCGAGACAAACACTTTGGTAAATCCTATTATTTTGCCTCTCATTAGGTACGATATTAGCTTAGACGTATATATTTTTGTGTTATTTTAATCATTAGGACATGCATAGGCCATGGATAATGGCCAAGGAAGAGAGTTTTTCTCATTCAATTTCACTCCAAACATTAGAATATACATTGCAATCAATAGAAAGATCCATTTTCAATAACGTATGGTGTTCATGTTTGGTGCCCAAAGAGTAGGAGAAATTCTTATGTCACCAAACCGTGTCATTCTGACTCTTGTTGACTATCTCGCCAACCACTTGCACCCACCCAATCCGGTGAGGATCTGCAATGCATCCCACTTCAAGGTGCCATATCTTTCACACTCAGGCTCCGTTTGATGAGCAGTCTGGACCTGCTCGAAAAACACATCAAGCACCACATTTTGGCACACAAAACCATCACTTAGGAAACATAAGGCCATCATCCAATTTAGAGACTAGAAGCATACCATCGGCTTAAAAAGCCATATCAAACATACATTTCCACATCCACCTCGCTGCAGCCACACTTCATAGCCGCACTACCACCATACCCTGCCCCAGCTTGCATATATATCACTGCATGGACCATCTTCTACCGTCGACAGCATTTGGCTGTACCATCATTGCCCCACCCCCTCGTTGAGCATTTATGCTCAACCAAAATCATACTCACTGCACACAAAAATGGAATAACCGCACCAATATCGGAGCAAGCCTTAAACCACACGACAACCTGTATGTACAATATATACATAGGTCTTGCTGCTACTGACCTTCCTTTAGGTGGGTTGCCCAACCCCCTGCTTTATCCACTATCATGCACCGGGGTGAAACACCTCGCACTGGTCTTGTCCATCCACAAGTAGCAATTCCCTGTAGTGTTGCACCCCAACACAAACACAATAGTGCACCCAAAGTGCACACAACATAGCCTCATTGCTCCACGCAGCCACTGGTATCCAAGCACTCAAAAGAGCACTATCCTGCTCACCACTTTGCCCAACGGCCACATCAACAGACGTACCAGCATCGATGGACAAAGTTGACCCTCCCACCCAACCATGTAAAGTGGAGGAATCCTCCAGAGAATCCTGCAACTGGCGGCATGCCCACTGCACTGTTGTACTCACAAGCATGGTCTTCATGACCCAATGGCACATCTCCTTTGACGGGGACGAAGGAAATTTGGAATGGCGGCCTCTACACCAAAACAAACTCCATTGCGCCACAAGGGAAATGAGATAAGGGCACCACCTAGTCTTGGAAGCGTGGGTTAGGACCGCTACACACACACACACACACACAGAGAGAGAGAGAGAGAGAGAGAGAGAGAGAGAGAGAGAGAGAGAGAGAGAGAGAGAGAGATCACTATGAATGAAGCATTAACCTTAGTGTGTGTACAAGGAATGGATGACTTCAAACACTCCCAACACAAATAGTCATGTAGATTACCAAACAACCACTCAAGGATTATCCAAGATCACATCAAGCACTCTCACACACATATAAAAGATTTCTCTTAATTAACATAAGTAAGAGGAGGAGAGGTTACTAGCATGAAACAATTTGCACTCTAGAATGTGCAAGAATAGAGTGAATGAATGAGCTTATGGGCTCATGGTGAGTGATACAAAGACTCAATGGGGCTGAAGGAGGCTTAAAATTACAAAGGGAAAGGCCTCTTTATATAGGAAAGAGAGTGATTAGGAGTGAGGTTAAGATCCAAGTGTAATTTGTACAAATGAAGCTTGATTAAGGACATTCAACCAATGAAGAAGCTCCTTCCAAGTGATTTGTTGACCAATTAGCTCCATCAACACTTGTGTTGTCGTCACTCCTCCCTCCATATCTTGAGTCCAAGAGCTTCCTTATTTTAAAATGTAAAGAATCTACATAAAATCAATACATATCTAGTAATAATAGAAAGGGGTTGAATGAGAACTTATGAATTACAACAAGATTAAGCATGACTTGAGAGGTGATTAGAAGAGGAATTTTGATGGGTTTTTGAGCTTGAGAGAGAGGAGGAAGGAGAGGAGGGTGAGAAGACTAATGGCTGATTTTTAGAGAAGGTCTCAATGTGGAAAAGGAAGGGTGTGTGTGTGTAAAGGTAGAGGGGGTGGTCTCCACCACAGTTTAAAAAACTGGCGTCCGCCATTTTGGCCATATCTCCTAGACCGTAGATGCAAAAATTATAAAAAAAATATGGCCAAAATCTCCAGCTCATCAGCTACAGCTTTGATGAAGACAACTTTTCTTGGATCGGAGTGGAAGTAGTTTTTAAAAATTCAGCAAAATCATGTGTCTGGTTCCTTCCTTTACCAAGTCTTCCACTTGGGTCCCATTTGTTTGAATCATCATATGGCTCCAAAGCCATGATGATATGAGCCACTCATGACCCTTGAATCATGGGTGCATGGCTCCACAAACACATCATATCTTTTCTTTTCACATTTACATATTTTCCCTTCCCTTTACCACTAGGTTCTCCCTCTACCTTTCACCTCCGGTGAACTAGTCAAGAAAAAATTCCTATCAAATCATTTTTTTTAAAATTTTTCCAAGAGGTTGTTCTCACTCTTTCTTTTATTGTAAACCTCTAGAAGCAACGAAAACCAACAAAATATGATAAACAAAAATTTGTGATAGGCTCGGATTATAGCCCCCCCAAACCTGGCTAGGGGTATTTATGCCTCTAGCCGACTTTCTTTGATCTTGAGCTGACCTTATCCTGATGTGATAAGGCTTTAGACGCCATCCATTTGTCCTGGTCTTGTGCACTTTACCATCAATGTCTTGAAGTCTGTAAGAGCCATTTTTGAACTTTTTGATGACCAAGAACGGGCCTTCCCATCGAAAAAGAAATTTTCCATCCTTACGAGTGTCGAAGCGATTGTCATATCGAAGCACCAGAGATCCCTTTTTGATGTCTTTGGATGCTAGATTTTTGTTGAACTTTTCTCTGCGCTTCTCTGCTTCTTGAGAATAGTGGTTGATGGCTTCTTCATGATCCAATTGCAGCCTCTCTAGATCCATGATCCTTTGATGTACTATCTCCTTTTGAGAGCCTACCTGGCTACCCAATATTCGAAGACTTGTTAACTTCACTTCAATGGGCAAAAGCGCCTCCTTTCCATAAACCAAATGAAAGGGTGTGTACCCTAATGTGGTTTTGAAGGAGGTTCTATAGGCCCATAGAGCTCCATTCAGGTGTTTGTCCCAATCTTGGCGCCTGGCATGTACCTGTTTGGTGAGAATTTTGCAAATGATTCCATTTACCTTTTCCACCAAACCATTGCACTGAGGGTAGTAAGGAGTAGAGTGTTGATGCTGAATATTTAGCTTCTTCATGAGTTCTCCTACCAAGTCTGCTCTAAACCCTGGTCCTCTATCAGATAGTATTTCAAGAGGGGTGCCAAACCGGCAACAGATGTGGTCAAAGATGAACTGAATCACATCCTTAGTAGTAATTCTATTGGTCGGCATAGCCTCAGCCCATCTAGTCATGTAGTCTACTCCCATGATGATGTACTCTTTACCTGACTGAGTGCGTGGTAGAGGCCCTATGGTATCAATTCCCCACTTCTCAAAGGGCCCATATACCTTTATTGGGTTCTGAGGTTCAGCTATGAGCCGTCGTGGTCCTGCTTTCTGACATTCATCACATGTTTGACACCAGTATTTGACATCACAATGAAGACTTGGCCAAGTAAACCCAGCTTGTAGAACCTTTCTACTAGTGACGTCGTGTGCAAAGTGTCCTCCGCACATATCATCGTGACAAGCTTTTAAAATCTCTTCAATTTCACTCTTCAAAGGCACTCTCCTAAGCACACCATCCTTACCAAGACAATACAAGTCATCATTTACTATGCGATACCTGGTAGCCTTCCTAGCTAACCATCGCCTTTCCCCTGCATTCAAGTGTTTAAGAGCCTCTCCTTGCTCCAGAATGTGCATAATATCTTCCAAGTCCTCCTTGCCTTGCTGAAGTGGAAGTTTGATGGCCATTGCTCCCACTATTGACTCATTTAACTTTGATGATGCTAGGTGGTCTGCATCCTTGTTTTGGTCTCTTGGCACATGATGTACTTGTGCCTCCCTAAATCTCCTCATAAGAGCTTTGGCTTCTCTCATTTTAGTAGAGAGACGGGCATTTTTGCAAGCCCATGTACCTTGCATTTGCCTTACCAAAAGCATGGAGTCACCAAAAGCATTTAATCTCTTAATTGAATTATCAAGGCACCAACAAAGGCCATGAATTAGAGCATGATATTTTGCTTCATTGTTGGAGTGGACATCTTCTAGAGTGATCCCTTCACCATGGATCCTCTCTCCCAATGGGGATAAGACCGCGATGCCTGCAGTTGCCTTATCCTTGGTTCTCTTGTATGCTCCATCAAAGTAGAGGCTATAAGCATTGACCAAAGCCTCTGGAGCTGGAGGTGGTGGAAGTTCCTTTCTCTTCAAATGGAAAACTTTTTCATAGCACTTGTTTGTTAAAATGTCGGCTAAGCATGCTCGAGTTGTTCTTTCAACCTGTATTGTATAATCAAACTCTTGAAGTCGCACCACCCACTCTGCTATTTTGTCAGATATTTCCATATGTTGTAGTGCATAGGGAAACATATCCTCCACAGTGATAATTACAAACCTCTTCGGCAGCAAGTATGGCCGAAATTTGGTTACCGCAAACATGAGAGCTAACACTAGCTGTTCCATCAGGGTGTAGGCCTTCTCTGTGTTTTCCATGAGGCGGCTAGAAAAATACACAGGCCTCATAAAGGATGTTTTTGGATCTTTTTGTAGGAGGGCAGCACCAATGGCCTCTTCTCCCACACTAGGGTTTACAAAGAATGTTTCTTCCCAACAAGGTTGGAGGATTACAGGGAGTGACCCTAACATTTTTTTAATCTCTCTAAAATGCCCATCACTTTCTTCGCTCCAAACAAGCGTCTCTTGACGAGTCAACTGTTGTAGAGGAAATATCACTTGGGAGAGTAAGTGTATGAATCTACTCAAATATCTTAGCTTTTGCAAGAAAGAGATTAATTGTTTGATGGAAGTTGGGGAAGGTAGATTTAGCAATGTTTCTATCTTTTCAGGATCTACCTCGGTTCCATCAATGGACACTACATGCCCTAATAGTGTAACCTTGCTTTCCCCAATGTGACATTTGTCCTTGTTTAGTTGTCCACAAAGCTTAGCTAAACGAGTAAATCCTTCATCAATCTTGCCGAGATGCATACTTTTGGAGCTGTAAATACAAAAGTCATCTATGAAAACCCTTATGGACTTACCAAAGTAAGGTTGGAATACCATGTTCATGAATCGTTGAAAGGTGGCTGGAGCGTTGGTGAGACCAAAAGGCATGACTCGAAATGCAAAACATCCCCATGGTGTGATGAAAGTAGTCTTTTTCTGGTCCTCCTCTGCAATGCGTATTTGAAAGTAGCCAGAGTAGCCATCACACACTGTGTATCTCTCATGGCCTGCTACTTCATTTAGAATCTCATCTTGAAATGGGAGAGGGAAGTGGTCCCTCTTTGTTGCAGCATTTAGTGGCTTGTAATCCATGCACACTCGCTATTTACCATTCTTCTTTGACCTCACCACTACTGGGGAGACCCATTCTGAATCTTCTACTGGGTATATGAATCCTGCTTCTAAGAGTCTCTTCACCTCAGACAACAGTGCATTTTGTTGCACAACTCCTAATCTTCTTAGTTTTTGTACTACTGGCTTGCTCCCTTCTTTTAGATGGATATGATGCTTCACTGCAGTGACACCTGTAATGTGAGTGTAATCAGAAATAAACAATGATTCATGCTTCTTGAGAACATTTACATAACCCTCCTTTTCTTCTTCCTTTATATCCTTGGATAACATCTCCTCTAGGCTGGCATCCCACACATTCTCCATTTGGATCCTTGGGTTGTCTTCTGATGAGGTAGTTTCCTTTATGGTGACGCCCATGACTTCAAGAGTGCTATCACTCTCTTCACTTGAACTCTCTTCCTTGTCCATGGATGAGGAGCATCCACTTGAGCTCCACTCATCAGCTGACGTCTCTAGTTCAAGGTTCTCTTGTCGCCCATTCTTTAGGTTATAAACCACCTTCCGACTATGGCCACCCATGCGAGGCCTCAACTCCAAGTCTCCTATTGCCCAATCTTGCCTAGCTCCTATACCCATGAGCCAAGGTCGTCCTAAAATAAGGGGGTATCCTTCTCCCTTTACTGGCATCACATAAGCATCAACCTCTGTAGTGATTCCAAAAATAGAAACTCTCAAAGCTTTCACTACACCCACACAAGTGACAGAGACATTATTGGCCATTTTTGCCCTAAAGTTTGATGATTCCATTACCTCTAAACCCAATTGATGCATTAGCTTTTCTGTCATGACACAAACCTCTGCTCCACTGTCAATGTAAGTTTTTGGAATCCGTTGTCCCTTGATTTGAGCCTCCACCAAAGGCACTATATCCTTGAGACCATATGCTTTGATTACACTTACTAGCTTACTTCGCTTTGCCCTCGTGCTCACCATTTTTGACCATTGTCGTCGAAGCTTTGGGGAGATATGAAGTAGTTGTGGCCAAGTAATCTTTGGTCCTTGAGAACTCACATCAGCTGTCAAGTCATAAGGTTGTGTCCGAGATCCCATAGGGAAATCAGAGATGTCAATTTGAGACCTAGTACGGGTCTTTATCTTCTTGGCTTCATCTTTAGTTGCCCGAGATGTACTTGCTTCATTGCTTGCATCCTTGCTTGTTTCTTTACCTACTTCATCTTGGACACGCACACGTTTGATAGGCATTGTAGCCACTTCATCTATCTTCATCTTCCCTTTAGCTATTTCTTCCTGGTTGCTTCTGCCCTTGAGGACCTCCTCCATCCTTATGATGCTCACATTTGGTTGAGTAGCAGGGGCTTGAGCTTGAGCACGAGGTGGTTGCAAAATTTGAGGTTGCGGTTGCTCTTGTGCTTGAGCTCTAGCACGGGGAGGACTTACTTGTTGTCGAGGACCTTTGCCAGGGTAGTCATATCTTCTGGGATGAGGGCAATTATACATGCCGTGGCCATTTTCCCCACAATTGTAACACAACATTTCCCTTGCTTGACGTCGCATTGGTGGTCGATTGCCACCATTTCCCTCAATAGGCCTTCTTGCACCCTGCACAAGATTTACTCTCAACCCCTCTAGCTGGTTTGTGAGATTGTTTATTTGTTGGAGCATATCTTCTTGTTGACCTCTATTGAGGTCTAGTGCATTAGGCACATTTGGAGGTATGTGAGAAGCTTCCATAGTTGTGATATTGCCTCCCAAAGCTAGCTGGCCAGCTTGGGCTTGATAGAGAATCTTTCTATTCTTTTCCCTAGCAATTCTTAAGGCATCTTCAAAAGCATTTGAAAATTTGCTCTTTACCTTCTCCCTTAGCAAGGGGTACAAACCTGAGATAATCGATCCTTTTGGAGGCAATTGGGAGCTCGCTCACCACGGTTTAGTGAGTCTGACCATTGCCCCCAAAGTTTCAGAAAACCTTCCTCATAGGTTGCATAACCATGAGGGTCAACTTGATGAAGGGCCAGAAGCCGTTGCCATAGTTCTTCTGCCGAATTGGCTCGTTGAAATCTTCGTAGGAAAGCCGCCTTCAATCCCTCCCAATCAATTCTTTGGGTTGGATCTAGAGCCTGGAACCATACCCTAGCTTCTTCTTTGAGCACCAAAGGAAAAGCTCTCAATTTCAATGCTTCATCATCCCTCCCAGAGACAAGGAAATCCATCTCCAAGTTATCCAAAAAATCCCCAGCATTTTCCCCACTACGCCCAAAAAAATTTGGGAAAGCCATCATAAAAGTGGGTTGCCTTCCTCTCAATACAGCACAAAGATGAAAACGTCTAGGCCCAAATCATATCTTATTAAGGGTAGAATAAATGGATTGATAGATGCATTAATCTCAGCTAGACGACGAGGGCCTAGTAAGTTCCTTATGATGTTTTGGAACCTAAGCTTTGTGCTAGCTATTATATGCACTTTTTGTCTAGCAAGCGGTTGGAAAGGTCCATATAAATCCCTATGATTCATGGAGTATGCTTAAAGCAAGATGAAGATGTGAACATCAAAAGATACATTATACTCCAAAATAGGAAATATTATAGGGTCAGGGGACAAAAATTTCTCTCTCAACCTCTCAGCTCCAAAATAGAAGACCAATCTTTGTTGGAAAAAAATCTTTCTATCAATGCGCACATTCACCCTAATATTCTGAACTGATTGAAAGTTGTAGAAAATGGGATTATTCATTGGTGCATTAAATACAAACTTCCATGAAGCACTTCATGGAAGTTGAGCTCTCTTGGATCCCACCATTTGAGAGATGCGAAGCATTTGCTCACCAGTGATTAGCCTAGCTTTGGTGTGACCATCTTCAGCTTTGTAGAGTTCATAGGGTTCGATGGCTACCCTCTCAACCACCTTGAGCCTTCTTGCTAGTAGTAGTTGGAGTGCATCACCATATGTAGCCTCTTGCCAATACCGCACCCCATTGATGTGTAGCTCCCCCTCCAAAAACTTGTTAATACCCGAGTTTGAGAGTGCTTTCACCACCTGAAGTCGAGGCTTCAAAGGAAGTGTTTTCACACTAGCCACAAAGCACTCAACACAATTTTTTGACCTAGGGACTTGATGACTACAAGATTTTCCTTGAAGCAAAGAAGGGTGTGTGTAGTTAACTCTCTTTGCCCGCATACGTGCCATTTGTCGATAAAGATGCTTCTTTTCTCGAGCTTCTTGGGGAGACCATAGTGGAAGTCTCGGAGAATTTGATGGATCTTCCTTCATAGGATTGACAGAGCGCTGCTTCAGAACTCCTCCGTGGGGGCACCAATTTATTACGAAGGAAATTTGAAATGGCGGCCTCTACACCAAACCAAACTCCATTGCGCCACAAGGGAAATGAGATAAGGGCACCACCTAGTCTTGGAAGCGTGGGCTAGGACCGCTACACACACACACACACACACACACACACACACACACACAGAGAGAGAGAGAGAGAGAGAGAGAGAGAGAGAGAGAGAGAGAGATCACTATGAATGAAGCATTAACCTTAGTGTGTGTACAAGGAATGGATGACTTCAAACACTCCCAACACAAATAGTCATGTAGATTACCAAACAACCACTCAAGGATTAGCCAAGATCACATCAAGCACTCTCACACACATATAAAAGATTTCTCTTAATTAACATAAGTAAGAGGAGGAGAGGTTACTAGCATGAAACAATTTGCACTCTAGAATGTGCAAGAATAGAGTGAATGAATGAGCTTATGGGCTCATGGTGAGTGATACAAAGACTCAATGGGGCTGAGGGAGGCTTAAAATTACAAAGGGGAAGGCCTCTTTATATAGGAAAGAGAGTGATTAGGAGTGAGGTTAAGATCCAAGTGTAATTTGTACAAATGAAGCTTGATAAGGACATTCAACCAATGAAGAAGCTCCTTCCAAGTGATTTGTTGACCAATTAGCTCCATCATCACTTGTGTTGTCTTCACTCCTTCCTCCATAGCTTGAGTCCAAGAGCTTCCTTATTTTAAAATGTAAAGAATCTACATAAAATCAATACATATCTAGTAATAATAGAAAGGGGTTGAATGAGAACTTATGAATTACAACAAGATTAAGCATGACTTGAGAGGTGATTAGAAGAGGAATTTTGATGGGTTTTTGAGCTTGAGAGAGAGGAGGAAGGAGAGGAGGGTGAGAAGACTAATGGCTGATTTTTAGAGAAGGTCTCAATGTGGAAAAGGAAGGGTGTGTGTGTGTAAAGGTAGAGGGGGTGGTCTCCACCACAGTTGAAAAAACTGGCGTCCGCCATTTTGGCCATATCTCCTAGACCGTAGATGTAAAAATTATTAAAAAAATATGGCCAAAATTTCCAGCTTATCAGCTACAGCTTTGATGAAGACAACGTTTCTTGGATCGGAGTGGAAGTATTTTTTAAAAATTCAGCAAAATCATGTGTCTGGTTCCTTCCTTTACCAAGTCTTCCACTTGGGTCCCATTTGTTTGAATCATCATATGGCTCCAAAGCCATGATGATATGAGCCACTCATGACCCTTGAATCATGGGTGCATGGCTCCACAACCACATCATATCTTTTCTTTTCACATTTACATATTTTCCCTTCCCTTTACCACTAGGTTCTCCCTCTACCTTTCACCTCCGGTGAACTAGTCAAGAAAAAATTCCTATCAAATCATTTTTTTTAAATTTTTCCAAGAGGTTGTTCTCACTCTTTCTTTTATTGTAAACCTCTAGAAGCAAGGAAAACCAACAAAATATGATAAACAAAAATTTGTGATAGGCTCGGATCAACGGCTTCACAACACCCATAGCCTTCTCTTGCTCTTCACCCATGGCCAAATGCACCTGTTCATCACCCAAAGGCCTCTCTAACGGCATCATACCATCGCAGTCCATGCCTGTGGCATCCTCAAACACCGTATCCTCATGCTCATTTGAACCAAGAGAGCCACATGGCTCCATCAATGCCTCTTGTAGACCATTCTCTTCAACATGTTCACTCTCCACCTCCATGGTAGCTTCCTCTTTGGCCAAGCTCCGTACCTACCTCACTATCAAAGCACAGTGCACGACCACTTTAACCAACATCACCATAAGCATGGTGCTGCAAAAAACCTTTGCATGCATATCCTCAGCCCCAAGCTTGGGCACTTCCACCTGCACTTCAGCCACATTGGTTGCCATCACATCTTTATATACTAAACTAGGCAGCTCTACCTGTACCATCTCAGGCTCACTAGAGTCCGTCTCTTCGCCATAGGATGTGGACCCGTCCTCTTCACTTGTATCCCACAAACTCGAGCTCAAACTTCCATCACCATCACTGCCATAGGCCGACTTGGCACCTATATTCACATCCTTTAGTAGCCCCAAAAAAGCTTGGCTACTGCCAACTTGGCTCTGCACACTCTCATCTTCCAAATCCAAGCTCTTGGTACCTACAACCTGGCCATAACCTGCCATCTTCTCGAGCAAAGACTCCACAAGAAAAGACTCTACTGCCTCTTCAAGCTTCACTTGACACTTGGCATCTACCATCTTCGTTGCACACACTCTCTTGAACACTTGGCTTGCCCTCGTTGGCAAGCACACTCACCATTGGCACTAGCATCCTGCAAACAGGAACCTCCAAACAGGAACCTCCAAACAAGAAAAATTCACCATTGGCCTTACCTCAATAGGCTGCATACTTCGCATCATTGGCACCATCCTCGGCGCGCCCAAAGAACATCCTACTGCCTCAACAAGCGCATAATCTATCGGCTTCAGCAAGCCGAGATCCATTTTCCTCTTCACTTTGCGGCTCTTGAACCTTGCAACCTAGACTACCTCACCGTAGCACTTAGGCTCTTCATCATCAACATTTTCTCGAACCACCGGATGCAGACCCGCAAGAAAATTTTCCAACTTGAAGTAGTCGCCGTTAACCACATGCATAACAGCCACCAACTGCCTCTAGCAAGCTTCAAACTCAGCCACAAAAACCTCAAAATTGGCACTTATATCTTGCCGCAGGCCTTTAATCTGCGCTTCCACTTCATTCACCGACACGACCTTGCAAAATTGCAACAGAAGCCGCTCTTTAAAACTTGTCCAAATTTGTTTGTCTGCTGCCTGCAGACCATCAAACCAAGCCTTCGCTTTTCCTCGCAGCACCAAGGGCACCATACGCACCTTGTCATCATCACCTATCATTTACAATGATAGCAGGAACATCTCGCTACCCCTGAATGGGTGTTATGGATGAAAACATACTGAAGCAAAATATAATATTGTGGAGGGTGAATATATGCGTATATTGCATTGCGAGAAGAGAGAGAGAGAGAGAGAGAGAGAGAGAGAGAGAGAGAGAGAGTATAGTGGAGGGTGAAACAGAGTGCACAAAAACGTGAGAAAATGCAACCAGAGAATCTTTAAATGCCCCATCTAAATGAGACATGAAACCATGTATTAATACGATGACAAAATCTGTGTATACCACAGGATTTCTCCTTTTTTCCTTGCCCTTAACCGGCATTTTTAAAATTGAAAAAGACATGATATTAAGTTGAGACACATTTTTTCCAAACACTGAATGAACGACCCGCTTTGCACGACCATTGCCGTGAGCACTGTAGCAGGACACAATTGAGTTTTTTTTTTTTTTTTTGGGAGGAGGGGGCATTCTCTGTCAAGCGCCAAGGCCAATCAATGGCACTCTCTCTCTCTCTCTCTCTCTCTGACCTGCGACAAACACAACGGTGTTGTAGAAAATGGAACCTGATCTCTTTGTTTCAGACTTACGATGTGCCACATCTCTCTCTCTCTCTCTCTCTCTCACACACACACACACACACACACACACACACACACACACATACACACACACACACATTTGAGACGGAACAACTTATCGAGGTGTAGCACAGCTCGCTGCTCGTTATCTTCTCAAGCTACTAAGTAGAGTCACCCTTTACAAAAACAAAAGTAAATTTCACTCTTCATAATTGAAGGCTAGAGTGAAACTCCATGGCCTTGCTAAAGAATTTAAATAATTTAAATATATATATAGTACTAAGTATTGTGACTTTTTGACAGAAATGAGAAGTCAAAATTAAGTATTTTCATTTTCTACCACGAGGGTACTTGCTACTAACCCAGTAACCCTTCACTTTGCTACTTATCCTTGAGAGTACTTCCTACTTACCCTTCACTTTTACATTTCAAACCAAATGACTTTTGACTTTCTCTTCACTTTTATATTTCAAACCAAATGTTTCTTGAGGTTCTTGAAATGAAGGAGAGAGTGACACATGGATACCCTTTCTTTCCTTGAACATTTTAAGCTTAATTATATATAATATAAATAGATAGATATATATATAGATATAGATATAGATTGGATGGCTAAAGAGTCATCAGTTTTTCAACACTTCCATTTCATGGACTATCTTCCCCATCAGTGATAGGATTTGACGCCCATCTGCCCTTCTTAAGACATTTTGCCGGTCGTATGAAGGCCAAAGTTTTTTTCGAGTCTGTCATTGGAAGGGCTTGTTCAAAAATTATCTTTCTATAGAGAAGGGTGAAAAAATAGAATACATGCCAATGGAAGGGCTAATTAAAAAACATTTTATATATATTAATGCTCATTTACAAATCCATATGTATATTGGTTATACTCAATTGACAGAATATAGTATCTTGCCTTGTAAATTTTTCTCATTGGAAGGGCAAATTGAAAATAGACCCTTCTATAGGGAAGGGTGCATTTTTCTACAACCCATCTTTTGAAAGAATAGGTTGCCCTTCAAATCCTAACACTGCTGTGTAGCTTTCATTTCCCTCAAGCCCAAGACATGGAAAAAAAAAAAAAGGAATAAGCTACTTCTTTATTCTTAAACTTTAAAGCCTTGTCTTTTCTTTCCAAGTTTAAATCTTTGACAAGAACACTTTAAAGCGTTGTCTTTTCTTTCCAAGTTTAAATCTTTGACAAGAAGACTTGCCTTGCAGCTTTTTGAACGTCCTTCTCTTTGCTTGAGAAAAACCTTTCAAAAAATATTATTGTCAAAACAATCCAACTTGTGGTTGTGTCCACTTTTCAGAGGGAGGGGTAAGTCAAGTACTTGAGGCCAGGTTCAGACGATACAGTGGAAGTGGAGAGAAGCAACTTGTACCTTGCGCGCATTGGTTCAGACGACGTCGATAGAAGAGAGGAGACGACCTGACAAAAAAAAGGTTTTGCCATACAACACAAGCGGGCACTCGCAATTCAATGGTCCGCTCAGGTTTACTTTGTCTTCTTTTTCGCAACAATCCTCTCTTCTGAGGGAGGGGGGGGGGGGTGTTTAGCAGAAAAGAATTGGTGGATTCAGAAGAGGGGAGGTTTCTGCACCTACGAATCAGTTTACTACAACTGAGCTCCACTTCTTCCGCCGCTCCGTCTGAATAGGGCCTAAGTAAAGTGGGTAATTGCAATTGAGGGTTGCTCTACTAGAGCTGGACCCCTCTCGTGTAGAGGCCCTCTTACCATAAGTGAAACAGGAGTTGACACCCCATAATATTTTTTGATGGTTGGGTTTGATACCTCATAACAAAGGGAGAAGAGCGAGCACTCGAACCTGCGCGTGAGGGTAACATGGACCTTACGCCCTATCAACTGCTTCAACGCAGCCCATTGCATTAATAAAAATGATTGCCCACCTTTCCACTTCGCCTGCCACCTAGCGCCCTAGACAGGAAGCTGTTCAAGCACTAATTGTGCTCTCTCTCTCTCTCTCTCTCTCTCTCTCTCTCTCTCTCCACACGATTGCATCAAGAGAATCTGCCTTGATTCTCCTCTTCTTTTCTTTTTCAAAAATCGTGACGCCTACTATGGGGAAGGAAATTCAGGCTGGCAGGTGGCGCATGAAGAGAGTGTGGATGGGAGCCTACAGTGTTCGGGAAAAAGGTGTGTCAGCTTAATATCGTACCATTTTCAATTTTAAGCACAAAGCAGAGAGAAAATTAGTGTAAAAAGTTAAAATCCCAAAAAATAAACCTAATTTCCTAAAATTTCCTCTTGAAAAATTGAAGAAAAGGTATTTTGTATTAAGGAAAAATAAATTTTCCTGAACACTTGATGGGGGAGGCTGGGTGGGACGCAAAAAGGCACTAACAGGAGGTGGAAAGGCGAATAGCATCAAATGGACGCACGCACATGCGCACACACACACTTGTTTGTTTTAGTAATGCACGTGCATGCTCCCACATACACTTTCATACCAACCTTCAGAGCAGTTCATGCTAAGAAGCCTTCAGATGGTATTTGCAATGCTTTTAATGGTGTCCCGCTTTGGATAGGTTCTAAGTTGGTACATCATGGAGCGATGGGCCTTTTCGAAGCGGGGTTTCAACACTGTCATGGGCCAAGGTGAGTTAGCTGGATCGGACAAAGGAAAGGGACACTAGAGCTAACCAAACAATGGAGCAGATTGAACAGCAGGTGCACGCAAGACGGAAGCCGATGATTGGCCAATCAATGGTCATGCTATCATCTTTACGTTAGGTTTTCATGCTAGAGTAAAAAGCAATTTCATGGACAATAAGAGCCTCGATTGCCTATCTGTGATTCTCTCTCTCTCTCTCTCTCTCTCCCCTCTCAAACCCTAGCGTTCTCTCTTCTACCGCTTCCATAGTCCTCCCCTTGGGCGATGGGCTGCCCTATGGGCGGTGTTAAGGTCAAGCCCTTGCCCTGGACCTCCCATACACATGACCCGCGACTCCCCTGCTCGCTCAACAAGTCAACAAGCTGGATTTTCTTTCTCCTAAGTCTCTCCCACGTTTGCTTTCGTATTTGAGCGCTCCTCTGTGCTTGGGTCTTGCTACCGACTTTAGATTTCAAGAAAGGCTTGCCAAAGTTGATCTAAGGAAGGAACTTAACCCTAAGGTTCTAGGTGAGCGCTCCTCTGTGCTCGGGTCCTACTGCCGACTATAGATTCCTATCAAGAAAAGAAAGGCTTGCCAAAGTTGACTTAACCCTAAGGTTCTTTTCTATGCTCGGTCCTGCTGCCGACCTTAGCTCTTATGGTCGAAGTGCTATACGCACATGCCCTCCAAAGTTCAGCTAAGGAACTTAACCCTAAGGTTCTAGGTGATTATCAAACTCAAAGTTTGTTCTTCACAAAGTTTACTTTCAAGATTCTCATGATGCCAACCAACACTCCAAAGACTTCTACGCGACGACAAAGTTTTGCTGCATTAGTGGCAGATGCTAGCAAAATCGATTGTATCACGCAACTTCAAGCAGCCCTTCATTGAGTAGTAGAGGAAAACCGTGACCTCAAACTCGCCTTAGTGAGCTAGAGACGTGCTTTGATTTCGTGATTGGTCTTACAATTGACAAAGTCAAGGAGGTGAAAGCAAAGGTTACACACGTTCACTCGGCAACCATTGCCAAAGTGCAAACATGTGTGACAACGGAACTCATCGGCCGGATAGCCACTCAAGATTTGTACATAAATAAAGCCGAAACCTATGTTGTACATTACTCTATGCTAAAAGTATTACTAGTCTTTTTTGTGTATTTAGTCCACTTTTGAAAAGTGTGTTCTTCTCTCTCTACTGTATGAAGTTGTGGCTGCTCTAGCCTTCAAGCCATCTTGAGCATGTTGCCATCAAACCCTACAACAGGTATCAGAGCTTGACGCACCCCTTTCCCACCCCCCTTGTCCAGCACCTCCTTGGTAGTAAGCTTGATCTTTGTGGAAAAAGACAGACAATAGCAGGTCGAGAGCGAGAAGTAGAAATTGGAAGCTCGTGAGTTTTGAAGATAACGAATTCAAGGTGAGCTTTTGTGGAGCATAGAGCTGTTGTGTAAGAATTCGAAGAGGATTTGCTTCAGCTCCCTGGCTTCATACACACAAAAGAATTGCAAATCAATTCAAGATTTGCCTTGGCCTTACGAGCTACAGCACTGGCTTACACAATGCAAAGCAACTAATTCACTACAACATTGGCCTCATATACACACACACACATACTACTTTATAGCATTGACCTCATACACACACACACACACACACACACACACACATGCTACTATCATTTGATTGCGAACCTCCAATCTGACTTCACAGATGCAGACCCAACATCAAGACGATCCTACCTAGCTCCTCATTTTCGAAAGGGCTTAAGCTTTCATTCCCAAGCGTTTCAACGGCTTCTGCTCGTTTTTGGCAATCGACAGAGTTCGTAGGCTTTTTTTTTCTCTTTACTTTGTAGCCTTTATGACAATAAGCCCTTGTTCCCACTGCTCTTCTACATCGGCATTGTAGCGTGGACGACAGGATAGGAAGGTGTTTCTACAAGCTTTCCAAGGAAGGGCTCTTGTCCACAGGCTCAAAGGTTAATTCAAGGGATTCTCCCGAGAGGTGGCCATTTGTCACGGACTCCAACTCTTGTGAGGAATGCATCCCCATGAGCGATCATTCTCAAAAGCTTCTACAAGTTAATTCTGAACAAACACTCAAGCAACCTCTATCTAGAAGCACTTCCCCACCCTCATTGAAGTTGAGAACTTCAAAGTTTTACAAGGATTTCAATTTTCAAAGATCGCAAAGCAGCTATTCAAAGCTCTCCCTCGACTTCAAGGTTAATTATCAAGCCTTTTTGTGAAGAGCTACTTTGCAAATCCCATTTGCAAAGAGTGACTTCACAACTGGGCATAATTTAATCCCGCATTTATGCCACCGCTTGTAAAGGGCAAGACACTACCATAGAGAGAGTATCTCTACTATTAAGATAGATTCCCTCCACGTTTGCAACCACTTTGTATCATGCGAGAGAGGGGGATTGAAAAATTCAATGGGGACGGTCTCCACACTTGGCAGACCAAGCTACGAGGATACCTTATGAAAAAGAAACTATGATATGTTGTAAAACCGAGAGTAAGCGAACCATCCACTTCTGTTGAAGGCACTCTCACTAGGGACCAAATCGCACAAGCAAAAGCTAAAGATGAACAAGCACTTGACATAATTATCACATCACTCCATGAGAATTATGTGCACTTTACAGATAGCTACACCACTGCAATCCAAGCATGGGATATGTTGGAACATAACTTTGGTGCTAAACAAAGGCAAAGTAAGATTAGCTTAAAGAAAAAGCTTTACAAACTTACTATGCTTCAAGAGGAGTATGTTTCACGCCTCATTAATAGACTAATAAGAAAATCACGCAGCTCACTTACATTCAGTGTCAAGTCCCGGAAGAAGATCAAGTCGTTGTGCTCCTGAGTGCTCTACTTGAAAGTTTTGACAACATAGCCAAGCAAAGGGAACCCATACCTTCTCTGCAATATGTTACAGGGGCAACCCATGAAGAAGAAAAGAAAAATAAGAAGAAAAATCTGAATCAGTGGGAGGAGCTTATTTTACATCATCGTCATCATCATCTAGGGCATCATCATCATCACCTAGATTAAATAACAAGAAGTGATATGAGTGTGGCAAGCCTGGACACTTCTCCAAGGACTGCTACAAGAACAAGTATTGTGGCAATTGCGACATCAAAGGTCATCCACCATCAAAATGCCAAGGAAGCAATAACAAAGACAAAAGTACAGTCAATCTTGCAGAAGAAGAGGACGGGGATGCAGCTCAACATGCAGAGAATTGTCTCCATGTGTGTGCCACCCCCAACTACTTTTGCTAGTATACTGATGGTCTGTGTGACACCATATGATGAGACCACTCAGTCTGTGTGACTACCTTGGTCTCTGTGACTATTAGCTTGTGTGGATTTAGGTCTGGATCCAGCTTCATTCAGTATAGTCTATGCTTAAGGGGAGGATTGTTGAGATCGGCATGTCCTTATTTTTCTACTGTGAGAAACACCTCTACATGTGTATACTATTTGCTATTGGCACTGACACACGGTTAATCGCACCGCACTCTAGCTCACCCAGAGGCTAATGATGGCCGGCTTTCGAAGCCGCGGCCGCAAGAACCAACCCCCAACCGAAAGCTTAATAATAATTAAAAATTAAAAAAAATGTTTATTTACTCTCTTCTCTGAATGCGCCACCTCCCTTTCTCGCGCATGCAGTGCCCCCCCCCCCTTCCCAAGGAACCATTTCCCCCCTCTCTCCTCCATTATTGCTACCCCTCCCTCTCCCTCCTGTTTGTTTGCAAATCCCCAAAATCTCTCTCTCAATTGTCACCAACCCAAAGGGACGCCATTATTCAGCTACTCTCTCTCCCTCATCCATTATTCAACTGTCTCCCTGTCTCACCCTCTCCCCTCCCCTCTCACAACCTCCTCGCTCACACTCTCCCTCTCTCTTCTGTCGTGTGTTGGACCAAGCCCATAGGGCGCAATAAAAGATAATATCTCTCTCCCTCTCATTCGTCAAACCACAGGGGTCCGCCATGCATGAATAAGCATCTCTCTCTCTCTCTCTCTCTCTCTCTCTCTCTCTCTCTCTCTCTCTCTCTCTCTCTCTCTCTCTCTCTCTCTCTCTCTCTCTCTCTATCTATCTCTATCTCTCTCTCTGTCTCTCTCTCTCTCTCCGTTGACTCGCTCCCTCTCTCCCCCCGACTCGGTGTCGGTAGCCCGTAGGGTGCAGAAAAAGTATCTCTCTCTCTCGTACACACACACACACACACACACATACACTCACTCCCTCACCCTCTTCCTCCCCCTCGCATCCTCGCTCACTCACGCCCTTCTTCCTATCTCGTTCTCTGTGTCGAGCCAGCAAATAAAGAAAATAAAATCTCTCATTCACTCCCGTTGTGATACACATACTTGCCGGCACACACTCACACACACAACCCTATATACATACAAACACACACTCCATTGGTCTCTCTCACCCATATACTATAAACACATACGCCCACACTCTTTGCGCACACACAACAAGTACATACACTCACGCATAAGCACATACTCACAAACACGTAAAGCGAAGAAGAAAACGAACGCCACACCATCGACAAAAGGAGAAAGACGACCAAAAGCATGCAAAAGCATCAACAAAATTGAAGATTAACACCGAAGGCATCCCCCAGAAGTGACGATCGCGTGGCATCTCGGCATCGACAAAACACCAATGATGGCAGAAGCATACTCCATCCCTCTTCTACGACTCTCCCCCCAGCAGCAACACCCTTGTAAAAAAATCCCTAAACTAAGTTACCCTAAGTCTAGCTATGGCTAGCACTTGTAAATTCACCTACCCCTACCCCACTCTCTATGTCTCATTCCCTCTCTCTACTCTCTTCACCTTCTCTCTCCTACACAATAAAATAAGAAGAGGCTCCATTGGAGCACGTCCCGCAATCACATGGCACACTCACACTCTCTCTCACCCCACTTTTAAGAGAGGTCACCACTCCCAAAATCCTATATAAGGAGGGTGAGCTCTCCACTCAAATGGAGGAAGAACACCAATATAGAGAAGCACAACATTACCATAGCCAGTGTATTTTTTTTTGGCTAAAAATCACCAATTTAGCCAATCTTGAAATTTTCAGCTTTTGTTTTTACTCTCATTGGTGTAGATCTTGACACTAGTTTGGTACCAGAACAGAACACTTAAGTGTTCTTTTTTTACAAATTTTAATAAATGCTACTTGCATGTAATGGAATTTGCCTATTCAATTTGAGAGTAGCGGAATTTAATGAGAGTACTTTCAAGAAATGATTTTGTGAGCATTGCGGGTAGACATAATTGAAGATAGCAACATACTTATAGCAATTAGTTAACTTGGCATGGACAATACTTTTGCAAGAGAGAGGATTTAGAGAACATGACAACAGTTAAGGACCGTATTTATGTGGAGCCGGTCCCCCCTCCCAATAGGCATTTGTATTATGATTTCTCCCATTAAGAAAGACTTGTTACAATACAGTCTTTGTGTTCCTTGTGACCTAGGTGATGCAATGACACCCAACATACCCCCTACAATGACTCCAATATACCCTCATCCCAAATCTCCGTGCCAAAATCTATTTATCAGCCTGAAGACACAAGGGGTAGATCAGACTTGCATGCCCTCTCCTTTCACTTAGTGTATTATACTAGCCAGTACGTAGATGAATCCCTGGTGCGTCTTGCCCTTTAATAGAATCAGCGGCTAAAACCACATCTTATAGCCCAAAATGGTGAGATAGTAAGCAAAAATACGAGCCAATACTTAGGACTCAAATGCATTACCATGCTTACCCTTGAAGTGCATGGATATGACCCAATACCAGTTACCCCTATACATAAAAAGATGGCCAAATCCTAGTTGTTTTTCAGAGTATATACCATCCAAGGCATAGTACAAAAAATACACAGCCGTGAAGTCATAAATTACAAGGCATGCAGTGAATCCCCAAAAACCCCTAAATTCAGAGCACTAACAAAATAAAATGCAATAAATTGTAGGTAACTTAATAAATCTAGTAGATAATAATCGCATAGGTACTAAATGGGTTCCTGTCAAATGATGGTGTATTAATACCCAATATATAAAATCATACAGTGCAGTGTAATGAGAAAAACAGATCCCAACACAATGTACACATCACATCACCATTCAAGCGAGAGTAGAATCTATGCTTGAGAAAACCAAAACATGAGATGTTTTCGGTAAGGTACGAACCTGCGAAGTGACCCCTTGCTCCACCATTGCATGGTTATACAACAGGCAATTGAGTAGAAGATGCCCTAAAAAACTCTCTGTCACATACACACACAAAACACAAAGGCCAAGGCTAAGTGAAGGGCATAGAGCAGCCCTCACCTCCTTTGAATAGTGAAGCATATCCGACTGATGAACTCAATAGCACCAACATGAAAGATCCATTCCATGCTTTGTCATTAGTGCGTTAGTATCGCGAGGCTCATGCTCCGAGCGATGGTTGCCAAGAGAGCTCCAGTGGAAGAGGTCTAAGGAGCTCAATGCTTGCATGTATAGCAGAGAGAATCTTATGAGCGTGAGATAAGGACTGCGGCATAATGTGCACAGTATCCAACAAAGGTTGAAAATTGTCATAAGAATACGCCGTGCTCCCCATTGGGGGTTGGTAAAAAAACAACGTAGACGTAGATTTTACTAGAAGAGGTCAAGCTCTCTAGTGAAGGGATTTATCCCACAGAGAATAAGTAGATGTCTGTTGACCATTGGGTCAACAACACGACATAAATCAACAAAGACTTATTTTCTTAGAGTTATGGAATGCTGAGGATTATGGTTATAAACATCATTTGTAATAAGTAGGTAGTCTAGTTGCAGAAGCCGGGGTGCAATGGCACTTTCAGATTGTAAATACCAAGCCATTTGACCCGTTTAAATCTATTTTTGGTTAACCTAAGGTAGCCTTAGTATATAAGGTACCTGAGTCACTTTTGTGAATACACTTCATCAAAATCATAAGTTTCAAGTTGACGTTAATTGTGTGTGAGAGACGAAGAGAGAGAGAGAGAGCATGAGCTTCATCCTAGCGCTACTCCCCGCTTGTTCATCATATTGTAGATCTGACTTAACCATTGCGCTAGCCTCGAGGAGAGCTATGCAATAACACCAAGCATTCCACACGAGACGAAGCACACGTGCCGACGCACCTATGAGCTATTTTTGGTCGTAAATTGTAGATGGCTGAGAAAGCTTCACTAAGTGGGAACGTTCTCTTATGAGACGGGCAATGAATTCGTCAGTAATTACTCCGATATTTACTATGGTAAAACCAAGGTATATAAATAGGGCCCATTACATTGTAATGGGGTTGGCATTTGGGTTAGCACAATCTTGAGCATAGTCAGGTTAGCATTTCGGTGGCATTTGTACTTGAGTTGTCAATCATTGGCGCTTGTTGTCGACTGTATTCTCTCTGTAAATCATATCATACTCATTGTAATCTGTTATCTGAAATTCCAATCACGACAGATATTCCAGTTACACTTACTCTGTATTCAGTACTCTGAATCTGAATCTCAATATTATTCTCAGAACATAGTCTGGTCTTTATTCCAGAATCTAAATTCCAGTCCAGTTTCTGATTTTCTGTCCTGTCTACTGTCTGAAATCTTCTAACACTGGAATTAGCTATCTCAAGAGATCAGCTCCAATTCCATTTTGGCGATCACGGTGGCTCGAGCTGAAGCTCGTTGATTGAAATACTCTTCTCCCAGCTGGAAGTTTTCAGCAATGGCAGTCGTGGCCGGAAGTCCACCATCTGGGTTGATCCTATTCCTGAGGAGTCAGGAAGAGAGTCTGACCCTAAGCAAGAGAAGGTGACTGACACTGAGGCTCAGGAGGAGCATAGTCAGGCTGATGAGATGCAGGACTCACAACAGTCTAGTCATTCTCGATGCAGATGGGCAGAAAGGGAAGCACGGAAAGCCAAGAGTTCTCGATCCCAGCAGAGGGATGAGGGTACCAAGGGAAGTAAAGGAAGTCATCGCACTTCTAGCCGACAGGCCAAAGAGAACACTGATATAGAGATAGAAATAGACATTGATTGGGATGCAGACACTGACAATTGCAAGAAGACTTCCAAGCACTGTTGTGAATCTAAGAAGAGAAGCGAAAGAATCAGTGGTAATCGGAATGATTACTCGTCTTCTCTGAAAATTTCTTTTCCAATATTCAAGGGGGGGTAAGAAGGATGATCCAGACATTCACATACAGGCTTTTGAGCAGTATGCTGAACTGAAAAATATTGATGAAGATGATTGGGGGGAATACTTCCCGCAAACCTTGAAGGAGGCAGCAAGGAAACGGTATTACCATTACCCCGTCTGTCATCTCAAATCCTACAACAAGTTGCTTAAATCCCTCAGACTAGAGTATTCCGACAACAGAGGGGATGAAGATATCCTCTGTGAACTAAATAAGATCAAGCAGCGGAATCTATAAGTCCAAAGTTATGTGGAAAAAATCAAGGAGCTAACTAGGCAATTAAAGGAACCACCATCCGAGAAGAGGTTGCGTGCAATGGTTTTAGAAGCAAAAAGCTTAGGGAGCAGGAGGTACCAACTCCAACCAAGAAATTCAATGATTTGGCACAATGCGCACTGAAGCTGGAACAGCAGGCCAAGAAGGAAAAGAGCCACAAAAAGAGAAGGTCCAGTAGCAGTAGCTCTACTACTGAGAGTTATGATTCCAGTGAGGTGTTCAACAACTCTAATGAACGGTCCAAGGAGAAGTTAAAGAAGGGATCTTGGACCAAGAAGATTGAAGAAATGGCTAGACAGATTGCCGAGATTAGCCACACCAGACAACCAGTTCGGAAGATGAAGACTTGGTGTTCAAAATGTAAATCCAAGAACCATATCTCCAATGATTGCCCACAATGTACTTACTGTAAGGCTTTTTTTCATTTATGGAACAATTGTGGTATCGAAATTCATCACTTTAAGAAGGGCAAAGACCTGTCAGTGGTAGCCTATACTGATCCAGTGAAAGTAGAACTTGCCAAAGTATCTCAAGAGGAGAGACCAAGTACCAGTGGTACTGGTCATGGACATGGCGGATTCCAAACGGGTATGGGCAGAGGCAGAGGTCGTGGAAACTTCCAGAGTCGGAGTATGAATTGCTACACTTGTGGGAAGTATGACCATTTTGCAGCCCAATGCCCATACCCGTTTGGAATCAGCCACTGAGGCTACTGAGGCTAAGGCACCAGAGCCAGTCCCAGTATGGGTAGTCACAAGAAGCAAGGGTGTAGTGATTGAATAAATTCCAGATACTTCAGAGACACCAATCACTACTAACAGCAGCAAGTGGGCTCAACAAAGAGAAATTTGGAAGGCCAAGGGTAAAGAGAAGGTGGTAGATGAATAGCAAGAGCAGAGAGAACTAGTGGCTAAAATCACGGAGGATTTAGCCAAGAAGCTGCCAGAGCAGCCAGAAAGTTCTGAAGCCCGAGTCATTTAGAAGATACTAGCCCAATCAACTGAGAAAGATCAGTCAATACTGGGCATACCTGAGGTCATGTTGGCTGCGGTACAAGGAATGACTGATGAACTGAGAGTTGATGGAAGGATTGGAAGCACTGCAAGAGAGGAATGGCAGTGTGAAGATAAAACCAGTTCTTCAAGCTCTGACAACCAGTCTAACCAAGAGAGAGAAGAAATCCATGTTAAAATTTTTGATAGAATTCAGAAGTTGACTGTAGAGCTGGAGGATATCAGGAAAACCTTGCCTGAAGTGGCAAACTTCATCATATAGTGCAGGAAAGCTGAGACGGAGGCCAGAACAGTAGACCTCACGGCCGTCCGAGATGATGAAGCTCCGCTCATTGAGGTGGACTACAAGGTTAGGAAGCAATGGGAACCTCTTTCAAGTGTTATCTTGGATGGAGGAGCAGGAGTCAATATAATGGGAGTTCATCTCCAGCAGAGAATGGGTATCACAAATCTAAAGCCAACACCATTTAAAGTGCGAATGGCAAATCACACAGTGGTGCAAGCTATGGGCATGATCGAAAATATGCAGATAAGAGTAGGCAGGGAAAAATTTAAAACCAGCTTCTTAGTTCCGGATGTGCAAGGGGCATATGGGATGCTCCTAGGGCACCCATGGTTGAGAACAACACATGTTGTTCATGACTATGCAAATCAAACCTTAACCATAGAAGGGGCCAGCGACAGAATTCAGATCCAGACAAACAATACTGGGAGCTGGAGAAAAGAGCTGAGGCTGAAGGAGTTATGCCATAAGTACAGAGCCAAGAAGATCGAACGAATGTTAGCATCCCTGAACATATTCCCTTTAGCAGAGATTGACTTGAATGCAATTTTACTGAATAAAGAGCAGGCCGACAAGAAGAAAAAGCAATTCCCCGACGAGTTTACTGAAATCAACAGATGGGAAAGATCAGTTTAGTTAACAGGGAGGTTGGTGGAATCAGCTGATACTGGTATGGTAGAGGAGCCAGTACGTTCTGAAGAACGCACAGTGGATCAAAATGCTGATTCAGAAATGAATGGGCCATCCTGGGATTATGCTGAAGAATCGACCAAATGAAAAGGAGGAGGGCCTAATTGGTTGCTTCCAGACGACCAAGAAGTGGAAGAATGGAACCTAGGATCGGAGGATAGTCCTAGGATGATCAAGGTCAACAAGCATCTCAACCCGGTAATGAAGGAAACGGCACGCAGGATGTTCCAGAACTACAAAGACCAGACCTGAAGGGAGTGGATCCTGAAGTATGTCAGCACCGGATACCGTTAAAGCCAGATGCTAGGCCAGTACGACTGCAAAGATACTGAATGAACCCCAACTATGCTAAGAAGGTCAAAGAGGAGATTGATAATCTTCTCAAGGCTGGGTTCATCACAGAGGCGACCAGTAGCAATTGGCTATTTCCCATAGTCGTAGTTCCCAAGAAAAACAGGAAATTGAGAGTCTGTGTTGACTATAGGAAACTCAATGCCCAAACTATCAAAGTTCCATTTCCATTGCCTTTTACTGACATGTTGCTTGATGAGATCGCAGGATATGAAATGTATAGCTTTATGGATGGTTACAGTGGCTATAACGAGTTACAAATCGCTCCTGAAGATAGAGCGAAGACCACTTTCATCACCGAGTGGGGAGCTTTCATGTATCTGGTGATGCCTTTCTGCCTATGCAATGCACCAGCTACCTTTCAGTGGTGTATGATGGAAATGTCTAATGAATTCCTTCATCGGTTCCTCGCTATCTTTATGGATGAATTTATTGTATATTCAAATGAGTAACAGCGCTTACTATTCCTAGAAATGGTTTTCAAACGCTGTCAGGAGAAGCGGATTTGTTTGAATCCATTTAAATCCGTTTTCCTAGTCTGGAAGGGATAGCTACTGGGACATGTAGTTTCCCAAAATGTAATAGAAATGGCCAACGATAAAATTCAACGTGTTCAGCAAGCTAAAGCACCTAGAAATGCTTTAGAGTTGAGATCTTTTCTAGGTTATGTTAACGTCTAGGTTTGTACATAAGTTTGCTTCTCAAGCAGTACCATTATATGAGCTTACAAAGAAGACCAGTAAGTTCAATTGGATTGCTGAATGTGAGGAGAGCTTCCAGAATCTGAAAAAAGCCATAATCAGTAAACCAGTCCTTAGGCAACCAAACCGCTATTTTCCATGTACATGTAGACGCTTCGGGATCAGCAATGAGGGCGATATTGGCTCAGCCAGACGGAAGGACTGATTATGCGGTTTATTTTACTAGTCGCAGATTCAATCAGGATGAACAAGGATATACGACTATCGAGCGAGAAGCCCTTGGAATGGTTTTCAGTGCTACAAAGTTCAGGCATTACCTGTTGGGAAATTTGTTCCATTTTTATGTGGACCATCAGGCTCTTCTGTTTTTTTATTAATAAAGTCATTATTCAAAGCAGGATGATACGTTGGATGATGTTCCTAATGGAGTTTGAATTCAGAATTTTTCATAAGCCTGGCTAGAATCACCGTGGAGCTGATTGTCTGTCAAGGAGTACGGAAGGTTATTCAGAATTACCCTTGCGGGATGAACCAGTGGACGCTGACTTATTCCAGCTAGAGGCAGGAGAATCAGTTGATCCTGAATGGTATGATGTTTATCAGTTTCTTTCTCAAGGTGCTTTTCCGGAGGACTGGAAGCAGAACCGGAAGAAAGCTTTGTTCATCAAAAGCTTGAAGTTTAATATCATCGGGGGGGTTACTCTATCGATTGGGTGTTCATGGTATACTTTGGCGTTGTGTGCCTATGGAAAGAAGAATGCAAGTGTTTTTAGAAGCACATAATGGTGAATCTGGTGGACATTTATCCAATGAAGTAACCTACAAGAAGATTCTGCAAGCTGGTCTGTGGTGGCAAAGATGTTAGAAGTTTTTGTAGAACTTGTGACATATGCCAAAGAATGGGTCGACCAACAACTACAGATATGACTCCTTTGACGCCAGTACAACCACTGGGTGTGTTCATGAAATGGGGATTAGATTTTATGGGACCTTTTAAGAAGGTTACCCCCAGGAAGAACAAGTACATAGTAATAGCTACTTGTTATGTCACTAAGTTGGTTGAAGCTAAAGCTCTTCCTGACAACACAGGCCAGTCAACTGCAAGGTTTCTATTTGAGAATATTGTCTGCCGATATGGATGTCCGATAGAGATTGTGTCAGATCAAGGAAGACATTTTATCAATGACACTATGGAAATTCTATTGGATATGCTTTCAGTCAAGCATCGGAAATCTACTCCTTATTATCCCAAATGCAATGGGCAGGTTGAAAGTAGTAACAAGACAATCAAGACTATTCTCACTAAGGTTGTGCACAAGAAACTAGACCAGTGGGATTTGAAACTCCAGACTGCTCTATGGGCATATAGGACAACTTACAAGGTCACTACTCGGTTGACACCATTCAGAATGGTGTATGGCACTAAAGTTGTGGTTCCTGTGGAGTTTGTTATCCCAAGTCTGAGAATGGCTATGAAGTATGTCTGAGATTTCAACCACAATCTAAAAAAGCGCCTAGATGAACTTATGCAGTCAGATGAACTCGAGCAATGGGCTATGCTGGAACAAGAAATTGTTCAGCAACGAAGGAAGCACTGGCATGATCACTGAATTAAGGTTCGGAAATTTTAGAAAGGAGATTTGGTGCTTCTCTATCAATTTAGACTGGGTCCAAAGAAGCCAAACCTGAAAATTGCCTGGGTAGGACCATTTGAGGTAGACTAGGTCTTCTCCAATGGTACATTAAGACTGAAAGATTTATCTGGATTATTGTTTCCAGGAGTATATAATGGTGCAAAGATCAAGCTTTACTATTCAGAAGCTAGAGAGAGTGGGCATGAACAAGGTACTAGGGAATTGGGAACTGCAGATCAAGAGATACCAGAATCGGATATTTTTGGGCTTTTTCATGTGCAACCAGTTCCAATTTCAGAACCACTACCAGTGGAACCAAACCAGACTGATCTTAGAATTAGTACCAGTATGATCAAAACAGACTGGAAACCAGTCCAATATCAGTGGGGACAGTAGTAATCATTCCAAGGATGGGTATAAGTCTTGTCCAATGCATGTCTTCCATGACAGCAACGATACACACAAGTTTAGGAGCGGCAAGTGGTGGAGCTTTTATGGTGCGAACATGTATAACAGTCAGGAGAGTCGGCATTTTTCCTCACAAATCCCCTGCGCGACAATTTCCTCCCATTATTCATTCGCCATCGCTAAGCTCTAAAGTTTATTCGCTACAGCCGCAAACCTCATCCTCTAAAGAGACAGTCGACTGTTGACTAGCTATGCCAGCGACACCTGGGTACGGCTTTGACGCATCAAGTAAGTCTCCTTCTCCTTCGCCAGTTTCGTCATCTTCACATTGTATGGGTAGGAAGAAGCACTTAGACAAGATGCAGGAGTCTCTTGAGGAAACCCAAGCCATCATTAGTACTGAAAAGGCAAGCCTTCCCATCATTCCGTACAGTAAGATTCAGCGCTATGTATTCACCGACCAAGAAATGGCATTGCTACAACTATGGGATCTACGAGTTGTTCTACAAGCCACAAGAATCGCTTTTGACGCAAACGTCATAAAGTAGGTTCTTGATTCTTTCGATGCTGAAGATGGCAGTGCCATAGTGAATGGTCAAAAGGTGTCGGCTACACCAGAAGACATAGCTTTTGCATTCCGGATGCCCAATGAGCCCAAGCCGTCTGTGGCGACCCCACAACAGATAAGTATATTCCTAAAGGAGGATGAAGCAGCTAAGCGCAAGCGCAAGGCCAGTGGTCAAGGGATTCTAGTAGCAGGACTGGAAGCTTCTACTGCTTACAAGTTTGTGGCCGAAGCAGTAAGCCTTAAAAATAATCCAACATTTGTATCTGAGAAAGTCTTTGCTAAGACTACGCTGACGAAAAGCAGTGCCCTTCTAAAGTAGATAGAAAGTCAGGTTAAAACTATGACTACTGAAAAGGCTATAGTTAGCCAACCTGATAAACAACCTGTTCAGAATAATGTGGATAACCAGTCAGTAGGACATAGTACAGTTGCTACTGGTACTGACAAAGATCAGGCGAAAGCAGCTTTTTTTGAGAAGGTAGTAGAACAGTCGGCTGTGGATAAAGAACAACTGGACAAGGGTAAGGGTCAACTGGACAAAGGCAAAGGCCCAGCTTCTTCAACTTTACCGGGTGGTGTCTCTATTCCAAATAATGAACAAATTTTACACCTGGTAAAGAAGGACGGGTTGCAGCAGATGCAGACCCATCCACTGAAAGGGCGTCTTCTTCTACAGAAAGATGATTATGCAATCTTACCTTATATGGCTCCAGTGACAGTATATGAGCCTACTAATTTTGACCCAACTACAGTAAAGGAGGGATGTTCAGTCCTCATCCAGTCTTCTTGGAATACTATTGTCAACTGTATGGGACAAAGGTTGGATGTTGGAGGGTCAGAAAATGAATTGAAAAAGGCCAAAAGTTGACTTGAGGGAAGCTGAAGACGAGATTCAAAAGCTCAAGATAGCACAAGATGAGCAGAATAAGTGCCATAGGCTACTTGAAGCTCATTCAGATAGGGCTATTGAGCTATTAAACAAAAAGCTAGCTAAGGTGGAGTTTGAGATACTGATCATCAAGGAACAAAGGAATGAAGCGCTGAGAGCTGCAGAACGGACTGAAATGATGCTGAAAATGAAGAGAGTTGACTTCAACTCCTTGTTTATTAGCCACACCGCTCTGAAGGCTTCCCTCACTGACTAACAGCCTGGCTGAAATTTTGAACCCAGCAGGCAATGATGTCTTTGATCTGGAAAATTTGAAGTCTTTGATCTGGAAAATTTGAAGTCTTTGATGGAGACTATGGGAGTGATGTGCAAGACAAAGCGACTGAGTATAATAACGCTTTGATGAATCAAGCAATACTGGATTATATTGAGCATCAAAATTCCCTGAATGAAGGAGAAGAAGATAAGGACGAAGGAGCTAATAAGGAGAGGATGACCAAGAAGAAGGGCATACTAATGATGATGATGATGCCCCACTCCATCTCCACCTCCAGGATCTAGTACTGGTGGCATAGGGCCAACTGAAGGAGATCAATCACAGCCAGGCCAGCATGAAGGCCAGCAACAGTCGGGTAATCCGTTAAAGAATATGTCCATTGTGCTATGGGCAGCCGGACACTGACTATACTATGTTATAAATATACTTTGGATAATAGTTCAAAGAGAAGAAGAGAAGAGCAGCACGTTGAATGGCTGCTGCAAGGTAACGATTGTGTGTGTGTGTGTGTCTCGATGTGTGTTGGTGTGTGTGCGTAGTCTTCTTTTCTACCTTCTCAATCATCTGTGCACTCTACAAAGTGGTATCAGAGCTCAGTTTAAGGAGCTACAATCAATACACAGGTTTCCACAGCTCTGGAGAATAGCAAAAAAGAGAGGTTTTTTGGTCATAACTCCCTCACCCAAACTTGGAATACAGTGATCCAGGAGTCTATCTTTATGTTTTTGGGCATTCCGGACGCATTGGCGTACTCAGATTTTCCAAAATCTGCAATTTTCTGCAACAAACAGCCAGTTCACACAAGCATAGAAGATGTGCAGTTTTGCACTCGGCTGTAGATTTACACGTTAGAGGTGAAGAATTCAGCATTTACACAGGTTTTGGAGAGCGACATAGGGCTTTTGCATCATGATATTGTGTTATCGAAGATTATGTTTGGTTGTTATAGGTCCGTTATGCACAGCCGCCTATGTAAGAAAGGTTGTGGGAAGAAGTTGAGGCGGTTATATTGTCAGATTGAGTACTTTGTGGTTATGTATGGATATGCGGTTAATGTATTTTGGAAAACTGTAGTCTTTATGAGGGTTGAGTAAGGTTTTTTGAAGCCTTGCCTTGGGAGCTTTGGTACCTTGGCAAGGTGGATTAGGTATTGGAGCGAACCCCCGACTGGCCCCGCGAAAGACCTCATATGTCGTTTACGACTATGGGAAGAAGGTGGATGTATGGATATGTGGTACAGGACAACGTATGGATTGCATTTGCATACAGGTCCATGTGGACATTGTTTTAGAGTATTTATGCATAGTATTGAGTCAGTCTGTGGCAAAGTGAGGCAGTGGATTTTCCCTTGGCAGTGAGAGATTTTCTATCAGTGTTTATGAGCACTTTGGTTGAGATTGTCACTTGAGATATTGTCCAAATACAAACGAAACTCTACCGAAATTTTTTCAAAATCCTTTGGAAGAAATTGAGAGAGTAAAGATGACAAAAAGTTCAACTCAAGTCACACAGATTGCTGGAGAGAAGCTAACTAGAGAAAACTATAGCATATGGTCTTATAGGATGGAGAACTTTATCATGGGCAAAGGTTTATGCGATTATATTATAGGTGAACAAGAGTGTCCCGAGGTTGGTTTGGAACCAAATAGAGAGAATGTTGAAGCACATAAAACATGGCAAGCACGAGTAGAAGCTTACAAGAAGTGGATCGAGAATTCAAGGAAAGTGATGCATTGGATTTCACTATGCATTAGTGACTTCTTTATACCACATGTGAAGAAGGCTCAATCTCCAAAGGAAGCATGGGAGATACTAGCAAGAATCAACAGCTCCAATACAGAACCACGAAAAGTTCACTTGAAGCAAAGGTTACATTGTGTATGGCAAGGAAATAGATCCATATCAGATTATGTGACAGACATAAAGCAAATATAGGAAGATCTTGCGAGCATTAATGTTGAATTTCCAGATGATGACTTAGTTTCAGTGACATTGAATGGTTTGGGACCGGAATACAAGTCATTGAATACATCTATATCTGTTTGAGGACACATGCCTGATTTTGAAGAGTTAGTAAACCTTTGTTTGCAAGAAGAGGTGAAGTTAGGCAAGTCAGGTCCTTCTACATCAAATAACTATTCCAGAGATCAGGTTTTTTACTCTAGAGGTCGTGGAAACAATAGAGGTGTAAGAGGAAACTAGGGTCGTGGAAACAATGCTGGAAGAGGTCAATGGCAAAACCAACAAAGTCAAAGTTACAATGATTATAGCCAAAGAGGCAAGGGGAGAGCCCGAACTCGTGGACGTGGAGGTGGGCAATTTGTACATCCTCAAAGAGATGGATATTGTAACAGATGTGGCATTTATGGTCACTTCCAAAGAGAATGTTACACAAGGCTAAATCAAAACCGTGATCGTGGTGGAAGAGGCCGAGGTTATGGCAGACATGGAGGAAACTTTGCTGGATACAATCCTCATGATCAAAATATATATGACAATAGATTGAGTGGACATTTATTTCCTATGGAGTATGTTGCTGGAAGCATGGTGGAACCACATCATACAAATGATTGGTATTTAGATAGTGGTGCCACAAATCATATGACATATCATGGTGAATGGTTTGACAGAAAAGAGAAGTTAGAAGAGGATGAGTTTGTCGCTACAGGTGATGATACTATGCATCGGATTACACATGTTGGTTCAGTTCCATTGCTAGAAAAAGACGGGACATGCAACACATTGGGAGATGTTCTATATGTACCTTCAATCACAAAGAATTTAGCATCAGTTGGACAAATGACAGATCAAGGGTTGCAAGTCCGTTTTAATCGTTATGGCTGCTTCATAGAAGAGTTTCACAAAGGCCTCTCACAATCTTTGTATGGCCTCTCTATCATTGGTCAAGTCCAATCTCCAACATAAGAACCAGACGGTGGATTTTTTAGTCTCAAATCAGAATCAGATAGGGGAATTTTTCAGAAATTTTGGAATCTTGCCAAAATTCAAGAAAGGAGGAAGGATGTAGACGGTTGAGACAACTTCACTAAGTGGAAACGTTCTCTTATGAGACGGGCAATGAATTTGTCAGTAATTACTCCGGTAATTACTATGGTAAACCCAAGGTATATAAATAGGGCCCATTACATTATAATCGGGTTGACATTTGGATTAGCACAATTTTGAGCATAGTCGGGTTAGCATTTCAGCGGCATTTGTACTTGAGTTGTCAATCATTGGCGGTTGTTGTCAGTTGTATTCTCTCTGTAAATCATATCATACTCAATGTAATCTTTTATCTAAAATTCTAATCACGACAGATATTCCAGTTACACTTACTCTGTATTCAGTACTTTGAATCTGAATCTGAATATTATTTTCAAAACATAGTTTGGTCTTTATTCTACTATCTAAATTCCAGTTCAGTTTCTGATTTTATGTCCAGTTTACTGTCTGAAATCTTCTAACGCTAGTAGCTAAAATCTTCTAACACTGGAATTAGCTATCTCAAGAGATCAGCTCCAATTCCATAAATGTATCAAACGATGTCTATTTTCCGGGTGCAAGTAGTCATTAGAATCATGGCAACATAAGCTACGTATAGGCACTCATAGATTTCGGTTTTGGGCACTTCACAAATCTATTTTGTCTTTATACGCATCCATTGCAGATGGGTTTTGAGTGAGGATTTTGAGTGTAGAGTCTTTGGAACAGGTGTATCCTAGTGATGGGATGGTGTTCCTTAAGTTTCGTATGATTCTAGCATGGTGTGATGGGTTTCCTTCCGTTGTGTGTATGTGGATAGGTGGTGGAGCTGAGAGCAGTGAGATTGTAGATTGTGGTTTAGTTGTCCTTATTGAGTGTTGTATGTGTAGGATTGTCTCAGTCCAACAAGCTAAAGAGATTTCCTCCGTGTGCCTATCATGTCATTTGTGTCCACGAATGACATTATGTTGATCTAGGTTGTGTTGCATAAACTTTATAGGTGGTATGATTCTCTCCCGCAACATTGGCACCGTTGGTGGAGATACAAGGACTTAGGTAGGTATTCCTACTAACACTCGTGTGATGGCTGCTTGCTTTAGTTTCAACTAAAGAAAGAATTTGTCTTAAGTGGATTTGGAAGAGGTTATTCCAAGATCTAGTGGATAGCCGAGAAGCGTGTGTTTTGCCGAGGGTCTGTGACAAGGTAGATTTAGTTAGGATTTGTAGATTAGAGTACTTGTTGTGGTGGTTGAGTGATTTGTGAGGTGATAAAAGCGTTTCCTAATCCATGTGTGGCATTGAAGCGTTTTTCTATTTATAGTAGCTTTAGGTAAGTGATCTGATTTTGATCTAGGGCTATCTGAGCTTACCAGGCTGTTAAGCACAACAAGACAAGCTTACATACCAAATTTGGGCCAATTTTGAGCAGGTAGACATCATACGCTTATGATGTCTCAAGGCCATATCTGAAAGTCAAATTTCACTTTTGACCACATAGGGGGGTTGGGAAATGATGTGTTAAGCTTGCTTGCAAAATTTTAACTGACTTAGATCCATACTTTTTCACTAGAATTTTACAGATACAAGAAGGTAAAGGTGAAAAAGTGTTGATTTTGAGAAATTTTGACATCCAAAATTTGTTGTGATCGCTTAATCTTCTTGTATGCATCAAGGAGTACCTTGGGTAGAAATATAAGTGAAAGTTGCTGAGAGTTTCCCAAGTGATAAAGATCCTCTGGAGTAAAAATCACTTGATTCGGCCACAGTAGACATCATACACGTATGATGTCTCTAGCCCTAATTTGGAGGTGAAAACTCACATTGAGATTCTAGAAGTGTTAAGCACTCCACATTTGTCATGATACAAGCAAAAATCCTTCATCCTAAAACTGGTTTCAGTGTTTTTTCAAGTGCAGTTCACCAAAATTTCTCTAACTTTTGATAGTCAACTCCAAATTGAGTTTGGTGTAGCTAGGCAGAAAGCTTGTGATCAATAGGAATGAAATTTGATAGGATTTCTAATTTTAAACTTTTAGGGTACCCAGAACCAGTATCCAAAGGTCAAAAGACCACCCAGACTTGACTTTTAGGGACTTGACAAAGGGCCAAAGGTGCTTAGTAAGGACTATCTGGAGAGTATTGAGTGGGCCTGGTGTTAAGAAAGCTAAGATCATGAGTATGGAAATAAAATCTACCAATCCTTTTGTACATATGACCAGAGGTATGTCAAGCCAAGCTAGAAGTGCTGAAATGCTAATCTATCCACATTTTGACACAAGCCTAGTACATTGTCACCATTGATGTACCCAGATGCAACCATAGAACATGACTTTTATAGAGATGGAATGACGGTTACAATAGGATCATATGTACCATCACCAACCCCTATAACTTACTCCTATCCAAATCAGAGCAGAACCTTGAGAATATATAATACTGAGAGTGAGAGTGACACATCTTCTTAGAGGAGTGATTTCCCATGAACTCAAACCACAATAAAGTCAGAGTTATGTAGTGAGAAAATGAAGCTTATAGAAGGATTAGCTCAGAGACTTGCTCCTCTAGTCCAATCTGACCTCCAAGAACCTCTATGGTGCAAAATTGAGAGAAAATGAACAAACCATATGAGAGAAGAGTGTTACTATAGCATGGAAAATTCTAGGGATAGGTATGTACAACCTGTTCCAGTAGCATCTCCTCCACCTAGATACGTTACGAAGAATGTGTCAGGTCTAGTAGGAGTGTCAAGGTCACAGTTTGTCTTAGGACAACAATCTACACTGCCAAGTGCTAGATTGCCTATAGAAATGAGATATACGCGATGATGGAATCATCCAAAAAACAAGCGCTAGTACCAGCAAAAATGTATTATAACATCCAAAGAGGGTACTACCCTTTGAAGCAACAAAAGATGAGAGAAAAAAATGGAGTGGTGAGGCCGGTACAACCTCCACCTCCTGCGTTTTGACCTAAATAAAGAAGGTATGAGATGGAAAAAAGGACATTGCGATTCATTGTGAACAGAGGTTTAGCTAGGTCAGAGCTTGTTTACAGCCAAGAGGAATTGCAAGAAGAAGCTCCTCAACCAGAGATAGATTATCACAAAGTCCATGACAACCACTTGGTCAAACAATGTCCTCAGACGGAGATCACTCCAGCAAATGCCTATTGCTTTGAATGTGGTGTCATTCACTTGATCCCCGACTGTCCAAAAAACCCAAACCGAATCAGAAAGATCATGACAAATGTCCCAGAAATTGTTCAGCTACCCAGTAGCTTGGAAAATGAAAACATCGTACCAGTTCAGGTAGTTACAAGAGCGCAAGCTCAAAAGGAATCTCATGAGAAGCTAGAGACATAGAAAATAAAAAGGAAGGCAAGTCCAAAGACGGGTGAGCCAAAGATCAACACATCTAGTCAAGAAACCAAGAGCAATCGGAATAGCTGGGAAGCTAAAAAGGCCAAGACGAAAGCACATAGGGAAAACAAATGACTGAAATCGAGGAAGGGATCAAAGAGCTGGAAATGTCTCAGCTAAACACTAGGCCAGTGCCATTAAACAAGGTAGGCAAGTACTATGAGGGAGAATATGGGAACACCACTCTTCTTATGGAATTCCAAGGTATAAAAACCATGGCAATCCTTGACAGTGGAGCTCGTGGGTTGCCATCGCAACAAAAGAGGTCTGGAAAAAATGGGAAAAATCAGAGATGAGGGCTACTATGATGAAATTGCATCTTATAGACGGAGACAGGAAAATGTCCATAGAACTGTTAGAAAAAGCAGTTGTTACTTCTTGTGGCATTGAATATGAGAAAACATTTGCTATTGTTGACTTTGGCAAGAAGAACAACTATGATATCATTCTATGAAGACCATTCATGCGACAATTGAAAATGGTCCAAGATTGGGGATATGACTATATCTACCTGAGACATATGGAAACCACGACAATGATAAATTTGAAGGACCATAGTTACAAGGATGTGACTAGAACACCTATGGAGGAGTTTGAGTCCGCTATTGTAGTAGGATCAGAACTTTCACCATGGTTGCGTAAGCCTAAAGAACTGTGGATGTGTGGAGCTTTGCAACGTGGAAGCTTAAAGTGAGAGAAATACATCCTAGAAAGGGTAATTGAAGATAAGGATTACATCCCAAAACCCTTCCCTAAGAAAGATTTAGAGCCACTTGAATGGGAATACATCTTGGCTACTCTTGATGCGTGCGCTATTCAAGACGATCCAGCAATGAAGTTTTGTGATGAAAATGGTTTAAATGTCATTCCTTACTTTGCAGTGAGTGTCATCCAAGAAAACAAATAAAAAGAAGAAGACGAGTTCTATGACTTAGTAGAACACTTGGAGCTTCGAGAAGATGCAAACAACGGAAATTTGGATGACCCAACAGGTGACAAGAATGAAACTTTAACTTGTGCGTAATTTTATGATTGTCCAGATCAAAGACCCAGGAAAAAATGTCATCGCTACAAAAATGAATTGTATCAAAAGTGGATTCCAAAATCCTTGATGGAAATGCAATTTCAACAAGCTCCCATACATGAAGAAAAGACTAAGCCAAGAAGAACATATCCATGTCAACGAGCTACTAACTCTCTAATCAAGTGGAGACTAAATTCTCTCGGAAAAAACAATCCAAGAGCATACAAACAACAACTTTTTATAACCAGTCAAACCACAAAGGGAAAGTGCTGGAATGCAACCTTGCTGAGGATAGCAACAATAATGATGATTCTTATGACATCCCCTACCAGGTACTTAGGTCATAACGATCACTAGCAGCTTTCATGACAACCAAAGACGGCCAAAACCAAAGAATAGCCAGTCAAAACCAAAAAGTATTGACAAAATTTAGATAGCAAAGAGCTAGATTGGCCAAAAGTAGGTATGGATCAAGAAGACAAATATCTTTGATGAAAAATCAAAAGATCCAACGCCAAAAGGAAAACAGTTAAAGTCTGTAAGAACGGCTAAGCAAATCCCAAAGTTGCAAGCTTTTGCAACTCGGATTTGGGTTCAAAGAAGTTGACTCGAGCACAAGGAGATCAAGAGTTCATTTGGATTCCAAAACGGTTAAATTGTCAACTCTCAAAGTCTCAATCTCGTTGCCAACCAAGCATACAAGAGCTGAAGCAAAGACCGTTGTAGACTCACACAAAGGCAAGGTGGATCCCAAAGAATCTTCAAATACAATTGAAGCAGGGACAAGTATGGGTTCCCAAATGAGCAACATCATTAGGTGAAATTTGGACTCACAAAGGGGCCCTTTAAGGAGTTTGACTTTGCCTTTCTCTACCAAAAGGGACGCATGGATAAATGTTTGCAAACAAAATCCAAAGTTGGTGGCGGTTTGATAGCTACAATGTCCTCTTCAAGCTCTATCTACTTATATATAGCACGCCATGAGATTCCTCATATTTTAGAAGATTGTTTTTTTTAATTAACCTATGATGTGACAACTGTGTCGGAATCTAAGTGAATAAAAAAAAGAATATTCTAAAATATGAGGAATCTCATGGCGTGCTATATGTCAGTAGATAGAGCTTGAAGAGGACATTCTAACTGTCAAACCTCCGCAAACTTTGGAGTTTGTTTGCAAAAATTTATCCATGCGCCCGTTTTGGTAGAGAGAGGTAAAGTCAAACTCCTAAAGGGACCCTTTGTGAGTCCAAATTTCACCTAATGCAACAAAACAACCAATAATCACGAAGCAGTGGGTCCCAACTGTAACCAATAAAATTACTGTGAGGACTGCACCACTGCTTGAATTCTTTCAATTCCTCCTATGGTTACACTACAGTTAGAATAACCCACTACTAAGGAACAATGCCAAATACAACAACCAACCACAAGGCTAAAATGGATCCCAAAGGAACATCAACATGGCATGTTTGATGTTTGGAGGGCATGGGGGGGGGGGGGGGGGGGGGGGGGGGGGGGAGGTCATATTTGTAGCCACAACTCAAGTAAAATCACTGCACTTTCGCATGGTCCAATAGGAAATACAATGTACAAACGTATTGCTGATAAGTTGATCATTTCTTACTTGTCAGAGTGTTCTTTGTTATCCTCATTAAAAGGAGGATTGTTGTGTGATGTTGAATTAGGTTGAGCAATCAATTTTGGCCGCCTCTAATAATCTTTATTGATTTAGCATGTCTTTTCCCCTTTGTATTGAGGCTTATCTTCAACAAAAACTACACAAGTTGATCATCTCTCTCTCTCTCTCTCTCTCTCTCTCTCTCTCTCTCTCTCTCTCTCTCTCTCTCTCTCTCTCTCTTCATGTTGCTTTGGGGTAACAAAAATGCTCTCCCGTGATAACATCTCTCGCTTTGGGAAAACAAAAACAATGTGAGGAAAAATTCCACAGGTTAGACTATCTTGCTACAAGTGTTGGATCCCAATAGTTTTATAAATCCCCTTTGTAATGACGATCAAATTCCCTTTGTAATGCCAATGATGTCTACAGTCTTTATCCAATTGTATAGATTATGTATAGATTTATTAGTTGGCCGGGATGCAATGCGTTTCCACTTTGTAATTATGATGAGTAGAACTCAATTAAAACCCCATGTACATTTTGAGCTAAGGTGACTAAAGTATAAAGCTCACCTTAGAACCATTTTTGAATAACATTTGAATAACTAATTCTGTGTCGTACGAGTCTGAGAGAGAGAAAGAGAGAGAGTGTGTGATCTTATCCTCTTCGCTACGCGCATCTCCCTCACCGAATTTACGAAGCGACCACACCATCGCGGTAGCTCTCCAAGAGCTATGCACACACGCCGCGCATTCGCATCTTCTAGCTATTCGCAAGCTATCTTCCCACGAGCTTGTTTTGCTTGTAAGTAGCACAAACGGTGTCTATTTTCAACAATCAAGTACTTTATGGAACGAGGGCGAGATTAGCTACGCATAGATGTTCATAGACTTAAGAGGTTTCGCACACTTTTAGGTTATGACATGTGAGTCTATCGCGACTGTATTTGAGATAGCTAGGGTTATAATCTAGTGAGATTGGACTTATAGGTAAGTGTATCCTAGTGAGGTGATGGTGCCTAGCAATTTTGAAGCAATTCTGAGTTCATTTGATGTCTAAACGGTGTTATGAGCGTTTAGGGATAGAGTGGGTTGAAGTTAACAAGGATTAGTGATTGATGCATCATAGAAGTGCGTATGTGTAGGTTGTTATCAGCCTGACAAGCTAACGAGATTGCCTCCGTGCACCTACGGGTTAGTCGTGTCACCAGATGACAAGTATATTGTCCGTGTCGTGCTTGTGAGCATGAATAGGAGAGTAGTTAGCCCTAAAACATGGGCGCCGCTGTCGGGGACACAAGACCTTAAGTAGGGAGATCCACATCACTCGTGTGATGGTTATATTACTTTAGTTTCGACTATAGAGAGCTTAAATTTTAAGAGAATATCTAGGAGAGGATATCCTGAGATCTAGTGGATAGGCAGGAAGCCTGTGATTTGCCGAGGGTCTACGACTAGTTAGAGTTAGTTAGGTAGCATAAGGTGGAGTTAGGATTTATGGTTTTGAGTTCTAAGTGATGTTTGTGTGCGAATAGTGTAGAAAAACACTGTAAAAATGCAAAATAAACAAAGAGAAGAAACAACGAGGTTGTTTGCTTGCCTTGAAAGAAAAACCCAAATCGTCCACTCTTCAAGGGTGTGAATAGTGTAGGCATTTGGATTTGTGATCCAGCGCTTGAAAAAACGCTAAAATTGCGACAAAACCAACCAAAAGAAATAAGGGAATGCCAAAAGAAAACACTAGGTAAACCTAAAGAGGCCAAGAAGAGATATAGACACTAGCCTTGGGTAAGCTGATTGTGTCATGTTGTACAATTGTTGTTCACAAGTTTCAGTTTGAATTGTCAAATCAAATTTGTATCATTTTAGTGCATTTGAACTGTGAAATTCCCATAGAAGAGAAAAACTGACAAGTGCTTGGGTCTAAAGTCAAAAGGAGTCCAAATTGCATGAAACTTGAGGGATAGTCTTCTGATAGCATAAGGAACCCATCTGGCTGAAAACAGTAGGAAAATCACTTCTCAGATAGCCTCCGGTGAGTCTATCGCGATAGACTCAGTTTTTTGAGCTGTGGACCTCATCTTTCAAAACCCTCATAGGGTTAGCTTGAGCTTGACTTAAATAGCACACACACAAAATTTCAAGGTGTTTGGATCACTAAAAGTGAGTCTAAGACCCAGACAAAGAATCAGGCTCTGATAAACACTAAAATTGGTATAAAACCCAGACCAAGTGTCCAAATTGCATGAAACTTGACAAATAGACTCAAGAGAGTAAGGGGGACCCAAGGGTGAAGTCACAATTTTGATTTGAGCCAAATTGTAAAATCTGCCAGTCTATCGCGATAGACTCATGATCTATTGATTTTGGCATTTTTTGAAAATTGTGACTACGCAGCAAGGATAAGCTCTTCACCTAGATCCCAACCATCATTTCAAATCTGAAATTTGACTACCATAAGACCCTGATACATCTAGTGGGGAGAAACGCAAAATTGCTCAGAGTGACCAGTGTCATAGAAAATTGATATTTGTTGTACATAATTGAAAAATTTATTCAACGATTCAAAGACAACCCTTGTGAACATACTAACCATACATGTGTAGATTCCAGAAGGAGATCTTTGAGTCTCTTATGTATTTAAGGTCAGGGGCCTTTTTTAAGTGAGGAGCTAAAAGTGTCAAAAGTCAAGTAAGCACCACGTCCACTGGGGAGAGTGTAACTCAGGCAAGGCTAGATCCATTTGCACGGATCATTGAGGACGGTAGTGATATTGACACTTCATCAGATAAGTCCTTCATGATGGGGACTCAACTGCAAGAGGTTTCTTTGGTAAAGGACCAATGCTAGGAGGAAGTACCTCCCAAAACCCTTTGAACGATGCCAAGTTCACTATCATATTCTTAGAAGGAACAAACTCTAGGGGAGCCTTAGTTTATTGTGACTATCGGGGATGCAAGTGTATTTGTATAGAAGAAAGACCGTCTCAGAGACCGGAGATAATTCAAGTCTATGATGATGGAGATAGATTTCAAGATGAAAAGGGGAACCACTATCTGATAGTTAGCAATCCTCAGGATTACAATAGATATGAAGATAATGTGGCAAAAGAAAAAATGGTCTCAGAAACTCAAGAACCGCCTCCAAAACTGATCGATCTGGAGCTCCTTTTATGTATGATAAAAAAACAAACAAGGTCTTTACCTATAATGAGAATGTGGGAATTTACAAGCATGAGAGTGAGGCAGTAGTCTCTTATTTTCGATGCAAAGAACCCTACCCAAATGAATTAAGCAAAGACAAGGTTATTTACTTATTCTCTTATGAAATTGTTACGGGGAAGGATATCATTTTTGTTGATAGGTACTGGCGAGAATACAAACGAATCCTCCCAGAGGATGTAGAAAAGACAACAGGTCCAGAAACATCAACATATGCTCCCAAAGAAGTACCAAGGTCCACCTATACCCCTAGCAAGTCAACAAATCCATTTTCAGAAGAGTACGAGACAACATCACACTCTAACCGACAATAGACTTTCAACTACCAGAACCAACAAGCAACCCAACCATCATTGCAGGCATGGCTTCAACAAAGTGCGACATTAGAACAAAACCGAAACATAGATGGTTATCCAGCTGCAAAGAGGGCTAAGAGATTTACAAGAACCACCACTCTATTCACAATATCAAGGTGAGAGTAATCAAAAAACTCAAGAGTCGGCACAGCCTGGAAGACAATCCATAGAATAGGTTCGAAGAGATGAACCACCTCTTGCAAAAACCATCAGAAATTATGGCTTAGCGTCACCTCTGGGAGAGGAAACCTCCCACTACCGAAGGCCAGAGGAGCTATATCGAGTAGGACGAGGAGAACCAATGATGAGATTTGTAGACCATCGTAGAATTAGACCTTCTCAGGTGCAACAATGGGTAAACAAGAAATACACGGGAAACAGAGACCCTAGGGATCATGTACTAACCTTTGTGCGTGTAATTAGAGTTGAAGAAGTGTTGGACTTCCCTACTTAATTTGCAGGGTTTGGGCTTACTCTAGAGGAGGATGCCGCTACTTGGTTTGACTCTATGGAGCGTGGAGATTTTGAGTCTATGGAGGAGGTTTTTGACGAGTTTATTGAGGAATTCTCACAAAGGGGGATATCTCATAATACAGTCTCGCAAATCCATAAATTCAAACAGAAAGAAAAGGAGTCTGTGCGAAAAGCAGCCCTACGACTAAAAAGACATGTGAAGTTATGTCCTCTGGTAGAACTGCCAACTCAGTCTAGACTTATGCTTGTATTTATTCAAGCACTAAGGAACGCAGATCTCCAGAAGGACTTACATATGAAGAGGAGCACGACGTTAAATGAGTTAACTAAGGAAGCTCTTTACCTTGTAGACAATTGGACGATCTACAAGGAGGGTGAATTCAATGATCTTGATTACGATTCATCCTCACAACAAAGTGGAAGAAAGTCCGCTAAGACAGCACCGAAAGGAGAAGTAGTTGTAAGCCACGAGCAGCTTGTAGAGGAAGTGCTAAAAAAAATTAATATGTATGCCAAGCCTCAGGCTAAGCAGCCAAAGTGGTGTGCTATTGAACAAAAATGGATAAACCATGTGACGGAGGAATGTTATTATAACAAGGAATATGTGAGAGAGCGACCATATGCTCCCCAAGTTCACGCAACATCTCCTAAACTTCCACCAATGCATAGGTATCAAGCAGGCAACCTACTCGAACCTGTAGGTGTTGAAAGACCACAACTAGTATTGGGGCAGCAACCACTCCTACCAGGAGTAAGACCGGTAGGCATAAGATACGCACCAACGGTAAACAAACCAGAAGAGAAGGCTTTGGTACCTATGCATGCATATTACGATGATTCCAATGGATATGCAGCAAATCCTATCTACTATACACCGAAAGAACCCCCAACGCCAGAACCTTGGAGCATGACTAGAAGTACAGGACCACCAACAGATGCACAGGTAGTAGGAGAAGGAAGATACAGCTTGGATGAACGAACACTGTTGTTCATAGCTAACGGAGGCATGGCCGGACAGAGACATGCATACCAACAAAGAGGAGCCCAATGAGTACCTCAACAGCCTAAGGGACCCTGCTACAAGTGTGGTGGAGACCATTGGCTAAGAGACTATCCTCATGATGAAATCATTAGAGTCAATGCATATTGCACCGAGTGTGGAATTACTCACTTGATTCCTAATTGCCCTAAGAACCCGAGCAAAGGAGAAAAAATTACTTTGAACATGCTGGAAGCAGTGCCTTCTAGTGGAGAGTCAAAAATGAGACAATAATACCTATTCAGGCAGTGACACAAGCACAAGCTCAAAGAATGACAAACGAACCCATAATTGAAGAGCTAAAGACCGATACCCGAAGCACTTAGAAAGCTAGAAAGGTTCGTATAAAAGCCAGGAGAGAACGAGAGCAAACGACTCTATCCGAGGAGTTAAAACACACAAAAGATAGATTGCAACGGTTAGAGGATTTAACTAGTTTAAGCTCACACACTGCAACAACAATAGGGCCCAAGGAAGTAAAGAAACCCCGAAGCACAGGATCAGGAGGATCAGTGCTGATAGAAAAAGTAAATGAGCAGCTGGATGCACTTTTAAAAGCATACGAAGCCAAACTCAAAAACAACCAACCCCAAGAGCAAAGATGGATGAATTATCCATATGCGAAAATAGAAAAACAGAGATTGGAAATGTGTCAAAAGATGATTGAAACAGCCCAATCCTTAATACAAAATCCGCTTGGTAAACCTGCAAGTTGGCACGAGGTACCAACACCAACCCCTATCAAACCTACTTTGGAGAAACAAGTAGACACGAAGGAGAGACTCATGACTGCCTCTGAGTCTAGGATAGAACCTATCATAGTGCCAAATACAACAGATGAGACAATTGATGGTTTCCAGCCTAAACATTGGTAGAAATGGATAAGGATTGTAACAGTTTAGATGACCTGTGGAAGCAAATCCGGGAAGCAAATGAAGCTAACAAGGTGAACCACCAAATAAATAGCACAAGAAAGGAAAAAAATGAGATCTTACTTCCCATTGAAGAGTTTTAAGCAAGATCACAAATGAACTTTGATATGCATTTACACGGGGGAGACCAGGGTTCAATTAGTTCGGGGCACAACCAACCAGACTCGCTAAAAACTCTATCCTCATACCTAGAGGAGTATGAAGCTAAGTCTGGGGTGAGAGCAATCCCATCTCAAAGACTTTCTTCCAACAGAGTGACATTAGGCAAAATTTGGACTCACAAAGGGCCCCTTTAAGGAGTTTGACTTACCTCTCTCTACCAAAACGGGCGCATGGATAAATTTTTGCAAACAAACTCCAAAGTAGGCGGAGGTTTGACAGCTAGAATGTCCTCTTCAAGCTCTATCTATTGATATATAGCACGCCATGAGATTCCTCATATTTTAGAAGATTCTCTTTTTGATTCACTTAGATTCCGACAGAGTTGTCACATCATAGGTGAATCAAAAAAGAATCTTCTAAAATATGACGAATCTCATGGCGTGCTATATATCAGTGGATAGAGCTTGAAGAGGACATTCTAACTGTCAAACCTCCGCCAACTTTGGATTTTGTTTGTAAAAAATTATCCATGCGCCCGTTTTGGTAGAGAGAGGTAAAGTCAAACTCCTTAAAGGGCCCATTTGTGAGTCCAAATTTTGCCTAATGTGGATTCACAACGGTTGATTGAGTTATTGTCCACCCCAGTGGCATGCACAATCACGTTCGCTGAACTCCTGAGGTTACAACCAGACATGTGGACCACCGTAGGAAAATTCTTAGAAAAATTTGTAGTAAAAGACCGTACCTTGAAGCTTCAAGAAGGGATCAGAGAATTGGACAAGCCTCAACTAAACACCAAGTATGCACCTTTAAACAAGGTTGGAGAATATTGTGAGGGAGAAGATGGCAATACCACACTAACAGTAGAATTTCAAGGATTAGTATCCAAAGCTATTCTTGACAGTGGCGCAGGAGTTGCTATCGCCACCAAAGAAATCTGGAAAAAAAAGAGAAAATCCGGCTTTAAGAGCTACCAGAATGAAATTGCAACTAGCAGATAGGTTCAGGGGAAAGTCTCTAGGACACATATAATGAATCATTCGCAAAACGAATCAAAGAAGATATTGACAAGCTGATGGATGTTGATTACATCTATGAAATCGAGCATACAGATTGGGTGTCACCCATTGTGGCTGTCCCCAAAAAGAACGAAAAGTTGCGCGTGTGTGTGTGAACCTCAAAAAAGTGAACGCTGCCACAATAAGGGATAATTTTTCCTTGCCGATCACAGAACATGTGCTTGACAGGGTGGCTAGAAAACGGGCTTATTCTTCTTTAGATGGGTTTTTGGGGTATAACCAATTGGAATTGCAATAGATGATCAACACAAAACAACATTTTCCACAGAGTAGGGAATATATGCGTATAGAGTTATGCCTTTTGGCATAACCAATGCCCAGCTACCTTCCAAAGGCTAATGACTCATGCGTTCAAAGAATACCTGAGAATATTCTTAGAAATATATATGGATGATCTTTGTATTCACTCTCTTATACGAGAAGAACATATTGACCATTTACAAAAGGTATTTGAGAAGTGCAAAACATATCAAATATGTCTCAACCCGAAAAAATGCATTTTTATGGTAAGACAAGGCCGAATCTTAGGACATATTGTCTCAAGAAATGGCATAACCACTGACCTACACAAAATTAGAGTCATATTAGACTTGCCCACACCTACTAACGCCAAACAAGTACAATCCTTCATGGGACACTGCGGATATTATCGAAGATTCATATATATGTATGACCGCACAACCACTATATCACTTATTAGTCAGTTTCGACTAGACAGAGGAGTGTGAAACTTCATTCCAAAAGCTTAAGGAAATCCTTGCATCAGCACATGTACTTAAAGCACCAGATTGAAAAAAGATATTCCATGTTCACATTGATACATCTGCATATGCAATTGGGAGTATTCTGGCTCAACTTGGAGACGGAACAATGGATTTACCAATTTGTTATGCAAACCGACAACTAAATAGTGCAGAAAAGAACTACACCACCACGGAAAGAGAGGGATTAGGAATGATTTATGTTGTAAAGAAATTTCGGCATTACTTGCTTGCAAACAAACAAATTTGTGTTCTTCACAAATCATCAAGCTCTTTTGTATCTAGTAAATAAACCATGCAATACTGGGAGAATTGTACGCTGGTTTATTATATTGCTAGAGTTTGACTTCATAGTGGTAGTAAAAAATGGTAAAACTCATCTACGAGTGTATCATCTTTCAAGGCTACAAAACAGGGAAGCTCCTAAAGGATTAGATGATGACATACCTGATGCTTATCTTTTCAATATTGAAATGATACCCAAATGGTCTCAGGAAATTGTTAGCATTCTTTCTTTTGGAGGAAGATTTGATAATAAAGAGGACATATCCAAACAACAAACATTTCAACAAACAAAAAACTTTCAGTTGATTGCACGAGGACTGTACCATTTAGGCTCAGACCAAATTCTACGATTATGTATAAATCCAGAGGAATTCGAGTGTTATCTTGAAGAAGCACACATCCAGGATTGTGAATTTCATTGTTCAGCAATGAAAACACACCAAAGATTGAAACACTTAGGAGTTTATTGGACAACTATATATGCTGACACACATGCTTATGTTAACAATTGTACTATGTGTAGTGTCAAATGACCGTGGATCACGCGGCATTGTTTCAGGTAAACATGGTACCTGCATGGAGTCAATATATCATTGATTTCATAACAACAAGGACATTTCCTGAAAACATAACAAAAGCCTGAAAAAGAACTATAGAGTTGGAGGCTCGAGACTTTAATTTAATTGAAAACCAACTCTACAAGAGAGGAAAGGACAATTAACTTAGAATCTGTGCAAGTGAAAGTGCTACTGATTCTAGAACACGCACATGGAAGAATAAGTGGAGGTCATTTTTCAGGTCATAAGACGGTAAAAATTTTCTTAACCGCAAGAAAATGGTGGCCTACATTGCACATGGATGCTGAGGAGTTTGTTAAGCATTGTGACGCATGTCAGCGCACTAAGGTGCCGATAAAGAGAGATGAGATGCCAGTACGACCAATGATGGGAGCACGGGTATTTGCAAAATGGAAAATTGATTTTGTGGGACCTATTTCACCCCCTGCATGTCGCACCCATACCCAATATATCATTGTGGCTACGAACTATCTCACAAAATGGGCTGAAGCCAAAGCAGCACAAAAAGCAGACACAAGAACCACTGCACAATTTTTGTATGAGAATTTCTTTGTACGATACGGATTACCAATAGAAATTGTCAGTGATCCAGGAACATATTTTCTTAATGAAGTCATTGAATATCTGCTAGAGGAATTCATGGTCATACATACAAAATCTGCTCCATAGCATCCACAGGCAAATGGACAAGCCAAGGCCACAAATAAAACACTATGCACTGTTTTGACTAAAATTGTATCAGATTCAAGGACAGATTGGGATTAGCAATTACACTCAACACTATGCGTATATAGGGTAGCTTACAAAACATCAATCGGAACCACACCATACAACATGGTGTTTGGTCTAAACGCTATATTACCCATAGAGTTTTTAGTTCCAACTCTACGAGTAGCGAAACGCTTAGAATGGACAGGGCATGAGCTCTCTTCAAGAATAAATGATCTTGAAAAGCTAGATAAACTTCGACTGAGAGCAGTAACTTCGATCTATCCTAAAAAGAGAAGACAAAAAGATTTTTTTGACAAGCATGTGCGTACAAAAGAGTTCAAAACAGGTGATTATGTACTTGTTTACACTTTGAAGCATCATGCCAAAAAAACTTAAAAAGCGAGGGATGGGACCCTTTGTGATTAGTGACTTATCACAAAGTGTAGCTGTCAAAATTGCTACATTGACAGTCGAAAAAATGTCAAATTAGATTAGTGGGTGTCCGTTAAAAAAGTATCATTTATCACTAACACAGGATATGCTTCAACAAATCCATCAAGAAAAGCAATGGATGAAGGAGAAACAGAGGAACCCAAGCAACTTTTGCAAAGAAGACGATCAAACAAAGAGCTGTAGAGTTACAACTTTTACTTGCAAAGAAAATCCGACCACCAAATCAACAACAAACAGGAAACCTCGACGTCGAATGCCAATAAGCATCTTGCTTATTCCCTCTCCTCGCACAACATTAATTTTTCCATGCATTGGCTGAGTATGCATCAAATAGGGCCACACTACAAGGCCGCGCATTAGCACAATTTTTAACCCATGCACAGCACATACCCTTGATGAGACCCTGTCGTCCGGGAGGACTCCGACCATGAGAGGGGAGGCATTCTAAATGCGGACTCACGTCATATATTAGAGGGCAATGTTTGTGATTCATTTTTCAACCAATTTTGTGTTTTATTGTGTGATTTTTGGGAAAAAAATATGCCCTCGTAATTAATCAGAATTGGGGACCAAATGATCATATATGAGCCCCTAGGGATTTTTCTAAGTTAGATTTGCTATTTTTGGGTTGATTTTGGATTTATTTGCTCAATTTGAGCTATTTTTCTAGAAAAAAATAAAGAAAAAAATCCATAATCCAAATGGAAATGCAACAGAAGAGATGCTTGATCAGAGCAAGGTAAAGAGGACACAGAAAACATATGGAGTGCGAAGGTGAAAGGGAAAAACTAGCCACCGTCATGACGGGACCTCCAAAAGGAGAAATCTGCAAAAATTGGTGGAGCTGGAGCAAACGAGGTCCAAATCAGAAAATTTGCGAGCCTAAACCACATCTCGCAAAAAGTTATGACCACATGTAAAAGATGAGAAAATTTCATGTCGGAGCCCCGATCACATATAGGGAAAATAGGTTGGAAAAATCTCATTTGTGTCATTTCACCTTCCGAGAGAGAGAGCTTCCTACAGCATCCGAGACTTCCAGGAGCTCATCCATCGCCACGGACTTTCGACCTACACCAGATATGAGAGGTATACTCATCAACACTGACTCTAAGTGTTGTTTACTTCAAATAGGCACAAAACCTTGCCAGAGTCACCATCCCAACGTGTGCACACACACTGTTACATGACTGATAGGGAGACCTAGAGGCCACCAAATAGCACAAAAATTAAAAGACACAATGCCTATAGCTTAGAAAACAAACCTATTACCCCGGATAGCACAGAGGAGGCCTCCTAGAAAACCCAAATTTCACACGGCCTACAAACGTATAGCTGACCCCAAGTGAGCGGAAAAGAGTCAAATTACACAAGTAGAAAGCCAATGCCTCGACAAACCAACCGAAGGGTTAGACCATGAAAAAAGTCAATCCAAGCTAGACCTAGAGCCTCTATCTGACAGAGACCGCACAAAGCGTAACGAAGCTCTAACGGGCCAACCAGATGACCAAATGACACCAAATTTGACAGGGCACATCCAAAGGATGTCGACTACAAGATGGAATGATGCGACTTAAGAAAAAGCATTTCCATGAGAAAACGCCAGCAACATGCCAGAAAAGAATCCAAATGATAGTTTTTGGTGATGTAAGCACCAAGAGAACACCAACGGCTCTGACGGAAGGTATAAAGAAATGGGAAGCTAGCCTGAGTCATACAATGACCAAAAAGTACGGCAGCAACCACCTAAAGGGTCACCCCGACTCCGAGAACAGCTAAGTGCTGCAAACAGGAAGGAGACTTTTCCAAATTGGTTAAAACTTAATGTGTGTGTCTAGAAGAGCCCACTAACACCAGGGGAATCAAGTAACTTCAAAAAAGGTAGACAGATGACAACTTAGGGTGAGTCTATCGCGATAGACTCACCTTGGCACATAGAAGCATGAAAAATGGAGTTTGACATCACAAATTATATTGACAAGGTATGATAACAACAAATACCAGCTAAAATTTCAAAAATCAATCTATCTTGATAATCTTACAAGTCTATCGCAATAGACTCATGATTACTATTTGGGGAAGTCTCTTTCCAAGAATTGTCGGAGGGACAGACTTAACACAGCATGTGGGCAAAGTACACCAAGTTTGGGGCAAGGTGGACACATAATGCAGGAGGAGATAGACTTGACGGACTATTCAAAGTCTAACAGAGCAGTATCAAGCCCACACAAAGACAAATGTATATGTGATGAGCTAGGTGACCTTACAACCACTAAGAGAAGGTAGCCAATGAGTTACAAGACAAATAGGGTAATTTGAGGCCAACCCCAAGTCTATCGTGATAGACTTGGCAGAATGATGAGGGGGCTTCAACCTAAAATCTGGCTTCCATAACTGTCTTCTACATGCTATCAAGAGGATACCCAAAAATTTTGGACCAAAAACAACAAAAAATGAGGGAGATAGAACAACCTCTCCTGACAAGAATTTTGGAAAAAATGAAGTTGATCCATGGAAGCCTCCCCAAGCAAGAAGAAAGGCAAGAAGCTGACAGTGGATGATGCACAACCCTTCACACTGTTGCTAGACTCTCTGAAGCCAGCAACCACATGGATCCCAAAAGATGAACACCAAGCAACAAATTTCCAAATATATCAGGGATCCTATGTGGATGACAAGGGCAATGTAGTGGACACAGTCATGATCCCAAAAGAAGTAGAGAACTACTTGAAGAGGTCTCCACAAAGATCATGGCTGAAGAAAGTAGGGTTATGGGAATTTGTGTCCCTACCACTGGTGGGAATAGATTTCAAAAGGGTGCACCAATTAATTCAAACAATCCAAAAAGACGGAACCTGTAGAGCGTCGGGGCTTGACAATGAGATGATGGAGATTCAAATCACCAAGGAGATTATCAAGGAAGCCCTGAAGCTGTCAGATAATGGGCTAAAATGAGGGAAAGGAGGAAGAATCTGGAGGTCTACCTGAGAAAATCAAAATTGCCTTCCTTCAAGGACATAGCAAACCAAAAGGTGGTGGTAATCACTCAGATCTACAGTGAGTGTCTGTAGAGTTATAGCAAAAGACCAAATAGATATACTACACCACATGGAGTTATGTCGACGACAATGACTTGGGTTATAAAAGCAGAATATGAATGTTACAGATCATGCTTCATATTTGTTTGAAGAGGTGACAAGAATACGGGAAGACAACCCCAGTTACATTGCAGGAGGAGAAGTGCTTACGAGGCTGATCTATCATGCAATAGGAGCAAGAGATCAGATGTTGCCTGCCCCTCATCATAATGACTGGCTTATTCTAAGTCAACAGCTTGATGAAAGACCAAAAAGGAGAGTGCCTCCTTCCATCAACACCATTGGAGGACGCACACTGGAAAGGGTTACCAGGAGTATCCAAGAGAAAAGAGAAGAGGAGAGAAAGGATGAGGAAGAAAGATTGAGACAGAAGAAGAGAAGAGCTGAGGCTGAGCACAACACCAGGCTACAGAAACTTGCCAAGATGGACAGAATGTTAGAAGGGTTTGTCCTAGAAATATCTTTACAAGGAAATGTAGGCGCCACCTAGAAACCCTCTAGTAGCTCTTACACACTAAGAACGAAGAATGCCAACAATGCAGCCTTTGAGTTGGACTGGTTTGAAAGATACATCCAAGAGAGGAATGCTATGGATGAGCCAGAGCTTCCACTTGAAGAGTAGGATCTCCAAACATTAAGAGATCAATTGAGGCCAACTACAATAGATGAGGAAGCACCACCTCCATCTCCAAGACCAGTGACAAGTGAAAGGCAACCAACTCCACTTGCCGACTCTCCTCCACATCCAAAGAGCTCACCTCATGATGAGAGAGTCCCTACACCACCCCATAAAGAAGAAGAAGAAAGGATAGAGGACCATCCTCCCACTGGAACAATATCTCACCTTGATAAAGGCAAGCAGATAGTGGTGGATCTGACAAGAGAACAAGCAGCGTCCTCTTCTCAAGTAATTGAGTTGGGAGCTAGTGGGTCAAAGCATGGTTTGGTGGTACAAAAAGGAGTGTCCTTGACACAACATATGCTTGGTGATTCTTTTGTGTAAAAACCATGGGCATTTTTTTGGAATTGGGGAGGGCAAATAAACTTCTTTTTTAAGTGGACATTTTTTTAACTTTAGAAGCATGCAATCCTAAGAAGAGGTGGGGGGTGACAGCGCGGCCGGGGGGTGGGTTACGGTTGGGAGCTTTCACTCCAGCACCTCTCTCTCTCTCTCCCTCCCTCCCTTGCACGTCCCTCTCCCTGTGTGTCTCTCTCAGTTTTGAATCTTCTCGCCTTCCTTGCCGCCTCCATAGCCACCGAGTTGCTGTGTTCTCTCTCTCTCTCTCTCTCTCTCTCTCTCTCTCTCTCTCTCTCTCTCTCTCTCTCTCTCTCTATTTGCAAAATTTGGATAGTAGCGTAGGAGATAACTGGCTTGGTGATGCTCAGGACCTTTCTTTCAATGAGATAGAAGGTGATGCTCATGACCTCTCTTTCAACGAGGTAGAAGGCGATGCACAGCTCCTCTCTATTGACGAGATGGAAGGTGACACATAGTTGCTCTCTTTTGTCGAGGTACAAGGTGGCCCAAGCAATGTTCAACAGATGCACATAAATTCCATTGGCACTAGTATTCCAGTTGTATGTATCGGTAATCAGGCTTTTCTTCGTGATTATTGAGCTGCAAAGAAACGCGCACAGAGAAGCAAGGAAAGACATCCTACGTCTGCTCTTGGATTACCTCAAGCCAGGTCAAGAAAGAACATTTGTGCAGCGGTGGCTCGATGTTGGCGCAAGCAAACAATAGGGATTGCAAAGAATGAGCAGAAGGAAATATTCCGACAACTCCTAGACCACCAAACATCTTCCTTACTGCAACCATCAAATTTTAGCAAAGTCGAAAACACTGTTGTATCGGGTGTGCTCAACACTTTGACTCAAATCAAGGTCCCTCATTCAACAAGTGATTTTTTTGTAAACAAAAGCTCTTTGGCAATGATTCTGAACAATAGTACAAACTCACAATCAGTAAACCAATCCAGAATGGCTAGTATCCTGGGGATCCATCGAAGGAATATAGCTGCAGCAAGCTCACGACTAGAGAATAAAGATGAAGATGAAGTGTTGCCATTGACTGCTTGTGAGAGACAATTGCCACGAGGAACCGTCATTACCAATGAAACAAGAGATTTGGTATATGCCTTTTAGACATCAGAGAGCAGAGTTTCACCCAATAAGAAAGACATATGCAAGATGAGAATTGGAAGGAAAAGTGTCGTCAAACATCCTATACATCTACTCGACGAATCTCAGGTACCAACAACTTCTAGTAATTGTACATCTTTTTTGGTGCTACTTAAGTCTTATTTGGTCCAGACAGTACCAAATTTGGTAGTCTACTATACGGCAGAGGGTGTTTATAGTACCAAAGAATATCTATAAAGTACCAAATCCTAGCTATCAAGTGCCAAAGCCTATCCATAGAGTTTAAAACTCTCTCTATAGAGTACCAAAACCTAATTATCCAGTACCAATGCCTATGTATAGAGAACCAAAGTCTATTTACAGAGAACCAAACTCAACGGATATCACCAAAGCCTCTCTGTAGAGTACCAAATCCTATCACTATAGGACCACGATCTATTTACAGGGTACACCACACTTCCGATAGTACAAAAGCGTATATGTAGAGTACCAAATACTGTCTCTCGAGTACCAAAGACTATCTATGGATTACCAAAGCACATCTGTAGAGTACCAAATCCGGTGAATCGAGTACAAAAGCCTTTGTATGGAGTACCAAAGCAGATCTTTAGAGTACCAAATCTGGTATATCGAGTACAAAATCCTAGCTATCAAGTGCCAAAAGCCTATCCATAGAGTTTCAAACCCTCTCGATAGAGTGCGAATACCTATTTATCCAGTACCAATTCCTATGTATAGAGAACCAAAAACTATTTATAGAGTACCAAACTCATTGGATACCACCAAAGACTGTCTATAGAGTACCAAATATTCTCTGTAGAGTACCAAAGCCTATCACTATAGGACCAAAGTCTATTTACAAGGTACCCCACACTTCTGATAGTACCAAAGCCTATATGTAGAGTACCAAATACTCTCTATCGAGTAACAAAGGCTATCTATAGAGTACCAAAGCACATATATAGAGTACCAAATCTGGTATATCAAGTACCAAAGCCGATCTATGGAGTACCAACTCATATCTGTAGGGTACCAAATCCGGTATATTGAGTACAAAATTCTAGCAATTGAGTGCCAAAGCCTATCCATAGAGTTTCAAACCCTCTTGACAGAGTACCAAAACCTATATATCTAGCACCAATGCCTATGTATAGAGAACCAAAGTCTATTTACAGAGTATCAAACTCATCGGATACCACCAAAGACTATCTGTAGAGTACCAAATCCTCTCTGAAGAATACCAGATCCTATATGTAGAGTACCAAAGCCTACCACTATAGGACCAAAGTTTATTTACAGGGTACCCCACACTTCTGATAGTACCAAAGCCTATATGTAGAGTACCAAACTCATCGGATACCACCAAAGACTATCTGTAGAGTACCAAATCCTCTCTGAAGAGTACCAGATCCTATCTGTAGAGTACCAAAGCCTACCACTATAGGACCGAAATCTATTTACAGGGTACCCCACACTTCTGAAGCATATATGTAGAGTACCAAATAATATCTATAAAGTACCAAAGTCTACCGACAGTACCAAATCTACGGTACCATATTTGGAAATGTCTAAAGCCAGTTTTGGCACTACTACAGTTGGGATGCAGTTGTGGAATTTTACCAGTACCATGAAGTTGGTTTTTTTCTGAATCGTTTTGTTTTTGTGCCATAGGTTGAGCTATACCAAAGATTCAAGAAGGCTCACCCAACAGTGGTAGTGTCTCTTAGATACTTCTTTTGGAGAGAGCAATGTTCTGAAATCCACCTAAGACTCTACTTACCCTACTCGTAGGTTCTACTGTAATGGGGTTGTGGAAAGTGTCCACAAACACTCGTTTTCTTGTTTTTTATGGTTTCTTGAGCATTGATCTTAAGACTTGTCTCGTCGGTCAATCATTCTCAAAATCCTAATCTAACTCTACAATCCTACAATCCTAAGGGTACTTAGCAAATATAACCTACTTCCAAGCTACCTCTACAGGGTGAAAGCATGGTTTGGTGGTGCAAAAAAAGGACCTATTTTTCTTCTACCTGGTTGGTACTTCTACATATATCCACACTTTGGAGAGAACCTTTTTTTTCATCTATGTTAAAGAATGGTAGGAGGGAAATTTGTATGATTTAAAATTTCCATGAAAGAAAACGTGGGTGGGGAAATAAGTAATGCGAGTGGTGTTTTGAAACCGTGCCAAAAGTCCCATCACAGTACCATGCGTTTGTGAGTGGCGCAGTTGCTCAACACATTTTCCAGCTTCCGCCTTGCTCTCTTACTACAGCGCCTTCTGCAAACCACTACAGCTGCAGGTAACAAGCCCTCGGCTACTCACAATCAGAAAGATGAGGACACCAGCGAGGAAATCAGCAGCCAAATCGTCACTGGAAAATGGGAAGAAAAAGAACAGGACAATGGATGTAAAATACCCTCGGAACATCGACACCCCAAATACGAGGGCTAGCAAGGGGGCCTCCTTTGTGGAGAGGGATAAACCTGATGTGTCCATGGAGACTTCATTTAAGACTGGGCCTCTTTTTGCCGATGATGAGACTCCACGATCATCTACAACATGTAAAGGTAGGTGCTATGAGAGCTCTACGTTTTTTTGGAGATTTACCATTTTCTTTTCCATGCATGCAAGCTTTTGCATGCCTTTTATCTGATGAGGTCTGCATTTGCTTTTTTTACATGCAGCAAGTACATGTGCATGTTTGGGATTTTCTTAGGAATTTAGGGTTTAGGAAAGCTACAAAGTTACATGGATAAGATGCTCTTTAGATTGCTAACTTGCATGCATGCAAGTGCAAAAATCAGTGTATGTTGTGCATGAGCATAGCACAAAGTTGAAGCTCAGTAGGGCTGTCGGCATAACCAGTACCAAATTTGGCTCTGTACACAATTGAATTTTGCAATTGTCACCTGAATGAGATACATTCATTTCATTCCATGTGTTTTGTTTTGCACAACTGAAATGAAGCATATACGGTGAATAATCAGGTATTTGGACTGCTGGAATGAGGGCATGTCTTTGCTTACGTGTTGTTTCCACATCGCAAGAAAAAACAAGATGGAAGAGTACCCTATCTTGACAAAGTTCTGCTATACAGCACGAGAGCTTCATGATGAGTATGGATTGAGCATGGAGGGGGTGTTTCCAAAGGATCTTATGGAAGATGACATCCCCGATGACCAGTGGCTCACTGTATTCAGACATTCCAGACAGAAGAAGACAAAGATTTACTTAAATCACGTGCAGCCACGGCTTTAGGATGAATGCAGTTTTCTGTTCCATAAGGTGTACCCAGCCCCACCACCCTGTGGGGAGATCATTATAAAATTTTCCCCATGTTTTTCATATGAGAAGTGTCATGTATCCACAAAGGACCCTGCGGGCCACAGGGTTTCATGGGGCAGGTTTGGTGAGAGTGTACTCAACATGTGTTCCTCCCGACCAGGAGGCTTGGAAAAGAAGGTTGAGAATTCGCAAAAGACAAACGGTGCGTCCCAAGGAGACCACCCGTCAAATACCAAGAAGCCTTGACTTACGCAAGTCGGTAGTATGCCCCCTACAAAGAAAGCCCCCCACAACGTCATGAGGAGAAGACACCTGATTATATTGCGGACCTTGAAGCTATGGTTGGGAGAGTCCCTCGTACATGTGTGGGGGTAGCCGATAGGCTGAAAGAGTTGACAATGTCTCTAAAGCAGAAGAAGGAAACACTCTTGAGGGCGGAGGGTTCCAATAAACTGGTCAAGCAATGGACGACATCAAGGAATATAGGACCCAGCTGGAAACACTGACAGAGGCCAACACTGGCGATGACGGAGAAATCAATGTGATAGAAGCTGATTTGGCTGCTAGTCGAAGGATGCTACGCCGATACGGAATCAGTGAAGATACGTCATTGCTCGACAAGGAGATTCTAGAGCAACAGGTGCTGGTAGTTTTGGGAGTTTTTGGTAGAACTGTTTATGCTTGGTTTGGTGGGATTGGTAGTGTTAGGTACCTTTGGTGAACTGTTTATGCTTGGTTTCGTGGGATTGGTAGTGTTAGGTACCGTTGATAGAACTGTTTATGCTTGGTTTGGTGGGATTGGTAGTGTTAGGTACTTATGGTAGAACTATTTTTATTCTAGGTAGTTTATGGTTTCTTTCTGTCTTATGGTTTGGTATTTCTGGTACTTTTTGGTAGTTTTGGTACTTTAAGGTACTTTTTGAAAGTGCTGCAAAAGGTGTTATGGTAGTTTTATTCTGATAGCTTTGGTAGTTTTGCTAGTTTTGATACTTTTATGCACTATTTGAAAGTGGTGCAAAAGGGTAATTGATAGTTTGATTTTGGTAATTTTGGTAGTTTTCGTACTTGAAGGTAGTTTTTGAAAGTGCTGCAAAAAGTGTTTCTTTGGTAGTCTTGGTAGTTTTGGTACTATTTGAAAGTTTGATTTTGGTCATTTTGGGAGTTTTGGTACTTTTGGTACTTTTAGGTACTATTTGAAAGTGCTGCAAAAAGTGGTTTTGTTAGTTTGATTTTGGTAGTTTTGGTACTTTTGGTACTTTTAGGTACTATTTGAAAGTGTTGCAAAAAGTGGCTTTGGTAGTTTGATTTGGTACTTTTGGTACTTTTAGTTACTATTTGAAAGTGCTGCAAAACGTGGCTTCGGTAGTTTGATTTTGGTAGTTTTGATACTTTTAGGTACTATTTGAGAGTGCTGCAAAAAGCTTGTTTGGTAGTTTGATTTTGGTAGTTTTAGTACTTTTAGGTACTATTTGAAAGTGCTGCAAAAAGTGGCTTTTGGTAGTTTTGATAAGGTTTGGGTAGTTTAGTTCTGCATTGAGGGTATTTATATGTTTTTGGTACTATATGATTCCCGAGTTTGGTAGTTTTGGTAGTTTGGGTTCTGTTTGGTAGTACAATACTTAGAAGTACCAGTCTCGGTATGACTTCTTGGTAGTTTTTGAAACTAATTGGGAGCGTTGGTTGTCAACAGGCTGAGTATGACACTCTGGAGAAAAAATGGAAGGAAGGTCAAGAGCGTACCCTATTTGTGAAGAAGATGTTGTTTGATATCAAGCTTGGGAAGAGGTTCCTGCTATATCCTATCGGCTACCCCCACACATGTCCGAGGGACTCTCCCAACCATAGCTTCATGGTCCACAATATAATCAGGTGTCTTCTCCTCATGACGCTATGGAGGTACTTTCTTTGTAGGGGCATACTACAAACTGGCGTAAGTCGGGGCTTCTTGGTATTTGACGGGTGGCCTCTTTGGGACGCACCGTTTGCCTTCCGAGCCTCCTAGTTGGGAGGAACACATGTTGAGTACACTCTCACCAAACCTGGCCCATGCAACCGTGTGGCCCGCAGGATCCTTTGTGGCTGCATGACACTTCTCATATGCAAAACAGCGGGTAAATTTTGTAGTGATCTCCCCACATGATGGTGGGGCTTGGTACACCTTATGGAACAGAAACCTGCATTCATCCTGAAGCCGTGGCTGCACGTGATTTAAGTAAATCTTTGTCTTCTTATGGCTGGAATGCCTAAATATAGTGAGCCACTAGCTATCGGGGATGTCATCTTCCTAAGATCCTTTGGCAGCACCCCCTCCATGCTCAATCCATAATCATCATGAGGCTCTTGTGCTGTATAGCAAAAAAAATTCAAGATAGGGTACTCCTCCATCTTGTTTTATTCTGCGATGTGGAAACAACACGCAAATAGAGACATGCCCTCATTCTAACAATCCAAATAACTAATTATTCAACCTATATGCCTCATTTCAGTTGTGCAAAACAAAACACATGGAACGAAATGAATGTATCTCATTCAGGTGACAATTACAAAATTCAGTTGTGTACAGAGCTAAATTTGGTAGTGGACAGTATCAAATTTGGTACTAACCAAATTTGGTTACGCTGACAGCCCTACTGAGCTTCAACTTTGTGCTATGCTCATGCACAACATATACTGATTTTTTCACTTGCATGCATGCAAGTTAGTGATCTAAAGAGAAGCTTATCCATGTAACTTTGTAACTTTTCTAAATCCTAAATTTCTAAGAAAATCCCAAACATGCACATGTACTTGCTGCATGCAAAAAAAGCAAATGCAGACCTCATCAGATAAAAGACATGCAGAAGCTTGCATGCATGAAAAAGAAACTGGTAAATCACTAGAAAACGCAGAGCTCTCATAGCACCTACCTTTAGATGTTGTAGATGACTGTGGAGTCTCATCATCGGCAAAAAGAGGCCCAGGCTTAAATGAAGTCTCCACGGAATAACAGTAGGTTTCTCCCTCTCCACAAAGGAGGCCCCCTTGCTAGCCCTTGTATTTGGGGTGTCGATGTTCCGCGGGGATTTTGCATCCATTGTCCTCTTCTTCCTCTTCCCATTGTCCAGTGATGCTTTGGCTACTGATTTCCTCGCCGGCATCCTCATCTTCCTGATTTTGAGCAGCCGGGAAGCTTGTTACCTGCAATTGTAGTGGTTTGGAGAAGGCGTTGTAGTAAGAGAGCAAGGCGGAAGTTGGAAAATGTGTTGAGCAACTATGCCACTCACAAACGCATGGTATTGTACTGGGACTTTTGCCACGGTTTCAAAACACCACTCGCATTACTTATTGCCCCACCCACGTTTTCTTTCACGGAAAGTTTAAATCATACAAATTTCCCTCCTACCATTCTTTAACATAGACGAAAAAAATAGTTTCCTCCAAAGTGTGGACATATGTAGAAGTACCAACCAAGTAGAACCAAAATAGGTCCTTTTTTTGTACCACCAAACCATGCTTTCACCCTAGTATGTGAAGTGAAGGATTTGAGAGCAGTGACGGATATACAGGCAAAGGAGATAGAAAGATCAGAAAAGCAAAAGACGTTGTTACCAGCAACACCAGTGGCCCAAGCACAAGAAGACGTGAAGACAGTGAAGAGAGAGCTAGAATTGGAAAGAAAACAGAGGTTGATGATAGTTGAAAGTGCACTTAGAGCTGAGGATCAGTTACAAAAGCAAATAGCTGACTTACAAAGCGGACAACCGCAAGGACCTGCTCAAGACATTGAAAGAGAAAGCCTCCCTTCAAGTCCATCAAGGAAGAAAATGAGAATCTACACAACAGAGTCAAGGAATTAGAATATGGTGCAGTCCAAAAGGAGGTGCAATTCCAAACACTCCAAATTGATAATCAAACAATGGCTGCACAAATCGCAAATCTCCAAACTACAAGCCAACCCCACATGCAGGTGAGGCTGCACATGGTGCAAGAGGCCACGGATTTGACTGGCCTGGCAGAGCTATATGGTGGTGATGATGAGGTTGAGGAAGGATCAGAGGACCACAGGTCCCCATATACTCAAGATGATCAAGCTGGCCCCAGCAACCAAGAAGAAGACGAAGATTCCATCACAAAACTCGAAGAGCATAAGCTGGCGGAAGAAATGGAAAAGCAGTCAGATATGATGTGGTACAAGGCCATGAAACTAGAGAGGGAAATACTAGGAGGACTCTCTAGATCAGGCAAGACAGTTGCATAGCTACGGGAAGAGTGGAATGCCCCGATGTTACCCTATGCTCTGCTGAAATATGAAACACATACACATCAACGACAGCTAGCAAATCAAGAACAAGTTCCACTATTTGACGGTGATTTACATGTTCAGGAACAGAAAAGTAGAATCATAGATAGCCAGCAAAAGTGGAGGCGTGAGTGGCTATTGGATCATCCTGACAACTTGATCCACTTAGTGAATGCACCACCTGAGCTCAGAGATGATATAACTTTTTGCCCAACACCAAGAACTTATACTTACAACCAACATAAAGCCTTACAAAGCAAAAATCCCACATGGTTGAACTATCCAGTTTTGTCGGGACCGGCCGAAGGAGAGAAAATATTTGGTGCGTACATGGTGAAAATCCTTGAGGGCGCCATTGCGCAATTCGGAGGCTTTCCCAACCTGTCGTGCAAAATGCTTTGTAAAATAGCTAGGACATTTTTTGCCTGTCTCACAGCGTTTTCAGAGAGCTGGAGTTCAGAGTTCATGGATACAAAAAGAAACATATCAGAGCTATCATATGATCTTAGTGTGCCACCTACAGAGCCAATTTTGTATGCATACTTTAGAGGGCTAATGTTTTGGTCCAGCTACCATCTCTAAACATTCGAAGAAGCATTTTACACCGGCTTCTTCATGTACAAATCACAAATTTTTGGCCCATTAATGACGAGCAAATCTATGAGATACGATGCCTTTCTACATCAAATAAACCAGGAAAGAAGACAAAGATATTGAAGACGAAGCCAGTCATGTCATGGTAAACATGAACTAGGAGGGGGGGAGTGTTGGATCCCAACAGTTGTATAAAGCCCCTTTATAATGACTGTCAAATTCCCTTTGCAATGCCAATGATGTCTACCGTCTTTGTTCAATTGTCTGGATTATGTATAGATTTATTTGTTGGCCGGGATGCAACGCGTTGCCACGTTGTAATTATGATGAGTAGAACTCAATTAAAACCCCATGTACATTTTGAGCTAAGGTGACTAAATTATAAAGGTCACCTTAGAACCATTTTTGAATAACATTTGAATAACTAATTATGTGTTGTACGAGTATGAGAGAGAGAGAGTGTGTGTGTGTGTGTGATTTTATCCTCTTCGCTACGTGCATCTCCCTCACTGGATTCAAAAAGCGACCACACCATCGTGGTAGCCTCTTACAGAGCTATGCACCCACACCACACATTCGCATCTTCGAGCTGTTCGTGAGCAATCTTCCCACGAGCTTGTTTTTCTTGTAAGTAGCACAAACGGTGTCTGTTTTCAACAATCAAGTACTTTATGGAATGAGGGAAAGATTAGCTACACATAGATGTTCGTAGACTTAAGTTTTGCACGCTTTTAGGTTATGACCTGTGACTCTATCACGATTGTATTTGAGGTAGCTAGGATTATAATCTCGTGAGATTGAACTGATAGGTAAGTGTATCCTAGTGAGGGGATGGTGCCTAACAAATTTGAAGTGATTCCAAGTTCGTTTGATGTGTAAACGATATTATGAGCGTTTAGGGATAGAGTGGGTTGGAGTTAACAAGCATTAGTGATTGATGCATCCTAGAAGGGCGTATGTGTAGGTTGGTCTCAGCCTGTCAAGCTAACGAGATTGCCTCCATGCACCTATGGGTTAGTCGTGTCACCGGATGACAAGTATTTTGTCTGTGTCGTGCTTGTGAGCATGAACATGGTAGTATTTATGGCTACAAATGGCAAGCAAAAGAGAAAAAGATGACGGCCAATTCAGCCACGACGATTCTGTCCATGGAGTCCACGGGCATATCGACAGTGACGGCAACCCAAGCAACTTTTACAAAGAAGACGATCAAACAAAGAGATGTAGAGTTACAACTTTTACTTGCAAAGAAAATGTGACAACCAAATCAACAACAAACAGGAAACCTCGACGTCCAATGCCAATAAGCATCTTGCTTATTCCCTCTCCTCGCACACCATTAATTTTTCCATGTATTGACTGAGTATGCTCACAAGCACGACCCGGACAACATACTTTTCATCCGGGTACACGACTAACCCGTAGGTGCATGGAGGCAATCTCGTTAGCTTGTTAAGCTGAGACCAACCTACACATACACACTTCTATGATACATCAATCACTAATCTTTGTTAACTCCAACACACTCTATCCCTAAACGCTTATAACACCGTTTGAACATCAAATGAACTCGAAATCGCTTCAAACTTTCTAGGCATCATCCCCTCACTAGGATACACTTACCTTATAAGTCCAATCTCACCATATTATAACCCTAACTACCTCAAATACAGTCGCGATAGACTCACAGGTCATAACATAAAAGTGTGCAAAACCTAAGTCTATGAACATCTATGCGTAGCTAATCTCGCGCTCGTTCCATAAAGTACTTGATTGTTGAAAACAGACACCGTTTGTGCTACTTACAAGCAAAACAAGCTCGTGGGAAGATCTCTCGCGAACAGCTCGAAGATGCGAATGCGTGACGTGGGTGCGTAGCTCTCGGAGAGGCTACCAGGATAGTGTGGTCGCTTCGTCAATCCTGTGAGGGAGATGTGCGTAGGGAAGAGGATAAGATCACACACTCTTTCTCTTTCTCTCTCTCAGACTCGTAAGACACAGAATTAGTTATTCAAATGTTATTCAAAAATGATTCTAAGGTGACCTTTATACTTTAGTCACCTTAGCTCAAAATGTACATGGGGTTTTAATTGAGCTCTACTCATCATAATTACAAAGTGGAAACGCATTGCGTCCCTGCCAAGTAATAAATCTATACATAATCCAGACAATTGGATAAAGACGATAGACACCATTGGCATTACAAAGGGAATTTGATAGTCATTACAAAGGGGCTTTATACAATTGTTGGGATCGAACACTCCCCCCCTCCTAGTTCATGTCTACCATGACCTGACTGGCTTTGTCTTCAATATCTTTGTCTTCTTTCCTCGTTTATTTGATGTAGAAATACATCGTATCTCATAGATTCGCTCGCCATTAATGGGCCAAAAATTTGTGATTTGTACATGAAGAAGCCGGTGTAAAATGCTTCTTTGAATGTCTGGAGATGATAGCTGGAGAAAAACATGAGCCCTCTAAAGTATGCGTACAAAACTGGCTCTGTAGGTGGCACACTAAGATCATATGATAGCTCCGATATGTTTCTTTCCATATCCATGAACTCCGAACTCCAGCTCTCTGTAAACACTGTGAGATAGGCCAAAAATGTCCTAACTATTTTACAAAGCATTTTGCAGGACAGGTCGGGTGAGCCTCCGAATTCTGCAATGGCGCCCTCAAGGGTTTTCACCATGTACGCACCGGATATTCTCTCTCCTTTGGCCGGTCCTGACAAAATTAGATAGTTCAATCATGTGGGATTTCTGCTTTGTACGGCTTTATGTTGGCTGTAAGTATAAGTTCTTGGTGTTGGGCAAAAAGTTCTATCATCTCTGAGCTCAGTGCTGCATTCACTAAGTGGATCAGGTTGTCAGGATGATCCAATAGCCATTGACGTCTCCACTTTGGTTGGCTCTCTATGATTCTGCTTTTCTGCTCCTGAACCTGTAAATCTCCTTTAAATAGTGGCATTTGCTCTTCATTGACTAGCTGTCGTTAATGTGTCAGTGTTTCATATTTCAGCAGAGCATAGGGTAACATCGGTGCATTCCACTCTTCCTGTAGCTCTGCAACTGTCTTGCCTGATCTAGAGAGTTCTCTTAGCATTTCCCTCTCTAGTTTCATGGCCTTGTACCGCATCATATCTGAGTGCTTTTTCATTTCTTCGGCCAGCTTATGCTCTTCAAGTTTTGTGATGGACTTTTCGTTTTCTTCTTGGTTGCTGGGGCCAGCTTGATCATCCTGAGTATCTGGGGGCCCGTGGTCCTCTGATCCTTCCTCAACCTCATCATGACCACCATATAGCTCTACCAGGCTAGTCAAATCCGTGGCCTCTTGTGCACCCTCACTTGCTGGGGTTAGCATGCCGTTTGGAGATTTGCAATTTGTGCAGCCATTGTTTGATTATCAATTCGGACTTTTTGGAATTGCATCTCCTTTTGGACTGCAACATCTTCCTATTCCTTGACACTGTTGTGCAGATTCTCATTTTCTTCCTTGATGGACTTGAAAGTGAGGCTTTCTCTTTCAATGTCTTGAGCTGGTCCTTACCGTTGTCTTCTTTGTAAGTCTGCTATTTGCTTTTGCAACTGATCCTCAGCTCTAAGTGAACTTTCAGCTATCATCAACCTCTATTTTCTTTCTAATTCTAGCTCTCTTCAATTCCTCCACATCTTCTTGTGGTTGGGCCACTGGTGTTGCTGGTAGCAAGGTATTTTGCTTTTTTTCTCTTTCTATCTCCCTTGTGTGTATATCCATCACTGCTCTCAAATCCTTCACTTCAATTTGTAAGTCATCAATTATGACCTGTAAATTTTTGACTGCCTCCAGAGCATCTTTGTTTTCTACTATCAACCTCTAAATTTGTTCATCTCTATCATTGACATCTTCAAGAAACACAGAGATGGTATCTTCACAAATAGCATTGTAACTTTCTGACTTCTGGAAATTTTCCTTGAGGAGGTCTATTCTGCTTTTGAGACTCAAGATCTCAGCATCTCTAATGCTGATTAGTGTAAGGTTGTCGTCTCTTTTCTCCTGCAACTTCAGAACCTCTTGTTGGGTTGTCTCCATTCTCTTTTTGTTAGCCCTGTTCTGATCGGCTAACAACCGACTGTGCAGTTTTACTTGGTTTAGTAGAGTCTCCATTGCTCCCAAATCCAGGCTTATACTAGCTCCCAACTCAATTACTTGAGAAGAGGGCGCTGCTTGTTCTCTTGTCAGATCCACCACTATCTTCTTGCCTTTATCAAGGTGAGACACTGTTCCAGTGGGTGGATGGTCCTCTGTTCTTTCTTCTTCTTCTCTATAGAGTGGTGTAGAGACTCTCTCATCATGAGGTGAGCTCTCTGGATGTGGAGAAGAGTCGGTAGGTGGAGTTGGTTGCCTTTCACTTGCCACTGGCCTTGAAGATGGAGGTGGTGCTTCCTCATCTATTGTAGTTGGCCTCAATTGATCTCTTAATGTTTGGAGATCCTCCTCTTCAAGTGGAAGCTCTGGCTCATCCATAGCATTCCTCTATTGGATGTATCTTTCAAACCAGTCCAGCTCAAAGGCTGCATTGTTGGCATTCTTCGTTCTTGGTGTGTAAGAGCTACTAGAATGTTTGCAGGTGGCGCCTACATTTCCTTGTAAAGATCTTTCTAGGACAAACCCTTCTAGCATTCTGTCCATCTTGGACATTTTATGCAGCCTGGTGTTGTGCTCAGCCTCAGCTCTTCTCTTCTTCTGTCTCAATCTTTCTTCCTCATCCTTTCTCTCCTCTTCTCTTTTCTCTTGGGTACTCCTGGTAACCCTTTCCAGTGTGCGTCCTCCAATGGTGTTGATGGAAGGAGGCACTCTCCTCTTTGGTCTTTCATCAAGTTGCTGCCTTAGAATAAGCCAATCATTCTAATGAGGGGGAGGAGGCATCTGATCTCTTGCTCATATTGCATGATAGATGAGCCTCATAAGCACTTCTCCTCCTGCAATGTAACTGGGGTTGTCTTCCCGTATTCTTGTCACCTCTTCAAAAAAATACGAAACATGATCTATGTAACATTCATATTCTGCTTTTATAACCCAAGTCATTGTCGTCGACAGAACTCCATGTGGCGTAGTATATGTGTTTGGTCTTTTGATATAACTTAGCAGGCGTACTCATTGTAGATCTGAGTAATTACCACCACCTTTTGGTTTGATATGTCCTTGATGGAAGGCAATTTTGATTTTCTCAGGTAGACCTCCAGATTCTTCCTCCTTTCGCTCATGTTCAGCCCATTATCTGACACCTTCAGGGCTTCCTTGATAATCTCCTTGGTGATTTAAATCTCCATCATCTCATTGTCAAGCCCTGACACTCTACAGGTTCCGTCTTCTTGGATTGTTTGAATTTATTGGTGCACCCTTTTGAAATCTATTCCCACCGGTGCTAGGGACATAAATTCCCATAACCCTATGTTAAGGCGGTTACGCCGCTAGCTGAAGCTAAATAGCGAGAACTCAACCAACAACAGAATTTGTCAGACGAGGACGAAGCTTGACCCGCAGGCGCATGGAAACAACTAGGTGGGTGTCAAATCACCTACTCGACCTTCTAATGACAATCACTACTAAGGAAATCAAATCTAAGTTCTAAAATACGCAAGTGACTGAAATCCGTACTACGAACGAATGCTATACGAAACAGGATCTAGAATCATTGAATTGATCTCAAACTCAAGGGGAAGTCTATACACTAGGTAAGAACAACACCCTAAAGACTTGAACTGCAAAATCAACCTATAATCACTCCGTGCGGTAAACGCGTATGAAGACAGGCCGAAAAATACAGGTGACTGAAACTTGACCCCGATGGTACTAATGCGTAGCTCTACTCGTTGTGGTTCTATAGATATGCTGCACGCCCCATTCCGACACACGAGTTGGAAGAAAACTCACACCGAAGCTCGTAGGAACTTACCACACATAGAAGCCGATAGCGCGCACTCTTGGTATCTGTGCGTAGCTCTTGCTGTTGCTAACACAATGGCGGTGTCTCTTCTTCAATGGCGGCTCCGTAGCTCGCGTAGCAAGTAGATAAGACTCTCTCTCTCTCTCTCTCTCTCTCTCTCTCTCTCTCTCTCTCTCTCTCTCTTAGACACAGTCACGGCGCTCCAAAAACTCACTTTGATTAAATAAAATTCTACCCTTAGGTTACAAAACTTTGGCTTATATACCTCAGCCTTGGAGGTGAGAACATCTCTAACTAATTACATCAGCAAGTGAAATTACTTCGGAATTACAAGCTCGAAACTCAATTGAGTCCCGTTACTTAATGAATGGCTCCAATCAAAATCAATGTCGGAAAGACATTTATTACAATGAATGGTTACAAAAATGATGAGTGTGAGCAAAAATGTGGGTGTGATCCTCTGCTGGCTCAACACTCCCCCCCTCCGCATTCATGTCGTCCCTACCATGACTTTTATGCTTGGTCAATAAAGTCCTGTCGTCTTGAGCATCTGCAAATGTGATTCGTATCGTAGGTTGCCGATGGTCAAGGTTGGGCCGAATATTTTGCTTTCGTGGGTGAAAAAGCCGGTGTAGAAAGCTTCTTCGAATGTTTGCATGTGGAAGCTAGGCAAAAACATAATCCTTTGGTATAGGAGGTGCAACACTTTTGGAGAAGGCTGCAATGAAAGATCATATATCATATCAGTCACTGTGTCGGCCGTCGATAGTAGACTCGAGGTTGTGGCTTTATCTGGCGCGAACACTTCAATGCAAGCTAAGAGAGTCCTGCAGATTTTCTTGAGCATCTGACACGAAAGGTCAAGAGAGCCAGTAAAGAGCTTGATGGTGCCCGTTAGGGTTTTCACCATGTAGGCTTTACCTATTCTCTCTCCTGCCTTTGGTCCTGGCATCCTGGTATAATTAAGCCAATTTGGCTTCTTTTCTGCAATCTTGCCATGCTCTTTCCAGTTTCTGACTCTTGGCACCGGGCAGAAGGTTGCATTCTCCCGAATCTCCTTTGGTGCCTCCACCAAGTAGATGAGGTAGGTTGGGTATTTGTTCAGCCAACCTTTCCTCCATCTAGGTTGTGAATCTACTATCTTCTTTGACTGTTCCTCCTTTGTGATGTCGCCTTCGTAAAGAGCGACATACTGCTCCTCCTCTATTCTCTATTTCGTCTTTAGCACTTCAAATTTCATCAAAGGGAAAGGCAGGCTGGGTTGCATCCACTCTTCATGGAGCACTTTTGTGTCTAATCCCTGAAGTCTAATGGAGATGACGAGTCTCCTCTCCCATTCCATTTCCGCCTTGGCACTCTCCTCTGCTGACTTTTCTATTTGGTCATGGAGCCTTTGTTCTTCTTCTTCAGAGATTCCTGAAGTCGAGGCCACCTCGTGAGCTGGGGCTGGATCTTCAATTGTGGTTGCCTCTCCAGTTTCTGGTAGCTCTATGGCTGCTCCACCTTATTCTTCTTGTGGTGTCTCTGTCTCTCTTCTTTGTTGCTCTTGTAGATCTTGGAGCTGTTTGTGGAGGGCCTCATTCTCTGTCCATAGTGTTTGATTTTCTAATGTGAGCCTCTCCTCTGCGGCCAATGATCCCTCTGCAATGTGCAACCTTTGCACTTGCTCTAATCTTAGCTCTCTTTGTAAGCTTCGGATCTGGTCTTCTAAAGCTGGTACGAGAGTTCCTTCTTGTTCTGTTCCTACTCTGCTAGCTCTAGGGGTAGTCCTAAGTCTAGTGATTGTTCTTTCTTGGAGCTCGACTCTTTCCCTTAGCTCAATGAGCTCATCCTTGGCTGCCTCCAACTCATCTTCTATCGGCTCCTTTGCTTCCTGTGCACTTGTTACCTCTCTTGAAGCCTCGGCTAGCTGGAGTATCAAGCCGTCTCTCTCGTTTTCCGTGTCATAGAGTGATGCTTTATGACTTTCAGATTCAGTCATAGCATTTTCTAATTTCCTCTGCAACTCCGCTTCCCTTTGTTTGGCTGTCTCCATTGGCTGTCTCCATCTCTACTTCCTTTGCCTTGGATCTTTCTTTTATCTTGCTGAGCAGTTCATGCACCATGTGCATGTCTTTTTCATCTTCATCTGTCAACTCTAAAGCTCTTTCTGCCACCACCTCCATTGGCTTTGGCTCTTCTAGTACGTTCGGTTCGTCCAGTTTCTCTTCAATTTCTTTTTTACTCTCTGTCTTTTCCTCTGTCCCTCTCCGTTCATCTTGTTTTTGTAGTGTGATCCCATAAACTGCCTCAAGGGCCTCTTCTTCAGTGTATCCTATAGCTACCAGATCCTCATAATCATTTCTCTTTTGCTGAACTGGATCTATCTTCTTTTCTTTGGTCTCGGCCTCTGGCTTTTCCAAATCCTCTGTGTCCTCCTCTACTGTGGTACATCAGTCATAGAGGGGTATCTTTCCTCAGCTTCCTTGGCTTTCCCCTTGTCGGCTTGCCTGTCTTTCTCTTGAGATTTAGTAGACTCATCTACTTTCCCTTTCCCCTTGTCGTCCTTTTTTAGCTCAGCTTTTAAAAGCTGTACCTCCTCTTCAATGTATGGCTCGACAGGTTGCTGCTCCAGTATAGCCTCTGACTCCTCATAAGCTTTAATATATTGATCGTATTGATCAACATGTGGTCTGACTGAGCTAGTTCCGACTTTGGTGGGGTCTGGCACCCACTTTTCTTCAAAGTCACCCTTTAGAGCTCTTTCTGCTCTAAAATGCTCCACTAGTCTTTCCATTCTTGCCACTTTCTGACTTTTGGTTTTCTTGGGAGCAACCTTCTTCTTTACTTTCTTCATAAGTGGCTCGTCCACCTCCTCTTCAGGTTCTGAAACTATTTCTAGTTTTCGACGTGCTCTTGTGGACGCCCTCTTGGATACTTCGGGCTGTTCTTCCTCCTCGTCGGCTTCTCTAAGCCACTCATTCTGGGAGGGAACCTTTGGCCACTGATCTCTAGCTCGAATAGCTTCATAAGCTATTCTTGTCAGAATTTCCGCTCCTCCTATGTACTTTGGCTTCTCGTTGTGCATGGCAATTACTTGCTCGTGGATGTGTTGAGCGTAATTCACCTCTTTTGGCATATTGCTCTTTAATGCCCATGTGATGGTGGTCGCAATGGCATGGGGTGGTGTCGTATACTTTTGCGGTCTCTTACTGCAAACATGGAGAAACTGTTTGTACAGTCGGCAAAGGGTTGCCGCTCTTGGGTCCGCCATATCTCCATAGGTTGCATTTTGCTTCTTGCGCCCATAGACCTCTATGGCCTCCCTTCTTTCCCTGACCAAGCTCCCTTTGTTGTGCAGCTTCAATGGGTCTGCAATGAGCTGTGGAGTGATCTGTACTTCTACTTTCTCTCCATCCATGGCTGTCAATGTGGCTTTTCCATCCTTCTGAATGGATGTTGCCAACTCGTACACTCTTCTTGTATCCACACCTGATGGTCTCGCGGTGAAGAAACTGTGCAAGTCTTCCCTTTCCAGGTACCTGCTGATGTCTTCTGACCTGCTATAATCTACCAATTCTTGTGGGATCATCGGTACATCCACCGCTTGCCCTTGAGGATCTCTGAAAGTCCCCTGGTAGATCTTTATTCCCTCTTTCTCCAATACTGCTTCCTCCACCCAAGTTTTGGTTGGCTTGAGGGTTTCTGCTGGAATGTCAAAGGGTTCCGCTTCTGCAAGAGCATCTTTGATTGTCGGTCTTTTTCTCTTCGTTGCCGATAACTTGGCGGAATCCATGGATCCTGTAACTCCAATTTCATAAGTTAGTGTCTTTTTAGTACTAAAAGCCGAAATGAAGCTTTTAACTATCCAAATGACTTGAAAATTGAAACATGAGCTATTCAGGGCCTAAGGATGCAAGGTAGGTGAAAAAATATGCAAAATGGGCTCAAAATCATGCTGGAGACATCATACGCGTATGATGTCTTTTGTGTCAAAATGACTTCATATTGGTTGTGCTTGTAGCTGATAGTGTATACATGAGTATCATATGCTTGGATTTGAGTTTGGATCCCATTTGGTCAAGTTTTGGCCAGTATAGTCCAGTTCCGGCTCTTGGCAAAATTTTGAAAGGGATTTGGATTTTATGATCCAAATTGGATAAAACTTGGTGGTTCACTTTCAAATGGCATGTAGATCACTTCTGTTTGGTGGTTGAAGCCCTGAGGTGGCAAAATCACATAGTGAGACATCATACGCGTATGATGTCTTTTAGTGTATTTTTGGACCAAATTTCTCTATAAGCTTGGATTTGGCTTTAGATAGGCTTATTCAGTGGATTTATGAAGTTTGGATAGATTTTGGGCTAAAAATGGCTCTAGAGACATCATACGCGTATGATGTCTTTTTCATCAATTTTGCATGGGATTGGTTCTGTGGACTCCCCATGTACTAGTGAAGGACTATATCTACTCAAATCTTGGTTTGGACTTGAGTATGTTGGATTTGGGCCAAAAATAGGCTTTAGGTGAAATATTTTCCCTCAATTGGGCTAATGGGGTGATCCTCTTGACCAAATGGTTCCAAATTTCATATGTAGCATGTATTAGATATATATAATGGATGTATGATGACAAATGAGCAGTTTTGGCTCTGTAAGTGCAAATAGTCATCATACGGGTATGCTGTCTTTTGTGTCAAAATGGTGCTTTTTGATTCCAGATAGCTTGTAGATGTGTTAATCAACAATCCTACAAAGTTTCAATGAGTTTGGAGTTATTTTGACAAAATTAGGACCAAAAATCAATTTTATGGCCTACTTTGCGTCTTTTTGGTTTTCCTTGGGTTTTCTAACTCCAATTCTCATGATACTTAGTTCATAGGATGTGATTAACATGTGGAATGAGGCTATGCACTCAAATGTTGAAATGGATGTGAAATTCATGCTGTGAGACATTATACGCGTATGATGTCTTTTCTTGAAATGTTGGTCTTTTTGTGCAAAGAATGCTTTGTGCTAGTGCCCTAAGCCCTGCTAACTAGTTTTCAACTTAAAAAGTCATTAGTTTAGCTAAAAAGCCCCCTTATAGGCATTTCAGTTTCCGAAGTTGTCTTTTTGCCTTGGAGTTGAATTTCTTCAACTTTTCTTCTCGAGAGTTGCATTTCCAGCTCATTGGATATGTTGTGAAGCCATCTATTTGGTTGAACTTGACTTTGGCTTCCCGTTCTCCCTCTTTCTCCTTTTGGTTGCCCGAAAGCGTCTTTTTCACCATCGGTAAGTGAATCAGCTTTCTTTTGGGTTTTGCTTGAAAACATAAGTCATCCATGTATATTTGAAGCTGCTTGTGAAGTTTCATTTCATTCGGTCGTGAATTTCAGCCGTTATGCCAAAATGACGCTTTGTGTGTCCGCAGCCGAATCTGTTGTTCCGACCTACTTTTGGTGGTCCAAACTTGGAGATACTCCATGGTTGCATTGCCCTCGATGTTGTTAAGCTTCCTGAGAAGTTTTGTGTCGTTTCGACAACTTTTTCATGTTTGCCTCTTGCAGGCTCTGTTGACATAGGGTTTTTCAAGTCGTTCTTTCTCGAGCTTTGAGTGTTAGAAACCCATATTTTATACTAGGGTAACCCACCTCTAAGTTCTTGCAAGGTTTGGTTAGGCGGTTGTGCCCCTACCTAGCGTTCTTCCCCATTCCCCGTCTGCTCTTGTTTCTTGGTTTTGGTCAGTTTTCGCGACAAAAGTTAACGATAAGCATCAAAAGCTTATGGCAACGAGTCTACCTCTCATGTCTGGTGTCCTTTGAGCTCTCGTAGCAGTCATAGAAGGCTGTAGAAGGTCGGATGCTCTTGTGTGCTCTTTGCTCTCTCCAAGGAGGTAATAGTGGAAATGAGCTTGAAAGTGATGTGAAAAATACTTAACTTCGGACTTCCCAGATCACTTGTTACCAAATTTGACATGTGCTCCTATCTCGTCGTGAAATGCACTTTAGGATTTGAAATTTCTCAATTTGGACTCCATTTGACCTTTTTCTGAGAAATCTGTCCACTTTGCCAAAATTCTGTCATTTCGGGCTTTCCGCAACTTTTTCAGAATTGTACCCAATTTTTACCATGGGTTGCCCTTGTCATTAGAACCATCACCGTCTATTCTTTTCTTTTTTCCGATCTCATTTCACCTGCTTTTTTTTTTTCTTTTACTTTTATTAAGAAAATCATTGGAAAATAGCAAATTGAAGCCAAAAAATTCCAAACATACACAATAAATAGCTGGTAACCCTATGTATATGAATATACACTTATTTGTGATTTCTGGACTTGGATTATCACTTTTTTTCACTTTTTAGCTCCAAACACACTCTTAGTTAGTGATATTTACACGTCTAGAGACCCAAATTCATCATTTGATCTCTTCTTGTTGCAAAACAAGGTATATAAGGGCATAAATATTATCAATATCCGCAATCAAACATAAAAATTGCAAAATCATGTAAGACACTGCCCTTGTAATATAATTTTTGTTTTTCTTTGTTTTTGGCGCTTGTAGCTGCTTTGTAACTCCTGTATACCTCCCCCCCTCCTAGTCTGAGTCCTCTTGGACGACTATGAAGTGTCTGTGGGTGAAGCATTGTAGTTGTTTTGGTCATAAGTTCCCAATGCAGTTGTAGAGCGATGATACAACAGTCTTTCCAATAAAGCTGCTCTTTGTTTGATTGAAGGATTGGTGGTCGGGTTTTTGGTTGGTTTTGGCACTTCGGTAGTAGAATCAATAGATGGATTCTTCTTTACTTTGTTGTTCTTTTTTACAATCCAAATCTGCTTCCACTTCACTTGTGCTTGCCACAAACTCTTTGCGGCCCAAACCTGCTTTGTTCTTTGTGTTGATTTCCTCGACTTGAAATACCTAGGAGTTTCCGTTGATTGTACTGAAGGGAGTTCCTGTTTACAAATCTTTGGGATCCAAATTTGCTTGCTATAGCTTTGTGCCGTCATGAAATTCTTTGGAATCCAGATCGGTTTCACTGTCCTTGATTGTCTGGAATCACTCTGTTGTCTGGTATTGAAGACTCTGTTTTCCACCTTTGTGTTCTCTGGCACAACCTTTTTTGGTCTCCATACCAACTTTGACTCCGTTTTTTCCCAAGGTTGAGCTGTTATATTATTGCTTGTCTTCCTTATCCATTGTTGATAATTCCTCGTCGAAGAGTAATCTGGTTGTATAGAAACTTTTGGTTGCCATTGCTTCTTCTTTTTCTCTGGTTGTTGTTTACCTTTGTCTTTGGATTCGTCCTTTGGAGTTGGCTCTTCTCCTTTGGTGAACTTAACTGATTGACTTTCACCTTTGTATTTGATAAGCACTGATTTAGAACTCCAGTCAATCATTGCATTGTATTGCTTCTGCCATGGTTGTCCTAGCAATAATGGATGTTGTGTAGCTTGGTCTTCAACCACGTAAAACATATGAGGATACACATACTGGTTAATCTGTATATGTAAAACTGTGCATCCGACAGTTTTGATTGAATTCTCAGAGTAACTCTTTAACTCTTGCTTGGCAGTTTGTAGTTTAGTGTCATTTGTCAATTGTCTATACAAACTGAGTGAAAGTAGGTTAGCTTGAGCTCCTGAATCCAATAGTGCTCTGGCTTTGATTTGGTTGGTTCCTACTTTGCATTCAATGATGGGTTCTTCTTTGTCATTATCCATTTCTGTTATACTGACTTCGTTTATTCGTATTGCTCCTTCATTGCGCTGTTTCTGACGCAGTAGTCTTCTTTTCTCCATTCTTTCCTTCGCCTCGGCTTGCGCTTCCTCCACAATCTTTTTCTTTTTCTGGACACACAGCTTTTCTTGATGTATTTTGAGAAGCATGTCTTGGGTTAGCGGCAAAAGATACTTTCTCACTCTGCATCCACTAATCCAATTGGGCATTTCTTCTCTATCTAATGTAGCAAGCTTGACGGATCCACTTGGTGATAGATCTTTAATCACCAGAGGTCCCATCCCTCGCTTTTTAAGCTTCTTAGCATGTTGTTTCAGAGTGTAAACTAGGACATAGTCCCCAAACTTAAACTCTTTAGTCCGCACATGCTTATCAAAAAATTCTTTTTGTCGCCTTTTTTGAGCGTAGATAGAAGCTACTGCTTTTAGGCGAAGCTCGTCTAGCTTTTCCAGGTCATCTATTCTATCAGAAAGCTCATGCCCTGTCCACTCTAGATCCTTAGCCACCCTTAAGGTTGAAATCAAGAATTCTATTGGTAAGATAGCATTTAGCCCAAAAACCATGTTATATGGGGTCGTTCCAATTGATGTTTTATATGCTACCCTATATGCCCATAATGTTGAATGCAACTTCTGGTCCCAGTCAGCAGTTCTCGACTCAGATACAATCTTCATGAGGACCGTGCATATGGTTTTGTTTGTTGCTTCAGCTTGTTCGTTTGCTTGTGGATGATACGGGGATGATTTCTTATGGATTACCATGAATTCATCTAGAAGGATCTCTATCACTTCATTTATAAAATGTGTGCCTCGATCACTCACAATTTCTATAGACAATCCATATCGTACAAAGACGTATTCATATAGAAATTGTGCCGTGGTCCTGGCATCCGCTTTTTGAGTTGCCTTTGCTTTGACCCACTTTGTTAGATAGTCTGTAGCCACAACGATGTATTGTGCATGAGTCTTATATGCAGGAGGTGAAATGGGTCCGACATAATCAATCCCCCATTTTTCAAAAGCTCTTGCCCCCATCATTGTTCTAAGCGGCATATCATCTCTTTTAAGTGGTACTTTGGTCCGCTGACAGTCATCGCACCGTTTAACGTATTCCTCAGCGTCCATATGTGATGTTGGCCACCATATTCCTGCGGCTAAGACAAGTTTTGTTGTCTTATCACCTGAGAAATGGCCTCCACCTACTCCTCCATGAGCTTGCTCTAGTATTATCACATACTCAGTCTCTGATGCGCAAATCCTAAGTTGGTTGTCTTTACCTCTCTTATAGAGTTGATCTCCTATTAAAGCGTAATCTCTAGCTTCTGTCTCTATAGATTTCTGACGAGCTTTTGACGTTCCTTCTGGGAAAGTTCTATTTGTGAGATATTCAACAATATACTGACTCCATTCTGGAGCGATCATTATCTGATATAATGTCGAATACTCTGCTGGCGGTTTTGATGAACATACAATACATACAGTGACATTCATGTACGCTTTCTTTCATTCCTAGCCAATAGACTCCCAATTGTAACAAATTCCTATATGTGTTCCTTCTTGAATAATGAAATGCACATTCCCGAACATGTTCGCGCAAATATATATTATATTCCTCAGGATTGATGCATAGTCGTAAAACATGATCATTTCCCAATTGATACAGCCTTCCTTCAACCAACTGAAGATTCTTGGATTGCTGAATAGCAATATGTTTCTGGTTGTATTCTCTTCTATCAAACTCTCCTCCATAGGTTAATAGGTTAACGACATTTTGAGACCACTTCGGTATCATTTCTATGTTGAACAAGTACGCGTCTGGCATGTCGTCGTCTACTCCTATAGGGTCTTCTCCATTCGTCAATCGCGAAAGATGATCAGCTCTAAGATGTGTTTTTCCTTTCTTTACTACTACCGTGAAGTCGAATTCCAGTAAGATAATGAACCATCTCACTATTCTCCCGGTATTGCATGGTTTATTCACTAGGTAGAGCAAGGCTTGGTGATCCGTAAAAAACACAAACTTGTTGGCTAGAAGATAATGCCGAAATTTCTTCACAGCATATATCATTCCTAATCCTTCTCGCTCTGTTGTGGTGTAATTCTTCTCTGCATTGTTGAGCTGTCGACTGGCGCAACAGATAGGAAAATCCATGTTTCCTTCTTCTGGCTGAGCCAGAATGCATCCTATTGCATATGCCGAAGCATCTATATGCACATGGAATATCTTCTCCCAATCTGGTGATTTCAAAACTGGAGCAGTAATGAGTGCCTCTTTCAATTTCTTGAACGATTCCTCACACTCCTCTGTCCATTCAAAGTTCACTATTAGCCTGTAAAGTGGTTGGCCTATTATAGCGTACATGTAAATGAGTCGTCTATAATATCCGCAATGTCCCATAAAGCTCTGTACTTGTTTCGCATTGGTTGGTATCGGCATATCTACTATAACTTTTATCTTCTCTAAATCCGTGGATATTCCATTTTGTGAGACAATATGTCCCAGAATTCTGCCCTGTCGGACCATAAACACACATTTCTCAGGATTGAGACAAATGCGATATGTCCTACATTTCTTAAATAATTTTTTTAGGTGTTCTAGATGCTCATCTCTCAGAAGAGAATGTACACATAAGTCATCCATGTATATTTCTAGAAACAACCTTAAGTATTCTTTGAAAGCATGTGTCATCAGCCTCTGGAAGGTTGCGGGAGCATTGGTTAGACCAAAAGGCATAACCCGATAAGCATAAATTCCCCACTCCGTTGCAAAAGCTGTTTTATGTTGATCTTCCAGTGCTATGGCTAGCTGGTTATATCCTGAAAAACCATCAAGAAAGGAGTATGCTGTTTTCCCTGATACACGCTCTAGAACATGATCAGTTATCGGCAGGGGATAATTGTCCTTGATTGTTGCAGCATTCACTTTCTTTAAGTTGACACACACTCGGAGCTTTCCGTTCTTCTTGGGTACTACCACAATCGGAGATACCCAATCGGTGTGTTCAATCTCGTATATGAATTCAGCTTCCATTAGCTTATCTATCTCTTCTTTGATTCGCTTAGCAAATGTATCATTATATGTGTATGGTCTCTGTCTGCTAGGCCTTGCATCTTGTTTTAGTGGGATTGTGTGTTGGCATATCGATGGGTCAACTCCCTTTAAGTCCTTATAAGACCATGCAAACACATCCCTGTACTCTCTGAGAAGACTCAAAAGTCTCTCTTCCTCGCTTGGAGACAAATCCGTGGCTATGTACACCGGTCTAGGTGTCTCACCTGGAGCTGCTAAATCAACTCTTTTTTCATCTTCCGGTCCGTCATAAGATTCGTTCTCCCTTCTCTCTCGAATAGGTTGGGTTAATACCACCTTCCTATCCTCTATTGTGAATTTCCTGTAGTGAGAGGGAACATCCATGTTTTCCTTGATTTTGGCGTTTTCGTCCTCTCCACTCTCAATTTTTGTCGTCCAAACTTCTTTCAGAGTTTTCTTGAGCTCTCTGTACTTGTTTCTACGTTCTAACTTGGACTCCGTGTGTTCTTTGTTGCGCTTGTTCTTTTCTGATTTTTCTGTTTTAGTTTTCGTTTCATTCTTTTGAACTTGATTTCTTGAGCTTCTTTTGTCTTTTCGTAAGCTCTTTTGATCATTGCCTCTCATTCTTCCAGAAATCTTGTCCTTAACACAATCTTCTGCCTTTACTAGCATTAGGAATTGATTTTTCCCCCTTATTCTAGGCATCGGATTGGTTCTAACCCCCTTTGTTTTTCTCTTTGCTCTATAGCGTTTCTGGCGTTGTTTAGTTTGGTTCGGAAAATCATAAAATCGGACATCCGTTATAGTTTCTTCATTTCCCCTTGAATTGTCCGTTGACTCGTTGTCTGCTTCATTTCCCCACTCAGGATGATCGGGAATGTCGTGAAACACCTCCTCTTCATCTTCCTTTTCCAGTGTATCGTTCTTTTCAGTTTCTTTTTCGAGTACAATTCTCAACATGAAGTACAGAACCATGTCGTACCCGTCCTTGTCGCAAAATTTCGTTGTGGGACCATCCGGAATTGCACAAACATCTAGGGTTGCTAGAATGTGTGTCCATTATAATGGTTCAAGTGTGTCCTCTGGAAAGGGTTCTCCTATATAAGTTTCGTCTTCGATAGCCCTTTCTAAAACATATTCTTCTTGCCTCAGACTTCCACATTTCGAGACTCCACACATCCATAACTCCTTGGGCTTACCTAACCAAGCTGGAAATTCGGATCCCGCCAAAGTAGCTGAATCAAACTCCTCTACCGGTGTTCGGTTCACATCTTTGTAACTATGGTCTCTCAGGTTCACACGTGTAGTGGTTTCCATATTTCTCAGGTATATGTGATCATAGCCCCAATCTTGGACCATTTTCAACTGTCTCATGAATGGTCTTCCCAATATGATATCATAGTTATTCTCCTTGCCAAAATCGACAATAGCAAAAGTATGTTCGTATTCAATGCCGCAAGAAGTCACTACGACTTTCTCTAATAACCCCATAGGTTTCTCCATGTGTCCATCTGCTAATTGGAGTTTCAACCTAGTCTTCCTTATTGCTGGTTTCCCCCATTTTTTCCAGATTTCTTTTGTAGCAATGGCTACCCCAGCTCCGCTGTCTAGTATTTCCATCGTGTTCACTCCTTGGAATTCAACTGGTAAGGTTGTATTCCCCTCTTCACCTTCGCAATACTCTCCGACCTTGTTTAAGGGTACAGGCTTAGCATTCTTTTGTGGTTTACTCAGCTCTTGTATACCCTCTTGCAGTATCGATGTTGGGTCTTTTATCCCAAATTTCTCCAAGCATTTTCCTACAGTGGTCCACATATGTGGTCTTAGCCTCAAAAGCTCAGCTAGAGTGATAGTGCATGTCACTGGTGTTGACAAGATCTCTATCAATCCTTGCGAGTCCATGATTTTTTCTGATGAGATTCTTCGTGAGGGAAGTGCTCTAGTCTCGGATTTTTCTTCATACCCTCCTAAGTATGAAGGTAAGGTATTCAGTGAGTGAGGTTTGCTCTCCATTGTTCTAACAGAGCCCCCATCTCCCCAGTAAGATTGCAGATCCAAGTCCACTTGAGATCCTGCCTCAAATTCCACTATGGGAGGATTCCTGATGTCCTTTTCCCAATTTGTCTGATTAGCTTGGCAACTTAGCTCGTTTGCAAAGTTTGCCTCTCTCACTTGTTTCCAAAATTCATTGTAATCCTCATCTTTTCCGTAAGACCTCTGTATGACTGGATGAAAACTCTCTATCTCCTGATCGGTTGTGTTCAATACTATGTGGTCATCCTTGTGTGTATTTTCAGGCTTTTGTGCACTGGGTGTCTTTTCAGCTACCCGTGAAACGATAGTCTCTTGCTGAATTGGGTTTTCCGTTCCACAATTCATTGTTTCTTTTGGTGGTTCTAATAAGGCTTGTGCAGTCTCGATCATTCTCTGGCACATTTCAAGTCTCTGCTTTTCCAATTCCGCGTTTGGGTATGTCATCCACCTCTGTTCTTGTGTTTGGTTGTTCTTTAACCTAGCTTCTTAAGCTCTCATCAGTGCGTCCAATGGTTCGTGTACTTTGTCGACTAGCACTGATCCCCCTGAGCTTAAGCTAGTTGTTTCTTTAATACTCTTTTGTTTCGTTCTTTCCGGGCTCATCTCTCGTTTCCCGTTTTGACTCTCAAGTTTTTCTAATCTATCTTTATTTCGCTTTAGTTCCTCAGCTAGAATAGCGTCTTCACGTTCTTTTCTCAACTTCATGCGTGCTTTTCTAGCTTTCCATGTGTTTCTCTGACTCCGCGGTCCTTGAATAACCACTTCAGTCGCTAACTTTCCCTTCTCAGGTTCTCTAGTGGTTTTCTTAGCTTGAGCTTTAGTAACAACTTGCGTTGGTATCAGAGTTTCATTTTCAGACCCACTGCTGGTAGGAATAGTTTCTAGCATATTCAATGTCGTCTTTTGCACTTTGTTTGGATTCTTTGAACAATCCTCAATGAAGTGAGTAACCCCACACTCAGTACAATAAGCGTTAATTCTAATGATTTCCGTATGTGGACAAACATTCATCAGATGGTCACCTCCACACTTGTAACAGGGTCCTAGTGCTGGTCTTGGTCCCATTTGATTCGTCCTTTGTGGATAGGATGGTCTTTGTCCTGTTAACCCTCCATGAGCTATGAACATCAATGTTCTTGCGTCCAAATTGTATCTCTCTTCATCAGAAGCACTTATAACTGTTAGTATTCCAACATTCCCAATCATGCCCCATGGTTCTGGTTGTTTGGGTTCTTCTGGTGGGTAATACACAGTTGGAGACATGTGTGCACCAGATTCTTCATAATAGGCTTGAACAGGCACTAAGGCTTGTTCTTCCTGATTCTCTAAGGTTGGTGCATATCTAATGCCTACTGGTCTTGCTCCTGGTAAAGGTGGTTGTTGTCCCAATACCGGTTGCGGTCTTTCTATCCCCATAGGTCCTGGTACATTTCCCGTTGGGTATCGAGGTACTGGATGTACTTGAGGTGGTGCTAATTGAGCAGGAGGTGCATACTGACGCTCCCTTACATACCCTTTGTTGTAATAGCACTCCTGTGTTGGATGGTTTGTCCATTTTTGTTCAATAGCACACCATTTCAGTGTTTTTGGTATGGTGCCATCCTTTTTAGAGCATCTTCTATCATTTGCTCTACATTTGGCATGGTTGTTGTTTGAACATTCTTTTTAGTGGTAGTCTCGCTCGCTACGAAGGAGGAGCTACTGGATGCAAAATTTGTATCCGTTGACACCTCTCCATAAACCGTACAGTTATCCACTAAGTACAATGCCTCTCTCGTTACTTGCTTGAAACTTGTACAAGCTTTCAAGTGCAAGTCCTTCTTGAGAGTGTCGTTTCTCAGTCCCTAAATAAAGAGAACAGATAGTCTGTCATCTTGTGGTCGTTCACGTACTGGACATCTCTCAATGTATTGTTTGAAGCGAAGTGAAGCTTCCTTCACTTTTTCGTGTTCTCTCTGTTTAAAAGCATATATTTGTGAGACCGTATTGTGCTTAATCCCTCGTTTTGAGAAATCCTCAGCAAACTCTCTTAGCAAATGGTCAATGTCATGGAATCCCCCTATGTTCAGTGGTTGAAACCATGTCAATGCCGTACCTTCTAGAGTAAGACCAAATCCCTCGTATTGTGTATGGAAATCTGTTATTTGCTCAGCTCTTAAGACTTGCTTAAAGAGTGACACATGTGCATACAGATCTCCTGAACCACCATACTTCTTTGGCATACACTTCGCTACTTGAGATGGTCTCATACGTCTATGGTCTGCTACCAATCTCATTGCTCCTGTGTCCCGGCTAAAGCTTTCTCTAGCATCATGGACTTCATGGGTTACCCTTGTCGGTTCCCCTGCCCTGAATCTACTACTAGGAGGTAATTGTGATGGTTCCGCTTCGAACCTTGGACCTGGAGTGGTATATGTGGGGATTGGAACTTCACTACCTCGATTCGTATCCATTGACTCTCTGGAATGTAATGATCCCATTGGTTCGGGCTTCGAGTACTGAGGTTGACTGAAAGAGTCAGCAGCCTGAGTTCTTTGTCCTCCTGTTGTCATTGGGTTTTGCCCTCCATTTGTTGGTGTTGGTCTTTGTGAGCTAGAAGTAACATAATACTGATGTAGTGGTCCCCCAAAGTATGTATATCCTTCTAATTCTTTCTTGCCCATTGTTGAGTATTGCCTCCCATACTTGTCGTAAGCAGCAATTTTCACTTCTGATCCCTCTGTGTAGGTAAATACATAAAGTCTTTTTTGGTCTGTCAACTCTCCGGTGTAGGGTTATTCACATCTATAATAGAGATCTTGCTCCCCATTATTATATTTGTATAGCCCCACATAGATGTTATCAGTGTTGATCCTTGTAGTTTCATTCTCTCTTCTTAACCTCGCATCAGGGAAGTTCATTATTGGTGCTTTCTCCTCAAGTTCTTCATCTACTTTGGCTTTGGTGCTCATCAATCCCCACTTGTCCACAATGTTACGGTTTAGGACTACCAAGTACATGGTACCCTCGTCATCTAGATATCTATCTCCGCTATAGCTCACAGGCACTAAGTCCTTGAACTCACTAGGTCTCTCCTCTATCTTTACACAATAGCGGTCCATTCCATCTTTGTAGATCTTGGCACCTTGCTCATTGTCATACTGGTATTTTATGAACAATAGCTTCATTGTGGCGGAAGGGTTTGATGATCGTGCTGCCATATTTTCTCTGTTGTTCAGGTTCAAGTGTTCCAAGTGTTCGGTGAAAATCTCGTAAGATCTCTCCGAAGAAGTATCAGAAACACTTCCTTCAAAGATCGGCTCTAATCGTTGCACCCAACTTTGGTTTACACTTCCCTCGGTTGATATGACACTTGCGTGTTCCCCTTGTTTTGGTTGGTTATTCTGGAGATTCCTGCCCGATCTCAAATTCATCAATTCCCCTAAAGGACTTTAACTTTTCCGTCTCGGCAATTTGTTTTCCCCAAGTTTTTGTGGTCAGAATTGATCCAAACTGATTGATACTTGGTCGATTGTTTAATCTTGTCAGTTGGACAATTTCTCTTTCATCAAGTGAGAATTTTGTTGCAGTTATGCTGAAAAAGACATTATACGCGTATGATGTCTTTTTTCACAGATTTAGACTATTTTGGTTATGCTCACTCTCAGTAGCCCCCTTATGCTCTGTCCACTCACAAAATTCAGTTTGAACTCTGTTTGAGCAAGTTATGGCTAATTTAGGCTTTTCTTGGCAATTTTCCGCTTTTGACTTGTTTTGGGTCAATTGTGATCCAAATGGGATGAAACTTGAAATATAACCTCTAGACAGCTATTACAATGGATCTGTGTTGGCAAAGTATCAAAATATGTCCAAAATTAGGTAAAAGACATCATACGCGTATGATGTCTTTTTCATCAATTTGGGTCAAGACTTGATATTTTTGCTTTCTACAGTGTTTGTAACAATCTTGTCAGGTCAGATATCAAAAATAAGTAGTGGATGTGCTAAAAGACATTATACGGTATGATGTCTTTTTTCCCAGATTTTGACTATTCTTGGTTTTAAGCCTTCTCCAATGTTTATAATTGAGTTTCAAGTGTTTTTGTCAGGTTTGAATGTAAAAACAAGATTTGAATCCAAAATTTCCTATTCTTTGCGTTTCTTGGACTCCGACTTGTCTTTTTGGGTTTCCTTGAGTGTTAATGCTCTTGTTTTAAGTTGAAATTAGGATATAACCCCCCTTTTAAACACTTTGGTAAAGTCAAAATTTTTGTTTTGGTCTCTGTTTGGTCATTTAGACATCATACGCGTATGATGTCTAAAGTTGCAGATTTCCAGTTTTCTGGCACAGAATCTTTCCCAAAGATTTCTCTAGTGCTCAGCAACTCCCAGATACACAGAAAATTTCTCTGACTTTTGTTTATTGCAAGTTTCACTACTAACTCGACGGTTTAGTGATCTAACATGCAATCAACCATATCAAGCAAATACTCCAATGATTACTAGCTCTAGATCAGGATCAAATGAAGTCCTACCTAAGCTATGCCTAATCATAAAATGGGTTTGGTAATTGTGATTTTAAAGAGATCCACTGCCACTCACGGACTAGAAAATTCTTCTTCTATCAACAACTACTCAACACCAACAAAACAACAAACAAATATAAGCTAATCTAAAAATACTGTCAACACGGAAGACCCAGGAATACCCCACTTCCTAGTATCTCTCGAGATCTTCGGAGTCCACCACTCCTAGATCTTTTCTAACTAAAGTATACAAAGTAGTTTATACGGTCACCTACTTAGGGCTCTCGTCCCCGACAGCGGCGCCAAATGTTAAGGTGGTTACGCCGCTAGCGGAAGCTAAATAGCGAGAACTCAACCAACAACAGAATTTGTCAGACGAGGACGGAGCTTGACCCGCAGGCGCATGGAAACAACTAGGTGGGTGTCAAATCACCTACTCGACCTTCTAATGACAATCACTACTAAGGAAATCAAATCTAAGTTCTAAAATACGCAAGTGACTAAAATCCGTACTACGAACGAATGCTATACGAAACAGGATCTAGAATCATTGAATCGATCTCAAACTCAAGGGGAAGTCTATACACTAGGTAAGAACAACACCCTAAAGACTTGAACTGCAAAATCAACCTATAATCACTCCGTGCGGTAAACGCGTATGAAGACAGGCCGAAAAATATAGGTGACCGAAACTTGACCCCGATGGTACTAATGCGTAGCTCTACTCGTTGTGGTTCTATAGATATGCTGCATGCTCCATTCCGACACACGAGTTGGAAGGAAACTCACACCGAAGCTCGTAGGAACTTACCACACATAGAAGCCGATAGCGCGCACTCTTGGTATCTGTGCGTAGCTCTCGCCGTTGCTAACACAATGGCGGTGTCGCTTCTCCAATGGCGGCTCCGTAGCTCGCGTATCAAGTAGATAAGACTCTCTCTCTCTCTCTCTCTCTCTCTCTCTCTCTCTCTCTCTCTCTCTCTCTCAGACACAGTCACGGTGCTCCAAAAACTCACTTTGATTAAATAAAATTCTACCCTTAGGTTACAAAACTTTGGCTTATATACCTCAGCCTTGGAGGTGAGAACATCTCTAACTACTTACATCAGCAAGTGAAATTACTTCGGAATTACAAGCTGGAAACTCAATTGAGTCCCGTTACTTAATGAATGGCTCCAATCAAAATCAATGTCGGAAAGACATTTATTACAATCAATGGTTACAAAAATGATGAGTGTGAGCAAAAATGTGGGTGTGATCCTCTGCTGGCTCAACACCCTACTGTCTTCAGACATGATCTTTGTTGGGACCTCTTCAAGTAGTTCTCTGCTTCTTTTGGGATCATGACTGTGTCCACTACATTGCCCTTGTCATCCACATATGATCCCTGATAGATTTGGAAAGCTGCTGCTTGTTGTTCATCAACTGGGATCCATTTGGTTGCTGGCTTCACAGAGTCTAGCAACAATGTGAAGAGTTGTGCATCATCCACTACCAGCTTCTTGCCTTTCTTCTTGCTTGGGGAGGCTTCCATGGATCCTGAATTCATAATCAGGGGTTAATGTATAATCATGGTACATCTTTTCTAAATTGATTAGTACTTAAGCATGCATCTCGTTGAGAGCTCTCTTAATCCCCAAGATGACTTAGTGACAAATGATAGCAGATAGACAAGTTATTATTATTTTTTGATCCCGATAGCTTCAAGTTAGATCCATAGGTCAAGGAGAACATGTCCAAATGCATTGAAAATTTGTGTGGTACATGTGCATAGGGTATGTGAGGTCTCCATCTAGTCACAATTTGAAAATCAACCCCTGTAAGCATTCTGCCCAGTCTATCACGATAGACTAGGGTTTTTCTCTTGGATGATGTATTTTCTGTATGTGACTGTACACACTTGTCCCCCATGGCTTGTACATGGTCTGATTTTGTGTCCACCTCATTTGGATGTCATGTGACCTACATTTGGATCAAATTCACTTTTCCCAAAATTCTTGTGAGAGGAGGTTGTTCTATCTCTCTCATTTTTTCTTGTTTTGGGTCTAAAATTTTTGGGTATCCTCTTGATAGCATGTAGAAGACAGTTGTGGAAGCCAGATTTTAGGTTGAAGCCCCCTCATCATTCTACCAAGTCTATAGCGATAGACTTGGGGTTAGCCTCAAATTACCCTATTTGTCTTGTAACTCATTGGCTGCCTTCTCTTAGTGGTTCTAAGGTCACCTAGCTCATCACATATACATTTGGCTTTGTGTGGGCTTGATACTGCTCTGTTAGACTTTGAACAGCCCGTCAAGTCTATCTCCTCCTGCATTATGTGTCCACCTTGCTCCAAACTAGGTGTGATTTGTCCACATGCTATGTTAAGTCTGTTCCTATGACAATTCTTGGAAAGAGACTTCCCAGATACTAATCATGAGGCTATTGCGATAGACTTCTAAGATGGTCAAGATAGATTGATTTTTGCAATTTTAGCTGGTATCTGTTGTTATTATACCTTGTCAATATAATTTGTGATGTCAAACTCCACTTTTCATGCTTCTATGTGTCAGGGTGAGTCTATACGATAGATTCCCTAAGTTGTTATCTGTCTACCTTTTTTGAATTTAGTTGATTCCCCTGGTGTTAGTGGGCTCTTCTGGACACACACATTAAGTTTAACCAATTAAGAAAAGTTTACTTCCTGTTTGCAGCACTTAGCTGTTCTCGGAGTCAGGGTGACCCTTTAGGTGGTTGCTACCGTACTTTTTGGTCATTGTATGACTCAGGCTGGCTTCCCATTTCTTTATACCTTCCATTAGAGCCATCGGTTGTTCTCTTGGTGCTTACATCACCGAGAACTATTGACGGGAGCAAAGCGAATCCCGAACCCCGACGGCCTCTAAAACACCGGGGACCGAATGGCGCGCCTCGAGCCTGTCATGGTAAAGCAAACAGGGGGCACCAACTAGCTTCAGCGGCTAGGACGCAAACAACACACCACCATAACAAAGTTTTCATCTAAGAGAGATGGATGCTTGGGAGTAATGATGAAGAGGAAAGGGAATGAGATCAAGTGAGAGAGAGAGAGAGGGTGAGGGAGGGGGTATAGCGGCTTAGTACTTAGGCACCACAAAAGGATGGCGAATCCGCACACCCTTCACACATACACAAGCTCACTCCAAACACAAGACTAGGTGGCGATTCCACACACCTCACATGGGCAAAACATTGCAAGAAAACATACTCACAAAACCTCAAGCTTTATTTAGAGAATAAGGCGATGAAATGGGGATCATAGGGTAGGGGAATGAGAAGGGAGAGCGTGGTAGAGCACATGGCGGATAGGTGGGAGTTGATGGCGAAGACTCGCACGAGGGTTATGGCCATCATCCTTCATTTAGTTTACCTTCATCTTCCATAGCCCAAGGGTGTAGAGGTCATGCTCAAGACGAGCATGGTGATTGCGATGATGGTGATGGTGTGGGTGTGTGTGTTTGTGCACTAGGCACACACAGTGCATAGTGTACTCTTTGGTGATGGTGTGTGTGTCTTTAGTGTGATAGTGACCCCTCTTTATATAAGGGAGGAAGAGGGAGAAATTCTAGAATTTAGAAATGAAGAAATCATTATCTACATAGGCCATGTGACTGTGGGCCCCACTTGTCTGGCTGTGTGTATATGTGCCAAATCAGCAGTCTCATGAGAGAGAGACTAAGAGACAGAGATGGGCTGATAAAAAAAAGTGAGAGGTGACATGGAGAATAAAGTAATTGCAAGAGTGGAGAGAGGGGAGTGTGTTCAGAGGTGAATCTGTGTGCAGATGTGTGTGAACACAAGAAAAATCAGGTAACCACCGGGTGGGGATGGGTCTGTGGACACCTTTTTCAGTGAAACTGAGTGTGTGTGAGTGTGGGGGAGGTTATTTAGCTACAAGACAAGAGACATGGCGCCCTTTAGAGAGAGAGGGGGGTATTTGGGTCATGGGATATGATAGGAGAGAGAAAGGGGGGGTGGGGTATACTATTTTGGAAGATATGATAAGTTGCATGTGAGTTAGGGTGCATTATTGGTGAGTTAGAATGCATTATTGGTGAGAGGTGGGGTAGCTTGAGGGGAGAGAGAAAGGAGAAAGGACAAGGGGAAGAGAGAGGGGGTTGACCTTTTGAGTGGAGGAGAGGAAAAGGGACACACGGCGGGACATCAGTGAAGAAAAAAGGAAGCAAGGTGGGGATGGGCTGACCCGCACGCATGAGGTGGCCTATTTTACCTTTCTCATAGATTTACATAATCATACTTTATTTTTTTTTCTTACTTTTCCAATGCCTTTTATCACTCCCTCCCTAAGAGGAGGTTTCCATGGGGTGGGGACGAGAGAAGAGGGGTATGGGAGCTTGGCTTGTGAAAAGTCCCCATCACTATCATTTGGACGCTTTTCTGGCCTGTTGTTGACGTTTGCCCTATTGGAAATTCTTTTTCTTGAGTTGCATCATTCCATCTTGTAGTCGACATCCTTAGGATGTGCCCTTTCAAATTTGGTGTCATTTGGTCACCTGGTTTGCCCGTTAGAGCTTCGTGACGCTTTGCGCGGTCTCTGTCAAATAGAGGCTCTAGGTCTATCTTGGATTGACTTTTTTCATGGTCTAACCCTTCGGTTGGTTTATCGAGGTCATTGGCTTGCTACCTGTGTAATTTGGCTCTTTTCCGCTCACTTGGAGTCAGCTACACTTCTGCAGGCCCTGTGAAATTAGGGTTTTATGGGAGGATTCCTCTGTGATATCCGGGGTCATAGGTTTGTTCCTTTAGCTATAGGCATTGTGCCTTTCAATTTTGGTAATATTTGGTGGCCTCTAGGTCTCCCTATCAGTCATGTGACAGTGTGTGTGCACAGGTTGGGATGGTGACTCGGACGAGGTTTTGTGCCTAACTGAAGTAAACAACACTTAGAGTCACTATTGACGAGCATACCTCTCATACTTTGTGTAGGTCGGAAGTCAGTGCGTGATGCATAAACTCCTAGAAGTCTCGGATGCCATAGGAAGCTCTCTCTCTCTCTCTCTCGAAAGGTGAAATGACACAAATGAGGGTTTTCTAGCCTATCTTCCCTATATGTGATCAAGCTCCGACATGAAATTTCCCCATATTTTACCTATGGCCATAACTTTTTGCGAGATGCGGTTTAGGCTCGAAACTTTTTGGATTTGGACCTCGTTTGCTTCAGTTCCACCAATTTTTGCAGGTTTCTCCTTTTGGAGGTCCCGTCATGACAGTGGCCAGTTTTGCCCTGTCACCTTCGCACTCCATATTTTTTGTGTGTCTTCTTTACCTTGCTGTGATCAGGCGTATCTTCTGCTGCATTTTCATTTGGATTATGGATTTTTTTCTTTAATTTTTGCTAGAAAAATAGCTCAAATTGAGCAAATAAATCCCAAATCAATCCAAAAATAGCAAATCTAACCTAGAAAAATACCAATAAATATACTAACACTATTAGCTCACTCTTCTCTTGTTTATGTACATTCTCGCTCTCAATTGTCAACCTTGGCCTATTTTTTGCTGTTTTTCAACGGTTTTTGGCCAGTTTTGACTCGCTTTACAGTATATACACATCCCTAGGGGCTCATATATGATCATTTGGTCCCCAATTTTGATTAATTATGAGGGCATATTCTTTTCCCTAAAATCACACAATAAAACGCAAAATTGGTTGAAAAATCAATCACAAACATTGCACTCTAATATATGACGTGAGTCTGCATTTGAAATGCCTCCTCCCCTTCTGGTCGGAGTCCTCCCGACCGACAGGGTATCGTCAAGGGTATGTGTTGTGCATGGGTTAAAAATTGTGCTAATGTGCGGCCTTGTAGTGTGGCCCTATTTGATGCATACTCAGTCAATGCATGGAAAAATTAATGCCTTGCGAGGAGAGGGAATAAGCAAGATGTTTATTGGCATTCGACGTCGAGGTTTCCTGTTTGTTGTTGATTTGGTGTTTAGATTCTCTTTGCAAGTAAAAGTTGTAACTCTACAGCTCTTTGTTTGATCGTCTTCTTTGCAAAAGTTGCTTGGGTTGCCGCTCCTATCGACATGGCCGTGGACTCCATGGACAGAATTGTCGTGGCTGAATTGGCCGTCATCTTTTTCTCTTTTTCTTGCCATTTGTAGATTTGTTTTGGATGCATTTGTAGGTTTACTGCTTCGTCCTTAGACGTCATTGTTGTTCTACTGATCGACACCCACATAGATCGGTTTGCCGGTTTCCTATGTAGTGAGTGTCTGCCTGTTGGTGTTGCTTGTACTGAAGGGAGTTCCTGTTGCTTTGGTTTGGGGATCCAAATGCAAGTCGCATTTAAGTGGTTACCGAGCATACTCTTCGCGATCCATATCTTTTTTATTCCCTTGGTTGTTGGTTTAACTGCGTTCTTTTTGTTGACTTCTGCTGTTGTATTGTGGTGTGTATGCCAGGTCGCCTCTATCCTTCCGTACGCATACTTTCTTTTCGCGTGTTGCTAACCTCGATCTATTCACTGTTGTCTTATTTTTATAGTGAACATGGTTGGCAGTTCCTTTGTTGTTCTCCATGGGTATCGTGTTGTGCTTTATTGGCACCCATCCTTTTTGTTCTTTATCCAGTGATCGTGGTGCTATTATCTTGTTCTTCCGGGTTGTTTGAGCAAAGGCTACGACCTGTTGTTCTTGTGCATGCTGAATTTTAACTGTATCCGAATTCCAATGGATTTGCAGATTACACTCTTTCTGCCAAGGGTGTCCCAACAACATGGGGTGTAGTGTGCTCGCATCCTCAACCACATAAAACTTGTGGGGTAAACTTATTGATGTACTTGTACATGCAATATTTTACAGCCCAATGTTCCTAGCAAATGTAATGTACTACTTTCCAGGGCTTGTTGAGTAGGATGTAGTTAATCTTCGAGCTTGAGTTGTTTATATAATTTGTAAGAGATCATATTTGCTTGAGCTGCGGAATCAAGCAATGCCGTCGATTCAACTTGATTGCTACCCACTTTGAATGCAATTATTGGTTCCACTATGTCTTCACCAAAGCTTGTTAATCGAATAGCATTTATTCGCAATGGTGATCCACTTTGTTTTTGTTGTCGTAGAAGCCTTCTTTTTGCAATGTGTTCTTTTGCCTCTGCTTGTGCTTCTCGTATCCTCTGTTTCTCCTTCATCCTATGTTTTTCTTGATGGATTTGTTGAAGCATATCTTGTGTTAGTGGTAGATGATACTTTTTTAACCGACACCGACTAATCCAATTTGGCATTTCTTCTCCTGTCAATGTAGCAAGTTTGACAGCTCCACATTGTGATAAGTCACTAATCACAAAGGGTTCCATCCCTCGCTTTTAAAGTTTTTTGGCATGTTGCTTCAAAGTGTAAACATGTACATAATCACCTATTTTGAACTCTTTTGTACGCACATGCTTGTCAAAAAACTCTTTTTGTCTTCTTTTTTTAGCATAGATCAAAGCTACAGCTCTCAGTCGAAGTTCATTTAGCTTTTCAAGATCATCTATTCTTGAAGAGAGCTCATGCCCTAGTCTATTCTAAGCGTTTCGCTACTCGTAGAGTTGGAACCAGAAACTCTATGGGTAATATAGCGTTTAGACCAAACACCATGTTGTATGGTGTGGTTTCGATTGATGTTTTATAAGCTACCCTATATGCCCATAGTGTTGAGTATAATTGCTAATCCCAATCTGTGCCTCGGCTTGTCCATTTTCCTGTGGATGATATGGAGCAGATTTTCTATGTATGACCATGAATTCCTCTAGAATATATTCAATGACTTCATTAAGAAAATGTGTTCCTCGATCAATGACAATTTCTATTGGTAATGCGTATCGTACAAAGACATTCTCATACAAAAATTGTCCAGTGGTTCTTGCGTCTGCTTTTTGTGTTTCTTTGGCTTCAGCCCATTTTGTGATGTAGTCCGTAGCCACAATGATATATTGGGTATGAGTGCCATTTGCAGGGGGTGAAATAGGTCCCACAAAATCAATTCCCCATTTTTCAAATTCCCGTGGCCCCATCATTGGCCGTACTAGCATCTCATCTCTCTTTATCGACACCTTAGTGTACTGACATGCGTCACAACGCTTTACAAACTCCTCAGCATCCATGTGCAATGTAAGCCACCATATTCCTGCGGAGGTTAGGATAATTTTTGCCATCTTATCCGCTTGAAAAATGGCCTACACTTATTCCTACATATGCGTGTTCTAGATTTAGCAGGTATTCACTTTCACTTGCACAGATTCTAAGTTGATTGTCCTTTCCTCTCTTGTAGAGTTGATTTCCAATTAAATTAAAGTCTCGAGCCTCCAACTCTATAGTTCTTTTTTGAGCTTTTGTTATGTTTTCAGAAAATGTCCTTGTTGTTAAGAAATCAATGACATATTGACTCCATACAGGTGCGATGTTTACCTAAAACTATGTCGCGTGATCTAGCGGGTTTGGCACTACATATAATACAATTGTGAACATAAGCATGTGTGTCAGCATACATAGTTGGCCAATAAACACCTAAGTGTTTCAATCTTTGGTGTGTTTTCATTATTGAACAATGAAATGCACAATCCTGGATATGTGCTTCTTCAAGATAACACTCGAATTCCTCTGGATTTATACATAATCGTAGAATTTGGTCTGAGCCTAGATGGTACAGTCGTCCTACAATCAATTGAAAGTTTTTTGTTTGTTGAAATGTTTGTTGTTTGGATCTGTCCTTCTTGTTCTCAAATCTTCCTCCAAAGGAAAGAATGCTAACAATTTCCTGAGACCATTTGGATATCATTTCAATATTGAAAAGATAAGCATCAGGTATGTCATCATCTACTCCTTCAGGAGCTTCCCCGTTCTGTAGTGTTGAAAGATGATCCGCATGCACGTAGTTGAGTTTTACCATTTTTTACTACCACTGTGAAGTCAGACTCTAGCAATATAATAAACCAACGTACAATTCTCCCAGTATTGCATGGTTTATTTACTAGATACAAAAGACCTTGATGATCTGTGAAGAACACAAATTTGTTTGCAAGCAAGTAATGCCGATATTTCTTTACAACATAAATCATTCCTAACCCCTCTCTGTCCATGGTGGTGTAGTTCTTTTCTACACTATTTAGCTGTCGGCTTGCATAACAAACTGGAAAATCCATTGTTCCGTCTCCAGGTTGAGCCAGAATAGTCCCAATTGCATATGCAGATGCATCAATGTGAACATGGAATTATCTTTTTTCAATCTAGTGCTTTAAGTTTAGGTACTGATACAAGGATTTCCTTAAGCTTTTGGAATGAAGTTTCACACTCCTCAGTCGAGTCGAAACTGACTAATAAGAGATATAGTGGTTGTGCAATGATCGCATACATATACATGAATCTTCGATAATATCCACAGTGTCCCATGAAGGATTGTACTTGTTTGGCATTAGTAGGCCTGGGCAAGTCTACTATGACTCTAATTTTGTCTAGATTAGTGGTTATGTCGTTTATTGAGACAATATGTCCTAATAAGTGGCCTTCTCTTATCAGAAAAATGCACTTTGCTTGGTTACGGCATAAGTCGCACAGTGTGGTCCTCCGGAGATCTGGACATTGCGGATCAGGAGTCATGTGGCGGCCGTGGCGGCAGTTCTTCACAAGATATCATGGGACAGGAGGAGGTTTTGCACCGTTCCCGATCTGTGCTGGAGCAACGATTGCATATGTGGGGGCATACCTGTCTTTGATGTACCTTGCCTTATGTTATCCATACATCTTTTGTTGTAAATCGTTGTGTCCGGATCACATTCTATTTCTATGTGTTTAATATTCACACAATGTAAGGCAGTTTGAGGGTATTTATTCCCGTAATGCCTATTGCTCCTGTGCAGGCAATAGCCATTACATCTAGTGACCACGATGCGTGATGGGCGACCTACGATGAATATGCATGTGCACTAGGTCACAGGGTCCTCTTGAACTTGTGGTTCCAATTGTAGGGAGATGTCGGAGGAGAGGCGGTTTGGATGAATTTGTTCTCTCTACACCACAGGCTGAGGAATATGTATCTCCATCACCAAGTTCGGTGCGTGGTAGGGGGTTTCGACGGGCGCGACATACTCCACACAGTCAGTCATGTTCTCCTACCATACATTCACCCTCACCCACACATGTTGCTTCACCACCGTCTCCGCTAAGCAGTCCGAGGGTGTCTCCGCCACTGTCCCCACCTCCTAGTGTTCGACAACTTTTTTCGGGAGGACGTTCAGTTGGGCAAGGGACCATGGCACATCCTCAAATTAAGTATATCCGGTTTCGAGGTCTTTCCAAAGAAGACCCTGATGCACATTTGCGCCAATTTAATAAAGCTTATGGATTGAATCATCCTGGAGTGGTGATCCCTCATCATCAACAATCAGTGTTTGAATCTACACTCTTAGGGAAAGCTGCTAAATGGTTGTCGGAATACCATGATGATCATTTTCAGACGTATGATGAAGGATCCAGAGCGTTCTTACAAAAGGTTTAGAACGGAAAAGACGGTCCCTCAACATTTGGAAAAGCTTCGAACGCTGCATCAGAAGTCGTTGCTAGTGAAGGATTATGCTGAAAAATTTTGGATGCTTTTTTAGAGGGTACCTCAGGCACAAAGGCCGGCAGCAGAGGTGTTGAATGATTATTTTTTGTGGGGACTCAACAAGGATCTCAGAACTGCTATGGCAGCAGTGGATATGGTAATTACTCCACTGGATAATGTAATTGCTAGGGCTGTAGTAACAGGAGAAGCTTTGGAGGATACGGAATCCCCAAAGAAATCAAAGAAAACAGAGAGGAAGAAATCTCATCGTAAGTCACAAGACAGCGGCAGTGATAGTTCGGAGTCAGAGTCCGCAGCATTAGATTCCTGAGACTCAGGAAGCAGCGATTTGGGGAAAGAATCGGAGGAGACACCTCGGAAAAAATCCGAGCGTCACGGGACAGGTGTTTCATCCGGATCGTCGGAAGCTACTGCGGTGGTTAAATGTCTGAAGAAACTATAGTGTACCCAGTGTCGGAGTCCGAGCCATGCTGCTCGGGAGTGCACAATGAATCAGAAGTGGTGTGCGAGTTGCACAACCAACACTCATAATACAGTGGAATGTTATTTCAATGGTCGGGGTCATCGGAGTTGAGACTCTTCTACATAGCAACCACCACAGACAGGGAAGGGACATCAGAAACACCTTTGCAAGGTCAAGCAGGACGACGGGGTCAAGGGGGAGAACGAGGTCGCGAAAGAGGTGGCCGAGATCCTAATCGACCCAAGACATGCCTTTTTTATTTGGGAGATGGGCACTGGCGATCCGAGTGTACCGAAGCTATGAAATATGATCAGAAGAAGTAGGAACGCGTTGCAGGCAAACAGCCTAGTGTGGCTATGGTTCACACTGAAGGATTGGAGGAGTCCGATCTGGTGGTTTCATTAATCACGTGATTTGGTAAAAATGCGGTCCCAACACCCGATGTAAAGATTCCGCATTGGACGGCTCAAGAAGAAGTGCGAAAAAAGACTGTGACTTGGTTGCCATATTCCGCACCACCATTGAAATCATCAGGACCATCGACCATGGGTCTGGAAATAAAGGAAGGAAAAGCTGGAAACAAGGATGATACTAGAGAAGAGGAGGATTGGAATTCAGTTTGGAAAGAGGTCCTCAAGTCGCCAATACAAGTGCCTTTGGGTTCATTACTGAAATTGGTCATGAATTTTCATAATGCCTTGCTAAGAGAAAAGTCCAAAGAGCTGAGAGAAGTAGCCATCGCGAAAGTTGAAGGCGAGGAGGATGATTTAGTCCTGTTGCCGACAAATAGGATCACGGATACCCGCATTCTGGAGCTTTCAGCTAGATATCATGAAACATATATTGACAAGGTACTATTGGATGGAGGAGCGGGAGTAAACGTTATTACTCAAGCAGCTTGTGAGTGTTTTGGACTCAGTGATTGGGATCCTGCACCCTTTGTAGTCCGCATGGAAGATCAAAGAAAAGTGCAACCAATGGGGTTACCTCAAGGCATTTTCCTAGATGTGGCTGGCTTATCTTTTGCTATTTCCTTAGTAGTTTTGAATATTGAGGATCATAGTGAGGATTATCACATTATCTTGGGGAGACCCTGGTTAAGACAAGCCAGGGTAAAGCATAATTGGGAAACAAATATGCTTATAGTAAAAAAAGGTCGGAGAAAAGTGCGACTGATGTTGGGAACATGCAGACAAGCAGTTCAGGCAGCATGGCCTGTGATAGCAGAGACCGTAAAAATGGTGGAAGGATTAGAAGAGGAGCAATTTTTGAAAGCTAACCCGGATTTGGTTTCTTTATATCTGGCAGATATTTCTATGATTACGAAGGGGAACTCGATAGGGATTTCAGGAACTCCAGCACAGATAGGGGAGCAACAACAATCGTTGCCAAGTCCTGAATCATTGGAGGACGTTATTCAGCAAGAACGTGCGCTTGAAGCACAGATGGAAAAAATTACAAGGGTTAAAGAAGATGAATTGGAGAAGGTCTTTCTTGGGGAGCAAGTGGAGTCGCAACCCATATATATTAATAAGCAGCTTGAGGCAAGTTTCAGAGGCGATTTGATTAAGTTGCTGACAGAATATAAGGATGTTTTCGCATGGGAATATGCGGATATGTAGGTATTGGACCCTAAGTTATATCAGCATACAATAAATCTGAAACCCGATGCGGTGCCAGTGAAGCAGCACTCATATAGGATGAATCCGAATGTGGCAAAGCAAGTTAAGATGGAAATTGATCGTATTTTGGAGGTGGGTATTATTACCCCTATTGATAATCGGGAGTGGATTTCTCCCATTGTGGTGGTACCAAAGAAAAACAAACAAATTTGAATTTGTGTGGATTACCCGAAACTGAATGCGGCTACTGCTCCGGATACTTTTCCTCTTCCATTTCTAGATTCTATTTTGGATGATGTGGCAGGACATGAGATGTATACTTTTCTGGATGGGTTTAGTGGATATAACCAAATAAGAATGGCATTGCGTGATTAGCCAAAAACAGCTTTCATTATTGCATGGGGTGTGTTTGCATGCACAGTGATGTGGTTCCAATTGCGGAATGCGCCTTCAACTTTTCAAAGGGATATGTTTCAAATTTTTGGCCCTTATTTGATAGATTTTATGAGAATTTTCTGGATGATCTCAGTGTTGTTGGAGCGCAATTAGAGCACTTGAAGCAATTACGGTTATGCTTTATGAAATGTAGAGAGGTGAAATTCAGTTTCAATCCTTTAAAGTGTGCATTTGTTGTTCGCAGTGGCAGGCTATTGGGGCATATAATTTTAGAGGATGGCATTTCCGGGGATCCGGATAAAATAGCAGCAATTATGGAATCACCACCACCGATGAACCAAAAGCAGTGTCAGGTTTTTCTGGGCCAAGCTCGTTGGCATGGGAGGCATTTGAGGTTTGTCGTGCATTTGGCAATCCCGATTACTCAAGCAGTGCATGCTAAAGATTTTGAATGGAATCAAGAATGTGATCTGGCTTTTCGGAGATTAAAATTCAGTTGTCCAAAGCTCCGATTATGCTTCCTCCAAATTCGGGTCAGGATTTTCATGTGTTTGTGGATGCTTCGAACCGAGCTAATCGCAGTGTGTTGATGTAAGAACAAAGTCAAGGATGGTTCCGGCCTGTCTATTATGCCAGAAGACGATTATCCCGCAGAAAGGAATTATTCCGTAACAGAAAGGGAATGTTTAGGGATGATTTATTAAGTGAAGAAGTTCCGACATTATCTGTTGGGCCGACGGTTTTTCTTCCATGTGGATCATTCGGCTCTTTTATACCTAGTGCGTCAACAGAATTTGACGGGAAGATTGGCCAGATGGGTGGTTTTGCTTCAGAAATTTGACTTTGAGGTCATACATCGTCCAGGAGCTCAGCACGCGGTGGCTGACTACCTATCCAGGTTAGATTCCAGTGAGCCACCGATGGGTGTAGCTGATGAATTTCTGGATGCGTCTCTGTTTCTAACAGGTGTGGTTGCAGGGGATATGGCAGTTCCGCAACCAACAAGGGTCATCACTAGCATTCCATGGACATGGTATGAGGAGATGTTTCATTTTCTCGACAGTGGCAAAATGCCTTCATTCTTGTCCAGTCATCAAAGGAAACGTATGGCTATCAGAAGTAGGAATTTTGAGATTATTATGGGGAAGCTCTACTATTGTATGTTGGCCGATGTATTACTCAAATATGTGTTATTACAAGAACAGGAAGCGGTTTTGGAGGAAGTCCATACCAGTATAGCGGGAGGCCACTTTGCAGCATTAATCACGGCTCGAAAGGTTCTCCAATCTGGATTATGGTGCCCTACATTGTTTCAGGATGCGAGAAGTTATGTCCAACAGTGAGATGTGTGTCAGCCGTTGGGGCAACCTACTAAAACGTCCAGAATGCCTTTTCGGCCGGTTTTGCCCTTGGAGACTTTTCAAAAGTGGACCGGGGATTGGATTTTGTTGGACCTTTTAAACGAGTTGCATCTCACACGGGTAATAAGTATATTTTGACTGCCACGGATTACGCTACCAAATGGATGGAGACATGGCCTTTGAGGGATAATACTGCAGTTTCTATGGCTGGATGTTTATATAAAGATATTTTTTCCAGATATGACTGCCCGATTGAGCTGGTTAGTGATCGGGGAAGTCATTTTCTGAATAAGATGATGGAGAGAATGCTATGGTTTTATTTTGTATTGCACAAGAAATCTTGTCCATATTATCCTCAGACAAATGGACAAGTGGAATCAACTAATAAGCAATTGGTTCGGATATTAACATAGTTAGTGAATATACATAGAACGGATTGGATGTTCCTTCCGCCTTATGGGCCTATCTGACAGCTTATAAAGTGACAATAGTATTGACTCATTTCAAGTTGCGTTTTGCATGGAGGCAATTACCCCAGTGGAGCATGTGATTCCAAGTCTGCGGATGATGATTGCGGATCGACTTCTTTCGAAAGATTCTGTTACTTATCGTTTGGATATTTTGCAGGAACTAGATGAAGAGCGGTTGGATAGTTTTGCGGTATTGCAGGATCTGCAGTCCATGCGAAAAAAATGGTTGGATTGCCCAAAAGCACGGCAATTTGTACGAGGACAGTTGGTCCTTGTCTTTAATTGCCACCTTGGGAAGATGCCTGGGAAGCTTAAATTATGGTGGTCATGACTATTTCGGATCTTTAAAGCATGTGGGGCCATCTCTTTTTATTTGACGGATTTGCAGAGGGAGGTAATTTATGTACCAATCAATGGTTTCAAACTGCGTCATTACTTTTTGCCTACCCCGATTCAGTGCCCCTTTGCTGTGGTACAAGAACCAAAAGCCGCCCTAATAATGATTGGGAGTTATTTTGCATGCAATCTTGGAAAGCGAGAAAAGGGCCATGATGGTTGCGACACCGTGGCACGCCCTATTTTGGGAACTCATTGTGAGTGGGTTAGTGCATGCAGTCGATTACTTCTATGCTTCTCCTGTTTTGTATATCGTGCTCTCAAGGTGTTTTTACCTCAGTATTCTCTGCTTTTGCATCTCTTTGTCACTATGACGGCTTCTCTTTTGCAATGCATCCCCTTTACTCCAGTCCACCAGTTAGCGCTTCACCGAGTGAATGCCTGGCTGCAAGATTTGCGACTGTGTTCACCAACTTGGATTGGCAAGGGATACCTGTCCACCCGTAGGCCAGAGTATTAATTGAGAAACTTGTTGTTGGGGATATGGTGTAGCTTAATAACCAACAGATTCAGCTGATAGCGAAAAGAATTTCAAGGTGTTGCTGTTTGCCTAATGATGGAGTCGTGCGAACATCACATGTGATCCTTGCTGTCGATGTCGAGCAGGAATTTGGGTTGAAAGTGAAAGGGAAATACAAGCTTTTAGGGTTAACAGATGCAGCGACAAGGGATGCTTATAGATGGTTTCTTGAGGTAATTTGGCTGCAAGCTAAAACCTATACCATCTCGTCCAAAGCCCAAAATGTGTTGCATTCGGCCAACTTTGGGCCAGATGCTTGGAGAGTAGTTGTCAGAGAGAGACTGCTGGCAAAATGCCAAAGAGTGGTGGCACGGCTAGGATGAAGCACCCCAACCAACACAAAAGTCGGCCAGTTATTGACACTGATTTTTCCATTGCGAGAAGTTTTCCCTCTTGCCTTGCATCCTCTATGCCATTTTGAGAATGACAGACTGGTGATCCAAGGTACTGTTGCACCTCTGTCACAAACTCAGAGTTTGGAATCTCGTGCTGGATGGGTAACACAGCCAGATATTTGTATTGAGGATATTCCGGGTCCATCGACTTCAGTGGTACCCTCTGGAGCACAAGAGATGGCCACTGCAGGACCATCGAGCCACAAGCGTGGACGGGAGGAACATCTGTTTTCTACGCCACCTCCTGCAACTACATCTACTGTACCAGAGGGTTCTGTGGTGGCACGCTTGAGACGCCAAAATATTGAAGAAGAAGGTGTTAATAGAATATAAGACAGTACACAGGAACAAAATGTTCCTATGTACTGTCTTATATTCTATTAACACCTTCTTCAATCATATGTAATCCGGACACACAGAGTTACAAAAGAAGATGTATGGATAACATAAGGTAAGATACATCGAAGACAGGTATGCCCCCACATATACAACCGTTGCTCCAACACAGATCGGAAACGGTGCAAATCCTCCTTCTGTCCGATGATATCTTGTGAAGAACTGCCGCCACGACCGCTGCATGACTCCTAATCCGCAATGTCCAGGCCTCTACAGGACAGTAGGACCGCACTGTGCGACTTATGTCGTAACACCTAGCACGCACGGTGGATTGCGTGAACCCACCCTCAGCCTTTCCGGTTGGAAGGTTCCGGTTGCTGATCTTCGACCTATTCTGGTGAAGAAGAAATATCGATATATCCAAATCCTCGAAAATCTTTGGTATGGGCCCAATACACCTCAACCAATAGATATGGATCTATCTCAGTATGCTCTGGCCAAGGAGCCCTGGGAATAAACTGTGTCAGCAAGGAAATAAACTGCGGGGCCTACGGCAAACGGGCAAGAGGCATATGCAGAGGATAATAACAAGAGGTATCTATTAAGGACAGACCAAAATGGAGGACATGAGGGTAAATTGAGGGAGAAAGAGTGAGCCAAAGTCTCCACCGAGAACCACACCCTGTGTCGCTCCTTACGAAATTGATGAATCATTCTCTGCAAGCGAGAGACATGAGCCTGGGCCTCAATACAATCCTCAGTAGCTTGCGCCCAATCAACAATATCAAAACCTTCTGGATAATGTTTACTTCCGCTCCTCCATCCAATAGTACCTTGTCAATGTATGTTCCATGATGTCTAACTGAAAGCTCCGGAATGCGGGTATCCATGATCCTATTTCCCGGCAACGGGGCTGAGTCATCCTCCCCGCCTTCAGCTTTCGCGATGGCTACTTCTCTCAGCTCTTTGGACTTTTGTCTCAGCAAGGCATTATGAAAATTTGTGACCAATTTCAGTAATGAATCCAAAGATAATTGTATTGGCGACTTGAGGACCTCTTTCCAAACTGAATTCCAATCCTCCTCTTCTCTAGTATCATCCTTGTTTCCAGCTTTTCCTTCTTTTATTTTCAGACCCACAGTCGATGGTCCTGATGATTTCAATGGTGGTGCGGACTGTGGCAACTAGGTCACAATCTTTTTTCGCACTTCTTCTTGAACCGTCCAATCCGGAATCTTTATATCGAGTGTTGGGACCGCATTTTTACCAAATTGCGTGATTATGAAAACACCAGATCGGACTCCTCCAATCCTTCAATCTGAACTATATCGACGCTAGGCTGTTTGCCTGCAACGTATTCCTACTTCTTTCGATCATACTCCATAGCTTTAGTACACTCAGATCGCCAGTGCCCATCCCCCAAACAGAAAAGGCATGTCTTGGGTTGATTAGGATCTCGGCCACCTCTTTCGCGATCTCGTCCTCCCCCTTGACTCCGTCCTCCTGCTTGACCTTGCAAAGGCGTCTCTGATGTATGAGCATGATCCATCGCCACAGCAGGCTCTTGTCCCTGCCCTGTCTGTGGTGGTTGCCATGTAGAAGAGTCTCCACTGCGACGACCCCAACCATTGAAATAACATTCCATTGTATTTTGAGTGTTGGTCGTGCAAATAATACCACTTCTGAGCATGCACACTCCTGAGCAGCATGGCCTGGATTTCGACATTGGGTACACCATAGTTCTTTCAAACTTTTAACCACCGCAACAGATTCCGATGATCCGGATGAAACACCTTTCCCGTGATTTTTTTCGAGGTGTCTCCTCCGACTCTTTCCCCGAACCACTGCTTCCTGAGTCTGAGGAATCTGATGCTGCGAACTCCGACTCCAAACTATCATTGCCGCTGTCTTGTGACGTAGGATGAGATTTCTCCCTCTCTTTTTTCTTTGATTTCTTTGGGGATTCTGTATCCTCCAAAGCTTCTCCTGCTACTACAGTCGTAGCAATTACATTATCCAGTGGAGTAATTACCTTATCCACTGTTTCCATAGTAGTTCTGAGATACTTGTTCAGTCCCCGCAAAAAATAATCATTCAACACCTCTGCTGCTGACCTTTGTTCCCGAGGTACTCTCTGCAAAAGCATCCGAAATTTTGCAACATAATCCTCCACTGGCAACGACTTCAACGGTAGCGTTCGAAGCTTTTCCAAATGTTGAGGGACCGTCTTTTCCATTCTAAACCTTTGTAAGAACGCTCTGGATCCTTCATCATACGTCTGAAAATGATCATCAAGGTATACTGACAACCATTTATCAGCTTTTCCTGAGGGTGTAGATTCAAACACTAATTGTTGATGGAGAAGGATCACCACCCCAGGATGATTCAATCCATAAACTTTATTAAATTGGCGCAAATGTGCATCAGGGTCTTCTCTAGAAAGACCTCAAAACCGGTTATACTTAATCTGAGGATGTGCCATCGTCCCTTGCCCAATTTAACCTATTCCGAAAAAAGATGTCGAACACTAGGAGGTGGAGACAGTGACGGAGACACCCCCGGACTGCTTACCGAAGACGGTGGTGGAGCAACATGTGTGGGTGAGGGTGAACGTACGACAGGAGGACATGAGTGACTGCGTGCAGTACGCCGCACCCGCCGAAACTGCCTACCATGCACCGAACTTAGTGATGGAGATACATATTCCTCAGCTTGTGGTGTAGAAAGAACAAATTCAACCAAACCACCTCTCTTCCGACATCTCCCTACAGTTAGACCACAGGCTCAAGAGGACCCTGCGACCTAGTGCGCATGTATATTCATCGAAGGTTGCCCATCACGTATCGTAGTCGCTAGATATAATGGCTATTGCCCGCACAGGAGCAATAGGCCTTACAGAAATAAATACCCTCAAACTGCCTTACATTGTATGAACATCAAACACATAGAAATAGAATAGAAGAAAATACATAGGAACATAACGCCTTACGGAAATAAATACCCTCAAACTGCCTTACATTGTGTGAACATCAAACACATAGAAATAGAATAGAAGAAAATACACAGGACAACATAACGCCTTCTTCTTCATTCATATGTAATCCGGACAGAGTTACAACAGAAGATGTATGGATAACATAAGGTAAGGTACATCAAAGACAGGTATGCCCCCACATATACAACCGCTGCTCCAACACAGATCGGGAACGGTGCAAAACCTCTTCCTGTCCCATGATATCTTGTGAAGAACTGCCGCCACGGCCGCCGCATGACTCTTGATCTGCAATGTCCACACCTCTGCAAGACCGTATGACCGCACTGTGCGACTTTTTCCATAACGAGCTTATCAATCTCTTCTTTGATTCGTTTAGCGAATGTGTCATTATATGTGTAAGGGCACTCTTTGTTAGGTTTGGCATCTGATTTCAAAGGAATTGTATGTTGGCATATCGATGGATCAACTCTTTTGAGGTCTTTGTAGGACCATGAAAACACATCTTTATACTTCTTGAGAAGTTGTGTTAGCCTTTCTTCTTCTTCAGGTTCTAAACCATTTGCTATATAGACAGACTGAGGCTCTTCGCTTGACGCAGAGAGGTCTATCCGTTTTGCATTTTTCGGCCCATCGTAAGATTTCTAGTTTATTCTTTCCCTTACTGGTGACATCATTATGATTTTTCTATTTTGGATAGTGAATTTTCGATAATGGGATGGTACATTCATGTTCCCTTTTTTTGAATCCTCCCTCCCTTCACTTTCTTCTTCAGTAGTCTATACCTCTCGTAATGACCGTTTTAGTTCTTGGTATTTCTTTTTACGCTTCATTTTGGTCCACTCTAGATCTTTGGTCTTTTTCCGTTTTGATTGTTGAGATTTTCTTGATTTTGTTTATGTTTTATTCTTCCATGCTTGTTTTGTTTCCTCATATGTCCTTTCCCTTCTAACTCTTGTGAATCTTCCGGATATTTGGTTTTTTACACAATCCTCTGCCTCGACAAGCATTAGATAGTGAGTTCTATTTTTTATCATGGGCATTAGGTTCTCTCTAATTTTGGTTTCTACTCTTTTTTTTTCTATAGAGTTCCTGGCATCTAGGATGTTGATTTGCAAAACCATAAAACTTGATATTCGCGGTTGTCACCCCACGCTCGCTTTGGCTGTCTGAACACTCGTTATCTGTGTCGTGACTTAATTCTAGATGCTCAGAGGAGTCATATAACTCTTCTTGTCCTAGTGAGTCTACATTCCCATCTCCTGCTGGTATAAGGCTTACCATGTAATAGAGTAGCACATCATAGCCATCCTTATCGCAAAATTTTTTTGTTGAGCTATCTGTAATGGTACAAACATCCAATGTTGCTAGTATGTGTTCCCATTCTAGAGGTTCTAAGGCATCTTCAGGAAAAGGTTCAGGAATGTAATCCTTGTCCACCATAGCTCTTTTTAAAATACATTCCTCTCTTTTTAAGCTCCCACAATGTGAAGCTCCGCACATCCATAGCTCTTTTTTCTGCCCTAACCATGCTAGGAGTTCGGACCCTACCAATATAGCTGAATCAAACTCTTCCACTAGTGTCTGGTTCACATCCTTGTAGCTATGGTCTTTTAGGTATATTTTGGTTGTAGTCTCTCCACATCTGAGGTTTATGCAGTTGTAATCGCAATCCTGGACCATCTTTAATTGTCTCATGAATGGTCTTCCCAAGGTAATCTCGTAATTGTTCTTTTTGTCGAAATCAACTATTGTAAATGTATGCTCATACTCGATTCCGCAAGAGGTGACAATTACTTTTTCTAAAGTCCTAGAGGCTTTTCCATGAACCCATCTATCAATTGCAATTTCATTCTGGTAGCTCTCAAAGCCGGCTTTCCCCATTTTTTCCAGATTTCTTTGGTGGCAATAGCGACTCCTGCTCCACTGTCAAGAATATCTTTGGATACTACTCCTTGAAATTCTATTGGTAGTGTGGTATTTCCATCTTCTTTCTTGCAATGTTCTCCAACCTTGTTTAAAGGTACAAGCCTGGTGTTTAGTTGAGACTTGTCCAATTCTCTGATCCCTTATTGAAGCTTCGAGGTAGGATCTTCTACTCCAAATTTTTTTAAGCATTTGCATACGGTGGTCCACATGTTTGGTCGTACGCTCAGGAGTTCGGCTAACGTGATTGTGCATGCCACAGGGGTGGACAATAACTCAATCAACCCTTGCGAATCCATCACTCTGTTGGAAGAAAGTCTTTGAGATGGGATTGCTCTCACCTCAGACTTAGCTTCATACTCCCCTAGATATGAGGGTAGAGTTTTTAGTGAATCTGGTTGGCTGTGCCCTGAACTAATTGAGCCCTTCTCTCCCCCATGTGAATGAATATCAAAGTTCATTTGTGATCTTGCCTCAAACTCTTCAATGGGAGGTAAGATCTCATTTTTCTCATTTCTCGTGCTATTTATTTGGTGGTTCACCCTGTTAACTTCATTTGCTTCCGTAGGTCATCTAGACTGTTACAATCCTTACCCATTTCTACGAATGTTTTAAGCTGAAAACCATCAATTGTCTCATCTGTTGTATTTGGCACTATGATAGGTTCTATCCTAGACTCAGAGGCAGTCATGAGTCTCTCCTTCGTGTCTACTTGTTTCTCTAGAGCTCGTTTCATAGGTGTTGGTGCTGGTACCTCGTGCCAACTTACAGATTTACCAAGCGAATTTCCTATCAAGGATTGAGCTGTTTCAATCATCTTTTGACACATTTCCAATCTCTGTTTTTCTATTTCCGCATATTGATAAGTCATTAATCTTTGCTCTTGGATTTGGCTGTTTTTGAGTCTGCCTTCGTATGCTTTTAAAAGTGCATTCAGCTGCTCATTTACTTTTTCTACCAACACTGATCCTCCTGATCCTGCGCTTCGGGGCTCCTTTACTTTCTTGGAACCTACTATTGCCGCAGCGTGTGAGCTTAAACTAGTTAAATCCTCTAACCGCTCTAATCTATCTTTTGTGTGTTTTAACTCCTCGGATAGATCCGTTTGCTCTCGTTCTCTTCTGGCTTTCATACGCGCCTTTCTAGCTTTCCAAATGCTTCTCTGATTTTTCATTTCTGCACTTGGGACATTGGTCGTTGGCTCTTCAATTATGGCTTCAGTTGTCGTTCTTTGAGCTTATGCTCGTGTCACTACCTGAACAGGTATTGCTATCTCGTTTTTTGACCCTCCACTCGAAGGCACTGCTTACAGCATGTTCAAAGTAGTTTTTGCTTCTTTTTGGGTTCTTAGGGAAATCAGGAATCAAGTGAGTAATTCCACACTCGGTGCAATATGCGTTGACTCTAATGATTTCATCATGAGAACAGTCTCTTAGCCAATTATCTCCACCACACTTGTAGCAGGGTCCCTTAGGCTGTTGACAAGGAGCACCTCTTTGTTGGTATGTATGCCTCTGTCCGCCCATGCCTCCGTTGGCTATGAGCAACAATGTTCGTTCATCCAAGTTGTATCTTCCTTCTCCTGTTGCCTGTGCAACTGTTGGTGGTCCTGTACTTCCAATCATGCTCTAAGGTTCTGGCGTTGGGGGTTCTTCCGGTGTATAATAGACAGGATTTTCTACATATCCATTGGAATCATCGTAATATGCATACATAGGTACCAAAACCTTCTCTTCTGGTTTGTTTGTCGTTGGTGTGTATCTTATGCCTACCAATCTTACTCCTGGTAGGGGTGGTTGCTGCCCGAATATTGGTTGTGGTCTTTCAACACCTATAGGTCCGGGTAGATTGCCTGCTTGATACCTAGACATCGGTGGAAGTTGAGGAAATGCTGCCTGAACTTGGGGAGCATATGGTCTCTCTTTCACATATTTCTTGTTATAATAACATTCCTCCGTCACATGGTTTGTCCATTTTTGTTCAATAGCACACCACTTCGCCTACTGAACATGAGGCTTGGCATACATATTAAAAATTTTTAGTACTTCCTCTACAAGCTGCTCCTGGCTTACAGCTACTTCTCCTTTTGGTGTTGTCTTAGCGGACTTGCTTCCACTTTGTTGTGAGGATGAATAGTCTACAAGGTAAAGAGCTTCCTTAGTTAATTCATTTAATGTCGTGCTCCTCTTCATATATAAGTCCTTTTAGAGATCTGCATTTCTTAGTCCTTGAATAAATATAAGCATAGGTCTGGACTAAGTTGGCAGTTCTTCCATAAGGCAGAACTTCACATGTCTTTTTAGTCTTAGGACAGCTTTTCGCACAGATTCTCCTTCTTTCTGTTTGAATTTATGGATTTGTGAGACTGTATTATGAGCTATCCCCTTTTGTGAGAATTCTTCAATAAACTTGTCAAAACCTCCTCCATAGACTTGAAATCTCTACGCTCCACAGAGTCAAACCAAGTAGCGACATCCTCCTTTAGAGTAAGCCCAAACCTTGCAAATTGAGTAGGGAATTCCAACACTTCTTCAGCTCTAATTACATGCACAAAGGCTGCTACATGATCCCTAGGGTCTCTGTTTCCCGTGTATTTTTTGTTTACTCATTTTTGCACCTGAGAAAGTCTAATTCTACGATGGTCTACAAATCTCATCATTGGTTCTCCTCGTCCTACTCAATATACCTCCTCTGGCCTTCGGTAGTGGGAGGGTTCCTCTCGCAGAGGTGCCCTTAAGCCATAATTTCTGATGGTCTTTGCAAGAGATGATTCATCTCTTCGAACTCGTTCTATGCGTTGTCTTCCAGGCTATGCCAACTCTTGAGTTTTTGGCTTACTCTTGCCTTGATATTGTGAATAGAGTGGTGATTCTTGTAAATCTCTTAGCCCTCTTGCAACTGGATAACCATCTTTGTTTCGGTTTTGTTCTAATGCTCGCAATGATGGTTCGGTTGCTTGTTGGTTCTGGTATTGAATGCTTGTTGTCGGTTAGAATGTGATGTTGTCTCGTACTCTTTTGAAAATGGATTTGTTGACTTGCTAGGGGTATAGGTGGACCTTGATACTTCTTCGGGAGCATATGTTGATGTTTCTGGACCTGTTGTCTTTTCTACCTCCTCTAGAAGGATTCGTTTGTATTCTCGCCCGTACCTGTCAACAAAAATGATATCCTTCCCCGTAACACTTTCATAAGAGAATAAGTAAAGAACCTTGTCTTTGCTTAATTCATTTGGGTAGGGTTCTTTGCATCGAAAATAAGAGACTACTCCCTCACTCTCATGCTTGTAAATTCCCACATTCTCATTATAGGTAAAGACCCTGTTTGTTTTTTAATCATACATAAAAAGAGCTCCAGATCGATCAGTTTTGGAGGCGGTTCTTGAGTTTCCGAGACCAGTTTTTCTTTTGCCACATTACCTTCAAATCTGTTGTAATCCTGAGGGTTGATAACTATCAGATAGTGATTCCCCTTTTCATCTCGAAATCTATCTCCATCATCATAGACTTGAATTATCTCCAGTCTCTGAGACGGTCTTTCTTCTATACAAATACACTTGCATCCTCGATAGTCACAATAAACTAAGGCTCCCCTAGAGTTTGTTCCTTCTAAGAATATGATAGTGAACTTGGCATCGTTCAAAGGGTTTTGGAAGGTACTTCCTCCTAGCATTGGTCCTTTACCAAAGAAACCTCCTGCAGTTGAGTCCCCATCATGAAAGACTTATCTGATGAAGTGTCAGTATCACTACCCTCCTCAATGATCCGTGCTAATGGATCTAGCCTTGCCTGAGTTACACTCTCCCCAGTGGACGTGGTGCTTACTTGACTTTTGACACTTTTAGCTCCTCACTTAAAAAAGGCCCTTGACCTTAAATACATAAGAGACTCAAAGATCTCCTTCTGGAATCTACACATGTATGGTTAGTATGTTCACAAGGGTTGTCTTTGAACCGTTGAATAAATTTTTCAATTATGTACAACAAATATCAATTTTCTATGACACTGGTCACTCTGAGCAATTTTGCATTTCTCCCCACTAGATGTATCAGGGTCTTATGGTAGTCAAATTTCAGATTTGAAATGATGGTAGGTGCACGGAGGCAATCTCGTTAGCTTATCAATCTGAGATCAACCTACACATACGCACTTCTATGATGCATCAATCACTAATCCTTGTTAACTCCAACCCACTCTATCCCTAAATGCTCATAACACCGTTTACACATCAAATGAATTCGGAATCACTTCAAACTTGTTAGGCACCATCCCCTGACTAGGATACACTCACCTATAAGTCCAATCCCACTAGATATAACCCTAGCTACCTCAAATACAGTCACAATAGACTCACAGGTCATAACCTAAAAGTGTGTGAAACCTAAGTCTATGAACATCTATGCGTAGCTAATCTCGCCCTCGTTCTATAAAGTACTTGATTGTTGAAAATAGACACCGTTTGTGCTACTTACAAATAAAACAAGCTCGTGGGAAGATCGCTCGCGAACAGCTCGAGGATGCAAATGCGTGGCATGGGTGCATAGCTCTCGGAGAGGCTACCCCGATTGGATGGTCGCTTCGTGAATCCGGTGAGGGAGATACCCGTAGCGAAGAGGATAAGATCACTCTCTCTCTCTCTCTCTCTCTCTCTCTCTCTCTCTCTCTCTCTCTCTCTCTCTCTTACGACACAAAATTAGTTATTCAAATGTTATTCAAAAATGGTTCTAAGGTGACCTTTAGTCACCTTAGCTCAAAATGTACATGGTTTTTAATTGAGTTCTACTCATCATAATTACAAAGTGGAAACGCATTGTGTCCCGGCCAACTAATAAATCTATACGTAATCCAGACAATTGGATAAAGACAGTAGACATCATTGGCATTACAAAGGGAATTTGATAGTCATTACAAAGAGTCTTTTTACAACTATTGGGATCCAACACCCATCACCCCTCAATCACCTACAACCAAATCTCTAAAGAGTAACTATTTTACCATTAAGAATCAATAGGCAAGTAAGGGGAGACGGCCGTGGGCATATTCCCTAGAATATATATATTCATCTCGGGGTCGAAGGTCACAGGAACAACCTCTGCATGTAAGGCGAGGACACCGACAGGGAAGCGAGAACAAACCCTTGCATGCTCAATGGCCACATGGAAACCTACTCGGACTATGACGGGGCTGATTCCAAAACAAAGCACCATGTCATATTGGGCATCTTTTGTTTCCTTACTGAGGCCCCTCGGAGTCGATAGAATACAACACGACCATTTTTCCTCCTGCGTGCGCTCTCTGCAGAAGCCACCATGACCATGGGCTTCAAGTTCACACTTTCAAGATTTAATTTTATTTAGGGCGCCCTATTTTTGGGTACCCACTCTCATTAAGGGTTGAGGCCCATGGCTGCAAGCAACCAGTTTGTGGATGGCGTACTAACAATGACCATGCAAGCAACCAGTTTGTGGATGGCGTACTAACACTTCAAATCTGTCATCGAACCGGTCAATTGCAGTATAAGCAAAAATTTATGGTCATAGCTTCAAGGATATTAAATCAGGACAGTTGTGATCCAACATGGTTTATTAGTAAGATTTGCATGGAAGACCGTGCAACAAGCAAGATATTGCATTGTGGCTACGAAGACATGTTGTCGCCGTTCGAAGTGGACTTCTAAGAGTCGATAAGCAAGTCGAATTTAACATTTTCAATTATCACTTCATTTAATTTCGCAGATCTCTCTGCATTATAAGCACGACAAGCAAAGGCAAGCATGCCAACTTATTCTTTGGTTATAAGCATGGGTCAATTTGAGCATGTTGAGTAAGTCTTGAACATTTTTCCTGCATGCCATATGATATCTTAAATGGCTATGAGCACAGTCACTGGCCGAATAAATTATATCATCAAGGGTCTACCGTTATGGATGTCAAATTCCCAATTTTGGCTTGAAATTTTTTTGGTCCTAGGCAATGTTTGTTCCTCAGGTCCAGGCAAGGCATGTGGCATGCTGGTACATGCAAGGCCTGTGGCATGTAAGGTGCAGGTATTTGATAAGGCCAACCATTGATTACAATTTAATAAGTTGTAAAACAAGTTTGCTAGGACATGGCTCCTAGGCAAGTTGTTTGTCGACGGAAACCAAGATTTGACGAGTTTTCTAAGACATCATAGGAGCATGGATCCGTCTACAAATCCTCAAGATAACAGTAATCAAGCCCATCAGGTACATGGTACAATTTGACAAGGTTGATTCTCTATGCATGCTCGACAACGTCAACTTTCTTTTGCTATGACAATGTCAATTGACAAGAGTATCTGATAGCTATGAGCACCAAAACTCAATGAGTACTTATGTGAAGCAAGGCTTCCCTTTCGACATTCTGCATAGCAATTTCCATAGTTTGGAATATGCTATTAGCATAAATCATAGGGAAACTTGTCAAGATGTCTGCAGGTTCTTTACATCACAAGAGGGTGTATCCAATACATATGCTAGCTCAGTCAAGCAATATATATGTCTAAGAGCCAGATTCGAGCAAATTACCCGAAAACCTTGCCAACTTCTGGGCGACAAGTGCTTGGAAAGACTCCATACGAAGCTGTTGTATAAATCACAATGCTTTGCCCGATCTCATGCGGAGTAAGGCTTCTCTTGTGTGCAAAGTAGGTATTATCAGTTGACTTTAGCTCAACAATAATGGTACACATCTTTCACAATACGTGGATATAAGCTCACAGTTTACGCAATGGTGTAAGATGATATATCCATGCCAGTGTCATCGTGCACGACACGTATACCAATGGCTCACATGGTTGAGATTGTCATTGAAGCCACAGGCCTACTATTCTACTTTTTTCTATGTATGCATGGTGTACTAGTTCGTTGGACGTATGACACTCCATCATTGTATACGCTCCCGCTATAACACTCCATACTCTGTCAAGGACAAGGTAAGTCACTGATATCTTAAAACAATTTTTATGTTGCTCACAAGCGAAGTGCCGTATTTAAAGTTACCCTAATACAATATGATCTAGTCCTTTGCGGTCTTACACATGATGTGACTTATGGTATGTCTCTCTACCAGGGCAAGGTACACATATATAGTTTTACGCTTATAGTATAAGGTACGCCTCGAGGCAAGGTACACATATAGTTGTATGCTTATAGGATAATGTACGTCTCTCTCTACGAGGGCGTGTAGTTGTCCTCTTATAGGATAAGCTAAGACACAGACATGGTGTGCATGGGAGCATATGCAAGGGGCATACCACACATTTGAATAAGGGGTTTTCCTCAGCCCATCATTCTCTCTCTTTCTCTCTCTCTCTCTCTCTCTTCCCAACTTCTATGCGAGAAAGGTGAAACTAGGCATGCATGATTTTATTGAAATCATTCTATGACAATATGGTAACAGGAAGGGCTACGAGCCAACAGGAAGGGCTAAGAGCCATCTATTACTACCTATTTTGGCATGGCTAAGAGCCATCTGTTTGTAGTCCATAAGTGATGGATTTCAAGATGGAACAAATATATTCAATTGAGTACCATAAACTCCTTAGGGATGGACATTACTCACAAGAAAAAGTTCCAATGGGTCCTTCAAAAGATTCAAAAGGAAAATGAGAAGGTGGGAGTATGTGTTGCTTCCCTTCCAGAGGCGGTCACAGTGATCAATTCATTTATGCTTCCTTAGCCTTCACTAGCCGCTCCTCAAAATAGCCAAATGTAACTAGAAGAAGTTTTTGAAACCAATTAAAAGATTCCTATGGAGCAACAACACTAAAGCCTTACGTCTTGGCAATGGGCAAGCAGAGAAGTTATTGGGGAATTTTGAAAATGGAATAAGTTAAGGGTTAGCTTTTAAGTTAAAACTTTTGGAAGAAAGGCCAAAAAGTAACTTGATCGAGAGAGAGAGAGAGAGCGAGCAAATAGCGATATTCATGAGCTGCTCTGCCTGGGCGAAGCAGCACGAACATGCCCTGCGACTGCCAATATGCATGCAAGTGTATGTTCGTTGCTGCGCCATCAGCTCCACCTGCGATTGCGCATCCGCTCTACTGCTCGTACAGCTTTGCCGTGCACTTTCTTTTAACCATATTTTTTCTCTTTAAAATTATTTGATTCTAAATATCATATGTTTTGCAACAAGAAGCTTTCTTACAAAATGACAAAGAGAAGAAGCCGCTAGCAAAATACATTTTCCCTAATTACACTAAAACTTGAAGAATTTTTTAAGCTTTTGTAAAGGCAAGCTTAAAATCTAATCGGGATTAACAAGACGCTCTTAAAGGTCCCGGTCCCCTTAGTCCTCGACATTTTCTTTTGTTATTTGTGAAGATTCCCAAAACACCCTCCAAATTTCAAGATTCCCATTACACCCCTCATACCAAGACAAAAAATTCCCAAAATGCCATTCAACGTTGCCAAAATTTCTAATTAACCTCACAAACATCTCCAAAAACAATTTATTTTGCGAGCTCTTTAAATAAAATTGCTCATCTCTTTGTGAACATAGATGCCACTATTTGTGACCTAAAAGATATATCTCCATTGTCATAAACATGAGACTATGTAAAAATTAGAAAAAACTCGTTTCAACGACACTAAATTTCTCTAAATTTTGTAGGTTTTCTCACTTTCAAATTTAAAATGTAGAGGTAAATCTCACAATTTGTAGGTTGAATTACACTAAAGCTAGGGCTTTTTTCGAGCATGATTGTCCATTGGTAGTCTTTTGAGATCCGTTGTTTTGTCAAATTATAATTTTTTGATATAATTCCTCCCGCTCACGATGTCAAAAAAAACATTCCAAAACTTGAAAACCCTTCTCTAAATTTTGTTGGCAGAGATCAAGAACCTTCATATCCATGGTATAGAGATGTTTATCAAAAGGTCAAGTATGTCTAAACGATTTTTATTCCCAATTTTGAAAAAGTCATTATTTATGCGCATCTGGAGACACTGCCCTTTTTTATATTGCAGAGCAAAGGAGGAGCACCGTTCCACTTGGCGCATGGACCACGCCTGGGGCGACGGACGAAGCGTGGCAGCTCTCTCTCTCTCTCTCTCTCTCTCTCTCTCTCCAAGCTTTGTCCAAGGCGGTTCTTTAAGGCGATGACTCAATAGACCAAGGCAGTCAGCAACTCTCAGAGGATTTCAAGCCACGAGCAAATTCTCATTGTGTGGCAGATGAGCACCTCTCTCTCTCTCTCTCTCTCTCTCTCTCTCTCTCTCTCCAGACGAGCAGCAATCCCGTTGTGTGTGTATGTGTGTGTGTGGTCTACAGACAAGGAGCAATTGCATGGTGAGCTCTCAGTCCCCCTCTCTGTCTAGTCTCTCTCTCTCTCTCTCTCTCTCTCTCTCTCTCTCCTGCAGACGAGGGGCACCAGAAGGGGGGAAGCGCATGGCGTTGGGGGGCCACTTCAGAAAGAGCAGCTCACCATTACGCTGCAGAAAGAGCAACTCGCATACCTCTGCTGACATGGAGTGTGGGAGGGAGGGGGGACAAAATATCCCAAGGGAATCCCATAAATTTATGGATTTCTTTTTTAATATGCCAGAAAGCAGGTCAATTAAGACACATGCTTTCAACTTAATTTTTTTGTGTCACATTTAAGTAGATTTTTTTCTTTGTGAGTGTCTTTGACAAAATGATGTGAAGCATTAGGATAAAGTGTTATTTGAATTTGGCGATCTCTTTGATAGCATGTGCTACTTGGTGATCTTAAAATATGAGGCTATGGTAATCTTCACGTCTCAAAAAATAATTTCTGCATGGTGATCTTCACACCTTAAAAAATCACTACGTGGGGAAATAAATTAATGCCTATATGGCAATTTCCAGGCCTTATAAAATCCCTATGTAGTAATGTCCTACTTGGTTATCTAGGGGAAAAAATACAATTTAAGATTCCTACAGCCCAACTTTTCCTACTTACCTATGTAGGAAAATGTCTCACTAATTTTCCTAGTCTGGACTTTTCCTACATACGTGCGTTGAAAGTAGGAAAAGTATGTGGGAAACTCTTTTTTTTTCCAATATAGGAATGATCTAAAAGTTGCTTATAGCTACCGCAGGAGCTCAGAGTTGAGGAAGCACAATTCACCATCACAGGTCCTATCATCATCAAACTGCATCAATTCACCCACAAATCATCATGTTGACATTATCATTGTGATACTGGTTCAACCAAGGCAGAGAATGATGATGCAAGAAAATTTTACACCACACAAAATTCCTTGCTCACTTCCTCGTCTCACTCCAAACTAGCTGCTCTTCATCCCCCATTTCCTGAGGTTGCAATAGCCTCAATTACATTGTTTCATACCTTCTTAAAGATTGCAAATTCAAAATTTCAATGCCTTACAACACATCAATAAGTGCAGGTTCTCTCGCCATTGGGGCCTGTCCATCATGGATGAGAGAGAGGGGGGGGGGGGGGGGGGGGGGGGGGGGGGGGGTAGGCATGTACGTAGAGCTTGATATCCCAATCTAGCTAGCATTGTCAAAGGAAGTCAAAGCATTACTGCATGACAACAATTCATGCCTCCTCTAGTTGATAAGGTGTTGCGGGCTCTTACGATTGCTCTTAAAGTATAACCTATGCCTAATTACAGGTTAAGTTTGGGAGCTGATAATGCACTAATGTGGCAGTGGTGCAATAGCAAAGCTACTACAACTTTGCTATTAGGATGTTATCTAGAGATAACTGGGATGATGAAGACTTTGAGGATGTGTTGTCACCCTGATAAATCATAAGAGCATTTCAAACATGCTCAAAAGACTGTTTTAGCTAGTTTCAGATGAGCCTCACTCTCACTAGCTCAACCTCTGTAGTGCTCACAAAACGAACAATTCTTACACAATTAATGTAGGGGAATGAAAAGTAGGAGCTTTCCCATTCTAGCATCCAGTGCATGTGGACTATCTCCCAACAGTATATATTGCAACTATGTTGATATGGAGTTCTTGCTAATATGCTGATATGGAGAAAGAACCAATGATCCTACAACACACTCAGAATGCTTGGACTAATAAACAGTGTATACTTTGTCTCCCACCCACACTACCACAAGAAGTTTTGGACAAATTCTCACAATAATTCCCACGTAGTGACTTACCGGCCCCCCATGCCACCGGGCCGGCGGTCCCCTGCCCCCAATCATACCTAGCTAGGTATGCAGTGGCTCTCATGAAGAAGTTCATGATGTTATGCGTTGTATGGAAAACACTCAAAAAAAGACTCCGGTTTCCTACATGGGAAAATTTCTAAATCTTCCTGTTACTCGAACATTGGCTAAAGAGCACCCAAAAAGATTGCACACTAGACCAAGCAACAACATGTTCATTAGCATCATAATCCTGTTTTCAGGTCTACGTATATGACACTAAGAAATGAAGATATAGAAGTATCAAAACCTGGAAATGTAGTCTGTACTTGGGCAACACCACTGATGTCTTTTGCAACACGCCTCAATTGGTTGTCGTGTGGACTCTTGCAGAGTCTCAGCTCCCTTCGTAACTATAGGGTAATGCAACACTCACCACTCTTTTCAAAACAGGAGTTGGAACATCAGTAGCACCCTCAATGAGCCTCGACTCCCTTTAATGGGCCTACATGGTACTGATGTTGGTGGGCTTGCAAAATAGGGGCTCGAACAGGTTAACTCTTCCAACCTAACAAATTTTAGCCATTTTCAAGTCATCATTGTGAAGCAAATAGGAACTGATGCTAATAACAACTAATCTAACAAAGTAAATAATGAGAGAGAGAGACACTGCAGTGTAGCAAGGAAGCAAAGCTAACTTGTATTGATAGAATGAAATAAGAACTTGCATGCTCTTCAACATAACAAAGGTGCCTTTATATACATTAGGCAAGGGGAGCCTTATTGGGTAAGTGCTAGGATGAAGGGACGTTGCCTACATTAGGGGGAGATGATTTAGGGGGTGGGTGAGATGATTGAGGCACTGAGTGAGCACCGTTAATAGTGGTAAGATATTTCACATCCCCCCGTAATGGTGAACACCTCATTACATGGGAGAATCCCCCCCTTAAGGAGGTGTGCAAGCAGTAGGCACAAGTGACAAATTTCGACATGCTGTAGTTTGGGTCGTAGCAGGTACTGATTTGGTGAGGAAATCTGCCCAATTGTGAGCAGTGGGCACATATTGCAACTTTAAAAAACCATTGGCGACCAATTCCTTGATGAAGTGATAACTGATTTTGATGTGCTTTAGTTTGTTGGAGAAACTTGGGGAAGTAGCCAGAGCAATTGCAGATTGGTTGTCGCAGTAGAGGGTTATGGCTTCTTCCGAGATAGGATATGGAAGTTGAAATTCGTGAATGAGCTCAGAAATCCAGAGAGCTTCCCTGGAAGCAAGAGCAGCAGCTACATATTCGGCTTCAGTCGATGAAGAGGCAATTGAAGATTGTCGTTTCGTTTGCCAGGATATTGGGGCACCTGAAAGAGAGAATATATAGCCACCTGTGGAGAAGCAGCGGGGATCATCCCCTGCCCAATTGGCATCGACATAGCCACTCAGAGAGATAGGTGTGGTGGCATCATAAGCATAAGTGAGAGCATAGTGCTTAGTGGTCAGGAGATAGCGAAGTGTGCGTTTTGCAGCTTGCTTGTGTGTTTTGCATGGCTGTGACATAGCGCGAGATAATATATGGCCGGTGTAGCAGAGATCAAAGCGAGTGCAGGATATCAGATAACGAAGCTGACCACAAAACTTGGGATAATGAAGAGAAGGCCAATAGAGCTCATCACCGGGAGAGTAGGCATGAAACTCAGGTGCTAAGTTGTGTTTGAGAGGAAGGGGGCTGAATTCAGGAGAACAAGTGATCATGCCATAATAAGTGAGAAGCTCTTCAATGTATTTTACCTGGGTGAGTTTGATCCACTTGCCATAGGGGTCGCGAAGCACTTGAATGCCGAGAAAATACGTCATTGGTCCCTTGTCACTGACAGGGAATTCTTGTTGGAGACAGTCGATGGCGCGCAATACCATGATTTCAGTGGTACCGATGAGTGGGATATCATCCACAAATAATCCCAGAATGGCGAGGCCATCATTTGTACGCCAGATGAAGATATTGAAGTCGACACTGAGTCGCTCCCAACCACATGCAATGAGATAATTGTGTATGTGTGTATACCATTCACGTGCAGACTGTTTGAGGCCGTATATAGGCTTATTTAGCTTGCAAACATAGTCAGGATAATATGGATTTGCAAAGTGAGGGGGTTGGGTCATGTAAACAAGCTCGTAGAGCAAGCCGTGCAAAAAAGCTGTTTTAATATCAAGGTGATGTAGGGGCAAATTATACTTTGCAGCTATAGAGACTAAAAGTCTAAATGCAGTTAGGCCTAGAACAGGGGAGTATGTATAAAAATAGTCTACACCATACCTCTGTGTATAGCCGCGGGTGACAAGTCTGGCTTTGTAACGCTCAATTCTGCCATCTGGGAAGTACTTTTTCTTCAATAGCCATTTGCATGTGACTATATTGTGATGCTCTGGCGGTGGAACAAGATCCCAAGTATGGGATTCTTTGAGTGCCTGAAGCTCAGCTTGAATTGCTTCGTGCCATAAATCTCCCTCACTGGATGAGAGGGCATCGACGACCGAGATTGGCAGAATATCTTCTACTGGAGCGGGTGGGGTGGTCGATTGAAGTTCTTCTTGGAGAACAACCGAGAAGCTTGTAGCAGCGTAAATATCTGCTAATGACCTTGTGCGGATGCGACTGCTAGAAGCTGATTGATCAAGGTGTTGTGCTGATGGTGATGAATCCGGCGAGGTGCAGGTATTGGGAGATGTCGCCGAGGTTGATGTAAGTGGCTCGACCTCATCGATCCCCGATGGAATAGGTTGATTTGAGGGTGTGGCATGAGAATCCTCCACTGGCAAGGGAACCGATGTCGAAGTGGTAGGTGTGTGATAGGATGACGCAGAGCGAGATGGCTCTCGGGTAGGGGCTGCCAGCAAGGAGGGAGCAGGTAGGGGCATTGAGCTCTTGCGGGCGGTTTGGTATGTCCGAACCATAATGGGCGAGGTTGGGGTTTGCAAGGCGGGTGGCCGATGGTGGGAAACGCTGCCAAGGGTGATGTTATTTTCTGTGTTGCGAGCTGGAAAAGTAGCTGATGATGGCACAGCAGGGACAGACGAGCGTGTGATGCCGCGAGGGGATGGGGAAGGTGGATAGGCCCCTAAGGGACGCTTAAGGTGGAGCAATCCATGTTGTGGCAAGCTGCCGTTGTTGGGGGTTGTGAGGAGGCCTGGCGACGCTGCAGGTGGATGTGGCACAGGTGGGGATGGCTGCGCACAAAAACCGTACTGAGGTGAGGGGCTTGGTGGGCTGGAGGATGGAGGGTATGCAGCTGCAGGAGGAGGATATTGTGTTGAATGGGATTGGCGTGGAGGCCAAGTTACGCAGAGTTTAGGGTGCGTGGAATTCCAGCAGGGAGGTGTGAAGAAGGCTCGGGATGCAGTGTGTGTGCATAGCGCGTGTGAGAGGAAGGGGCTAATAGGGGCGCTGGACTCTCCAGATGGCGGCATGCAGGTATGTTGCTATTTGAGGAGGGTGGTGAGGGGGTAAGATTGGAGTCATGTGGGGTTTTGCTCAGAGAAGGGAAGCGAGCCAAGAAATGAGCGAGATAGCGAGCCGGTTGGTGGATTTCATGCGGAGGAGAGTAAGTATTGGAGGGAGAAGGGCCTTGGAGGATGAAATCCTCATCAAAAATGACGGTTCTAGCATGAATGAATTTGTGGAGCTCGGGTTGATGGAGGCGATAAGCTTTGACTTCAAGGCGATCTCCGTAGCCGACGAAGATGGTGCGGGTGGCTCTTGGTGATAACTTGGAGATGGGGTTGGTTTCGAGAGGATAGGCTATGCTACCAAAAATGCGAAGATGGCCAAGGCTCGGCGGGTTGCCATACCATAGAGCGTATGGCGTGGTATTTGGATTTTGAGATGACGGGATTCGATTCTGTACATAGCATGCGGTGGCCGTAGCTTCTTCCCAGTAATTGTCTGCTAGACTGGCTTGAATGAGCATGGCTCAAGCAGCATCAAAAATGGTGCGATTCTTACGCTCGGCCCGACCGTTTTGCTGAGGGTGAGCAGGGATGGTATATTCATGACGAATACCCGCCGTGTGGCAGATATCCCGAAACTGATGGGATGTGTATTCCCCACCATTGTCGGTGCGGAGTACCTTGATTTTTCGATCATGCTGGTTTTCAGCCAGTGCTTTGAAGCGGCTAAAATATGTGATTGTTAAAGCTTTATCAGGCATGTAATAGACAGCTGTGAACTTGGAGTAGTCATCAATAAAAGTGAGCATATAAAGGTTGCCAGTGAGTGATTTGACAGGCAAGGGGCCACAGACATCAGAATGAATGAGATCAAGCGGTGCGGAAGCGCGTGATGATGATGTAGGAAAAGGTGCATGATGTGATTTGGCAAAAATGCATCCTTCACAGAGGGTGATGGGAGTGAGATGCTTGGGTAAACCGAGGGCAAGCTGGCGGTGTGTGAGCTGATGTAAAACATGTTGAGAAATGTGACCTAGTCTATAGTGCCATTTGAGGGTGGTGTCGTGTGGGGAAGATTGTGCAGAAGATGCAAGAGCATGTGCAGGAGATGAATCACCTAGAGGGTAGAGTCGCCCAACCTGGGGTACCTGAAGATTGATATGCCGGCCATTGACATCTCGGGCTTGTATGTTGCAACCATTTTTTGTGAATTTAATGGTAATACTTGAAGAGGTTAGCTCGCTAACAGAATAAGATTTTTCTTTAAGCCAGGTACATAATAAACTTTAGATATAGTAGTGCGTAGGCCATTGGAAAGATTGATGGTGGCATCGCCATAGGCTGTAGCAAGTTGGAGGCTATTATCTCCGAGACAGACTTCTAGGGGAGTGTGGAGATAGGTTAAATTTGAAAGCCAATGAAATTAATAGGTCATATGGTGGGTGGCACCAGTGTCAAGTAGCCAGAGATCAGGGGATGAACTATGGAGAGTAGCGGCATATAATTGCATAGGATAAGAAGGGTTATTCTCATATGTAGATATATCAGCATAATGAGCTTGGCCATGAGAAGAGGGTGAAGACAGAAGGGGTCTAGCCCCCCCTTGAGGGTATGACGGATAAAATTGAGAATATGCAGCAGGAGGCCGAAAATTACCTTGATTACGGGGTTTCCGACAATCCTTTGCAATATGACCAAAGCGATGGCAATTGGTGCATTGCTTCGGGCTTGAATGATGTTTCTTTCCATGGTTGTGGTGCTGATGAGGAGGGCCAGAGTGGTTGAACGTCTTCTTGCCGGGGTGAGGTTTGTGAGGTTTAGCCATAGTGACTAATGCCGTAGACTTTTGCGAGCCATTGGTGTGGTCGCGAAGGGTTTCTTCTTGTTGAATCTTTGCTACTAGATTTTGTAGCTGTAGATTTTCCGTCGTGGCTTGGGTGGTGATGAAGGCCCTCCATGATGCGGGAAGGGAGGCCAACAAGAGCATGGACTGCAGCTCTTCAGGGATTGCTAGCCCTGATATGAGTACTTCGTCTAGAAGTATCTGCCAAGTTTCTAAGAACTTGGATGAAGACTGACCTTCATGCATAGTGGTGTTTACCAGTTTCTTGATCAGGGAAACTTGGTAAACGAGGTCGGTATGCTCGTAGTTCTTCTCAAAGAACTTCCAAATAGCATTGGCGGTGGTGAGCTTCTTCACCATTTGGACTTGCCGGTCTTGGCAGTGGAGAATAAGCTCCATCTTGGCACTATTATTTTTACTTTGCCAAGCATTGTAGACATCGGAGATGCCAATAGGATCCTTGTCTTTGGGTTTGTCGGGTTGAGCTTCGACGCCCGACGTAATTTCCCAGAGTTGAAGCTGTGTAAGGTAAAGCTCCATTCGTATCTTCCATACTTGGTAATTCGTGCCGTTGAGTTTGTCGATGATGTAACGAGGCTTGTATGCGGCAGAGGACATAGAAGATGACTCGGCCATCGTGCAAGGCTCCGGATTCCTTGACGTGAACGAGCAGACCTTCGAGTGCTTGGAAGATAATAGAGAGGGGCTCTATGTGCTAGCTAAGACAGAGATGCAAGGGACTAAGGCGAGTTCCTAAGCTCTACGAAGCTCTGATACCATGTGAAGCAAATAGGAACTGATGCTAATAACAACTAATCTAACAAAGTAAATAATGAGAGAGAGAGAGACGCTGCAGTGTAGCAAGGAAGCAAAGCTAACTTGTATTGATAGAATGAAATAAGAACTTGCATGCTCTTCAACATAACAAAGGTGCCTTTATATACATTAGGCAAGGGGAGCCTTATTGGGTAAGTGCTAGGATAAAGGGACGTTGCCTACATTAGGGGGAGATGATTTAGGGGGTGGGTGAGATGATTGAGGCACTGAGTGAGCACCGTTAATAGTGGTAAGATATTTCACAATCATGTCGACTTGAATCAACACAGGCAGTGAATGAAGGTATAAAAAAAGAGCTCCATACCAAGAGATATGATGTACAGACACCGAGCTCTAGAAAACCACCGACATTTGCAAAAGTGTGGCAAGAGATGACCGGGGTGCTATGATATTGTTCATTGCTAGCTATTGGCAAGAAAAAGGTTGAGATTTCGCTGCTCAATCTTGCGATGCAGCTTTGGAAGCCTTAGCATCTTCTTTATCTTGTTCGAGGACCAGGGCATTAGCCATATAGTGGGGGGGTGGCCATGGAGTCTGAAGTAGCAAGGGCAACATCATGCCCACTTGCAGGGAGGCCCGCGACTGCATATAATTACAAGAAACAAAAACCGTCATGAGGGCGACGTCCTTGGGCCTGAGCAATATTGTGGATAGTAAAATATGCGATATGCAAGAATATATTCGAGGACAGTGCACACAAACTGAAGAGAAGCTGGCGGGCCGCACACTACTGATCAGAGGACAAGACAACAAATAATGGTTCTTAGGCAAAGCTTGAATGGTCTCTACTTCACAGCCGAGCGCACCTCACTCTAAGAATATCTGATTAAGGCTTCAATATTCACTGAGGACTTATCTCTTGTAGTAGCCTGACTTGCGCCCGTCCCAGTAGCTCCATTCCTTCCTTCAGCCATGACTGCAGGGACTTCCATTGGCGGAGAGAGGGGGAGCTGCTTGCAAAGAGTGACCAGCTAGTTTCTTTGATCTTGGGTGAGCGGAAGCGAGAACAGGGCAGATCTAGACTCCATACTGGTTATGGGTGATCAACCCCTGATTATGCAGCTCTCTGGCGGCCTTCAACGTCTCAGCTAGGTTTGAAGATGCTTGGGTGGCAGAGGGATGAGCTGAGGCAAGCACAATATGCAGCTGGCCGGAAAACAGGTCTGCTTCATACACCTCTGACACTCACAATCATTTCATGGGGCCAGGCATCCATCACTTCATGTTCATGGTCCGTGAGCGGCATGGTATCTGTCGGAGAGCCTCGGACGGCACGCGTCTCATAGCGGGCCACCATGCCATGGTATAATTGGCACACTCATGAAGGTGCCACAAAGGCCCTGCGTGCACAGTGCACATCAGCTCACAAGGCTTTAGGTAGCCACCAGCTGAGCCACCTCTGCACAGTGCACGATGCGACTCTCAAGCATGTTTAATTGGCCACCATGCCATGGTATAATTGGCACACTCATGAAGGTGCCACAAAGGCCCTGCGTGCACAGTGCACATCAGCTCACAAGCCTTTAGGTAGCCACCAGCTGAGCCAGCTCTGCACAGTGCACGATGCCACTCTCAAGCATGTTTCCTCCATATCTCTCGTATCTCCAGCTTTCCCAGATTACGATTGTGACAACGTTCCTAGTGCCTACCTCACCGAGTCCCCATTAACCTATCGACCTATCAAGGTTTTTGCTCCGTAAAAACAAAAATTGTAATTTTTCGCTAGCAAACAAGTGATAAAATCACAAGGCCTGCCCTTGAGAGCAACAATGGAAGCTTAAACAAGTGATAAATCACAAGGCCTTCTCCCAAGAGGAAGAGACTATAGTAAAACTTAGGGAAAATTATCAAAATACCACTCTAATTTGTGGAAATTCCCAAAATGTCCCAAACATTCCCAAAATATCCTTGTATCTACTTTAGTTGGATTGTTCAAGATGTTCAAATCTTTGTTCCTTTCTGACAAATGAGATCCGTTTTTGAGTGTTTAGCGTGCAATTAAGGTTGTCACAAAATACTCACAAAAAAAAGGAAATTATGTATAAAAATAATGAAGCAATTCATCTTCAAAACATACATGACCTACCCAAATTCTCGTTTTCGCATCTTGTATGATAGGCAGCAGTCTGCTTATGAAAATTTGCAAAATTTTTGTTTTTGGAGAAACTAGCAAGGGCATGTTGGAAAATTTGAAGGACGTTTCGAGAATTTATGATAAAATACCGAGAGTAGTTTGGGATTTTTTGAAATTGAGGGGTATTTTGGGAATTTCCAAAAATTAGAGTGGTATTTTGGTTATTTTTCCTAAAATTTAAGTTTGAAACACTCTCTCTCCAACTAGCTTGCACACAGACACACATTGCTGAATCTCTCATACATAACGATGCCAATTCGAAACATTATGATGCCCTTTCAAAACCCATTGAAACTAGGCAATTTAGTCTTCGTGATTAAGTGCACATGACACCCAATGTTGGGATAGTGATTAAACTTGAAAACACCAAGAGATCAATCTACAAAGAAACCAATGGGAAAATTGATAAAACCGGTAGTTATACTCACCGATGCTTTCTTTACTTCATCTTTTATGGTACGCGATCCAATCTTCAAATAGTAGAAGCCCTTTGCTTTGAATACATTTTTATCCACCACCAAAAAGTTGAAAAAAACATTGGGCTTGCTAGGGCGTATCATGTGTGTGTGTGTGTGTGTGTGTGTGTGTGTGTGTGTGTGTGTGTGTGTGTGTGAGAGAGAGAGAGAGAGAGAGAGAGAGAGAGAGAGAGAGCTACGTATTCAAAGATAAGGAAGAGAAATGAAGAAAATAAATTAAATCTTTGCAAGCTCCGATGCCACCCTTGCACTCAACAAACTTCACAATGAAGAGATAGTTATTATGGAGATCAAGACTCTCACAACATACATGAACTTCAATGCTGCATTTTTCGCTTGCAATGAGTCAATTAAAGCAAGGTGAAATTGACTCCATGCATTTCTTTTGAACTCTACAAAGTAGAAGAATTAAAAAACAATCAGTGCTTTTGAGCCAAGCTGTAAAAAGCAACCAAATCCTGCCATCACGTGGGTATAGAGAGAGAGAGAGAGAGAGAGAGAGAGCTCGGATTCTCTAAATTTTTTTATGGCGTTGGTGGATATTCAACCCTATCTCGATTCTCCCCTTTTCCATACACAATGGTCACCGTTTTCCATACCCTATGATCACTTTGCAAAGGCAGACATTATTCATTGCCATGTGAAATGCTCCGCATGCAATTGCCTAAGTTCTAAGAGAGAGAGAGAGAGAGAGAGAGAGAGAGAGAGAGAGAGAGAGAGAGAGTAGATGCAAACCCTACAAGCTGTTCACTTCATATCTTACCACGGCATCTAAATCTGCTCTTCCATTTCCCTAGTCCATTCAGCATCACAAAACAACTCTACCACCAAACAACCTTCAACATAATGCAAATGGAACTTGAGTCACGGATTCTTGTGACTAGCCTGTTTTCATTACAAAACAGAAGTCCAGTATGAAGCAGAAGACTTGTAGTGTATCACAAAGAGGCCACAAAGGCTACTCGTGCAAAGCAGCATCTATCATGTAATCACTCACATTAATTTGAATTGCTTTGAAAATACACTCTCTAAACGTTATTGGGCTGGCATTGCGAGCAATAAGAACAAATTACAACCTCAGCCTTGCTTCCCTTTATCCGACACCACCACTTGTTTGGTCCGTCACTCAAGCTTTCAGTCCACCGTGACTTGGGTGCCTAGTGCATCCCAAGTAACTATCCTACAAACCGGTTTGTTGCAACCCTTTACAACCTTGGCCCACACTTCTTGATGTGAAGGCCTCAGCTAACGACGGATATAGCTATACAACTTATATTGCTAAATGCTGGAAAGCGCGCGCGCCCACGCATACACACAAAGAGGTGTTTAACTATTCAAGTCTCGTGTAATTTTTACACAAGGTGAGGGTCAATATTGATCCTGAGGGAGAGCGTGAAGAGCGTAGCAGTGTCTTGTTACAGACGTCCATACTAGCATTATGTTTATAGCCCTTCGAACGCAGCTCGTACGTCCTTCTCTCCCCATGAGCCGCGATGCAAGGAGGTAGCTATGGAAATTAAATGGGAGGCATCTTGTCCACTCTCTTCCTCTCGATCTGTTTGGAGCTTGATTTCGTGACCTTTCCCTCCCCTCCTCTTGACTTGCCTTGGGCGGATCAGCTACTACCATAGGCCGGAAAGTTTTCACACTGCATACTACATGTGTCTTGTAACAACAATATTACCGGAAGTGTGATACACGGGGTCACCATACCTCAAGCTCTCTATTATTGTGTGGAGGCAATCAAATCTAACAAAGATGGCACCTTCAACATGGACAGAAAGGAAACGAAAGCATGCCATAGAGAGAGAGAGAGAGAGAGAGAGAGAGAGAGAGAGAGAGAGAGAGAGAGAGAGAGAGAGAGAGAGGTTCCATCTCTTCAACTTCCTCATTTGACCGTACCCCTGCAATGACCGCTCCACGTGCATCGTGAGCAAAGAAATCTCCAAGAAGACCTGCTTTGTGGATACTGCAATTGAAGGTGAGATGGCATGAGCACACATGCACACACACACAAAGGTCAAAGCTTGAAAGCTTCAATGGGGGTAATAGCTAGTTAGCTTTTTGGGGAGGGAGACATGCAACAGAGAGCACAGTCGCGTGCGAGAGGGCGAGCCTCATCACTATATGGAACGGCTCTCGCCAGGGGGGATCTAGGGCCCAAATTTGGGGGCATGAAGCGGCTTTAATCTCCACCATCGGATCACGCAGTGAACTGGAGGTGAACTCGGGGTAAACTACGGGTGAACTCAAGGCAAAAATGGCACCCCAAGTTCACTCCTAGTTCATCCCCACTAGTTCACCCCTAGTTCACCCCCCTCGCGGGGTGTGGGTTGAACATGGGACGTCTGGGTTGCCACACGCTAGTGCACGTCACTCTCCATGTTGTCACGGCACATGATCATACCCTAGTTTAGGTGCCCCTAGTTCACCGTTAGCTCACCCTCAGTTCATCACCCCCAATTCACCCACCCCTAGTTCACCCCTAGTTCACCCTAGTTCATTGTGTGATCCGACAGCAGAGATTAAAGCCGCTCGCGTCCCCAAATTTGGGCCCTAGATCCCCTCTGACCCAAAGCCGTGCCATATAGTGACGAGGAGAGAGAGAGAGAGAGAGAGAGAGAGAGAGAGAGACGGAGACGACTAACTTAAATCATCGAAAAGTTAAAACCTTTTCATTTTTTACAAACCGGACAACTTGGTCATGGAGGTTGCACGAGAAAAGAGGAGCCAGCTGTCAAACTCTAATTTTGAGCATATTCAATAATATAATCCTGGAAAAAATTTACCTCAAGATCTTTTGAGAGTGTCACCCACTATTGCCACTCGTAACATTCTCACGATCCTCACTACAATACTCACCAATCAAACATTTTCATTTTTCACTTTATGTTTTTAAAGTACATAGAAAATTTTCACTAACAAAAAGGGAGCACATCACTATGGCCTTATAGCCTTTGGGCAGGCCAAAAAATACCTTCCTCCCTCCAATTGGCCACCACTAGCAAGAAGCAACTAGCCTTTCTATGTCAACACCTAATAATTAGCAGATGTGACTCCCAAAATGAGCATTCACTTCATATATGAAAACTCAACACATGTTTATCATTAGATTTACACTCTTCATTTAAATGAGTGCCCACTATCTTATTTCAACCAATCCACATTTTTGACCTATCAAAAAATGCTTGAAAATACAACTCAACTTTTTTTCTATTTTAGTCAGCAAATAGAGATGGCATCTCTATAGCCTTTGCCCTTTGGGCAGGCCAAAAAAGTGATGAAATCGATCACAAGACAACCTGCTTAAAAAGGCATCACTAAAGAGTCATCCCATTGGGGCAAGCCAAGAACTCGAATGTTGAAAGAAGATTCATAATGGTGCAATTGGTGCACAATAGAGAATTAAATAAAGGCATTTGCAAGCCTTTGAAAAGGGAGAGAATTAGAGAGTTAATGGGACCCCTAAATTTAAATTTGACAAGCGTAGGCCTTTAATTCCAATTCAAAGCTTACATAAGTTCCATTTTTGTGTATGCACTTTTAAAAGATCACTTGTTGACGAGGGTTTTTCAATGGGCATCTTCTAAGGTACCAAACCGGTATTTAAAGAAAGACAAGTTGACTCTTTGTCTCTCTCTTCCTATGACTCTAGCGATTGTTGAGACTCTTTTTTATCAGAAGCACTACCTTCATGATACAATTTTTAGCTATGGGTGAAGTCCATCTTGTCTCTCTCTTTTCAACAACTAAGCTGATTGGTGATTGGAAAGCGAACCAAGTCAATTGTCATAACATGCTAACACTCATGAGCTGCCGCCAGAGTTCCTACAACCTTAACCATCATTGATAGCTCTCGAAAACTAAATTGTCATCATTAACTTGCCATGTGGCACTATCCACAAGTTTCATCTAACGGTCCACAAGTGCTCTGAAGACTTGATCAATGCTGTGCCAAAGCCTTATGTGAGGCAAAAAAAATTTAAATAGGCACAAAATGAAGATAGAAGACTAAATGTGCTCGTCAAAACTAACATTTTCTTGGACATCAAGTCTTCAACAATATTAAGTACTCTTGTTAAATTCAGACGATGCGTACAATATTAAGTACCCTTGCTAAATTCAGACAAAGCTCTGCAACAAATTTCAAAAAAATATTTAAAATCGTTTTACAAGGAGCATATATGTAAAGCCTGATTATTCCAATCATAGCCCTCTTTATTCGAATCGTCAATGGTTTGAAAGATATATCCTCAGTTATTTAAGCTCAAGCTTGCCATGTTCCTTGTATACTCCGGTAGTGCATAGGCTTGTTAGGTATGTCAAGCCCGTGGGCACATCCTATAGCAGGCAATTCTAGTTTGCATGATTTTTTGCATGGAAAGTATGCCTTATATGTAAAAGACTTTACTCAATAATATAGCGTGTTCTTTTTATTGCTTACTGCAGTCTCTCTCTCTCTCTCTCTCTCTCTCTCTCTCTCTCTCTCTCTCTCTCTCTCTCTCTCTCTCTCTCTCTCTCTCTTCTCTGCAGGCTCCAAGCCATGGCCCCTCACCGCAGGCATGCACCGTAGCATGTGCCCTAACATCTGGTATCAGAGCCCATGCGGGCCTCCAAATCAAGGAGGATCTCTTGGCGCTGGCAAGGCAAGTTAATATTGCATCTTGAAATACTGATAGAGCCCAAGCAAGAGCGCAGGCACTTCTGCGTGCATCTCAAGAGGCGCCGTTGAAGTGTTCAAGGCATTGCATATCAAAACGCAGTTGAGGTCCCCATGTAACGCTGCTGAACACGAATGCATATCAAAACGCTCTGTCTGTAGTTCCTACAAGGCCATAGTTCTATTGCATATCAAAAGGGCTTCAAGCTGCAGTGCTAACGCCTTCCAATTCCCACTCTAGAGTCACCTGCAAGCACCCTTTGCCATTGATGCTGCTGCCCGCTTTGACAGCTACAGAACTTGCTGCTACCTTATTTGGTCATTAGCCCTCTAATCAAGAGGGCCTTAACACCTATAAAGGCTGCAATAAAAGTAAAGCCAACCAAGGTGGATACCACATCAAAAAATAAGGAGAATTAGAGAACATGGGTGTGTATATTGGCTTGCGTAGATGTCCGTAGAGCATCCATATGCTTGATTCCGATAAGGAATGAGCAAATTACAAGCATTCGAAGTTTGGGGGTTTTGGAAAAGCTCCAAAAAGGAGGTCTCTAGAAAGTATCTGCAAGTGTGGAGAGAAATGCAGCTAATAAAAGGGGATTTTTTTGGCTCTTATCCCAAGCTATTTTTCTCTCTCTTCTTAGACGACATGGTTCTCTCCTTGGGCACCTTTTAATTGGTTCAATTTTGGCCTTTTTTGGGTCAAAAATGAGATGTCGGCCACTTTTTGACCAAGGCAAGTGGGGAAAGGGGATGTCCGATGGACCAAAAAGGTGGCCAGGTTCCTGGGCAGCTGGTGTGGACTGAAAATGGCACCCCCTCTCTCCCCCAAAGTCCACGAGCCCTCACAAGCAAGGCCAAGAAGCTCCATTAGCTCCTTTGATACACCCTTAGGGGGTACCCACTCCCCCCCTTATACCCTCCAATTTCCACTTTCTCCCCCCATGTGGGATTACTCCATTGCCACTTGGCACCATCCTCCCATCTCCCCAACTTCTCAAAAATTTCCAGCTTCTCCCAAAGCATAAGGGGACTTCTCGGACAATTTTCCCCGAGGCATACCTTGCTGCTCCGGTCACCGAATGACGCACCGTAACACACGGCTCGAAGCCCATCACCTCGGCTATCTCCAAAAATATAAAACTTCAGCATTTCTAATCCTAGATCCCCAAGTTGTCCTAGTTTCCCTTCTCGTATGCACCCGCAATCACCTTCTAAGTTGAGACTGCCCGCTTCGGATGCTCATAATTCATGACGTACAAGTCCGATTCACAAGCTGTTAAGCACGGCTGATAACCCTTATTAAAAACCATATTTTGGAGTCTCGAACAACCCAAAACATCAGCATTCAAGCTTGGAAAAATCACACCTTTGTACATGAATTTTTACAAGGTCACTTTCAAAACTTGCAGGGCTATGTACACATATATACATGAGGCTAGTGGGCAAGCTTTTTAGCATGGATAGTGACTTTATCTTCATCCAAAAAATGCCTGACATAGCTTGCCAACCCCCCCTAGCCGGCTTAGTCATTCATGACAAGCAGAGGTGTCTAGGGTGAACAACTGCTGCATTTCATCCCCAGAAACCTCGTCCACATTTTCAGATATTTCCGCATTGTCTTCTTCTATTGATAGCATTTCATCAATCACAATTGTCATCAAACGTGCCAGATACTTCTTCAATCTGTAACCATTAACACGGTATTTATGCTCTGCACCATTTAAGTTTGTCAATTGATATGTGCCATTTTCAAATTTATTTACAACAGTAAAAGGACCTTCCCACTTAATCTGAAAGTTTTCTTGGAAAGTATTGTCCAGTTTACTATTGTACCGCAACACAAGATCACCCTTTTCAATTCCTTTATCCTTGACGCATTCATTGGCCTTCTTTTGAGCCTTCTTTGACACTTCTTCATAATGACTCAAGGCCAAAATTCTGTCTAACTGCAAGCATTGTAAATCCAACAACCTTTTATGCTAAACATCTTGCTGCTTTTCACCTTCCAATGACAACCACTTAAGTGCGGGGATTTCCACTTCAATGGGCAATAAAGCTTCCTTGCCATAGATCAAGTGATAAGGAGAAAACCCTGTGCTGGTTTTGATAGCGGTTCTATAAGCCCATAGTGCACAAGGCAATTCTGTATCCCAAGTCTTCCCCTGTGTCTGAGTCATCTTTGTCAAGATATTCACTAACTCTCCATTGAATCTCTCATTAAGACCATTGCATTGTGGATAATAAGGAGAACTATACCTATGTTGTATATTAAGCTTTCCACAAAGGAAATCAAACAACTCTCCTCTAAATCTTGGTGCCCGATCAGAAAGTAGTTCCAAAGGCACACCAAACTTGCATCATATATCTTCGTACACAAACTTCCCCATTTCTTTACTGGTAATCTGTTTGACAGCCTTAGCTTCTGTCCAACGTGACAAATAATCCACTGCTGTCAGAATGTAAACATTTCTTTTACTAGTCATGGGTAAGGGTCCAATGGCATCAAGACCCCATTTTTCAAATACATCAAAAGCTAAAATTGTCTTTCGCAATTCAGGCTTCAAAATTCTCTTCCCCATCTTTTGGCAAGACAAACAAGACTTGCACCAATGGTTCACATCCTACTGGACACTCGGCCACACATAGCCTTCTTGTAAAATCTTATGTAGCATAATTTTCATGGCAAAATTCCCTCCACGGGATCCTTCATGGTTTTCTTCCAAAATTTTGTAGATTTCTTCTTTCCAGGGCACACGTCGCAATATCAAATCACTTCCTTTCATATAAAGCACATCATCAAGCATTTTGTACTTTTTGGCTCTTCTCATAAAAGCATACTTTTTGGATGATGGCAGATCTTCATGCAAAAGACCTGTAAGCAGAAAATCCTCTTCCTTTGATAGCACTTCTCTTCTATGATATAGAGGGACATCAACCTTCAACACAAACACACAAGCGATCATTTCTTGGGCAGCATCATGAGCTTCTTCATTCGCAAACCTCTCAATATGCTGTAAACTCCATGCCTCAAACTTTTTAAGCAAAGATTTCACTTTGAAACACAAATTTTTCAACTTAGGGTTCTTATTCTTCCACACCCCCAATACCTACTTCACAACCAACAAGGAATCCCCTTTGACTTGCAGGCGTTTAATTCCCAACTGTAAGCAAATGTGCAGACCGCCCTCAAGGGCCATGTACTCTGCTTCATTATTAATTTTTGCATCAAGCTTTACCCCTTGTTTCCTCACAAGATTTCCTTGCGCATCATAGACAACCATCCCTCCAAAAGCAGCTTCATGACTTCTTCGATAAGAGCCATCAAAATATAACAGTGAAGCATTGGATATAGCAAGAGTTTCGACCTTCTTCCTTTGCACCACCTCTTCCTTAACCAAAATAGGAGTCTCTTTGTAAGTGAGTAAATCTGCCAGGGTAGCTCGAGTACTCTCTTCCACCAAAAAAGTGAATTGAAATTCGTGCAGTTCTATAACCCATTTCATCACTGTCTTTGATATATTTGAGTTATTAAACAACTGAGGCAGCAATGAATAGCTGGTGAGAAAAGTGAACGAATTTTGCAATAGGTAATGCCTGAATCGTCTGCAAGCATAGACCATACTGATCATCACCAACTCAATCTCTGAGTACTCTCTTTCATGAGGGGTTTTAACTCGGCTACAATAATAAACAGGCTTCATATACTTGGACTCCTTCCCTCTTTGCAATAACATAGTCCCAATGGCATCATCTCCAACTGACGGATTAACATAAAATTCTTTCTCCCAATCAGGAGCGTGCATAATAGGCAGTGTGCTCAAAACTTCTTTGACCTTATCGAAAACTTCTCCACAGTCTTGTGTCCACTCCAATGGATCATTTTTAACCACTTGATGCAGTGGGTACAGTAACTGTGATGCCAAGGGTATGAATCGAGACAGATATTTAACCTTCTGAATGAAAGTAGCCAATTGTCTTGTATCCTTTGGGGATGGCAGCAATAATAAGGCTTCCACTTTCTCTGGATCTGCCTCAATTCCATTTTTTGAAATCACATGTCCAAGAAGCTTCACCCTTGGCTGCGCCAAATGACATTTTTTGGGGTTTAACTGACCCCTGCATTCATCATACCTTGCAAACGTCATTTCAAGCTTCTGAACATGCTCTTTCCTTGAACTGTATACACAAAAATCATCTATGAACCCTTTGACAAACTTCCCAAAAAATGGAGCAAGGCCCCAGTGTACTTTCCTTTCAAAGGCTCCTGGCCCATTTGTCAACCCAAAAGGAAGGCAGCAAAAGCAAAAACAACCCCATGGCGTGATAAAAGTAGTCTTTTTTCGGTCTTCAAGAGCAAGGATAAGCTGAAAGTATCCTGAATACCCATCACAAACACTGTATCTTTCAAAACCAGCCACTACATCTAACAATTGATCAATAAAAGGCAAAGGGTAAGGATCTTTCTTAGTCACCGCATTTAGTGGCTTGTAATCAACACAAACTCTCCAACGCCCATCTTTCTTTGGGGTGACTACCACAGGGCTCACCCATTCAGCATTATCCACTAGCACAATGAACCCTGCGTCCAAAAGCTTATCCACTTCTTCCTTTAAAAAATTCATTTGTTCCTTACCCATCCTTCTTAGTTTCTGCCGCATTGGCTTTGCCCCTTCAACTAGCTCGATCTTCACAGGATCCCCAACAGAGCCCCTTATTTTCTGATATGAGGTAATAAAAATATTTGGAAACATGTCCAACATTGCTAAGTACTCATTTCTTTCTCCTTGTGTCAGATCAATACTTAACATATTTTCGATCAACTCTTTCTTCTCTAAGAGTTCCTGCTTAGGTTGCATTAACTCTTCAAGTTGCTCCAAACGGCTTGAAGCATTTAGGTTCCCTGATATTTGCAACACTTCACTAATTTCTTTATGTCCTTCATCCAACAACAAAAATGACACTTCACCCTCATCACTGGAACTCGAGGCAGTGCTACTTTCTGAGTCCTCAGAACTATCATCACTGGTAGTTTCGGACTCATCATTCTCACTCACATCTTCAAGTGCCATAGGATGTTTGGTAGTCATATCAAACACTCTCTTTTCACCCTTCTTGTCATGCACACCGATTGTGCCCTTGCGCCAATCTTGCACGGCACCAACAGCTCTCAACCAAGGTCGTCCCAAAATGAGAGGGAAGGCTCCTAGACCAGCTGGCATAACATGAAAGTTCACCATAACCTTCACGTTAAAAACTTCAACCTCCAAATTCTTGATCATTCCCAAAAATTTCACTTTGGCATGGTTTGCTAGTCGAATCTGAAACCCAGAGCTTCCGCATGTAATGAGACCCAGTCTCTCGACACATGAATGTGTGATCACACAAACTTGAGCACCTCCATCAATGTAGGCTTCTCCCATGCCCACACCTTTGTGCCAAGCATTCACCACAGGGCAGATGTCGGGTAACTCTCCCACGGACAACACTCTAACTTGTCCATGCTTCGGTTCTTTTTTTGGATTCACTGATGACTTCCACTGCCTTTTGAGTTTGGGCACCATATTCATCAACTGTCCAAAACTACAATCTACTTTCCTCCCAATCAGGTCTTCCTTTAAACTGTAAGCTGTTTGGCCTTCTCCCAAAGGCAAATTTGCCACTTCAAATCGTCTACGAGGCTTTCTCTTTCTCTTGACTTTTGCATCTTCACCCTCCTTCTCCTTCCCTTTCTTTCGACTAGGCCCTGGTGCTGCATAACCTTCCCTCTCTCTTTTGCCTACTGGAAACACATCTGCGTCTTTCTTTTCCACCTGCACAATACCCACATGACCACCAGAGGTTGAGGCTTGATTTTCTTGTCCAGTACCTTGATCTCCCCGTATATCCAATGCATAATCATTAGTTCTGTTAGGAATCTGTTGAGGAAGTGGAAACATAGCCCCACCCATCCTTGTTGGCTTTGGACAGTAGGTGCTGATGTGACCAAGCTCACCACAATTATAACAAGTAGGAATGAACCTCCTCTCCAGCTCAAACCCACCTTTCCCACGACCTTGGTTAGCATTAGGATGAGCTTCACATGCCTGAGCCATCCCTCTACCACGTCCACGACCACGATCACCTCCACCACCAAGAACACTGAGTCGCAATTCCTGCATCATGGTCATCATGTCTTGCATATTTTGTAATTGTTCAATACTAGCAGCCCTTTGAACAGGTTGGCCTCCATCTTCTGCCTGATTCTCCTCCTTTTGGCTACCATTATTTTGCTGAGGGACCGCTTTCCCATATTCATTAAGCCTTTGATCTTTCCATTCTTTCTCTCTGGCAATGTCGACTGCCTCCTCGAAGGTGGCGGGACTTTTTACCTCAACTTTGAACTTCAAGCTTTCTTTTAGGTTTGCCACAAAACAGTCCTTCTTTAACATGGATGGAGGGATCTCGTTTCCCAAAGCCCGGGCCCATTTATCCCATAAATGGGTGAACTGCATGACAAAATCATCAACACTTTGATTATCCCTTTGAGTGTATCCCTGAATTTCATGCCAAACTTCATCTGGTACTTCGATGAATCGGTATTGTGCCAGGAAATCTTGCTTCACACGATTGTAGTCCAAAACCACCCCTGGGTTTTGTGCCTGTATCAACTCCTCAAAATTGTGTAACCAAACTTTTGCCTCATCCTGTAAACTATATTGCAGGAGCCGCAACAATATACCTTGGTCTAGTATATTGTGCAGTAAGCAATTGACTTTCAACTTTTCAATAAATGCCTGTGCATTTTCATTCGACAATCCATGAAACTGTGGGAACTCGCCTGCCATGTTTGATTGCCACAAAAACACTTACATGTGACGTCGAAAACTCAAGGGATGTCGATGGATCGCTCCAGTACCTAATCCACCTCACACTGGGTAACCCGGTCCCCCAGTGCTTGGCTTCACAAAACCTCACGACCCTCTAAAGGCTGCAATCCAATTAGATGACTGCCTTAAGTGTTGTCCACAATTTTCACATACATAGGCGGTTGTCCATAAGGACCCACATCTCGTTTACATTCACTGCCTGCAGAATAGACATATTTCACAGGAATTGGAGCATAGGAGCACTTGCTCCTCCGTGGGGGCACCAAAACAATGTGGAGTGCAAACGACAATGAAAATGAATGCCCCTATAGCCTTGCACCGATCACACCGTTGGAAAGAACAACAGCTGCACCGTCAAATTCACCTGTGTTAAACACATGTAAAGCTTGGAGAAGAACTTCTCTAGCATAAACCACACTTGGAATTAGGAGAATTAGAGAGCATGGGTGTGTAGATTGGCTTGCGTAGATGTCCGTAGAGCATCCATATGCTTGATTCCGATGAGGAATGAGCAAATTACAAGCATTCGAAGTTTGGGGGTTTTGGAAAAGCTCCAAAAAGGAGATCTCTGGAAAGTATCTGCAAGTGTGGAGAGAAATGCAGCTATTAAAAGGGGATTTTTTTTGCTCTTATCCCAAGCTATTTTTCTCTCTCTTCTTAGCCGATATGGTTCTCTCCTTGGGCACCTTTTAATTGGTTCAATTCTGGCATTTTTTGGGTCAAAAATGAGCTGTCGGCCACTTTTTGACCAAGGCAAGTGGGGAAAGGGGATGTCCGGTTAACCAAAAAGGTGGCCAGGCGCCTGGGCAAACTGATGTGGACTGAAAATGGCACCCCCTCTCTCCCCCAACGTCCACGAGCCCTCACAAGAAAGGCCAAGAAGCTCCATTAGCTCCTTTGATACACCTTTAGGGGGTACCCACTCCCCCCCTTATACCCTCCAATTTCCACTTTCTCTCCCCATGTGGGATTACTCAATTGCCACTTGGCACCATCCTCCCATCTCCTCAACTTCGCAAAAATTTCCAGCTTCTCCCAAAGCATAAGGGGACTTCTCGGACAATTTTCCCCGAGGCATACCTTGCTGCTCCGGTCACCGAATGACGCACCGTAACACACGGCTCGAAGCCCATCACCTCGGCTATCTCCAAAAATATAAAACTTCAGTATTTCTAATCTTAGACCCCCAAGTTGGTCTAGTTTCCCTTCTCGTATGCACCCGCAATCACCTTCTAAGTTGAGACCGCCCGCTTTGGATGCTCATAATTCATGACGTACAAGTCCGATTCACAAGCTGTTAAGCACGGCTGATAACCCTTTTTAAAAACCATATTTTGGAGTCTCGAACAACCCAAAACATCAGCATTCTCAATCTTGGAAAAATCACACCTTTGTACATGAACTTTTACAAGGTCACTTTCAAAACTTGCAGGGCTATGTACACATATATACATGAGGCTAGTGGGCAAGCTTTTTAGCATGGATTAGTGAATTTATCTTCATCCAAAAAATGCCTTACAATGTTTTGAGAAGCCAGTGAGATGCAGCCTTACCCACAGCCCCTTGAGCGTGTTGAGATGTTGCCTTTGCTTGCAGACAGCACGTGGAGATGCAAATGCCGCAATTGCCAAGCGCCTTATATTATGCCCGCGTTTTGAGATGCGTCGTCTGTGCCTATGGCCTTTGCCCACCTAGGAATTCCCTAAGGCTCTAATACCAATTGTTGGGGCACGTCTATGGAGGATACCACCTGCAGCAAGCCATGGCGAGAGAGAAGGTGTAGAAGCAAGATTGAACAAGTGAGAGAGAGAGAGAGAGAGAGAGAGAGAGAGAGAGAGAGAGAGAGAGAGAGAAAGAGAGAGAGGACCCTGCAAGAGCAACAATACATGCTTTTTATTGATTAAATCCTTTTACATATATAAGGTAGGCATGCCATGCAAAACTTACCTTAACTAAATCTTACCTGCATTATGAGAAACTTGGACTCAATTCTGGGCCCTGTAAGAAATGGCCACTTAGCATAGAGAGAGGTAATTATGAAAAATGCAAAAGTTTTTTTTTGGAATTCTATTTCTCATAGTACATACGTAAAAGTTTGCTCAATCACTTAAATGCATGCGCGTACAAAATGCTTTTTGAGAGCCCAACTTAAGTGTACACAAAAATCCATGTCTGTGAATCTTAATGAGTGATGTGATGTGCGATGAGAGAAAACACATAAGAGTTGTTTTCAAAATACAAAAATAATACCATGGATGCATCCGAAACGTCCAAAAACCTTGAGATAGCTCTTTAAAACGTTGAAATTTGACGTTCCGGATGCATCCGTGGACTTAAAAAATGCTATATCTTAATCCTAGGGCCTCATGAAGTAAGAACCAAGCGAATAGAGGTCCCAGAGACACCTCAAGGGCCTCTATTCGCTTGGTTCTGACTCCTTCATAGTCTTAAATAGTACCTATCAATCACTATCAAGTACGATCTGTTCGAATTTAAATTGCAAGTACTTCATAAAAAGGTGATTGAAACTTGTGCGAGATGCACAAATACAAGTACTTTACTTTATAGGATAGCAAGAGTGGGTCATAAAAAGGCGTTCGACGCTTGTGCAAGATGTCATTATCAAGTGCCTTACTTTTCTGATGATAGTGACAATTTCACCAAAATAGTTTTTATGGACGTTTTCAAAATGAGAAAAAAGGTTTTTACAACGTAATGTTAGTCTTCTTTCTATTGGCTAAGGAGAATTCTCTCACTAGAGCTAAAAGGCCCGAAAATGAGTTCATTTTTTTCCTAATGCATGCCTGAGAGGCGTTTCCCACGGGTACCGAAAAAGGGCTTGAACCCAACACCATGTTCCTTGTACACTCCGGTAGTGAATTAACACCCATGTCTTAACTTTGTTGACCTTTCGTCCCAAGCAACTCTTCAACCTAGTGTCTTGCAACAATATTTCCTTGCTCTCCAGATTCTTACCACCAACGACACATAAAACCCTTTCACGTATGGATGCCACCCACGACGAGAGAGAGAGAGAGAGAGAGAGAGAGAGAGAGAGAGAGAGAGAGAGGTGAAGAATTAGAGATAGGGAGAAACAGTGCGCGTGAATGTGATGATCTCTCTCTCTCTCTCTCTCTCTCTCACACACACACACACACACACACACAAAGAAAGCTACGAGCCCATGTGCATGGCAAATTTGTCCGGACAAAAGAAGGCGCCCACATTGCAGGTGGGAGAAACATCACGGTCCTCCTTCTCGCGATCGTATGTGGGCAAGGTGAAGAAGCCCTTGGAGGCCGCCAAGAAGGGAAAACTTCACATCAACGAGCTCTTCCTGCATGTGGCCTCTCCCAAGTCCCACAAGCAATTGTTGTCGCCATCCATCGACTTTCTTTGCATGGCCACTACCAGCACCAACACCTCATCCCTGGCAGATCATACGGTATGGTAATTACTTTACCTCTACCTACCTACGCAGTGTTGGTTGTGTTGCTGCCACTGGCTCACCCAGTGCTTGCATGCCTTACAACGTGATTTCCCTTTGCCAGTCCGTTCGCTATCTCCATCTCCATAGCACTATGAAAATCTTCAAGTGTTTCCGCGTTGTTTTACTACGTTGGAAAGGGGGAAATGGGAAAACCACCAGCACCCTTGGTGAATGTCTCTCTATAGCCCAGTGATCTCACAGCAACCCTATCCTCTAGTAAACACACACTTTGATACATACTCTGCAAACAATCAATGTCCAAGCCCGTACCCAACCAGCCCTAGCTGTATACACCCGGTTGCAAAGCATACAACCAATTATCTTGACCTTTGACTCATCAATGCACCATATATTCACATATAAGCAATCACGACAAGCAATCTCGACCCCTTCAAGCACCTCAAAATTGCTGGTAGACTCAAGCTTTCTCGCTAACCATCATACTCAAGATACCCACCACAACCATATGGGAAGCACTTGCTCAATCAACACTGACTAGAAGCACACATGCACTGATGCACCATTGAACACAGAAGCAAGAGAGAAAACTAACATTGTTTTGGGAAAAGACCAAAACAATATCATGACAAAATGTCCCGGTAAGGGATCCACAATGGTGGAACTACAAATATGTTAATGATACTCTTCTTTCAATGTTTTTTCCGATTTGCTGCAGCCTGCCTCCTCGCCACAGACTTCAACTATGGCTCTTGGCCTTTCTTGACTTCGGCATCCTCATAGCTCGCCCTTATTATCTTGCGACCTACGGGCCGCCTCTTGCTCTGGAAGCAACCACTTGATGGCTCTCTTGCATGCACTCTCCATCTTGGCCTCCATTCTCGGCTACTGCATGTGACACACCACCATGATCTCCTGCCCTGAAGCTAACACTCCCGAGAGCTTCTCCTTTGTAGCTCTCGGCCTTTTGCCAGCCGGCCACCTCAGATGGCACCTCTTCTGGCTGTCTCTTTTCATGCTTTGGCGGCCCTGGATTGGTCCCCTGCTTACGACAAGACGGCCCCCGCTCCTTTGCAACACTGGCCCTGCTCGCCCCTCTCCCTGCAATCGGCTGGTTGTACATAGGCCCTCGCCACCTCTGGCGGCCTCCTCATCATCCCTCTGGCGGCCTTCAATCACTGGCGCCTCTCTCTGTCCTTGCCACCTCCTGGCTTTAACTGTCCGGACACCCCTTCACAGATGGCGGCCCTTCTTGCTGACCACCTAGATCTCCTCCCCCTGCTTGCTCTCGGGTTCCTGCTTTGCCACCCTCTGACGGCTCCCCTCAGCCAACCCTTCAAAACTTGCTCTTTTATGCAGTCAGCCACCACCCGCTGCAGCTCTCGGCCCTCTATCCTCTCCCCAAAGCTACCCATCTTCTCCTCCTCCAGATGGCGCTCCTTTCCCCCTGAACTGCAGCCCGCCACCTCCTTGAACTGCAGCTCGCTGTTTGTTTCTTTTATTAATAGCATTAAAAAACCTTGGGTTTCATGGCCCCATTGCACACGCCTGGATGCTTCCGATTGTCTACCAGTGCCAAGAAAATTCAACTAGTTTGCCTTAGCAACGTCAAAACAAAGTTTCAAGGCCCGCTCCACAAAAATGGTTCTCGGGTGATGAGATCTTCGCGAGCAGGAACTGTGACGACCGATATGACCGTCGACCACCTTGTGCTCCCATAATTCCCCATTGGACAAGTGTCTTCTGGTATAAAAAAGCCTTTAGTTCAGCAATGGAGCATTCATATTGCATACATAACGTTCCATCTCCATGTGTTGATAACCTTTAAGCTCATTGGCCAGTAGAGCTCAAAATCCCCAACTTGACTTGCGAAATGCTAAATTTGGCATACATATCCCAACCATGCTTGTTGTACCATGCATCAAGTATCTTCTCAAGAGTACCACCATTAACCTGTTGATTTCCACACACCTGCTATTGGTTTTTCCCTGGGACGACCAAATCTGGCTGCACCATCATTGCCCACCCCCTCGTTGAGCATTTATGCTCAACCACACTACAAGAGGCTATTCATATTAGCGACACTCACACAGCGACGCTCAAAAAAAAAAAATCCGGCGTCGCTATGAGCGTCGCAAATTTCTTTGTAAATTTGCGACGCTCATAGCGACGCCGGCTGGGCTAAAAAAATAACCGAGCGCGCCCAAAAACTCAGATCTCAAATCTGAGTTTTTCGGCGCCCTCAAGCAAGGAGCAGGTAACGCTCTCCCTCACTCTCTCTCTCTCTCTCTCTCTCTCTCTCTTTTTCTTCTCCACACGCACACACACACACACACAAGGAGAGGAAGGAGAGCCAGGTATGCTCCTTCCCTCTCCTCATTCTCATGTTCCCTTCCCCTCTTTCTCTCTCCCTCTCTCTCTCTCTCACACACACACATACACACACACACATAGTGTTTTTGAGAGAGAGAGAGAGAGAGTACAAACAAAAACAAAAACGCACACACACATACATAAACAAAGAATGCACACACACATTGAGAGAGAAAAAGAGAGAGAGAGCATGCATAAACAAAAAACGCACGCATTGAGAGAGAAAAAGAGAGAGAGAACATGCATAAACAAAAAACGCACACATTGAGAGAGGAAAAGAGAGAGAAAACATGCATACGATCCAAAAAAACACACACACATTGAGAGAGAAAGAGAGAGAAACTAATTTAACGTCGTAGGAAACTAATTAAAATTAAAAGACCTAAAGATCTAGCCGACGAGGAGTTGAACTCAAGACCTATTATTCAAGAGGGAAATGGCATAATCAATCTATCATACTTGGCATGGGTGATAGAAAGGTTATACCATTTATCTCTTTTTATTGGCACACACATCCACACACGCGCACACACACAAGAAGAAGAGAGTTATAACATCATAGGAAACTATCTTAAAAGACGTTAAAGATTAGGTTATATGTAGACTTACATTAAATTAGATTTAGGTTTATTTTTAACTAGATTTACGTTTATTTACGCTAGATTTAGATTTACGTTATATTAGATTAGATTTAGGTCTCCATAGACTGCGATGCCTGCATGAAGCGGGTGAAGAAAACCCTCAATGGAATATAGGGTATTGCTGCCTTCACTCATGGTGGGCTCCGTCGATCCAAAAGTACTGGTGAAATGTCTTCAGAAGATAGGGAAGAAGGTGGATCTTCAGGGCGGCAAGAGTCACTACATCCCCGACACAATGACCATCTAGACAACCTCTAGTCATTCAACAGCAACTTTAAAGTTAGTAACAAGAGCAAGAACGGTCTAAAGGGCCAATTGCTGTCGTCAGATGTGGATAGAGATAAGGCAGCGTCACCGCCGGAAGTTATCTCTCACATCTTTAGTGATGAGAATGCCAACTCTTGCCAAGTTATGTGAAAAATTATGTGTTAAATCAGTTTTAAGGTTCTTATAATCCCTGTTAGTTTAGTTCTTTGTTTTTAATATAACATAATTTACGTTAGATTTAGATTTATGTTATATTAGATTAGACTTAGGTTTATTTAGGTTTACCCACACACACATACACACACACACACACACACACACACACACAAGAAGAAGAGAGTTTTAACGTCGTAGGAAACTATCCCAAAAGACGTTAAAAATTAGGTTAGATATAGACTTACGTTAAATTAGATTTAGGTTTATTTTTAGTTAGATTTACGTTTATTTAGATTTACGCTTATTTACGTTAGATCGAGTCCACGCAAGAATTACTTACGGTTTAGGGTTTAGAGTTAGACGAACAGTGAAAAGATCTACTGTGAAAAGATGTTAAGATGTTGTGAAGTGCTACAGCTAGAGAAGAGGCAAAGGGGTTTTGTCCACTACATGCAGTATCATGTAGACGTGGGTGTGTAGATTTCTTGTACCCACAAATATAGGTATTGACCAATAAAGACGAGATTATAACCCGGTGGTTCTGATCTCCATGCACCTCTAGACCGAGGTGTGCGGGGATTGGACATGACTAGAGAATGTGAGGCAGAGAGAGAGAGAGAGAGAGAGAGAGAGAGAGAGAGAGAGAGAGAGAGAGAGAGAGAGAGAGAGAGAGACAGAGAGAGAGAGAGATAAGACGAAGAATGCCAATAGAATATTAAATTTGTTGTCCAGGTTATAAGTTTTTTATCCTCATTATGAGTAGCGACGAGGATGTGGGACCGTCCAACCGAAACACCTATCTCTCAACGAGGGTCTTATGTCCTTGTAATCAATGCAAGCATGCTGTGCGACGGACAAGACGTGTTTCTTTGCAGCACGTTCGCGAATTTGGCGAGTTCGATCCATCTATTATAGATCGAGTTGTTGCCAATTATAACTCGTCGGACTCTGACGCTGGTCAACAAGCAGCAATCTTGCAACCCAATAGACGTGTTCGCAGGCGCTTTGGTCAAGCAGCATATGTGAGGCCACAAGATGTAGCCTCTGACATCTCGGGGGATGATCATGCAGAGCACATTCCCAACGAGGCAATGTTTGAGCCCGAGATTGATGAAATGATCGAGACGATCATGGATTCAGAAAGGCTTATCTATGATGATATGAAAAGTGAAGCCGATACGCCATTGTATAATGGAGCACGTATGTCTAGATTGAAAGCACTCCTGGTTCTTCTCAACATACAGGCAAAGTTTGGATGGAGTGACACTAGCGTCCCGGCGCTTTTCAGGTGATCTATTACAATTAGTTTACTTTAATAAAACTCTAAATGTATAATGATCTGATAGATTTTTACACGACTGTATCATATTTTTATGTTGTGTAGATTGCTGAAAGAGCACATACTACCAGCTGACAATGTGATGCCAGATTCCCGAGATGAAGCAAGAAAGATTTTGCGAAACTTGGGGATGGATTACAATTCTATCCACGCTTGTCCTAATGACTGCATTCTTTTCAGAGGGGAATACATAGACATGGAGAAGTGTCCGAAATGTGATTCCGAAAGATATCGAGTAGATCTCCACGGGACAAAAATTCCACAAAAGGTTTTGCGACATTTCTCTCTGCTTCCTCGCATCAAGCATTTCTTCGAATGTAAGTCCATGGCCGCCCTAGCATCATGGCATGAGGAGAATAAATCTTCGGATGGTGTGCTACGAATTCCTGCAGATTGCGTAGCGTGGAAACATAAGATGGAACATGGTCGGATTTTGCCAGGGAAGCTCGAAATTTGCGCTTAGGCCTGGCTATGGATGGCGTAAATCCATTTGGTCAAAGATCAACATCTTACAGTGTATGGCCCGTTGTCATCGTCAACTACAACATTCCCCGTGGTTGACTACGAAGAAGGGGCACCTATGGCTAAGCTTGATTGTGCCAGGGCGATATAAAGTGGGGAATATGGATGTGTATCTTCGTCCACTATTGGAAGAGCTACAACAATTGTGGATTGGCATAGAGGTGGTGGATATGAGCCGACACACAGGACGACGGAATGCTTTGATCAGAGGCAATTCTAATGTGGACCATGCATGACTATCCCGGGCTAACAGAATGCTCAGGTGATCTATTGACACTCCTCACTCAGACACTGTAAATCTTGTTTTTTTCATAGTTGATCTATTATCATGTGTATACATGCAGGGCTTCAAACAAGCGGATACAGAGCATGTGTCACATGTGGACCTAGACTGAATGCACGTAGGGCACCCTCACTGAAGAAGCAAATCTACGAAGGTCATCAAGCGTATCTTCCAGAGAATCATGTGTTACGCGACGGCTTTTTGGGAAGAGAGCCACCAAGGATGTCTGCACAAGCATGGTTAGAGCAGAAGGAGATGTGCGATGACGGATTGCCTCCAGGGATGAAGAGACTATCTCTATGGTACGAGTTACCATACTGGCCCCGACTCATGATCAATCACTTGCTCGATCCAATGCACATATTCAAGAATGTGGGTAATCTACTATGGGACCATCTGACCGGCAAGAAAGATACTTTGGGAGCCAGAGTTGACCTTAGAAATGTGGATCGTATGGAGCAATATTGGCCGCAAACAGCGTCTGATGGATCGATAAAACTCCCTAAAGCACCATGGATTTTCACAGGAGCCCAAGAACGCAAAGTAAAAGAGACCATTCGATCTTTGCGGACCCCCACTGGCGTAATGCACTCGCTCCGAACGTGTTTTACTAAAGAAGGAAAGCTTACCGGTTTGAAGTCACACGATTGGCATAAAATGTGTCAGGTACGTTCATAGTGGACTTTAATATCATTGCATAAAATGTGGACTTTAATATCATTGCTGCACATACTTTACAGTTTATTTTACCGGTTGCCATTGAGGGATGTTTGTCTCTCGACATCCGTAACACAATCTACAAACTTGCAAAGCTGGTGCAATGGATCTCACAAAAGGAGATCAACGTAGACTCCATACCATTCGCCAAACTAAATGCTGCGGAGCTTGTGTGCATGTTTGAGAAACATTTTCCTACTACAATGCTAACCATTCAGGTGCATCTTCTTGTTCACATAGTTGATGAGGTGGAAATAGCTGGCACAGTTCATTCCAGATGGATGTTCTTCTTAGAACGTTTCATGAAAACGCTTAAGGGATATGTGCGTCAAAAGGCACGTCCGGAGGGTAGCATGGCAGAAGGTTGGTTGGTATCAGAGTCCCTAGTGTACATTGGAGAGTGGCTAGACGGATTTGATAAATCCCGGGACACGCTATGGCGAACCATAGATGATGAGCGCATATCTGGGATTGTCATGTGCAATCTCGGTGTTGAGAAGAAGATGACGGAAGATCTAGAGGCTAAAATCAACCGATTTTGCATGCTTCACAATCCAGTGATGCAAAAGTGGATTTCACAATATGAGGATGCAAAGCAAGAGCGACAAAGGGCACGAATCGAGTGGAGACGGGGAAGACGACCACCGATGCACTATCCAGCGGTTTGGAGAGCCTACCAACCTTCATGAGCTTAAGATGGTTGCACAACCAATTGAAAAGCGCACAACAATGCGGTGACGAAGTGACTGAAGAAGAGTGGGAGTACTCTCGGGGTTGCGCGACCAAGGTAAGTTTGCAATGTACGACTAGCAAGTGACTTTATTTATAAACGTTTGAACGGCCACTCATAATCTTTGTTCGTTGTAGTATAAGTCATACACAGCAGCATGGTGTAAAGGTCGACATTTTAGGGTGGAACGAATCGACAAAAAGCGTTTTACTCAAGATTGTGGAATCATGGCAAAATTTGAACAGTTAGTCGACGACGTTCCTCTGATGCAGATCCTGTGGTGGCGGAACTCACTTACTTCGGCACGCTGCAAGAGATTTTGAGGATCGATTACAGAGGATTTTTTGTCGACTTTTCGACGTGCAATGGTTCAAGATAATCATGGAGGGTCGCAACGCTACTGTGCGTAGAGGAGAGTCTGGTTTTCTTGAGGTGGATTCTACTAAGAAATGGACTGACCTAAGAGACACTTTCGTACTACCCGAGCATTGTGAACAAGTAAGTATGTAAATAGTTAACATCCCCCTTTTACAAGTTATGTGCTTGAAAGCTCTCATGTAAGTTATGTGGCTCTGGCAGGTAATATTTCATCCTACAAAGTCTACATCAAACTGGTGGTACGTCATAGAGGTAGCCCCTCGTAGTGCAAGGACGTATGAAGGCTACCATGTGCCAATCACAACGGCATCAATGGAGGAGATCAGAGAAGATGCTCAATCAGAAGCCGCTGCGGTGGTGCCAGACGAGCATCAAGATGCTACTACTCTATATGGGGTGCATGCAGAGGAGCTACAAAATGAAACAGAGGATATGTGTTTAAACGGAGAGCTCTATATAGATATAGGAAGTTATGCTGAGTTATGCGAGGATGAGAGAGAGATCTCTTAAAGCCACAAATATTGTATTTGAACAATTTTGCTCCGTGTTGTAAAAGCTCTGGCTCTCTAAGTACCTTCCATGGTGTATAACGCTCTTTTCTACTCGCGCTCACATCTTTTGATTGAAAATTCTGAGTTTTCGACTTGCCTCTTCTATCACTCAATTCATTGCGTCATTGTATTTATATGCGTCATTACGTCATTGTATTTAATGGTCTTTGCGTCATTGTCTACTCTATTCATTCAATATTAAGTTTAAATATTCGTGTGTTTAATGCAGGTATGGATGATGAGGAGTTTCTTTCTTCTTTGTCACCGCAGCAGAGACAGTGGTACGTGGAGCGTCATCGCTCTGGCGCATCATCGCGCGTTCCTACTCCATCCGCATCTCCCTCTCTTTCGGAGCATTCGGCACGCTCCGAAGCTTCGACGTCGACGAGACGAGCTTCACACTCGTTTAGACACCGGCGCTCTAGTGGTGGCGGTGGCGGTTGTTGTGGGGATTCCGCCACCGATGCCTCCACACCGCCTCGTGTTCGACGAGGCTCTTTACCCTCCCCTTCTTTGCCCGCCCCCACACCAGCCACAACATCGCCATCTACGCCAGGTTTTGCACGGCTGACTGTTCCTAGAAGCTACACACCTCTACCTACTCCGCCAGGAGCCACCCCACTCGACACTCCTCGCTTCGGAGCCCAGACGTCAGTGGAGACACCTGACGTCCGTACCCCCATCGACACGCCGCTAGAGACCCTTGCCGGGACACCCAGGTTCACGCGTCACCGGCCAGAGGGCTTGTCTTACTCCATCGACTTCAGCGGCGGCATCATCATGGATGATGACGGCAAGAAGGTGATCTCGCGCATGCGTGGTCTTTGCTCTCAGCTGTTTAGACACTACATACTAAACAAATGGAGTGAAGTACCATGTGATTTAAAAAACAGAGTCATCAGCATACTTCATGATGAGTTTCCCGTTCCAACATGGGATCAGCGCTTCAATGAAGACATGATGAAGATTCGAATGCGCGAATACTGCAAACACAAGCGTTCCGAAGTGCAAAAAGCAATCAAGAATGGGTGGAACAGGCCAGATTGGCTGGCCAAAGAAGATTGGAAGAATGCGAAGAAAGCAGCACGCGAGAATCCCGACAAGTGGAAGCAACAAAAGGATGCAGCCAGAGCGCGAGTAGAGGCAGGGAGCTCGCACCACTTGGGGAGCGGTGGATGGGCATCATTTGAGGCCGATTTTGTAAGTGTTTTCACATTGCTCTTTATGTTCGATAGTTTAGGGTTTATGAGTTTTTTAATTCTAACATAATGAAATCTTTGTATGTTTTGACAGTGGTCGATGACAGGACGTGATCCCACACCGTACGAGCGCGAGTACGCAGGCAGGAAGGGCTTAAACGCCCTGATGGACATTCTTAGTTCTCGCGGCGGCATGGTTAGTATTAGGGTTTACTCTTTTTTATTTTTTGTATTGTTTTATAAATGTCGTTATATGTTTATACTTACTGAAAGCTGTCTAATTGTCTTTTTTTGTAGAATCCGACAGATACGCCGCTTGGACGCGATGAGACGTCTGACTAGACGACGTCAGTTTAGTCGTAGCTAGATAGCATTAGTTTAGGGTTTCTCATAGCTTATGTATCATGAGACGGATTTTATACGTCTTTTTGAACCATGTATATTATTACATTTGTCACCGCAGTTCCTTTTGCCAATCAATTCTTTATGCCTATGATGTTGTACAATTGTCATTATTACATTTTCCAATCAATTCATTTTGCCTATGATGTGTAGAATTGTCAATTTTGCAAACAATGCGTCTTGTGGGTGACTATTTTGGGTCTATTATCTACTCTTGCACTTTTTTTAAAAAGTGAATCAAGTACAATATGGTTGATGGGTGGCAAGGCATTCAATGCCCTGCCACCAAAAAAAAATTCTCTTGGGCGTCGCTATAAGTGTCGCTATTTATGGCTCTGTAGCGTCGCTATGAACGTCGCTATAGTCTTCAGTGTAAACGTCGCTATAACCGTCGCTATGAGCGTCGCTATAAGCGTCGCTATATAGCGACGCATATAGCGACGCTCTCGTAGTGACGCTCGTAGCGACGGTTTTAGCGATGCCGGGGGTTATAAAAACCCAGTGTATTTCCGTCGCTAACAGCGTAACAAGAGCACACAACCTCTTGTAGTGCCATAGCATTATTTAGGTAAAATAGGATTGCATAGAGAGAATGATATAAAATAGTTACATAGACTGCATAAGAAAAATGATAATATAGCGGCTATATAGATAGGATGGAGATAGAGAGAAAATCATTTGCTACTGCATCACCCGCCAGGGTCAAATGGAAAGCATTGGCTGTGGCCATCCACCTGTAAAACATGCATCTTCAAGCCTTCCTTTGCACTTGTAGGCCAATAGACACGCCACCCTTCCAGCTCTTTATAGCACGGAGCTTCGTCACTCTGCATCCACAAGCCTTCGTGCCAACCATAAACATGCTTTCGACCACTTGAAGCATTGGTACCATAAGCTGCTATTGTGCCATCTCTTACAGAACCCTCCATAGTATAGTCCCCTTCAAAAAAACCTCGCAATTGATATAAAGATACATGTAAAGCAGCCTCCAACAACATAGCTATCAATAGCATAGCATAAAGTAGTCAAACCCTTCCATTTGCCTCTACTTGATGCATAGCCAAGCAAACATGATCCCTTTGCATACCTGCATCCAAATCTTTTAAATTTGGCACCAAAACCAACTCTTCAGACTTAAGAGCATGACCTGCTCGAGCTTCAACCTGTTCTTCAAAGACCTCATCGCCAACAAGGTTGACGAAACCTTCCTCTTTGCATGGAGCCTCACTCTCATAGGCTGCACCTGTATCAGCTTCCATAGAGTCATCTGCCAGAGCTAACTCTCCACGGCTACACACCAACTCCTAAACTTCAAAGTGCACCTCGACATGCCCATGAAGGCAAGGTTTCCCCACCCCCTGCATAGATAAATCAACTTGACCTACCACAGCTTCTGTTCCTAGCTCCTGCAAGTCATCCTCAAAAACCTGCTCTTCAATTAGGTCTGATGCACAATCAAACCATATTTCTTCCTCCAATAGGGACTTATCATCATGAGACACAAGATAGGGCTGCTCAATTGGCCGGTTTACACAAGGCATAACAATATACTTCTCTTAGACCTTTAGTTGGTTGGCAGGCAACTCGCATACATTGTTCATCACTTCATCCACATGAAAAACATCATAAGTTCCATACCTAGAAGACAGGGATTCTGTCTCCCATGTAGCATCTGTATCCACACTGTTGCTAGAGCTATGAGAACTGTCGGACTCCTCTCCTGTTTTTGCCGACTACCTTCCTCAGCATTGCTGGCTCTGGAACCAACACTTCTTCTTTGAAGTCTTTTATCACTTTATCCTCTTGAGGAAGAAAACTTGGTGTCACCCTGAATATACCCCTCTTTATCCTTTGAGACCTGGTTGGCACTTCTTCTACCCCTTCTATCCTGGTATCAGCTTCATGTGCTTTGATCACATTCATATCAATACAAAAAGGAGCTTTCACCTCTTGATGCTCTTTAATCTATTTGGGCTTCGATCCACTTGCTACCGTGACTGCCGACTGTAGCAATCCTGCCTCCATCTTCTTCTTCATCTTTCGACTCTTTGCTCTGGCAACTTGGACAGCTTCATCAAAGGTCCTCGGATCTTTATACTCCACTCTCTCACGAACATAAGGATGCAAGCAATATAGAAACCTTTCCATCTTAAAGTATCCCGCATTGGTTGCTTGGGGTAGCAGCCGCAAAATCCCCCAATAAGCTTCAAATTTATCAACAAAAGCATCAAAATTTGCACTTACGTCCTGTTGCAAACCTTTGAGCTTTGCATCTGCTTCCGAAGCCGACACCACCTTTCGATACCTTTGTAGAAAGTGCTCTCGAAATCCGATCCAATTCTGCTTGTGTGCATCTTCTAAGCCATCGAACCAAACTTTTGCTTTACCTCGCAGCACCAAAGGTAGAGTCTGGAGCTTTGCTTCTTCACCTGGCATCCGTAGTACCTTCAGCATAAAGAGCCCAAAATCGGCAATCCACTCGTCAGCATCTTCATCTCCTTTGAACACTGGACCAAACTCCTACTTCATCTTTATTCACCAACACCTTAATAGGAAGCAATCAATGGGTCCTCAGTAGGGGCACCACAAGATGGAAAGGGGGAAATGGGAAAACCACCAGCACACTTGGTGAATGCCTCTCTATAGCCCAATGATCTCAGAGCACGCCTATTCTCTAGTAAAAACACACTTTGATACACACTCTGCAAACAATCAATGTCCAAGCCCGTACCCAACCAGCCCTAGTTGTATACACCCGGTTGCAAAGCATACAACCAATTATCTTGACCTTTGATTCATCAAAGCACCATATATTCACATATAGGCACTCATGACAAGCAATCTCGACCCCTTCAAGCACCTCAAAACTGTTGGTAGACTCAAGCTTTCCCGCTAACCATCATACTCAAAATACCCACCACAACCATATGGGAAGTACTTGCTCAATCAACACTGATTAGAAGCACACATGCACTAATGCACCATTGAACACAGAAGCAAGAAAGAAAACTAACATTGGTTTGGGAAGAGACCAAAACAATATCATGACAAAATTTCCCAGTAAGGGACCCACAATGGTGGAACTGCAAAGATATTAATGATACTCTTCTTTCAATGTTTTTTTCGATTTGCTGCAGCCCGCCTCCTTGCCACAGACTTCAACTATGGCTCTTGTCTTTCTTGATTTCAGCATCCTCATAGCTCGCCCTTATTATCTTGCGATTGACAGGCCGCCTCTTGCTCTGGAAGCAACCACTTGATGGCTCTCTTGCATGCACTCTCCACCCTGGCCTCCGTTCTCGGTTACTACATGTGACACACCACCATGATCTCCTGCCCTTAAGGTAACGTTCCCAAGAGCTTCTCCTTTGTAGCTCTCAGCCTTTTGCCAGCCCGCCACCTCAGATGGCACCTCTTCTGGCTATCTCTTTTCATGCTTTGGCGGCCCTGTCTTGGTTCCCTTCTTACGACAAGACGGCCCCCGCTCCTTCGCAACACTGGCCCTGCTCGCCCCTCTCCCTGCAATCGGCTGGTTGTACATAGGCCCTCGCCACCTCTGGCGGCCTCCTCATCATCCCTCTGGCGGCCTTCAATCACTGGCGCCTCTCTCTGTCCTTGTCACCTCCTGGCTTTAACTGTCCGGCCACCCCTTCACAGATGGCGGCCCTTCTTGCTCACCACCGAGATTCCCTCCCCTTGCTTGCTCTCGGGTTCCTGCTTTCGGCTCCCCTCAGCCAGCCCTTCAAAACTTGCTCTTTCATGCAGTCGGCCACCACCCGTTGCAGCTCTCGGCCCTCTCTTCTCTCCCGAACGCTGCCCATCTTCTCCTCCTCCAGATGGCGCTCCTTTCCCCCTGAACTTCAGCCCGCCACCTCCTTGAACTGCAGCTCGCTGTTTGTTTTTTTATAAATAGCATTAAAAAACCTTGGGTGTCATGGCCCCATTTCACAGGCCTGCATGCTTCCGATTGTCTACCAATGCCAAGAAAATTCAACTAGTTTGCCTTAGCAACGTCAAAACAAAGTTTCAAGGCCCACTCCACAAAAATGGTTCTCGGGTGATGAGATCTTTGCCTGCAGGAGCTGTGACGACAGATACGACCGTCGACCACCTTGTGCTCCCATAATTCCCCATTGGACAAGTGCCTTCTGGTATAAAAAAGCCTTTAGTTCAGAGCAATGAAGCATTCATATTTCATACATAACATGCCATCTCCATGTGTTGATAACCTTTAAGCTCATCGGCCAGTAGAGCTCAAAATCCCCAACTTGACCTGCAAAATGCTAAATTTGGCATACATAACCCGACCATGTTTGTTGTACCGTGCATCAAGTAGCTGCTCAAGAGTACCGCCATCAACCTGTTGATTTCCACACACTTGTTATTTGACTTTTCCTTGGGACGAGCAAATCTGGCTGCACCAGCATTTTATAGAGAGAAGGTGCAAACTCAGGTAGAGAAAGAAGAGAGAGGAGGGCGGGGGGTTTCTTTTTGTGTTTAATATATTGCCACGACAATTTTTGCGTTTATTACCGCGTTTATTACTGCCGTTAGTACCGCGTTTATTTTCGACCACAAAATTTAGCACCTAAACTTTCAAATTCTTGCTTAAACATCCCCTCCCCCCCCCCCCCTCCCCACCCCCCCAAATTTTGGTGTTTCCCTCTTCTCAATAAAATGTAAAGAATATTGTATAAAAATTTTAATTTCAAAAAGAGAGAGAGAGAGAGAGAGAGAGAGAGAGAGAGAGAGAGAGAGAGGGGAGGAGGAGGAGGGGAAGGATAATAAGATTACACTTGGTTATAATTAAAATAATCACTGTCAATTGATTAACATAACTGAGCATGTTCCCAAATCTAGAGAGAGGCAGAGGGGGGAGAGAGAGATGACCAAAAAACTCCATAACTGCAAAATGTTTATGAATCATCTTCCAAAGATCTCTACATGAGACATCATCCAATTCTAAGCCCATGGCTCCTAAATCAATAAAGAGAGAAACGGAATTGTCATTTGTGGATGCATTGGCTTCATCATCTTCAAGTTCGTCATCCTCCATCACATCATCTTCATCATCATGACAATCATCCTCGCTAAGACTTGTTGCCGCCGGACTTGATTCATCGACCTCCCTCTCCTCTGTTTCCACATCATCGAAAGTCGGAAGTCGAAGAGGTTCGAAGATGGTCTCCACTTCATTAGTGGAAAAAATAGTTCTCCCCCGACGTGTTATGGGAATTACGAACCAAAGTTTTGGTTGGTTGATTGCTAGGATATAGACGACTCATAAAAGAGAAGCTCAAAGTGAGTAACGTCGGTATACCTAATGCTACAAGTAAATAATAATAAAGAGATACATGTCACTCACCTGTCACAATTGCGCGGTAAAACTAAATTGTCATACCTCCCTATGTGATGCACACTAGAGCCACCATGTAGAGGCCATTCTCATGTCGTCTAGACACATTTTCAAACCACTTGCACTCGAAGATGAGGGTATGAAAGGTTCTAAAATTAACCTTTAGTATCCTTTCAATAGTTCCGCAGTACCTGGCTTCATCACCGTCTGTGTCAAAATTGTCCAGTTTTGCACAATCCATGGTGGTTCTACGCTCGTGAATGTGGCACGTAAGAAAGTGACGACCCTTTGACCACATAGAGTTAAAGGAAAGGAACTACAAAATAGAAAAATATATTCTATAAAATACATATTAAAGATAATTTTTAGAAAAAAATTTACAATATGGTTTAGGTATATGAGTACTCTACCTTTGGTACGCATTCTCCGTCTCGCCCACTCCTTGTCGGGGGTTGGGAAGGGGTGTGCCAGTCATGCACTGCAGGTGCTGATTGCAGTCACACTAGGTTTGCATTTTTTTAAGGAATCTTTGTCCGGTTCACTAGTTAGCGGGTTTCAATAGGTGTGTATGCTATTGTTTTCATCCTACATCAACGTGCAAGTCATGATGAGGTACTAATGTCTGAAATTGCCCATCGATGAGGCGAAGCGCTGTAAAATTTTGTTTTGAGTCAAAATCTTGTAGAGGATGCAGTGCATCGGTCGAGCCCCTCTAACTGCTGCAAGCATCATGCGAGACCACAACACTCAGTGGTTGCAGAGAAACGAGCCCCCCAAGCACTGCGCGGGATGACGCTCTTATATGTGGCCGCAGGCTACATGAGAGAGAGAGAGAGAGAGAGAGAGAGTCAGAGAGAGAGAGAGAGCTGACCCATAGGCTGGCCAAATGAACCAATGGCGAATTGCAATAACTCCTAGAATCTGCCCATAATTTACTGGTGTGCAATATAATGGCCATATATCACCATCAACCGGTGAGTATAGAAGAAGAGAGGCATCTACGGTACTAGCTACTATCAATACACTCACGAATCATCATGTTGACAAGGCAGAGAATGAGGATGCAAGAAAATTTTACACCACAAAATTCCTTGCTCACTTCCTCTCAGTCTCACTCTAAACCAGCTACTCTTCATCCCCCATTTCCTGAGCTTGCAATAGCCTCAATTACATTGTTTCATACCTTCTTCAAGATTGCAAATTCAACTTTTCAATGCCTCACAACACATCAATAAGTGTAGGTTCTCTCGCCATTGGGGCCTCTCGTATGCATGGTACATCGTCACTACAAGAGGTCACTTGAATTCCGGCGCCACATTACCGGCCTCAATGGCGGGCGTCGGTATATGTGTGTGTATTTATGGAGGGAGCCAAGTTTTTTTTTTTAATTTCATTTTCAAAATTTCAACGCCTATTTCAGCATGTGTTCCGATGCCAGCACGAATGCGCATTCCAACGCCCCTTCCGTTGGCTGTTCCGACGCCTATACCGGTAGTTGTACCGTCGGTACCTGCAAAAACCGAAACTGCGGGCTTTCTCTGCGCATTTCTAATAATTCTTGCGCCACATCTCAAGCTCTCCTGTTCGCCCTCTCTCATAGATCTGCTGCGATACACGCCGTCAAAGGTGCTAATTTTGCTTGTGGGTTAGCGTATAACACTAAGGTAAGATTATTTTCATGTTTTCTTGTATATTTAGGGTTTAGGGTTTAACTTTTTGTTTGTGTTTGTGTGTGCGTTTTTACAGGTTCTACAACATAGGCGACCAGTTTCATTGCTCAAATAGGACTAATGTGAGTGCTTAAGCTTTTAAATGCATATTAAGTTTATTTAAGTTACTTTGTATATTAAAAAAAGAAAATTTCATGCTTTAAACTTTGAATGCTTTAAAAGAAATTAGGATTTGTTATGTGAAATTTCATTTTAAATTATGGAAAAAATTTGTTTAAGTTTGTGAAAAAATCTTGTTTTGAAGAAATTTTTTATTGAATTATGTCTTTTTTTCAAATTATGTAGTTGATGGGGTTTATGTTTTAGGTTAATTTTAAGTTATAAGTAAGTTAGATTAGGTTAAACACCATTTTAGATGAAATGGGAAAATGCCACAACTTTGGGACTAATTTCAACGCCTATGGATTCCTATTTCCCATTAAATTTGGAAAAATTTCATTTAATTTGGGAATGTGACAAAGAGATAGATTCTCAAGAAAATGGTGGTGTTGAGAAACACCTTTTAAAAATTTTATTTTTATGTGGGTGTTTCAAAACACTTCATAAAAGAGATAGATTCTCAAGAAAATGGTGGTGTTGAGAAACACCTTTTAAAATTTTTATTTTTATGTGGGTGTTTCAAAACACTTCATAAAAGAGATAGATTCCCAAGAAAATGGTGGTGTTGAGAAACACCTTTTAGAATTTTTATTTTTATGTGGGTGTTTAAAAATACTTCATAAAATCATACATAAGCTGGGGAAATAAAACAATGAGCAAGATATGAAATGCTATTCAATTTCTCCTATTAAGCTAGCATATGCCTTCTCCATGACATTTGATGGGATCTTGATTGTTTCCACAATTCTTCCACCCCTTGGAGTCCATGACCATACAATTGTATCAACACACTCCCAGCGCTTTGGGTCAGCAAGATTGCAGCACCAACTCTTTTTCCAACAATCCTCATATTGTTCTTGGATTGTGGGATTTCTTTTTCGATGTTTTGGTTCCCAATACTGAATCAGAACTTTCTTCTAGTTAGGAGATGATTAGTCTACATCAACGTTTGACTCTGCCACTCCTAGCCATATCGGATATTCAGGATCTGCGGGTCTCACAAGAACAAGATCCCCTTTTCTTACATCAATTTGAGGCCTAAAGGCCTCTTGTGGCCTTGCACTTTGAGGACCAACATAGTGATCATTCAATTCTTCATATCCTTGTAACTCATCTCTGTCTTCCTCTATCTCTTGCATTCTATGACTCCTTGTAGTCTTTGGCCAAAATGTTGTATATTCACCAATGTGTTTATTGGTTGGTTGTTCAAGCGCATTGATTATGTTTTGCCAATAAGTGATAACAGGCTCCATGTATTTTGTGGAGTCATGGTCCTTTCCCTTTAATAGAGAACATCTTTTCCAAAATTCAAGATATGACTTAATCCCTTGAATAACAAGCGGACTATCTCTCACATAGTCTGCTATAGGTACCACATCTGGACAGCCTGTTGGTAATTTTGGTTTTCCCTGGTTTGGCATTCAATCGGGTGATTTGGGATGAATTTTGTACTGCATTACTGGGACTTCACCTTGCATATAGAAACAAAATTGAAGTGGCTTAGAGTGTCCGACTAGAGTATCTTGTCCGTCACACATGTACCCTTGCACAAAGGATTTAAAGTCGAGAACTTGTGTCATCAAAAATGGTGTTGGAGCTGAGCTTTCACATTTTTGAAAATGTTCCATCAGATGTGGAAAAGTGAATGTCATTCCTATTCGCAATCTTTCTGAGAACCTACTAAACATTGCATCTATGTCCTCATGTGTATGACCCACCATTAAGAATCCCAAATGCACGGTTTTGAAAACTCCTTTTGCTACTAACAAGGATAAGTATGAAAACAAATATCGATTTTTATTCTCTCCTGCACAATTATCTAGATGTAGCAAAAGATTCTCAGACAATTTTTGAAATACAGCAGTGGATATGGTATCCACAACACATTGAGAGGAAGTTGATTGTATGTGTACAATATCTTCATTACATCCCTGGATGGCCAACAGTGGTGTCATTGTTGATGCATTCCTCTCACGCTCTTGCTTCATTTTGTTTTGGAGGTCTAGAGCTCTCCTTGAGTTCAATGCATTGAATAATGTTACATTGCTGCGTGGCATACCGTCATGTCATAAATCTCCTTGTCCATGGTTTTCAGTTCTTTCCAGATTCTGTAAGAATAATGCAAGGGAACCAATTGTAGCATTGGGATCTGAAGGCCATAGACCATTAAGTGAGAAGTGACCATACATTCCATGACCATGTCTATGTGTTATCATACCTGTTAATGATACTTGCAATTGATATGCATTCGCATAATCTTTTGAGTTCACACGCAACCTAGGTATTGTTGTCTTTTTTTGATCCATTTTATCATGTATAATGCATAAATACTTATCCTTTTGCAACTAGGAGAACTTACGCCAGGTGTAGTACACATTCCTACAACTTTGTTGTTGCAACATGTGAATTCGACGTTCATCCTTCAAACGTGCAATCATCTCGTCATCCTTTGTCGACTCTAGTTGAGACTTTATCCGACTACACACAACACATTTGGAGAACTCACTTGTTTTTGACAATGTCACATTAGCAAACTCTGTATTCCAAGTCCTATTGAATGTCGTGCTAGACATTGGCTTGAGACTCATACTGTCAAGTGTTTTATTGACATCATGTAAAATGTCCACTTGCTTGTACGTGTTTGGTATTGCAAGCAAAGTTTCCCTAGTACCATCTTCCATAGTTCTACTCTTATGTTGCATTCTCTCCGAGTTTTCATCAACAAAAGAGCGCATCAATGCCCTTCCCATTTCTGTATGGTCTCTTCCTTTTCTCATGACACCATCATTACCATGCACTGAGCATCTAACCCCACTCTCAAAATGTTCACGGTAACGATAAAATGAAGTTTTTGGAATGCCATGAATTTCGTACCAAGCTCTACTGCAAACCTCACTGCCATTAAAAGAAAACACATAGCATGTCTTTGTAGTTGTTTTTTTCTCACGCCATGCAGTCAACATTGTATCATACACATAGTTTGTTCTATTTTGCAAACTCTGTCCCCAAAATTCATTGCGCATAGCCATGACCTTATCTCGATTGGCATATTGACAACACCTTTTGGAACAATAATCTATGGTTGAAACAAGGTGGACAGATGCTAGAGATGCTTGATTGGATCTCTTAGAAGCTTTCACTGACATTTTTGGCTTCCTATATACAAAGCAATATTTCCGCTTTTTTGAAATAGGCTCTACCAAATAAGTTGATTCAATGCATGTGTCTTGTAACGCATGCATAGCATGTAGATCCTCATAGCATAACAATTCTTTTCCATCCATAGTTGTCACTCTCTTGATAGGCCAACAAACTAGGTTAATGCTGCATACACTAGCTTCTGCAGAAATAGTAGCCTCATCTGCATAGGATGTTTCGATACCAATACCAATGTTATCTTCACCTACCTCACCAAAGTTTACAGAGTCAAACGGACACACGTACATGACAACCCCTTCGGCTACTCTATGTGTTTTGCTTTCATCCCAAAGTTGAAACCTCTTATCCTTCCAAACCTCTCTGTAGCTCATTCCATTACATTGTGCATCCAATGCTCCTTTTGCTTTGTCAGCCTCATACATAAGAGCCCCTTTGTACTGCATCTCATTTATATGTTGCAACAACCCACTACTCCATTTCACAATACTATGAAAAGCATCTCCCACTGTCAATGCATCCATTGTTGGAAAAGGGATGAGTGCTTTCTTTTCAAAACACAAATCAACTGGCGCCGATACATTGCCTTCCCCAATAAGCATGCCAGAAAAATATGCACTTGGATTTATTTCAAATACAGTCCCAATGGCAACCTTTTGTGTCGCTACAAACATGCACACTCTATCACCATGATTGAAATTAGCCATACCTGCAAGAAGATTGCAAGAATAATTGTTAAACAAACCACTTGCAGAGTATATTGATTTACGTAGCATAAAGCATAACAAGTATGTATGTGGGTGTTTCATGAGAAGCACCCTGTGGCCTGAAGGTCATAGGGTTCCCTCTATGATACTAAGAATCTCTTTGTGCTCTATACTCTATCGTCTATGCTCTATGATCTATATTGACTTCCTATGGCCCCTAGACCACAAGGCGCCCTCATTGTTTCCAAAAAACCCTCATTGTTTTGCTATGGCCCCAGGGCCATAGCTCTCTATGCCGGTATAAAGCATATTTGCTCTATATTAGCTCCCTAAGTCATGAAGGCCATAGGGTTGTCCTCAAGATCACCTCACGGAGTTTCATGTCAAGTATATATACATCCTATGGCACCCCATGACCCTAGGGCCATAAGATCTCCAAATGAAACATACGACAATGTATGGCCCTTGAGCTTATACATTGCAACCCCATGACCCTAGGGCCATAGGATCGGCATATGAAACATACGACTATGTATGGCCCTTGAGCTTATACATTGCAACCCCATGACCCTAGGGCTATAGGATTTCCAAATGGAACATAGGGCAACGTAAGGCCATAGGATCGGCATATGAAACATACGACTATGTATGGCCCTTGAGCTTATACATTGCAACCCCATGACCCTAGGGCTATAGGATTTCCAAATGGAACAAAGGGCAACGTATGGCCCTTGAGCTTATACATTGACACCCTATGGCCCTAGGGCCACAAGACTTAAAAACATACAAAAAGACAACCTATGGCCCTAAGCCCAAGGGTGTGAGCATTGACACCCTATGGCTCTAGGGCCACAAGACTTCAAAACATACAAAAAGACAACCTATGGCCCTAAGCCCAAGGGTGTGAGCATTGACACCCTATGGCCCTAGGGCCACACGACTTCAAAAAATAAAAAAAGACAACCTATGGCCACGATGTCAAAGGTGGCCAAGATATCAATGCAGCCCCATGGCCCTAGGGCCATAGGATCTCTCTATGGAAGATGTGGCACCCTATGGCCCTTGAGCTTATACATTGCCACCCCATGACCCTAGGGCCATAGGATTTCCAAATGGAACATACGCAATGTATGGCCCTTGAGCCTATACATTACCACCCTATGGCCCTAGGGCCACAAGATCTCACAACATACAATAAGAGAACCTAAGGCCCCTAAGCTCAAGGGTGCGGGTTCAAGGGTGGACAAGATATCAATGTAGCCCCATGGCCCTAGGGCCATAGGATCTCTATATGGGACATGTGGCACCCCATGACCCTAGGGCCATAGGATTTCCAAATGGAACGTAGGCAATGTATGGCCCTTGAGCTTATACATTGCCACCCCATTACCCTAGGGCCATAGGATTTCCGAATGGAACATAGGCAATGTATGGTCCTTGAGCTTATACATTGCCACCCTATGGCCCTAGGGCCACAAGATCTCACAACATACAATAAGAGAACCTAAGGCCCCTAAGCTCAAGGGTGCGGGTTCAAGGGTGGCCAAGATATCAATGCAGCCCCATGGCCCTAGGGCCATAGGATCTCTATATGGGACATGTGGCACCCCATGACCCTAGGGCCATAGGATTTACAAATGGAACATAGGCAATGTATGTCCCTTCAGCTTATACATTTCCACCCCATTACCCTAGGGCCATAGGATTTCCGAATGGAACATCATCAATGTATGGCCATTGAGCTTATACATTGCCACCCCATGGCCCTAGGGCCGTAGAATCTCCATATGGGACATGTGGCACCCTATGGCCCTTGAGCTTACATATTGCCACCCCATGACCCTAGGGCCATAGGATCTCCAACTACAAAGTAGGGCAACGTATGGCTCTTGAGCTTATACATTGTCGTGGACCTAGGGCCATAGGATCTCTGACTGGAACATAGGGCTATGTATTGAAGCTTATCTATTATCGCCCCTAAACCCTAGGGCCATAGGATTTCCAAATGGAATATAGGGAAACTTATGGCTCTTGAGCTTATACATTGCCACTCTATGGCCCTAGGTCCACAAGCTTTCACATTGCCATCATAGTGTTGGGGTATAAAGCCCAATGTGGTCCCCAGGTAAGTGGGCGGGCCGCCAGGTATGAACACATATTCTTTTGTAAAAACCTAATAAGAACTCGCTATGCTCTACACATTACAGTAGAGCGAGTTCACCATATCATCGTTCTCTTCTTCTCGCACTCTCTCTCGCGTCGCACTTCCGCTCGTACTTCTTCAACTGGTATCAGAGCTCAGATCGAGGCTCGGGGCAGCACTGCAGGAGGCTAGAGTCACCAACTCATATTGGAGTGAAATTCGACGGGCGAAGACACGGCCCCAAATCTCGTGGGAAAGCTCGAAGGGCTTGGTGTTGTCAGAATTTCATTCTGAGGTCATCTCGGCCATCGTTCGGCTTCGACAAAGGTCTGCGCAGGCCATTTTCGACTACGTGGTCTCAGAGGGTGCAGATCCGACTCTGCAAATTTGGGGTTTTTGGCCTACGACTGCAGGTGTTGAGGATATCGACACTCCCAGAGTGTTGATTTGTGGCTGTCTACACATCGAAGGATGGCTCACAGTTCTTGGAGGCGTGTCACATACGACACGGGCGCATCTATACACAGACTGTAGGCGACATCCACTAGTTCATCAGGTATCTTGTGTTTGCTGCTTGATATTCCAGATTTCATCCTGACATTGCAGGTACTTCCACATGGGATGTATTGTCAGAGATGATGTATGTCTGTTGAGGGTTTGCTAGCTGTGAGTCACGCAGCAAACAACCGCCGCAGCTGTTACAGCATACAGTGGGAAATTTGTGGATGTATGACTTTGTGGGAAGTCTATGTACTGTCAGATTTACTGCAGCCTTTGTTGAGGGTCGAGTGAGATTTTATTGAACTGGGGGATTCTCGAATGTTGAGATCCTTTTGGTGATACAGATCTTGGAGCAATCCCTCGAGCACCTTTAGATAGGCAGCTAAGATGTATTGACTGTGAGTTAGACAGTTGTGATTACATCTTTGCTTTACTGCCGTTGAGGCATTGTCGCAGTTTATGCTTACAGCACAGTCAGAGACAGTACATGTGCAGGACATGTTTATCCACAGCTTACAGTGTTAGAGAGACAGTGTTTTTTGAGCTATTTTTTGGTCTATTTTTTGAGTACACCAGAGCCATTTTACAAAGGAGACTCTGCCGAAATTTATGCAGAATCTGAAGCTTTCTTGGTTCATTTGACAGGTTGATATTGGTTCAGAGGTCAGTTTACAGGGGAAACTCTGCCGAATTTTTCCCAGGAAAGTAAACTACTGTGAAGCGTAGCTATGGCTGGATCACAGGGCACTGCTCTTTACAATATCAAGAAGCTGGATGGAACCAATTTCCCATTGTGGAAGCAGCAGATTTGGCACGTGTTGGTACAAAAGAAGCAGATAAAACCTATAAAGCTCAAGGGGATAAAACCAGAAGATATGGACGAAGATGAATGGAGCAAAATGGAAGAATTGGCACTTTCTACCATTATGATGACTTTGGCAGAAAGCGTTTACTTCGATTTAGCAGACGAGATGTTGGCTTATCAAGCATGGTTAAAGCTGAGTGATCTTTATGAGAAGCAGAGTGCAGCTTCATAGGTATACTGGATTAAGAAGCTTGTTGACTTGAAGATGAAAGAAGGGACACCTATGTCCAATCATCTGAATGAATTCAACACAATCTATAGTCAGTTGTCAGCTCAAGGTGTCAAGTTTGATGACCCTGTTAGAGCTATGTTCCTGTTGATCACATTGCCGGAAAGTTAGGACACTTTTCTCACAACTGTGAGTAATTCTGCTGTTGGGTTAAAGGCCCGTGTGCCCGGCTGCCCGTTGTTCAGCCGCCCATGTACAGCCATTCATTTACTCATTCATAATAACTATACTCCCAGCTACACATTGTAGTGTGAGTACCGCCCCGCCATACACTGCGTCTATCTCCTTCTTCGTGCTGGCTCTCTGTGTGTGTGCTCTCCGATCCCAACAAGTGGTATCAGAGCTTGGTAGTGAGAGTATTGAGAGCTTCATCATCATTGTTGAGTGTGTTGAAACTTGCTGCTGTTTTATTGCCGTTTTTCGGTTTCGTGCACGCGCGCATTTCCAAAGAGCAGAAGGTTTTTCTGAGCTTGGCATTGGAAGGTTCAGCACTCTGCGAGTATTTTCAGCAGGCGTCCTGGGGTTTAACCCCCCTTTCGGAGCCATTCGTGCCATTAGAAATCCCATCCGAGCTACAGACTAGTAGCTACGTTTTTCATCTCTCTTTGGTAGTTTTCTGCTGCCAGAGCTTCCATAGCCATTACAGGTGCCATTGTTGTAGTGTCTTCCACTTACGTGAGCCCACAGCTCATTTGAGAGTGTGTAGCCTCTTCTTGGAGTGGCCTCATACACACAGATAGAGTGGGAGCTTGGCGACATTGTCTTCTTCGACTACAGGTACAGGTACAGGTACAGGTTACAGGTTACAGGGAGCTTTGGATACAGGTTTCTTCTGTGGTTACAAAACATGTATTTTGACTGTGGGACAGCCATGCATATGGTTGTGGTTTGAGTGGGAGCTTCTACTCTTCTGGGCAGTCTGTTTATGCGTGTTCTTGAGCTACAGGTTGACATCATCTATGTATGTTGATGGATGTGGATATGGCAGTTTGACAGACACTCTTTATGCATGATATTGTGGATATGGCAGTTTGACAGACACTCTTTATGCATGATATTGTGGAGATTTGGTTCACTTATACATAGAGCGGGTTTGCTCTTGCTTGCAGTGTTGCGGTTTGAGTACGGACAGGTACTTGGTTGAAAGTAGAGATTGGACTTCGTTGAGCTTGTGCATTGGTTATATGCTCACTTGGATCCATTTATGCTCACGGATTTGTGTAAGCTTGGTCAGCTTATGTCTCTATTGTGGTTATTCAGACATGGAGTATGTTTATGCCTCTATGACAGCTCATTGTTGATGCATTTTGTGGCACAGTTTGCCTAGGCCGGTTGAGTTACAGGTGTCACGGGTTTATGCATTTGTTTGTGGATTTCTACGTACGTTTTTTGACCATATTATGGGCTGATTTATACTCTATGCGTTTGCTCTTTGATTGAGCAGCAGGTGTTGTCAGATTTGCAACACTACTTTGTTGTGACAATTTGTTGGTTGGTTACAGGTTTCTCATTGTTGCATTCTTGTTGTAATGGGCACTAAAGAGGACACAGTTTTCAATATTGAGAAGTTGGATGGTGCTAACTTCTCATATTGGAAAGATCAGATTTGGGATGTCTTGGTGCAGAAGAAACAGATTCGACCTCTAAAGTTGCAGGGAGTTAAGCCAGAGAACATGGAGAGGGATGATTGGGAGGAGTTGGATGAGATGTGCAGGTCTACCATTAGGCTTTCCCTTTCAAAGTCTGTTTATTACAATGTGAAAGATGCACAGGGTGGAGCTTATGAGCTATGGCAGCGGAATTAATGATTACAGAGTAGAGTTATGTCACAAGAAGGGCAAGGCTGGACTAGACAAGGGCAACGCCCGGCTAGGCAGTGTGAAAAGGGAGTTCAACTAGGGCAAAGGGCTAGGAGCTTCCTATATAGTGGAAGGTTGGGAGGTAACTCCAAGGCACTAGCTCCCCTAGTCTTACATTAGTATGAAGAGCTAGCTACTTTTAGAGAGGGCGTGGAGAGCTTTTTGCATGTGCATGAGGGCAAGGCCATGAAACTCTCTACTCAACTGTTCTCGACAAGTATCTTTCGGTGGGCAACCCCGCTTGCGAGGAGGAGGGCCGACTGTGGCACCTGCACCAAACCCCTCGCTTTCGGGCTCGACGGATGCGTGTGGCCTTGGTGGGGATACTCCGTCTCTGTGGCGGGTGGTTTCAATCAACAATTGTGGCGGGCTGAGCATTTCTTGCATCTCGATGCCGCCTGTGAAGAAACCATCGCACTGTAGGCTTTTGTCCACACACACGGGCGCCCAAACCTTAGGGTTGGTGGCCAAAATCAAAATTTTGAAGGTTTAGGGGTGGGTATCCACAACAGGCATCCCCCCTTTTGCTCGTGACCGAACGGGATTGTTTCCCAAGCATTATATATTGGTGGTAACGTCATGATGGTGCCACACTGCCCAAATTGGCTATGAAATCTTCCTCCAACTGTGTCAAACTTCCATGGTGCCCTTCAATGGGTACATTTATGGTTCCATAAAGCTCGGACTACCAACAATATTTTCAGACGCTTCAAGCAACTTGGACTACCAACGAAATTGCCGGTCGCTTCAAGCTTGGAGCAAGAATGAAATTAGCAAGGCTAATTACCAGTGTCCACGGGATTCTTTATTGATAATTACTAGTTGCGGTGCATCCTACATCTACAGGACACCTTAGCGACATTTGGTATTTTTCTTGCTATTCCTTCCACTGCACTATGTCACCATGGATTCACATATCAATATGACTTTTGATTTCGAGCATAATACACCTCATCCTGCCCATGATGGCTCACGGCCGGATGCTCTCACAGAGAGTGCCTGCGATGCTATGGCAGGTGACGACACTTATGAATTGCTTGATATTCAAGAATTTTGTGCACTTCAGACACGTATATCGTTCATGGAAATGAAAACTTCACTAAGTTATCCATGTTTGTGATATCCAACAGCAGTCCAAGGGTCCTGCTAACACGCACATGCATCACACGTTGGTACGCAGGGGCAAGGCCCTTCTGATCATGGACAAGGTCCATCTCCCAATGCTTTGCACACTCTCATTGCAAAAGATGTGGATGAGTTGTTGAAAAACACCAAACCACCGACTTTTAAGGGAGAAGACCGAGATCGCAATAAGGATGTAGTGAATATCTTTCTCATCAAGTGGGATGGAATTCACGCCTTATGGCGTACTCCGGATGTAGTCAGAGAACTGCAAACAAGTTTAACTCTGGAAGGCAAGGCCTACAAATGGTGGATGTCTCTCAAGGAGAAGAATATCATACCACAGAGTTGGGCAGCTTTTGAAACTATGTTTCACAAAGAATTCTTGCCTACAAACGAAGCAGATTGGAATTGGACGGCTTGGGACACGTGTTCCATGCGCCAATACCCATCATTACTTGAATATATATCTCACTATCAAGATGTTATCCTCAACTTGGAATGCCTAGACACCTTTCAGCAAGTACGTGGGTTTATCCGTGGTCTGACACCAGAGCTTAAGGATCACGTCAAGACTCAAGACCCTAAAACACTTGAGGAAGCCATAGTGAAAGCACATATTCACGATGATCCAGATGAAAAGAAATCACATCATAATCATGTGCCTACTAATACACATGGTAATACACGCACACAATACGGGCACAATAAAAGGAAATTTATAGTATCCAATTCAGAAGCATCTAAAAAACCCAAAGGGTCCAGATGTCCTCTCTCTCCTGAGGACTTTGATAAAGCTAAGAAAGAGAAATTATGTTTTCAATGGTTAGGAAGTGGTCATGTCAAAAAGGATTGTCCCAAGGGGAAATCTACTACTCATGGAAAAAAGGATTGTCCCAAGGGGAAATCTACTTCTCATGGCAAGAAGAAAGCAGTGCACATTGTGCAACTGCTGCCTCTTAAGTCTTCCTCATGATTCTCTACAATGTAAGTAACACACACCGAGGTGGTGCATGAATGTTGTCTCACAGCTTCTATGTGGGAACAGACCTTCGGACCACATGAGTTAGTACGTATGCATGGATCTCTGCAAGGACACAAGGTACGCATCTTGGTAGATGATGATGCTACTCACAATTTTATCAATTATGGATTGGTGAAAAAACTTAAATTACCTCAAACTCTGAGTACTCACCACTACAAGGTAGCAATGATGAACGTATATGATACCGAAATTTGGGATACTCAAGTCCGAGCAGTCCCGTTGGAAGTACAAGGCTACTCCACATCCTTGGATTTTCAGGTTATGAACATGGAGAGGGAAGACGTGATCCTTGGTAGGGAATGCTTGAATAGCCTAGGACCATCACTGAAGCGTAGCTATGAGCACAACAGGGTGATGTTTGAATCCCATGGCGCACATGTGTTGTTGTTAGGAGAGAAGGATGTACCTTCTTCACCATGGATATGTACAGCTGAGCTTATGCAGCTCGTTTCTAATAATGAAATAGATCAAGTTTTATTGTGTTACTCACTGTCTCATTTTCTCTCTAACATTGAATCTGTTGAACATTCCTCAATGCCGCATGCTTCTCTCTCATCTCTTCCACCAATGGCTACTTCCTAACAAGCAAAAGTTGCTAGTGAGTTAAAAAATTTAATAAGGAATTTCATGATGCTTTTCCTAATGATTTTTCACCAGGATTACCACCGACACGATCGGTGCAACATAGCATCGATGTGGTTGCAGGCAGTAAACCTGTCAGTAGACCACCCTACCACATGAGTTACTCTGAAGCTACTGACGTGGAACATCACCTTGCTGACTACCTTAGCAGAGGGTTTATCGAGCCCAGTTCTTCACCATGGGCTTCTCCTATCCTATTAGTGAAGAAAAAAGACGTCAGTATGCGTGTGTGTGTAGACTACCGTAGCTTAAATGCGGTTACTGTTAAGAACAAGTACTCATTGCCACGCGTGGATGAGTTGTTCAACAAACTCACTCAAGCTCGCACTTTTAGAAAATAGACTTGTGGTCAGGATATCACCAAGTACGTATTCGACTTGCTGATATACCTCCGAAAAATTTTTGGACACTACAAGTTTTTGGTTATGCCTTTTGGGTTAATCAATGCGCCCGCAACATTCATGACACTTATGGATAGCGTCTTGAAGCCGTAGTTGGGCAAATTTGTCATCGTTTTTCTCGATGACATTCTAGTATACAGTTCTTCTGAAGAAGAACACTTACAACAACTGAGACATGTGTTCAAATTGTTACGAACAAATAAATTACATGGCAAGGAATCTAAGTGTGATTTTCTAAAAGAAGAAATTCACTATCTTGGGCATGCTATTTCAGCTACCGGCCTACATATGGATCAATCCAAAGTGGATACAATACGGCGGTGGCCTGCTCCTAAAAATCTGGAAGAATTATAATTTTTTTTTGGATTTGCAGTTTTTTATCGACGATTCGTTAAAAACTACGCTAATATTGTTGTTACCATGACGGACCAGCTGAAAGGCAAAGGCAAAGATTTTCAATGGGGACCCGCTAACCAACATAGTTTCAATACGCTTAAGGATGCATTAGCTACAACTCCAATACTAGCTATTGTAGATCCTTTGAAACCATTTTTTTTGGAAACGGATGCCAGTGACCGTGCTATTGGAGCAATCCTGCTACAAGACGGGTGGCCAATTGCATTTGAAAGCAAGAAGCTTGATGCAACACATCAGAACTACTCTACTTATGCATGCAAACTCTATGCAATAGTGTCTGCCTTAAAAACATGGAGACATTATTTGTATGGTGCTCAGTTTGAAATTGTGTTTGACCATGAAAGCATCAAATGGTTTACACAACAAACTGATTTGAAGGGTCGGAAAGCTAGGTGGACTGAGATTCTTCAGGAATATGACGCCAAGCTCTGGTATCGTAAAGGACAATATAATGTGGTGGTTGACACTCTAAGTCGTATGCCAGAGATCAATTCTCTCTTGTTCATGGAACTTCGTAGTGATTTTTTGGATTCTCTAAAGGGCAAGTATGAGTATGATGACACATATTCCAAAATGTGGAGGCATGTACAAATGAGGGATCCTTCTCACTCCAATGATGGTAGTGTAGCGTTAACTTCCACACATAGTTCTTCTTTGTCGAGTGATGAACTACAACGATGGAAGCATTTCACCATCGACAATGGGTACCTACTCCATAAGAGGAGAGTTTGTGTACCGATGGACACAGACATTCGGCGCCAAATTCTTTATGAATGTCATGATAGTCCAAGTGCAAGGCACCTAGGTATTAGAAAGACTTATGCTCTCGTACGACAATAATTTTACTGACCAGGTTTACATGTCTTTGTTCAAAATTATGTCTTGCATTGCCAAAAATGTCAAGTTAACACAACAGAGCGCCTAAAAGCGGGAGGACTCTTACATCCATTGGAGATTCCAAATGGTAAATGGGAAAGTATCTTTATGGATTTTATTGTGGGGTTACCAACCACTGTATGAGGTCATGACTTGGTATGGGTGGTCGTAGACCGGTTGACTAAACTATGTAAGTTTATTCCAACCAAATCAACGATTAAGACTCTAGAAATAGCCAAGCTATTTATGGAAAACCTATATAAGTTGTATGGTTTGCCAAGTAAAATTGTCAGTGATCATGATCCCAAGTTTAATAGTCATTTTTGGAGGGCTGTGCTCAAACTATTGGGTACACAACTAAACCTCAGTACAACCGATCATCCAGAAACAGATGGTCAGACTAAATGAGTTAACCAAGTGCTAGAGGATATGCTACACGATGTTAGCAAGAAATAGTCAGACTGGGAAGAATATTTACCTATTCTCGAGTTTTCCTACGATAGTGCTAAGCATGTCACGACTAGATTTAGTCATTTCATGCTCATGTGTGGTTTTCATCCTAGGTCACTTGTTACAATAGGGTTGCAACCAAAAAATCCAACAGGTTAAGGATTTTCTCCAAGACCACATGGATATGCTGAAACTCGCTCGTCAGAATGTCCGACAAGCGCAGGATCGGTATAAGAAGTACGCTAATGAGAAACGTCGGCAAGTTACCTTTAAGAAAGGAGAGGAAGTATTTTTACGCGTGCCAGAATATTTAGAAAGTCTAAAAACTGAGCCAACACCTAAATTATCTCCATGATATTATGGGCCTTTCAAAATACTGAAGCGAGTAGGTGATCGTGCCTACTAATTATTTCTAATTATTTCAAAATACTGAAGCGACTAGGTGATCGTGCCTACTAATTATTTCTACCTACACATTCTCGTATTCATCCAGTGTTTCATGTAAGCCGTTTACGTAAGTGGTTTCATGGGGACGACAATGTCATTGACCAATAGATTTTGGTTGATTTTGTTGAACCTCCTACCTTACCGCATGAACCTAAACGCATTCTCAACTATCATGATTTACATACGCGTCATCATGTACGTCAACAAGCCTTAATCAAGTGGAAAGATTGACCTGAGGAAGGTGCCACTTGGGAAAACATTAGTGTTCTTAAGAAGAAGTTTCCCACTTTTGTTTTCGAGGATGAAAACTCTTCTTTAAGGGGGGAGTAATGTCAGGACAAGGGCAAGGCCAAACTAGACAAGGGCAAGGCCGGGCTAGGCAGTGTGGAAAGGGAGTCCAACTAGGACAAGGGGCTAGGAGCTTGCTATATAATGGGAGGTTGGGAGGTGGACTCCAGGGCACTAGTTCCCCTAGTCTTACAAGTTACAAGTGAAGAGATTGTCACTGAGGACAACTTCAAAGACTAGAACCAAAAGACTAGAAGTAAGAAGTCAAAGAGCGCAAACAGCCCCAAAGTACAATCAGCCCTATTACAATGTAATGGGTCCTATTTATAGCTTCTTGAGTTTACTGTGGTAACCACAATGGTAATTACTAGCTGGCCCACTGTTCCGCTTCTTGGAGATGATTCCCACCTGTTGAGACTATCTCCACTATCTACATCCTTCCCTCCTTTCCTGAATTTTGGTAAGACTCCAAATTTTTTGAAAAATATCCACCGTCTGATCCTTCTGAGGTGTTGAGGAACCCCTTTGCCTGCTTGCTGAGTTGACCCATGTTCCTCATGACTCGGCCTATGTTCCTCATGATAGTGTTCTTCTGAAGTGGTTAGCTCTCCTGGTATTGCTAGCTTCGCCATACTTCATGCTTGTTGAGTGCTTGACACCACTATAGTTGTGATTCCATGGGTGTCCAGCCAAAAAAACACCAAGACCTTACTGAAAAATCCACTGTCTGATTCTGAAATTGGCTGGAAAAATCCACCGTCTGATTTTGAGGACGGCTGGAAAAATCCACCATCGAATTTTGAGATGGAACTACCCAGTATCCTTCCATTGAACCCGCTTTCTCTTGCCCTTCAATCGTGTTGGTGTTTCAGAAGTCCCAGTGCCAACATTGTCCTTCTAGATAAGTCTATAAATGGCCTCCTTCTCAAGCTGATCCCGCCTTTCTATGGTCATTTCTACTTCATAAGGCGTGAGAGGATGGTAGGTTTTGCTGTCGGGATCATAGAGCGGGAATTTGCTTTTTGTTAGACGAGTTCCGGCCAATTTGTGACAATGCGAAGCTGTATGGATTTATCCTTCCGGGAGAGGATAATTTGTTTTAGTCCTAGCTTCAAGGAGAATCTCAACCATCTCTCTGTACTGTGGTCCCAGGCCTGGTTTAGCCGTAACATCCTTTTCAGGAATTTTAGAGGACTCCATAGTAAGTTGTAGCAGCTGGTTGGTGATATAGATTACAAAATTTTCTTGATCCTCTTGTGGATCACGACGTGCAGACAACAACTAGCCTGGTTTAAAGATGAGGCCGCACGCCGTGACCCACAGAAAACGGGTTGGAGAGAGAGAGAGAGAGAGAGAGAGAGAGAGAGAGAGAGAGAGAGAGAGAGAGAGAGAGAGAGAGAGAGAGAGAGAGAGAGAGAGAGATATCATTCTACATCTCAAGATTACTACTTTACACTCAATTTAATAATCATTAAAATTGGGGCTTGTTGTGTAAAAGGCTTGAAGTAGATTTCTAATTTTTCTCCTTCCACTTGTGGATCACGACGCGCAATAGGCTATTAGCCCATGTCAAATCTGAGCCTGCGCGTTGTGATCCCAAAAAAAGGGAGTGAGAGAGAGAGAGAGGGATTAGAGAGAGAGAGAGAGAGAGAGAGAGAGAGAGAGAGAGAGAGAGAGAGAGAGAGAGAGAGAGAGAGAGAGAGAGAGAGAGAGAGAGAGATCCTCTGCATTTTTCTCTTCCAGTGGAATGGAAAGAACCAAGGCAACAACAAGGAAGGCAGGGAAAGGACCAGGGCTTGCAAAGAAAGCATGTGAAAGGTCTGCTAGTAAGAAGAAAACTTCAGGTAAATGAATGAAGATATTGAAGGGCCCAAGAATGAAGAATATTCAAAGAAACATTGGTTAATTTAGGGAGATTAGGAAAGCTCAGAAATGTGTTGAGCTTTGTGTACCTAAAATTCCTTTTCAAAGAGCAGTAAGACAAATCTGTGAGGAAGCATGTGCTGGTACAATGAGGTGGAAGGCTGTTGCCCTTCTGTGCCTTCAAGAAGCAGCAGAAGGTTTTCTTTTGGAGTATTTTAATGATATTACCATTGTGCTGCTCATGCTCACCGGGTGACAATAATGGACAAGGACAGTGAAACTCTCCGGAGAGTGCATTGGAGATACGATAAGCTCCTTATCCCCAATGAGTTTATTGATCCCAAAATGAAAGATATACTGCTATTACCACCAGGCTACCGAGTTTAAGGGGTTAAGATTCATGAGGTTACTCATGAGGTGAACACTAGAGCCACAGATGAGTAAGAAGAAAGACTTCACTCTGAAGCAGAGAAGTTAAAGAGGATACAGTTTGCTGCTGCTGATGAAGAGGCCCAGAGGAGAAATTATGGGCAAGTTACCACAGACCTAAATGAAAGAAACAATGATGTTTTACATTCCATGACAGAAGGACTGTTAGAGTAGGCAATTAGCACTGGACTCTGTTGATATTGGGATATTGAAAGATCCAAATGCTCAAATTACCGACTCTATTGTTTATGTATGCCTAAAGTAAGTGCTCATCTCTACCTTTAAGATTTCTTTTTGTTGGCACTTGGCCTCTAATTAAATCCTTGTTTTTTATTGTAGCTTAATAAAGAACCAGCTCCCTTAAGAAACCCATAATGAAATTATATTTTAGATCCACAAATGTCTATTTAGGTCTTTGTCCACCATTCCACGTCTATGACAACATTATTTGCCAAACTTGCTGCCTCTTGATCCATAGGCCCATAGCAACCCTCAACAATGTGAGAACGCTTGTACCAAAAGGAGATTATTAATGTCTATGTCGCAAATATATACTTGACAATGAAAGTGTCAAGAGCAATCTCACAACATATGCCATCTGTTTCTTTCACATACCACCCTCGATCAAGAAGCTTATCACACAAGAGGGAATCAAATGATTTGCAAAGCAGTATTGTTTTAGCAACATGTACTTTGCAGGGATAAAATAACTCAACAAAGAGACCAATAGGACAAAAATTTGCAAGTTTCACCAATTTAGTGGGTACAGAGTTTCGGAGAGACCTCTGAACATCCCTATAGAGCCTGCTCCTCAATTCCTCACTCATTGTTGTGTTGGGAACGGGCCAATCCACGGAGTTCCAGTTGGTTGGTAGTGGAACCTTCACCAACACTCCTCTCTGATTCCTTTGATTGAGTTCGTAGAAATGGTCATAGAAGAAAATACCCTCCTCTGCCAGGCTTTTTCTAGTTCTGCCAGCATATTGCAAGACTCCAATATGAGCATGGGTCACAGAGATGAGACCTATAATGCACTCTAGTGGATCCCATTCCTCATATGGCGAAAGATAAACATCTGTGAATGTAATAGAATAGAAATAAATACAAACATACGTATAACCTAATTTACAACTGCACTGTGGATTATGCACCATGGAGACATTTCCGCCATTAGCAATCACATCAAAGTGAGTGAAAACATGTTGAACAAAGACTTCTTTCATAGTCTTCTTACCAACCTCGACTTTGAAATCCAGAACTCTTGCTTTCCATGCAAAACGAAATATGTTTGTTGCTTTTGAGCTTTTTCTCCTTCTTTGCTGCATAAGAACCCAAGAACCTTTGCTTATCCTCTGCTCTTGCCACCTATTATCTATAGTGAGAGAGTTTGATATTAAGATAGTGCTTATGCTACTACATGGTCTTCTTGGCACACTAATGGTGAGGCTGGTTGGGGACAGTGTAGAGCAACCTCTAGAACTTCTTGGGCGGGTAGAAGACAAAACCATAGGTAAAATGGAGGGAGAATGAGGTTTGGAATCCTTTCATAAAGGTAGTGGATATCTTTTAATGAAGGGAGAGAGTTAGCTAATCAATCAGTAGTTAGATGTGATGAACTTGACGGCTACTAGCAGTGGGCCCTACTTTGTGACACTAGGAAGTTAACTTATGAAAATGGGACAAAACTCAATATTTTAAAATGTTTTCTTTCATTTTTGTGTTGTTTTCCATGTATTTTTACGTTACGTAAGGTTGCTGCTCATTGGCCACGCCTTCTTTTCTCTCTCTTCAATAAGGCCCTCCAAATGACCTCCAAAATTTCCTAATGTTCCTCTCTCTCTCTCTTCCCTTTTCTCTAGCTCTCCCTTGCTCCATTTGGTGTGTCTTGGTGTGAGATTACTTGTGAGTGTTTTTTTGCACCTATGTTTTGTTATGATAAAATCTCTCTTGCGTCCTAGTTTGCATTTCATAACTAAGTGGTGCCCCTTCACTTGGTTGTTTTTATTGCTTGTGGTTACCCCAGTCCCAATTGAGCAGCACGGGAGACTTGAGGGATGTTTAGAGGTTGCCTCTCTTGTTGCCCTCCCCGGATCATCTCAATTTTAGCGCCTTCACTAAGAAGGGCTTTTTGTATGTTTCCATTTCATACTGTGTATCCTTTAACGTAACCGATGAATCACAAAATTTTGTATGATTCCTTCATCCTCATTGTTAGCACTAAGCTACAATTCCAACGTGTTATTTGTAGAATTCTAGGTCCTCGTAGGTTAACAGAAATAAATACATCAGTAAATCTATGTGAGGTCCCCACCCCGTTGTCTCAAATGACAGATCTGATGGTAAACCTGGTGGCCACTAGATCTACAATGGAAGCAAACAAAGTGGTTTATGGTTCATCTAGCGGATGATCTCTCATCACAAAGTGAATCGAGTTCAAGCCTACTAGCATCGAGATCTAGTTTCATCCCGCAGGGGAAGCGTGATTAACTTATCTAGAGATCCTAAGACCCACCTTCCAAGAGAGGAGAAGTCCCGAGTGCCTTTTTCCCCATGTTTCAGAGGCACGTACACTTGAGACCTTACCGGTCTAGGGGCAATGAGTAACACATAACGTTCTTATTGCACTTATGGGGACGGAGAGTTCCCGACCAATCGGGACCACCCTTCTCATAGGCATTGGCAACCTGAGCCAAGCCCCCACTTTCCACCCCATACTCACACTTCCTTTGTTACCTAATTACTACCACACATGGTTGTTCAACACATAAGTTCATTGATTAAGTTCCAGTTCACAAGTTCCTTAATACATCCCTTCAACCAATATTGGAAAGCGACACCAAGAGAGTAAATCTAGTAAAAATTTTACTCAAAACTTATTTATTAAAATTCCAATGTTCTGGAGGCACAACATCCCCCCTCCACCGAGAGTTTACTCCTCCCGTTGTCACCTAGCTACCCATACAACTAGGTTGTCCACCGCTTAACCAACAGACGTAGACATTCCCAAAAAAAGTACGCAAGACGTGGGTTCCCACCGCTTAACCAACAGACGTGGGTATGCACCGCTTAACCAGCAGACGTGGATTCAAGAGCCCTTAACCAGGAACTCTGCCCCCTGTGATCAGGAGGGGGTTCGGACTAGTATCAAAATTGGAAATAGAAATGAACAGGCCGAGCTAAATTTTCCCTAGCAAACATTCTTTCCTATCTCAAATAGTATATCCAACAATCATTCTTTCCTACTTGGAAATTAAAATATATTTCAATTCAAATACCGTGATCTCCGTTGGATTTCTCCAACATGTGTAGGGATATGTTCTTTCCTAACTTATCGAATGTAATGTTGAATTAAGAAAAACTTGAATTAAAAATGTGACCTACCTCCACAATTTCCTCGTCATTGCTCCGTGAGTTGGCCGGTACTTGGTCGACCATGGGAGCTTTTCCCTTCCCATGTGTGTTGCTTGTCCCAGCCTCGCGGTCGTGGGAACCACCGAAACGAGTTCTCTTTACCGGGGCCATATTATTTCACTACTTAAATTGACAACTTGGAAAAAGAGAGCGTAGTTTTCGAGAGCACATACGACCAAAATGACGGATTAGTTTCAATAAGCAAACTCCTTTATACGAGAGGTTTGATTACTTCAAGACATAGAGATTTCTGATAGCCCCTTACTTGTTCTATGGGAATTGGCCCTAAGGTTAATTATTTGGCCTAAATAATTAATAATTTCAAATTTCTACTTGATCTATTTACTAGAGATGAATTAGGCATGCTTAATCACTTCCCAATGCAAGTAGAGATTTGCAGATTTATCGCATGCATAGGTGAGAGGATTCCGTTTTCCTAGTGGACTATAATTGTGGAATTAATTACACTAATTACATCCTAATATTTGAACAATTTGAATCTAAACATAGCTATATAAACATTGTGTGGTAATAGAATGAAATAGACTAACCTTATCACATTGCTGGCTTGATTCTATCATTTATTAACTATAATGACTTAGTGGATAATTCTCTTATTGCTAATCATACATTAATCTATGATTAGGAGAGGTTAATTGTTTGCATGATTGACAATTAGAATTAAGAATGTGCAATGGAAGAATCATATAGCAATTTAGAGAGTGTCTAATGAGAAATTTAACTGTGATTATGCATACTAGCAGCGGAATTATGAGAACCATAGAAGGAATTATAACATAACGTGAAATTAGCTTTATGTTACCGTAGTTTGGGCTGAATTTGAACCAATTTTCTGACCCAAAGGAGCTTCTTGTGACGAGAATTGGGCAGCACTTCCGTCTTTTGCTCCTTCTCCAAAGGCTATGTGTGCCGGCAGCATCTCTCCAAGGTGTGTGTGTGTGTGTATACTGAATGTGTGTGTGAGCATATATGTGCTTGTGTGTGTGTGAGCATGATCGTATATAGGTTTACAAGCTCAAAATTTTGAAATCACCTGCTATGCTGGTCTGGAGTCCACTCAAGTCTTCATGGGCAGGGTTACTTGCATGGGGTGCATAGGCTGCAAAGTGTCCCATTTGCTATTCTAACTCACTCACTCACTATCTCTCAAGATGGGAAAGTAGCCCACGAGCCCTATTGGTGTGTGAGGGCACCTTCTACCTGCCATATCAACTCAGCAGTGGCCTGGAGCCGGTTCCCACATAGCTCCCGAGCCCCGGTGCCTCTTCGCACAACCTTAGGAAAAATTGTTTTTAATCCTAGACGGGCAATTCTAATCAGATTTTGATGCCGAAACTTGCTATGCTAAGCTAGAACTAAGGTGCATAATCCCGAGTACCTGCCATATTTAGCAGCCCTCTGTGTCCGAAAATACATTTTTTCAAATTTGGGGTACGGGTGCAGTTTTTGGAGACGGTTAAAACTAGACGGGTCAGGCGACCAAAAACTTACTATTTTTGGAAAATTTGTACAAAAATTACTTTAATTCACTTTTGGAAGCTTTATGAAATTCTAAACATCATGGCATCGACAGATTTTTTGGAAAACTGCTAAAAATAATAACTTTTTCCATTATGATTGTTTCATGGTACAATGGTGTTCTTTTAGCTCGGGGTCGGAGACCTTACAACCTCCCGAATGTGAAAAATTTGAAATGTCCTCATCTCAAGAATACATCTGGATAAGCTCTATGCTAACTACTTAGGTACATATATCCTTTGTCTAAAGTAAAGACATCCTTTGATAATAGAATAGTCTTTAGCTTTATGCGTCTTATTCTGCTGAACTTTGATGAGATCCTGGAGCTTGAATTATTGCTCACTAGGATTAGAAGTTGCAGCATACAGAGCTGCTCTCTCATCAGCTTCGTCACCCACAGTTGGTTGTCTCATTGCGGCGTTAGCGAAAGCTCCACTTCCTTGTCCTACGTTTCCTCTTCCTCGGCCACCTCTTCCGTTTGGTTGACCTCGCCCGTTGACGTTCAGAGGTACATTATTAGCACCGGATGTTTGGGAATTCCTTTTTGGACATCGGCTTTTGTAATGTCCATACTCCTGGAATTCAAAACATTTCATATTGGGAAACTCGGTAGCTGCCGTAGTAGCTACTAACGGACGATGGTCGTATGCAGGGTTGATTGGTCTGTTACTACAGTTGTCTGGCCTGGCCCTCTTTGAAAATTAGTATTGACTATCTTGGGTAGTCCTCTAAATTTCTTTAGCTAACGATTTGGCCCTTAGCAAGGCATCTTGCAGAGTTGTTGGCCTGAGAGCTTCTAGTCGGTTGTTCAAGGGGTCGATGAGTCCTTGGCAGAACCGTGCTACTTGCTGTTCCAATGTCATCCTAGGAGCATATCTCGGAAGTTTGACGAACTTCGAGTAGTATTTTTCGACGGAAGAAGTGAGCTGTCGAAGTGAGAAAAACTCATTCATCTTCAAGGCTTTGTGAGCGGGTGGTAAGTATCGCTCCATCACAACAGCCTTGATGTCTTCCCATGACTGGGAAGATCCCTTGATATCCAAGTCCCTGCAATGTTGTTTCCACCAGATCTTGGCATCGCCAGACAAGCGGAACATTGCAAGCATGATTTAGTTCTCGGGTTGAGTTCCCGCAGCTTCGAAATAGTCGTCCATTGCTTCCATCCATCTTCCGCATCTCTCTCCACATCAACCCTTTCGCCTTTAAAGGTTGGAGGCTGAGCTTGCTTAAGGAGAAGCTTTTTCTCCTGAATGGCGGTATATAGCGCAGTAGATGGTACCTATCCAATGGTATAAAACTCATTACTATAGAACTCTTCTCAAATGAACCTAGGCTTTTCCATACTCAAGAAGAAATTTAACTTTTTGGGCTTAACCACCCTACTTAATCTGTACAGCTATCACAAAGGATTTAACCATTCCACAATTAGTTTAAATTCCATTGAATACATCCAAAATTGTCCGATAAATAATGGTAAAAACTTTACTCGAGAGCTTTGATCCATACTTATAACTTTATGTGCATTAATAGGCTACCTGCCCGCAGCACTAGTCGCACCAACGACTTCTCAAAAAACATCATGTGGAACCCACTAAATCCCAACAAGCTCAACGAGTAAAACTCTTTAACATCACTCAGGAGACAATCCACTAGACAAATCCAATGTCCTTATTCTAGGAAACAACATGATCAAGCTTTGAGTACGAGCTATCCTATTATCCCTTACTTTTTAAAATTTCAAACAACATCATTTTCCAGTTCGTAAATCTATAGCTCTGATACCAGGTGTGAGGTCCCCACCCCGTCGTCTCAAACGCGGATCTGATGGTAAACCTAGTGGCCACTAGATCTACAACAGAAGCAAACAAAGTGGTTTATGGTTCATCTAGCGGACGATCTCTCATCACAAAGTGAATCGAGTTCGAGCCTACTAGCATCGAGATCTAGTTCCACCTCGCAGGGGAAGCGTGATTATTTTATCTAGCGACTCTAAGACCCACCTTTCAAGAGAGGAGAAGTCCCAAGTGCCTTTTTTCCCATGTTTCAGAGGCACGTACACTTGAGACCTTACCGCTCTATTGGCAATGAGTAATACTAATGTTCTTATTGCACTTATGGGGACGGAGAGTTCCCGACCAATCGGGACCACGCTTCTCATAGGCATTGGCAACCTGAGACAAGACCCCACTTTCCACCCCATACTCACACATCCTTTGTTACCTAATTACTACCACATATGGTTGTTCAACACATAAGTTCATTGATTAAGTTCCGGTTCACAAGTTCCTTAATACAGCCCTTCAACCAGTATTGCAAAGCGGCACCAAGACAGTAACTCTAGTAAAACTTTTACTCAAAACTTTATTCATTAAAATTCCAATGTTCTGGAGGTACAACATCCCCCCTCCAGCGAGCGTTTACTCCTCCCGTTGTCGCCTAGCTACCCATACAACTAGGTTGTCCACCGCATAACCAGCAGACGTGGACATTCCCACCGCATAGAACGCAAGACGTGGGTTCCCATCGCTTAACCAGCAGACGTGGGTATCCACCGCTTAACCAGCAGACGTGGATTCAAGAGCCCTTAACCAGGAACTCTGCCCCCTATGATCAGTAGGGGGTTCGGACTAGTATCAACATTGTAAATAGAAATAAATAGGCCGAGCTAAATTTTTCCTAGCAAACATTCTTTCTTATCTCAAACAGTATATCCAACATTCATTCTTTCCTACTTGGAAATTAAAATATATTTCAATTCAAATGCCGTGATCTCTGTTGGATTTCTCCAACATGTTTAGGGATATGTTCTTTCCTAACTTATCAAATGCAATGTTAAATTAAGCAAAACTTGAATTAAAAATGTGACCTACCTCCACAATTTCCTCGTCATTGCTCCGTGAGTTGGCCGGTACTTGGTCGACCATGGAAGGTTTTCCCTTTCCATGTGTGTTGCTTGTCCCAGCCTCGCAGTCGCGGGAACCACCGAAACGAGTTCTCTTTACCAGGGCCATATTATCCTCACTACTTAAATTGACAACTTGGAAAAAGAGAGCGTAGTTTTGGAGAGCACATACAACCAAAATGACGGATCAGTTTCAGTAAGCAAACTCCTTTCTACGAGAGGTTTGATTACTTCAAGACATAGAGATTTCTGATAGCCCCTTACTTGTTCTATGGGAATTGGCCCTAAGGTTAATTATTTGGCCTAGATAATAAAGAATTTCAGATTTCTACTTGATCTATTTACTAGAGATGAATTAGGCATGCTTAATCACTTCCCAATGCAAGTAGAGATTTGCAGATTTATCGCATGCATAGGTGAGAGGATTCCGTTTTCCTAGTGGACTATAATTGTGGAATTAATTACACTAATTACATCCTAATATTTGAACAATTTGAATCTAAACATAGCTATATAAACATTGTGTGGTAATAGAATGAAATAGACTAACCTTATCACATTGCTGGCTTGATTCTATCATTTATTAACTATAATGACTTAGTGGATAATTCTCTTATTGCTAATCATACATTAATCTATGATTAGGAGAGGTTAATTGTTTGCATGATTGACAATTAGAATTAAGAATGTGCAATGGAAGAATCATATAGCAATTTAGAGAGTGTCTAATGAGAAATTTAACTGTGATTATGCATACTAGCAGCGGAATTATGAGAACCATAGAAGGAATTATAACATAACGTGAAATTAGCTTTATGTTACCGTAGTTTGGGCTGAATTTGAACCAATTTTCTGACCCAAAGGAGCTTCTTGTGACGAGAATTGGGCAGCACTTCCGTCTTTTGCTCCTTCTCCAAAGGCTATGTGTGCCGGCAGCATCTCTCCAAGGTGTGTGTGTGTGTGTATACTGAATGTGTGTGTGAGCATATATGTGCTTGTGTGTGTGTGAGCATGCTCTTATATTGGCTCACAAGCTCAAAATTTTGAAATCACCTGCTATGCTGGTCTGGAGTCCACTCAAGCCTTCATGGGTAGGGTTACGTGCATGGGGTGCATGGGCTGCAAAGTGTCCCATTTGCTATTCTAACTCACTCACTCACTATCTCTCAAGCTGGGAAAGTAGCCCACGAGCCCTATTTGTGTGTGAGGGCTCCCTCTACCTGCCATATCAACTCAGCAGTGGCCTGGAGCCGATTCCCACACAGCTCCCGAGCCTCGGTGTCTCCCCGCACAACCTTAGGAAAAATTGTTTTTAATCCTAGACGGGCAATTCTAATCAGATTTTGATGCCGAAACTTGCTATGCTAAGCTAGAACTAAGGTTGCATAATCCCGAGTACCTGCCATATTTAGCAGCCCTCTGTGTCCGAAAATACATTTTTTCAAATTCGGGGTACGGGAGCAGTTTTTCGAGACGGTTAAAACTAGACGGGCCAGGCGACCAAAAACTTACTATTTTTAGAAAATTCTTACAAAAATTATTTTAATTAAATTTTGGAAGCTTTATGACATTCTAAACATCATGGAACCGACATATTTTTTAAAAACTGCTAAAAATAGTAACTTTTTCCATTATGATTGTTTCATGGTACAATGGTGTTCTGTTAGTCGGGGTCAGAGACCTTACAATCTATTTATATAGCCTCTCATTAGATACGATCGCAGTTTGGATATTTATGTTTTTGTTCAATTTTAAGCATTAGGTTATGCATACACCATGGATAATGAACCAAAAATAGAGATTTATCCGTTTCACTCTACAGCACATGTTAGGATAAATATCTCCATTAGTAGAAAGATCCATTTTTAACAAGGAGGGACTACTCTTTTCTTGCAGTTCCGAATGATTCCTCTAGCCAGAGTGACAGACTCATCTTGAAATTTTGGTGGGCTGAAAATTGAGTGAAGTGCTCCCTGGCTGTTTCTAGATTCTCCTCTTCCAATGTGGCTTTTCCTTTAGTACCTACTAGCATTGGGACAAGTTCTCTCTGATGTTTCTTCCTAAGGATTTTGAACATAGCCTTGGAAGGTTTGTCCACCTTTCCTACCCACCATTCCCAAAAGAAAACTTCGGTGTGATGAAGAGTAACATCTTCCTCTGTCTTAAGCTGATGCCTAAGGGTTCTATTCTGGATGACAGTTTCCTTGGTGCTGCAGGCTTCTAGTTCTATAAGTTTGTTATAGATAGAGTCCTTTCTTTTCCTTCATACTTCTGTTACCCTTTTCCTAAATGAGACCAGAGAGTGTTGAGTGTTGGCAATATCCAGATTCCAAGCCTTTGCTGGTGTGAAACCCTTCGAGAAGGCTTGAGCCCATATTGATTTGATGGTTCCTTGCACCTCCCCTAACCGAAAAAGAGATGAGTCCATGTGGAACATAGTGATTTCGAATCTTGTTGCATTTGTTATCCATAGTGATGATTAAGAGGTAGTGATCAGAAGCACAGGAGGTGAGTCTGGGTGCTGCTTTAACTCTATTGAATTCTCTAGCCAGAGGCATGATTAGGTAGCATTTATCCAGTCTAGCCTTTCGAGCAAGAATTCCTTTAGAGTAGTTTTGCCAGCTAAATTCTCCAGGTGTGCCTACATCCCATAGGTCTATTTGATCCTTGAGGTTTTCCCATTCTTGTTTCTCTGTCCCTGCCCATTGTTTGTCCTTTCATTAGGTATCGATCCTCCATGGACTCAACCATGTTAAAGTCCCCGAACAGAATGATCTGGCCCTTGAGCTGGGAGAGCTGACTCCACAGATTGGTTTTGTCTTTGACAGAGCCACCTGCATAGACGGACACCATAAGGCAGCTGATAGGGGCCTCTATGGATAGTGCTACCCAGTACTCTCCTGAAGATGATAGTAGTTGGTTAATCTTCCAGCTCAAAGAAATTCCCGATACTCTGTTGTGTTAAGAGTGGAACCACTGATGCTCCTTGGATATCAGTTGAAACCTCTTTTCAAGCTCCCATCCTACTATTTTGACTTCTTGAAGGCCTACGACTTCAACCGGGTAATTTTGTGTCCATGCTTCAATATTCTTAGCTTTATTAGAGTTTGACAACCCCTTTATGTTCCACGAGAGTAGCTTCATTTGTTACTTCTTCTGTCCTTTTGATTTTTGCTTTGAGCCCTAGGTGAGGGCTGAGTTACTGAGTTGTGACTCCTTTTGTTGTCATTGTGTACTTCCATTGGTGAAGGGCCTATGCCTACATGACTAGGGGCAACGTTCTCTTTGTTATGCTCATTGTTGCTAGAGGTTTTGCTAAGATCTATGGCGGTGGCTCTGTTTTCCCTATTTACTTGCTCTTCTAGATGTGATTCTGTGTCTTCGTCCTCCTCGGAGTCTTGACCAATCGAATCTGCCACCTCAAAATCTTCCCATTCAGGAAGTGATGCAATGGGTAGTGTCACTCTGGTGGTATGAGGGGGGACAGTTGCTGCTAGAGTTTGATTATTGCACTCGTTTTGCTCAGAGCTGGTTGGGGTCTGTTCAGGTTTAGGGTTCTTGATAGGGTAATCCTGAATAAAGTGTCCTTTTGTTCGACAATGAAGCATGAATTTGGCAAGTATTTGTTACTCAAGAGTTATTTGAAGCATTCCCCGTCATCTAAAGCGATCACCATAGATTTCGGGAGGCCCTCTGAGATGTACATCTTGATTAGGGATTGAGGGTGCCAGGAAGGGATGTAGTCTCCTCGTGGGCGACCTCCTAGGACCTTGCCAAGCTGAGAGCCAATCACCCTAAGGTGGTTGTGAAAGTGTAGTGGTAAGTTCGGGAAATCTACCCACACAGGAAAGTTGAAGATCGCATCCCTTTCGGCATTGTATTCCTTATGCTATTTGAATAGGCACAGAGGGGAAGTACGCAGAAGCCATTGTCCCAAGCTGAGAACCCTAAAGGCCATGTCTACATTTTTGAACATAAAAACGTATTGATTCTTGGGCAGGGCCTGAATGGTCTACTTCCGCCCCAATAGCACCCCATTGGTTTCTAATCCAGCCTCTCAGCACTTCGGCATGGGGATGTGGGCCAACTATCAACCATATAAGGGCTCTATTTTCTAGATCATTTTGGGTTTTGTGAACTTGAATAGCATAAAAAATGACCAAAGGCTTATTGTCTGGAGTCTTTCCAGGGCCTCCTGCATGAGGGCCTCCGCTTCCTCCTGGTTGAGACTCAGTGGCAGTAGTATAGGTGGATGTAGTGGAGGCACCTTCAGTAGCCCCTTGATGTAGCCATGTTGGTGGGTTGGCAGAGGGTGACTGTGTGAAGAACCCAACATTCTGCGGAACCTGTCTTGCTGCTTGGATTTTGCTGATGCTATCATGCAGAAGTTGGTCTTCATCGCAAGGAAATGGCACAATAGGGTTAAAGTGGGAGTAACTTAGCTGGTAAAGACCATTTACTCCCCCTGCGTGGGCAGCCAGAGAGTTAGGATGCACTAGCGTATGATGGGGTAGCCTGCCCGACGCCCAAATGTTGGGAGATCTAGTGTCAGCAATGAGCGTGGGTGAGATGACCTGAGAGGTGATCTCACAAGGTAGGGGTGAATAGAGAGCTCGGAGCACTAGCTAGCTATGCCATTCTAGGGTTTTTTCCAAAAAAAATTATGAGTAAGTGTTTGTTGGTGTTAGTGCCTGATCTGTCGGGGCATTTGGGGTATTCAGGATATTATATTTTGAACTGTAACTAAGACCTTTAACTTTTGAACCTTAGGGATATGTGGACATTAGTACTTATATTTTTGGGTAGTTGTAAATGTGTCTCGTGGTGTCTCAGGACGAGGGGCAGTTATGGACATTCCGGTCGATGCAGTTCTCTCTCTCTTGCTCTAGTACTGCTGTTTATGCTCTGTAATTGGGTGATGATGATGAAGATAATATGATGGCAGTCTCTTTTCCTCTTCCTTATGGTGTTCTTTGCTTATTTACTTTGCAGTATTGTGTATGAATACTCAGTTTACTGTTCCTGATTCTTGTAAATTGCATGTTTCCTGCATTGAATACCTGTTAGGGCTGTGTGCCCCTAACATTTGGTGATCCTGCTTTCGGTTCGAATTTAGCCTGAACCATATGGGCCTAAGGAATGCAGCAGGGAACTGAACTGCTGGTTGCCATCGACCACTTGCGGGCATTTTCGAATTGGGAAACCCCGTGGGAAGTGTCTGACGAGACATAGGAGAAGAAACAATGCATGAGTGGATCAGGGCAAGGGTCCAATGTACCACAACATTCATATGGAACAAGGCTTAGATTAAGAAGGGAGTTCTATGCTAGAGGAAGACAAGGAGGAGAGTTAGGTAATGATGACCAAGAAGAACCAGTAGGGGAATTTGCTGCAGGGACAGAAATTGTTGGGGAGGGGACTGAACTGCATGATCCTGAAAATAGGCTGCAGGAAACCCCACCTGCAAACCAAGAAGGCCAACAAGCAACTCCTCCCACATCAGACTCACTTTTGGGACAATTGGTCAATGCATTACTCACTCAAACAATCTTAAGGTCAAGAAGACAGTTGCAATTTGTACCTGCAGGGACATGTACTTTACCTTTTAATCCACTCCCGGTAAGAGTACCTAGAACACTTCCAGTACCTCCAATGGCTGCACCAAATCCCAGAGTGGACGCGGCTAAGTTCAGTGGGAAAAAAACCCAAGATGCTGACAGCCACGTTGGTCAGTGTCAAACAAGGTGGTCTGCAAGTTAAAAAAGAGCACTTTGCAGCAACACTGCAAGGCAAGGCCATGGATTGGTTCATTCAGTATGGCATGGGAGATTTTGCTGATTATAATGAGTTGAAGTTGAGATTTCTTTTAAGGTTCAGGGAGGAAAAGACACCTGAAGACATTTTGAAGAAATTGAGAAGACTGAAGCAAGAAGATTTGATGGTGGAAGATTATGCACAGAAGTTTAGGAATTTGAATAACAGGTTGGAAGCAGCCCAACAACCTTCAATGGAGCATTTGGGAGATTATTTTTGTAAGGGACTGAAAAAGCAATTCAGGAGTGCAGTTGCAAGGAGACCCCCACTAGCAAATGCACAAGATTTCACTGAATTGGTGGAAGCAGCTGCCAGAGCTGAAAGAAGATATGGAGGAAAAGCAGAACTAAAAAATAAAAAAATAAAAAGTATGAAGATTCAGAGTCAGAAGCAGAAGAAACAGGGTCAGATCCTGAAGATTCAGACCAGGATACTGACAAGGAAACTGATTCTGAAGACGACGATTGGGCAAAAAAGAAGAAAACAAAGAAGAAGAAGAAAGAAAATAAAAAGCAAAAGAGGGAAAAGGATAAGCAAAAGACTGAAAAGAAGCAGGGAAAGGATGTAGTAACTGCAGATGAAGTTAACAAAATTGTTCAGGAGAAACTGCAAACAATGGGAATGAACCAGTTTGCAATGTCAGAAAAACCTTACTGTCAAGTTTGTCAACGATTTGGTCATGAATATGATAATTGTTATTATAATCCAGATTTTAGGGGAAGAAGACCTGAGTATATTGCTCAGAAGATGAGGGAGGCAGCTGCAAATGTGGTAGCTCCACAAGCTGCTAACAGGAGATATCAGGGACCTTCACCTCCAAGAAGGTTTCAGAATCAGAATAATTGGGGATTTCAGAATAGAGGTCAAAATAACATGCAACAGTTACAATGTAATTACTATGGAGCAGCAGGGCATAAACAAGGTCCTGATTGTGAACTGTGGTGTAAACACAGAAATGATAGAGGTATTCCTATCATTAGATACAATAATAACAATAACAATAACAACAGGCCTCAGGGGCAGAATCAACAACCTCCAACATTGCAGGAACAGAGACCTCCAGGTGAGGCTAACTTGGTGGTATTGGAAGAATGGATTGATGAAGAATGGGTTGAGGAAGCATGGATTCAGGACAGAGTGCCATTTTGTCAGGATGAGCAGAAACCTATCGACAAAGTTCAGGAATGTCAGTATACTCAGGGAATGTAAGCATTGCAATTGTGACTGTGCAGTCTGTATCCAAATTGAGGATATCCCTGAAAGCAGGGAGTGCACTGATGTCATGGTAGTAACAAGATCAAAAGCAAAGCCAGTAATAGAAGTTGTTCAGGAGAAGCCAGAGAAGGGCGCTGTTAACTGGAAGGAGAAGAAAGAAGTTCGAACTGAAGCACTTAAGAAAGTACAAGAATCTCAAGATGGGAATGTATTCACAGATGACTGGGAGTTTGCTGCAAACCCTTTGGGTAATCATAGGAAAGATAAATTGGGAAAAGAAAAGCCTGCCCTGAAAGAGCAAGGTAGCAGTGATGAATTCTATGAAGCTTTGTTATCAGCTCCAATAACATTTACTGTAAAGCAAATGTTGAGGTTGGTACCTGCATTCTCCCAATAGTTGTTGAAAAGATTAATAAATGAAGTAAATGGTAATCAGGCAATAAGCAGGGATACTGAAGAAAAAATTGCTGGAGACGCATGTGAAGTCCTCCCAATGGATGTGGATTACAAAGTACCAGTTGTTGGGGTATCTATTGGAAAAGTTTTTGTCCCAGGAGTTTTTTTGGATGGTGGGTCAGGAGTTAATATTCTACCAGAGTCTACATGCAAAAGATTAAATCTCAGGGAATGGGATCCAACACCTTTTCAGGTGAAGATGGCAGACAAAAGGAGGGTTCAGCCTTTGGGAATTCTCAGAAATTTGTTAATTTCAGTTGGAGGACTACAATTTGTGGCTAACTTTGTAGTTCTCAGGTTGGAGGAGTCAACTTGTTCATACCCAATGATGTTGGGTAGACCCTGGTTGAGAACAGCAAGGGTAAAGCAGTTATGGGGAGTAGATGCTATTGTAATTAAAAGAGGAAAGAAGAAACTAAAAATGCAAATGGATGCAAAGAAGGTGATACCACCAGGATTCAGGGCCTTACATGCAGAAGGACTGAATATGGTAGAAGAGATTGGAGAAGATGCTGAAGAGGAATTTCTTAGAAATAATTCATCAGTAGTACCTATATTTGAGGTGGATGTGTAGAAGATAGCAAATAGGTATGTACTACAGTCAGAGGATGCTGGAGAACAATCAGTACCTCAGGAATTATTGATTACTCAGGGAAGTAAACAATCAAACAACAAGATGGGCAATGACTTGCTGAAGAACCTGAAGATTGAGAAGAGAGAAGAAGAGGAAGCTATTGAAGCAGTTAAGCAAGCAGAAAGAGCATTTGAACATCAAATGGCAAGAACTGCTAGAGTGACTCAGGATGACCTGCAAGAACTGAACCTGAACACTCAGGAAGAACCACAAACAGTGAAAGTATTAGCAGATATTGATGAAGAATTTAAACTGAAACTGAAGGAGCTATTGTTAGAATTTAAGGACATTTTTGCATGGAAATATACAGATATGAAGGGAGTTGATACTAGCTTTTGTCAACACAAAATTAACCTGAAAGATGATGCAGTTCATGTTGTACAACAAAGGTACAGGATGAATCCAAATTATGCCAAGCAGGTGAAAGAAGAGATTGATAAGCTTTTAGCTGTTGGTTTTATTTATCCTGTGGAAGAAGTTACTTGGTTGTCACCAATTGTTGTAGTTCCAAAGAAGAATGGAAAGATCAGGGTATGTGTAGACTACAGGAAACTCAATGCTGCTACAGTGACTGATCCATTCCCTTTGCCTTTTTGTGATACCCTATTAGATGCAGTAGCTGGAAATGAGATTTATACCTTCTTGGATGGATTCAGTGGGTATAACCAAATAGCAATGGCATTTGGAGACAGGGATAAAACTGCTTTTGTGACTGAATGGGGGGTATATGCTAGCAATGTGATGACATTTGGCCTGAAGAATGCTCCACCAACATTTTAGAAAGCAGTACAACATGTATTTTTACAGTTTTTGACAACATTCATGAGGGTTTTTCTAGATGATTTCAGTGTTTTTGGAAAGAAGCAGGAACACCTTGGGCACCTGAGACTGTGTTTTCAAAAGTGCAGAGAGTTCACGTTGTCAGTGAATCCAGCAAAGTGTGCTTTTGCAGTTAAGAGAGGAGTCATCTTAGGGCATGTTATCTCTGAGGAAGGAGTCTCTATTGATCCTAGCAAAGTAGAAGCTATCAGGAAGGCACCAACACCCAAAACAGTTAAACAGCTGGCCAGGTGTTTGGGACAGGTTAAGTGGCACAACAGGTTTTTGAGATATTTATCTCATGTTTGTACACCCTTGACAAAGCTAACAAAGAGGGACAATGTATTTGAATGGAAGGAGGAGCAAATCAAAGCATTTCAAATTTGGAAGAATATGTTGAATGTAGCACCTGTACTGATTGTTCCTGACTGGAAATTACCATTCCATATTTTTGTAGATGCATCTCATGTAGCAGTGGGAGCAGCATTAATGCAAGAGACTAGAAGAGAATGGTTCAGACCCATTTATTATGCAAGTCGGGTATTAACACCTGCAGAAAAGAACTATACAGTGACAAAAAGAGAGTGCTTGGGAATGGTCCATGCTTTACAAAAGTTCAGGCATTATTTGTTGGCAAACAGGGTAATTTTTCATGTGGATCACCAGGCCTTGATTTACCTGGTAAATAAACCACACCTTTCAGGCAGGCTAGCCAGGTGGATACTGTTGTTGCAGAAGTTTGATTATGTTGTAATACATACTCCTGGAAGACTTCATGTGTTGGCTGATTACTTGAGCAGATTAGAGACAGGAGAGGATGATCCTGGAGGGGTACCTGACCAGCTGCCTGATGCAGAGCTTTTTCTTATTCAGGTGACTGATCAGTCAGGGGACTGGTATGAGGATATGTTACAGTTTCTGACTGAAGGGGCACTACCTGAAACAATGAGGTCAGATCATAGAAAGAGGTTGGGACTAAGAAGTAAACCCTTCACAGTCATTGCAGGGGTGTTGTACAAGAGAGGAATTGATCAGGTAATCAGAAGATGTGTTCTTGAATATGAACAAAGAGCAGTTCTTGCAGAAGCTCATGCAGGTAATGCAGGAGGTCATTTTTCAGGGGATGTTACAGCAAGGAAGATATTCCAAGCAGGACTTTGGTGGCCAACTGTGATAAAGAATGCTCATGAATTTTGTAAAAAATGCTTATTATGTCAAAGAGAGGGTAGGCCATTGAATGTGGACAGGATGCCTTTGCAACCTGTACTTCCTTTGGAACCATTCCAAAAGTGGGGTTTGGATTTTGTTGGTCCTATCAAGCCACCTGCCAGGTTTACACAAAACAGGTATATTCTAGTTTCAACTGATTATTGCACAAAGTGGGTTGAAGCAATAAATTTGAGAGACAATGCAGCCAGGAGTGTGGCCAAATTTCTCTATAGGAACATTATGACCAAGTTTGGGTGTCCAATTGAGCTAGTTTCTGATCAGGGACGCCACTTCATTAATAAAGTAATCAGTAAACTGACTGAACTACATATGATTTTACACAAGAAATCAATTGTTTACTACCCTCAAGCAAATGGACAAGCAGAAAGCACCAATAAAATTTTGGTGAGGATAATCAGGAAGCTGGTAAATCAAAATAGGATAGACTGGGATGAAAAATTGGATTCTGCACTCTGGGCTTTTAGAACTGCATTCAAGGTAACAACAGGCATCACACCGTTTAAGCTAGTTTATGGATTGGAGGCAGTGGTGCCTATGGAATTCTTGGTACCAAGTCTTAGGGTGGCAGTTCAACAGAAGTTGTCCCCTGAAGAGTCAGCCAACTGCAGGAAGGAGGCATTATTGAAACTAGAAGAGGACAGGATTCAAAGCATGTATACAGCAGAGATCATTCAGCAAAGAAGGCAGGCTTGGATTAACAGGAACATCAAATTTAAAATTTTTTCTGCAGGTGACTGGGTAATGGTCTACAACAGCAAACTGGGACACAGGCCTGGCAAGTTAAAACTCAGATATGTGGGGCCATTTTAGATCATTAGAGCAGTGGGGCCAAATACTTTCATTTTGGCTGATGAGTCAGGGAAAGTCATGGTCAAACCTATAAACGATTTCAGACTAAAGCCATTTTTTGGACCAAATCTGGAAGCCCAAAAGGAGAATATAAGCCATGATGTAAATTTGATTTTGATTTATCACACATGCGAGCCAGTGACTGAAGCCATCATTTTAAAGAGAGCCGATTACGTGAGTGATCAACGTTTTCAGTCTTTGCGTTACTCTTTTGCATGCACTAGCATGGAGACTCCACGTAGAACTCCTGGCGCTGCTAAGTCAGACTCTCATGGTGAAGATGAAGAGACCTTTATGATGCAAAGACCTGTGCGCAGGACTCGGAGACAGAGGATGGTAATTGATGAGTGTAGTGAAGATGATGATTTGGAAATGTATACCCCTGTTCAAACTTCACCACCCTCCAAGGAAGACGACAGCTCAGAGTATACCTTCATTGACTTCAGATATGAGTTACCCCTTAATGAGCAAAACACTCTCTGGTTAAAGAACATTGGACTGTTGGACTTTGCAAGACTCCCATGGATTGCATGGAGACAGAGTCACATCGCAAAGGTTTACTTAAATCAATTGCAGGATAATGATGGAGAGATTTTTGCTAACAATGACCTTACTGAGGATCTTGTGTCACAAGTGTTTGATGTACTTACACAAGAGGATAATGAATGTGGTAAAGCCACAGAAAGGGAGATCACAAAGGCCTTTGGGCAGTCACAAGGAGACAGGCATTATTATCATCTGTCTGGCATGAAGAATCAGGCAAGGTTACAGTAGGTGAGATGGTTTCTTGAAAGAGTATTTTTGCTTGTCAAATCAGAATATATCAGCAGGGAGAATTATGGTATTTTAATGGCAGCTGAAAATGGCACGCAGGTTGGATGGGCTAATATCATCTTTGACAGGATGAAGTTTGAAATTTATACAAAGCAGAAGAGAAAGGACAAAACTACAAAAGTGGGTCCTTATTTGGCTGCTGTGTTTCAGTATGTGACAAATCAGAATATCCTTCAGGGCAAAATCTGCCAGGAGAGGTGCAATTATCTGTAGATTCAGGCTCTGCATAGAGAAGAGAGAAAAGACAGAAGTTGCATGAGGACCAAAAGACCTTATACATGACAAAGGATGTTCAAGAACTGATGGTGGCTGGCTATTCTAGCAAGGAGTCTTTGGAGATAGTGAAAGTGAAGTTGGACAAAGAATTTGGTGAACTATTTTCTGAAGGAGATTTGGAAACAGGTGATAAATCTACAACACCAATGTTAGTGAAGACAGGGTTCAAGTTGAAGAAATTGAAGGGAAAAACATCAGCAGAGGTACCTGGTATGAACATTGGAGATTCTGTAGCTGAGGAACCAAGGGTGACTAAACCAAATTTTACTAATGTTTCTTTCAAAGAAGTGCAAAATGCTATTGGCATGGTTAAAGAGTATGTGGAGCAACAGGTGATGGACTCTACCTTAATTAAGAGGGAAAATAACAGAATGCATACAGAAATTGAGCAGCTAAAGGAAGCTGTAGAGCAAATCAAGAAGAAAAGAACTGAGGAATTCTTGCTACAACAACAGGTTCAGCAGTTGATTGAGAGTCAGGAGGTGATGAAAACTGGGTTGGCTTCTTACAAGAAGATGCTGGCATCTAGGGAGAAGACTTCAGCTAGATTAGCTGAATGGAGGGATGAATGGTTTACTGTTTTGCAGGGTGAAATGACTGAGATGAATACATTGAATGCTACATTGGAGAGTAGAAATAGAGTTCTTTTGAACAGGGTGACAGCTTGTAAGAGAGTTGAAGAGAGAATCAGGGAAATGTCCGAAGAGGAATTAGATGTGGATGGGTGGTACTTGGCATCAGTAGATGTTGAGCAGATGCAGGTGGAAATGAGCGAATACATGAAGGGAGTATGGGAGCATATCAAGGTAAGGATGTATGATGTGGTGAGTAAACCATATCAGATGTTTGCAGAGGAGGAGATGAAGGAGGAAAACTTGTTTATGGAGAAGCAGAATGCTGAACTGAAGCAGCAGTATACTGACCTGAAAGGGCAGTTGGAGGACCTGAAGATGCAACTGCAGCAACAAGGAGGTCAACAATCTGAGCAGGTGTTTGTTAATAAAAATTCTGAAGTGTTTGCAGGAACTGATGTGGCCGAAGGAGTTCAGGAGCATATGACTGAATCAGCAGGGAGAGGTGCAGCTACAGAACAGCCTAAAGATGTTGCAGAGGAGGAGACAGAAGATGCAGGAAGAATTCATGACTTAAGAGATCCAGTGCAAGTGATTGTGGATGAGGTACTCTGTCAGGACACTGAAAGTACTAAAGAGGCAGTTACAGTTCACGTGGATGCAGAGGTTGAATCACTTGACAAGGAAACTTTAACTGCAGCAGCAGTTTCACAACAAACTGAATTCAAGGATCAGCTGGTGGATGAATTTTTTGATCAAGGGATGGGTTCTCACAATGTTTGAGAAACATTGCCCACCAGGTGTGCCAAGTGTTAGTGCCTGATCTGTCAGGGCATTTGGGGTATTCAGGATATTATATTTTGAATTGTAACTAAGACCTTTAACTTTTGAACCTTAGGGATATGTGGACATTAGTACTTATATTTTTGGATAGTTGTAAATGTGTCTCGTGGTGTCTCAGGACGAGGGGCAGTTATGGGCATTCCGGTCGATGCAGTTCTCTCTCTCTTGCTCTAGTACTGCTGTTTATGCTCTGTAATTGGGTGATGATGATGAAGATAATCTAATGGCAGTCTCTTTCCCTCTTCCTTATGGTGTTCTTTGCTTATTTACTTTGCAGTATTATGTATGAATACTCAGTTTACTGTTCCTGATTCCTATAAATTGCATGTTTCCTGCATTGAATACCTGTTAGGGCTGTGTGCCCCTAACAGTTGGGCATAGGAGATAAGAGATATTCATTACGAAGGTAGGAAAATATCTTGACTGAGATCATCACGTGGCTGTTTGAATCACAAAAAGGATTGCGTCCCTTCTTTAAAGATTCTCACTGAGCCTTTGGATCCAAAAAATAGAGCGAGTGTGTAGCGAGTCATTGTTAGTCTTCTCTCTCTCTCTCTCTCTCTCTATCTCTCTCTCTCTAAACTATCTCTGGTCATTGAGTGTTTTGCCCTAAATCTCTTCAAGCCAATGCGGTAGTGCAAGCAAGAATGATCGAAACCCTAGCTCAAGGAGATGGGTGTAGTAGTGGGCTTGTCCGAGCTTGTAGGTCTAATTCTTTCGTAATGAAGAAGCATCATTTACATTGAGCATCAATGACTTAAGTGGAGAGTGTCAATGTGTCTGCGTGTGTGAGAGCTCACCTCTGCTATCCAAATCTTGATGAAGCTACAACCCCCTCGCATGAAAATTGGAGGGTTCCACTACTTTTCATGAGAGTTAAGCTAGCTACAGTGCTGCTAAATCCTGCTAGAGAGAGAGACAAGAGGAAGAGATAGGGCTTTTTCACACGAGCAACACCTCTAGCTCTGTTGTCTACACCTAGAAAGTCCACTCTTACAACAGCCGTCCTCAAGATTTTCGATCTTCAAGCAAGAACCCGGCCCTTCAAGCAAAATAGCTCAGCAAAACGTAAGGGACTTTGAACTTGTGCTATGAAAAACATATGTCCAATAGCATCTCTATCTCTCTCTCTCTCTCTCTCTCTCTCTCTCTCTCTCTCTCTCTCTCTCTCTCTCTTTGGGGTAGCACTGTGTGTGTGAGTGTGCACGCGTGTACGCGGTTTTTGTGGTTCGCGGGTCTAGTCTTGAAGAAGCGAGCTCGAGTGACTTGTGTCCCTCGACGAGAGAGGAGAGAGAAGAATGAGAGAGTATGGCAGTCAAGGCAGAAAGAGCATGGGTACAACGACGAGCAATCACGGCAATGATGTCCTTGTGGTTGCACAACCTACACTATAAGAGGAGTTGTCTATAACCTCTAGCATTGCCGCGGAAAAACAAAGGAAAAAGGAGAGAGAAAAAATTATGGGGTGGCAATAACCACGGCTATGGACACGGTAGTGGTTTCTCAATAATAAGTGTGGTAATACCGCTGCTATTACCACGATAGTTGCCGCTCCTATTACTGCGCTTATTGCCACTACACGCCCATTCAAAAATAAAGGTGCTCATTTGGGCCACCCAATTTCCTTTATTTTTGACTTGCATAAAACAATGGAACATCAATTGTTTTTTGGAAGAGTATAAAAAAACCAAAGAACTAAAATTGAATTTACTTTACCTTGACAGTTTAATATGCAGAAGATAAACTATTCAAAAAAGTTACAATAAAAAGTAAATAGTTGTATATACATTGTGTCACATTGGGATTTTACGAAAGTTTGGACAAAATATTATTCTATCTAATCCTCCTCTATCTCTTCGTCATCCACAAGCACGTACATTTGATCACCTTGACACTACATAAACCCAAATCAAATTAAACAGTTCAAAACAATTGATACAAAATTACTTGTTTAAACTTACTGCTTATAGTGATCCAACCGCTACGTCGAATTGTTCCCGAGAGATGTGGTTGTTTTTGAACAACCATCGCCAAGTATCAAATTATGTATGTCGCTCCTGGTACTTGACCATCTCTCTGGTTGGTCGCAAAAGAGTGATATTTTCCTAAGTCAGCAATAACAATAACAAATCATCAACTAGAATCTTAATAATCATCGATCGACGTTATAATTTAATCAATCTTATATATTTGTCCTTCCAAGCTCCCTTGCCTCCTGAGCCATAGTGCATGAGAGTTTGTCTAGCGCGAGCCTCACGTTGTTGTTTGTATGATAAGCCCGTTGCAGCTTGATCGCTCTTTTCTTGAATTGCCTACTCCCACTCTGCGTCTGCCATGTTGCCACCATGGTAGCTCCTGTCTGGATATCTCAATTGGTTGGCTTCTGCGTGCCTCACACTGGACTGCTTGTTTTTCAGAAATGTCTTTACGTAGCCCTCCAACCACTGTTGTGAAAAACGTTGATTGGGGGCATTTGGAAATCTAGCTAACAACGCATCCTCAATGTACCGTGCATGATTGGACAGTTGGTCTCTAAACTTTATACAATAGTTCTTATACGTTGAATGTATAAGATGGCGTGGAAATGCCCTGTATTTAACCCTGTAGTAGCACCCATGCGTGTTTCGCACAGGTGCGTCAGTATCCTTGTCCTCTACGTCAAGGGTCGCATGCTCTGAAAGTGGGGAGTATGTTTCCCTGCCACTACCAAAACATGCGAAACCACAAGTTCCACCACCGCTTCGTCTCTCACGGCCCTCGCTGCCCTGAGATGAGCATCAATGAGTGCTGCTAGAGGAAGTTTGTCGACGGTGTTCTGGCAAAGCAGGAGTGGAATGGAGTGGTGTAGGACCCTGTGATGCGATTGGAGTGGGACCCTGCAATGTAAGGGGAGTAGGACAATAAGAAGGGGCCGTAGGCTGAGCTGCCATCAGTGCGAGGCTTTGTAGATAAGGAGTCCCTCCTTGACTCCCCATGGTGTAGTCCGTGGAGAAAGATTGTATGTCGCAAGATATTGTGGAGTGTAGTGACCAAACAATTCCTCTGTCGAACAGAGCAATTGGTCTCATAAAGAGAGAGCCCGCTGTAGGTCTGGATCTACGACTGATGCAGGAACCTGAGAAGGGTAGCTGTAGGATGGCCATGCCTGCAGATAACAAAAATAAACCTATGACACTCATGGTTTAGGATTAACTAGCCAGAAACATTCTTTATTTATTTTCTTGTTCTCACCGTCTCAAAGCATGGGTCCACTGGAGGTGATGTCCACCCCGCGTGAGAGTCCACCTGGATGTGAACCAATCAAAAGAAGAGCCAATTGGCTGCTCCCCACCAGGTGGTCTCTTGTCTGACATCTACATTACAAAGAGCATTATAAGATTTAGCTTTCCCCCTTACTCACTCCTCTATAAATACGTACACAAGTATATTGGCACACAAACACATAGATACATATACATACTAGTAGACCTAAGTAGAGGCTATTAGTGCCAAAGGTCAAGTGACACCTCTTTAAATATCATCACAGTCTGAATTGAGGTAAAACCAAAGGTACATTGCGTTAATCCATGCATGATGGACCAATGAACACAACACCATGATTAAAAAGGGACTATACCCAAGAGGAAGCGTCTAACCTTCGGGTGCTATGCTCCCGTACTTAGTGCCTACATACATGCATAAACAAATATATATGTGCACAAAAATATATATACATATACGTAATGTAGCCATCGTTTTGAGTAGAGATAAAGAGTTATGGTTGTAAATATAGCTCTCTCTCTCTCTCTTTCTTTATCTATCTCTCTCTATTTCTCCTACTCTCTCTCTATTTCTATGTAACATTTCTATCTAACATTCACTATCTCTATCTCTATCGGGTCTCTATCTAACATTCACTATCTCTAACAAACCTAACGTTTTTAACATTTGCAAATCTAACAAGCCAAGCAACGCAACCATTTCCAAACAAGCGTCTCTTCTCTACCACGCACGAAGAGACATTTCAACAACGCAACCATTTGGAAAATGAACGAGGTATGTCATGATATCTCTACTTTTTTATTTTTTTAGGGTTTATGCATGTGTGTGTGTGTGTGTGTGTGGTAGTAGTAGAAAACAATAGGGAAAGAGGGGGGATGAGTGTTGTTTTGTGTTAAACTTTCGTTGTAGCACGGTTGCCAGTTAGGTTGAGCTTCCAATGATGAACGTGAAAACAATAGTAGAAAACAATAGGGAAAGAGGGGGGATGAGTGTTGTTTTGTGTTAACCTTTCGTTGTAGCACGGTTTCCAGTTAGGTTGAGCTTCCAATGACGAACGTGAAAACCCCCTTTGACGAACTCGTCCTTGACCCAAACGTGCGTGTGTGTATGTGTTGATGTTGTACTTGAGATGGAGTGGGAGAGAAGGTGTAGGGAGAGGGGGAGGGAGGGAGGGGGGGGGGGGTGATGGTTTGGGAGGTGGAGAGGGAAGGGGTAGGGGGGAGGTGAGGGAAGGGGGGGGTTGAGCTTGGAGAGGGAGCGATGGTGGAGAGAAAGAAGAGCAGTGTATGTATCAAGAACGTGGCATACTCTTCCACCTTGCCTATCTTAGGCGCCAGGCATTACCGCGCCTATTACCGCGACTGGTCATTTCAAATGAATACATGCGAATCCGAGGTTGTAGAGGGGGGGGGGGGGGGGGGTACAAACCACCCCCTCTACCCTTAGCTATCCATTATTCCATTTTTTAGCCTTTTGAGTTTTTTAATGAATATTTTTAATTTTTTATGGATAGTTTATTTTGTAGTACTTTTAAATGTTTATTAATTACATTTTTTAAGTTCTCTTTTAGTTAAAACTAAATTTAGCACTCATTGTCATTTATTCTCTTTGAACTTGACTTCACGTAATTTTTTTATGGAATTTAGGGCTTTTCTAATTATTTATTTTTTAGGACAGGTGACTTAATAAATAACATTTCGTGTGTGCGGGACGTTGACTGAAATGATTGTGGTCCCTCTGGAGGCGCTGAGTGTGATAGTTGGCTCAAGGAAAAACTCCCTTGTCCTTGCGCCAAGTGCAAAAGGGCAATCCCTCGCTTGAGGCGCATTGCCTTGGAGCATGTGGAGAATGATGGGCTTTGGTATCCTCAAAAAAGCGCTCGGAGAGAGCACGACTCACCTATCGCTTGAGGAGGTGCCCCATTGGTCTGTGTTCGGTGGTGGTGCACCGGTGCGCAATGCCAACAGCAGAGGCAAGAGCAACTCGGTGATTTGGGTGCACCGCATGGTGATCCTCCCATTGGCTCTACTTCGGCAACTCCTATGGCGTCTCCATCGCACTTTGAGGCAGAGGATGAGCACATGTTTGACATGTGTGATGAGTTACTAGCTCATGAGCGCGACATGTGCGAGGAGGAGTGTCAGCCCTGCACTAAACGGGCTGCCGAAACGGAGGATAGATTGATGGCAAGTGCCCGGAAACCTCTTTACGACGGTGCATGGTACTCGATGCTCCAAGCATCGTTGGAAGTCCTCAACTTGAAAGCAAAACTTGGTTGGAGTAATGCAAGTGTCAATGCACTACTTCTGTAAGTATGGAATGTGGATTTTATATACTCTCCACTCACTTTATGGTACTGTCTTCTAGCAATTATACTAATACCTTTGTTTATTGTAGTTTGATGGGTAAAATGTTTCCAAAAGATCACCACATGCCTCCAAATCGTCGATGAGATAGATTGTATGTCACTGCACTTGGAATGGAGTATGAGCGTATCCATGCGTGTATCAACGATTGCATGCTATACCGCAATGAGCACGCACATGCTACCTCATGTACCGTGTGCGGGGAGGCATGATACAAGACCGGAGTGAGCGGGACGCACCTACCCCTCAAGGTATTGAGACATTTTTCTTTAATTCCTCACATCCAACACATGTTTAAAAGCAGGTCTACCGTGGGAGCTTCTCGTGTGGCATGCCAACCACCGCTCAAATGATGGAATGATGTGTGTCCCTGCCGATTCACCTGCATGGAGGCACATCAAAGCTCAATGGCCAGAGTTTGGGTTTGAACCTCGAGATACTTGAGGCTTGGGTTAGCAAGTGATGGTGTCAACCCCTTTGGCACTAAGTCTACTTCATGGAGTACTTGGCCTGTGGTGATCGTCAACTACAATATTCCACCATGGGAGACAACCAAGAAGGGCAATATACTTCTTTCCTTGCTTGTGCTAGGGAAGTACAAAGTGTCAAATATTGACGTCTCACTTGCAAAGGGGGGGAAGGGGGGGGGGGGGAGGCCATTGTGAGGGGAATCCTTAGGTGGATTATGCACGACTATCCCGGGCTTGGAGAGATTTTTGGTAACCCCATTTTCTCCCTCTCTCTCTCTCTCTCTCTCTCTCTCTCTCTCTCTCTCTCTCTCTCTCTCTCTATCTTTCCCTCTCTCCCTAACGATATGATATGTATGCAAGGTTGTTCACATTGGGGCACAATGCATGTCCTACTTGCGGGCCATTGTTGGTGACAAAGAGGCCCAATTCCTTGTGCAAGGTAATCTATCCAAACAACCATCGTTTCTTACCCCAAGGGCATAACAAGCACAAGGCTCCAACAAATGGAAAGACCCCTCTAAAGCTCACAATGGCAGATTGGGCAACTATTTGGGAAGAATACCACAACAACAATCGGGATCCATGTCCTCCACCAAAACGTATGTCAAGGTATTTCATATTTTTAAGGCTTCCATATTGGAAGGACTTAAAAATACAACACCTCTTGGATCCCATGCACACATTCAAGAATGTAGCCCAAACACTATGGGACCACATTATTGGCAAGAAGGACTTTTTGGGTGCGAGGGAGGATTTGAGGCTTTTAAAACTTTAAAACATCTCCCCACCTTTGCTGCTCCACATCGTGCCCCAAATGGAAAAATTGTGCTTCCTAAAGCACCATGAATGCTAGCCAAAGAATAATTAGACAAGGTGAAGGGTACCATTGCCTCTATTTGCACACCAATAGGATACATGAGGTCGCTAAAGGGAGCTTTCACAAAAACAAAGAAGGATGGAAGCGTTTAATTGTATGGGTTGAAGTCCCATGATTGGCACAAGATGCTTCAGGTAATCTTCAAACTCCATATTCTATCTATAGTTTGCGTGTATGACTTTCACTCACTTTCCCTTCCCCTGATTTACATTGTGGTTCATTCTGCAAGTGAGTATGTGTATATATCCGGACAAGAAAGTCAAGGACGCTATTTTCAAACTAGGAGAGCTAGTAAGGTACACCACAAAACTCCACTCAACTACACCTTTTTTATGTACACAATAATTTCAACTAGCACTTAGTGTATCCTTGTGTGTTTTCTTGCAGATTTGTGAGCTCCAAGGAAACCAAAATAGATGCTATCCTTGCTGCTCAAACATTTGCAACAGAAATTGTGTGTGGCATTGAAGATGCATTTCCTCGATCGGTCCTTCTTAGTCAAATTTACCTCTTGGTTCATGTGGTGGAGGAGATCGCTATATGTGGAGTAGTGCATGCACGATGGATGTTCTTCTTAGAGAGGTTTTTAAAGACTCTCAAAGATTTTGTGTGGCTACGGTCTCAACCAAAGACATGTATGGCCAAAGGATGGATCGTTCAAGAGGCAATTGTTTACATATAAGAGTATTTGGCACAAGTTGATCCTTCAATGCCTCGCATGTGGTCAGATGAGGGAGATGCAAGGATGACTTCACACTTGCCAAGTGGAAAGTAAAAACACTTAACATGGATATGAATCTATCCCGAGTGGTCGATAACTTTTGTATTCTCAATGCAAAGATTATGACCAAGTGGGTGGACTTGTGGACAATGGCATAGGCAAAGCATTTGCAAGAGAAAGAAGCATAGAAACAAGCACATGGAGAAAGGAGGGCACCCCAAGTGCCTAAACACCTTGCATGTTTCCCAGATCTCATTAGAGTAGAGTGGATTCATGAGAGAATGACCGAGGCAAAAGCGCGCAGAGAAGACATTACTAGCAAAGAATGGGAGTATGCACGAAGCTGCATACCAAAGGTAGAGTACTTATATACCTAAAACATATTGTAAATTTTTTCTTGAAATTATCTTTAATATGTATTTTATAAAAGATATTCTTCTATTTTGTAGTGCCTTTCCTTTAACTCTATGTGGTCAAAGGGTCGTCACTTTCGTACGCGCCACATTGACGAGCGTAGAACCACCATGGGTTGTGCCATCATGGGCAACTTTGACACGAATGGTGAGGAAGCCACATACTGCGGAATTGTTGAAAGGATACTAAAGGTTAATTTTAGAACCTTTCATAACTTCATCTTCGAGTGCAAGTGGTTTGCAAATGTGTCTAGACGACATGAGAATTGCCTCTACATCGTGGACTCTAGTGTGCATCACACAGGGAGGTATGACAATTTAGTTTTACTGCTAAATTGTGAGTAGGTGAGTGACATGTACCTTTTTTATTCTTGTAGCATTAATTATACCAATGTTACTTACTTTGAGCTTCTCTTTTATAGGTCATCTATATTCCATCAATCCACCAATTAAAACTTTGGTTCGTAATCCCCGTAACACCTCGGGGGAGAACCATTTTTTCCACTAATGAAGTGGATATCGTCTTCGACCCTCTTCCACCTCCGACTTTGGATGAGGTGGAAACAGAGGAGAGGGAGGTCGATGAATCAAGTTCGGCGGCAACAAGTCTTAGCGAGGATGATTATCACAATGACGAAGATGATGCGATGGAGGATGACGAACTCGAAGATGATGAAGCCAATGCATCCACAAACGACAATTACGTTTCTCTCTTTATTGATTTAGGAGCCATGAGCTTAGAATTGGATGATGGCTCATGTAGAGATATTTTGGAAGATGATTCATAAACATTTTGCAGTTATGAAGTTTTTTGGTCGTGTAATCTATTTATCTCTCTCTCCCCCCTCTTCCTCTCTCTAGATTTGGGAACATGCTGAATTATGTTAATCAATTGACAGTGATTATTTTAGTTGTAACCAAGTGTAATCTTATTATCCCCCCCCTCCCCTCCTCCTCCTCCTCTCTCTCTCTCTTTCTTTCTCTTCTTTTTAAATTTTAACTTTTTATACAATATTCTTTAATTTTTATTGAGAAGAGGGAAACACCAAAATTTGACAGGGGGGGGGCGGGGGGGGTGTGTGTGGGGGGGGGTTTAAGCAAGAATCTAAAAGTTTAGGCGCTAAATTTTGTAGTCGAAAATAAACGCGGTAATATACGGGGTACTAATGACGGTAATAAACATGGTAATAAACTCAAAAATTGTCGTGGAAATATTTTAAACACAAAAAGAAACCTCCCGCCCCCCTCTCTCTTCTTTCTCTAACTGAGTTTGCAACTTCTCCCTATAAAACGCGGTAAAAAAATGCGGTAAACACTTGGAGATTTTCATAGTGCTATGGAGATATTGAACGGTGTCGTGCCGTGGCATGTGCATAATGTGAAACTAAATTATCTACCTCACTCTCAACGCTTTTGCTATGTGGGACCAAATGCTATGATGTACATAGTGTGATATATGCGAAAATAGATGCCACGGTTGCAGCTCTGCATATACCTTGTGAGGACAGCGAGTCCCTTGATGTGGCACTATGACATGATTTTTCACGTAAATATATGCCTATTTTGATTTAAAAATTTACAAATGTCAAGTGTATCTAAGTGGCAACCTCGTTTTGCCTAGAAAGTTCAATGCGGGCAATCACGGCCAAAACTAGCAGGTTTCATGCGCAGGCGTAAGAGATGCATCCAAAGTGATTGTCAAGTGGTAAAATGAGGTTCAAGATGAAATTTAAGCCCAATGGGATTTTTCCACAATTGTAGGAATTTTTTCCAGTTCGTTTGGGCTTTTTACAAGGAAAAAATGGCATTTTGGGCTAAAAATGACCCAAAATGGTAAAAAATGGCTCAAAATGCCACATCACTCACGGTGCCGTGACTATGAGAAGTAAGGGAGAATTTTATAACATCAATATCAGCACTACAAGCTCCTCTGTGAAGGGATACAGAGCCTGCACCTAAGGTATGCTAGTGCAGTCCCGTGCTGTTCCAACCCTGTATTCGAGGCTGTGAGGCCACCAATTAGGGTTCCCCCTCTTCAAATAACCACTTGGGAATGAATAATGAAGTTTTTAAGATTCCATGAAATGGCTAGGGTGGATAAAATTGAAGCGTTTATGTAGGTTTTTATCAGGGCGAAAGAGCATTGCAACTGTGTAATTGGCAGTGAGGCTACACCAAATCATCACATACACAAAAGATTTTTGAGTTGATCTTGGTTCTTTTTCAAAGAGAAGCTTTCATGGCTGGAGTTTTGTTCTTTTTTAGTGGTTTTTTGGCTTCAAATAATCTACACCTTGCTTGATTTTGCAGCGAACTCTCACAGTCAGAGGCTCGGTGCTTTCCTAGCCGCACTCCGCACTTCTTGACACAAGTTTGGTGAACCCGACGCAAAGTAGGCTAGGGTGAGGGTTAAAAAGCTTCATTGAAGGTATCAAATCAAAGTTTCAAAGCTATGGAGCAACAAGAGAAACAAGGGGTTCGGTTTGATCCTGTCACAATGCAAATGTTTCAAGCTTTTGCAGTGTTTATGCAGCAGCAGCAAGCTGCGAAAAGGAGGGAGCTTTCCTCAACTAAAGCACTTCAATATGTGGTGAATAAAATGGAACAATTTAAAGGTAAAGATGTAACAAAGTATCTTTGTGGATATGTAAAGGAGATGGAGCTTCATCGAGTGCCCGAAGCAGAGATGGTGCAAAGTTTTGAACTAGCTGTGGTTCGCGAGATCAGAGAGCATGTAAGGGGAATTAGAAATGAGCATGGGGCAACTTGGGAAGCATTCAAATTAGCCTTGAAATAATAGTATTTCATGGAAGACTCCGAAAGGATGACAAAGAGGACTAGAGTGGGTAGTTCGGGCAAAAGAGGGACTTTCGCCTACCGAACTACTAAGGGAATTTGAACTCCGCTATGATCAACTTTCAAGGACTGAGAAGGCTACCCTAAACTCAGAGAAGACAAAGCTCTTTTTGCAAGCTGGAGGCAAAGAGATTCAAGAGAAGTTAGAGTTACTGCTTGAGGATAAGGATGCGGAACAGGGCTTAAAGACTGATTGGAATGAGGTCGAAGATGCAATTTCACTGCTAGCCAAGCGACAACGACAAGGAGACAAGATGATCATCAACCCTAGTCAAGCCCCAAGTGTTCCCGAGAATCCCATGAAGCCTGTGATTGTGGTTCCAAAGAGTGACAAATACATCCTCAATGACATTGTTAATGGAATGCAAGAATTGAAGTTAAAGCTTACAAGGCTATAAGAGAAGGGGCAACCATCAGGTCAATCTATAGTGCAACGACCTCAAAGTAGAGAAGGTTTTGTGAATAGATGCATATGGTGTGGTAGTACTGACCATGGAAGGAGGGATTGTGAAAGTTTCAAAGATGCTTTGACAAAGGAGCTTGTTTTCTTTAAAGATGGAAAAATTCACTTAAGTGAAACAGGTAAGCTCTTGGGTACAAACTTTGGCAAAGGTGGAATGAAGAAGCTAGTCGAGGACATGGCTACTAGCCATGCCATCTCAATGGTTGAGGCAGCTGCCTATGGGTTGAAGGTGGAACCTATTAAGCAGAAAGGAGTCAAGGTTGGAGAAGAAGCATCTAATGGGATTGGAGAATTGTGGCCATGGGCAATAGAGTTTTCTGTGAAAGGTAAAATGACTAAAGAAGTTTTACATGAAGCTGGAGATTGCATTCAGCTAGAAACAGGTTGGAACGGCCCTATTGATTCTTTGTCAGTGCATGCATACATTTCCAAATGTCAAGACAATGAGGCCATTGCCGAAGAGAAACATAGGCGTGAGAATGGGGATGAAGGGCCTTCAAAACGGGCGACAAGGAGTGGGAGAAAATGACACAGTGCCTCCTAGATCACCTTCCATGCAACAGATGCCTATCCCCGAAGTGCCTATGCAAGAAGCCTCTACAAAAAAGAAGAAGGATGCAACAAAATCCAAAGCAAAGGGTCCGGCCTACAAGCTCCAATCTGACATAGAGGCGGCAACAGACCTCAAAAAGGTTTTGGAAGAGAGGATTTTGAACAGTAAGGTGGAATTTACGTTGGGTGAGGTCCTTGGAATAGAAAAACGAGAGTTCCATGAAGAGATAATTGATATCATCAAGAGGAAGCGGCAGTCTCTTACTGAATCTATCCATGTACATGGTGAAGAAGAGACTTTAAATACACAAGGAGTACAGGTCTATGGTGAGCAAGGTGATCAAACTATTGTTGTATGCTACAAGTCTAGGGGAGGAGTAAAACAGGTTCACTTCTTGGATGACGAAGATGAAGTCGAGACCACTCACAAGAGTTACTACTTGAAGAGTCACTGGGCAAGAGCAACTATTGAGACCCTAGTGAAAGTGGGAGACTTAGAAGAGCCATACATTGCACTGATAGATCATGAGTCAGAAATTAATCTTATGTCAAAGAGTTTATATCAAAAGGGAAAATGGCCAATTGATATAAATCATGGATGGATGATTCGTGCAACAAACAACTCATCAGGATAGTTGTACGGAGCTTGTCCAAGTGTAAAGGTGACTATAGGGGATGTGAAGATTACAAGAATTTCTTTGCACAGGAGATGTCTACATACCCTCTTATCCTTGGACAGCCATACATCACTGCTACTCGCATGGAAACCAAGGTAATGGATGATGGGTCAGCTTATGCTAGGATAAGGAGCAGGGATGGGAAGCGTGCAATACAATTCCTTACTGTTTGTGTGGACCATGAAAGGAACCGTGAAAGTCTTAGAGAGAAAACCTTGCCAAAGACAAACATAGAATTCAAGGACTACAGGGATATGAGGGGTTTTGGCCATGTACCATTGTAGAGAGGGATTGCAGTGGTAGAAGAAGGGAAAGGTTCTCGCATGATGTATATGCAAAGGAGATGTTTTCTACAAGTTTTGTAGGATTAACAGACTATGGATCTATTGCTTTTACAAAGTGTGAGGACTTAAAGCGGGGTGAACGCCTGCATGTAAATAGTGTACAAAGAGGTTTGAAGATGAATGGTTTTCTAGAAGATGATGAATGCATTGTAGGTGTGTTTGATGAGTGCTCGTTTGTGGATACTATGCAAGAATTGGAGTTTTTAGTAGATTGCAATTTGTGTATGGGAAGTGAGGTTGTGAAGTTTGCTCAATAGAAATGTATAAAGTCATCGAGGATTTCAAAAATGCTCAAGGTGTTGATGTACGAGTGGAGACCAAGCACAAGTCTGTGGCAAAGAAAGTGAAACGAGTGGCATTTCCTCTACCAGAAGACTGTACGGATAAGATGAATCAAGCTTCTTTGCAACATAGTCTTCGTCAGCCGAGCAAGATTGGACATACCTTTACACATGATACTTTGAAGGAGTTAAAGATTGGTTGCAAGGACAATTTGACAAACGTTGAAAGAGTATGCTTTAAAGAAATGCTTTCCAAACATGGAAAGGTTTTTGCATTCGAGGCGCATGAGATAGAATGTGTTGATCCTTCCATTTTTGCTCTAATGGTGATCTTCACTATCCCTCATGTACCTTGGAACTTGAGGCCTATTCCAGTTCTAAAGGCTCATTTGCGAAAACTCATTGAGGTGCTTAATGAAAAGATCAAGATGGGTATTTTGGAGCCTTCCTGTGCTCCATATTCAAACAGATGGTTCACACTTTGGAAGAAAAATGGTTCTTTATGCTTTATTCAGGATATGCAACCTGTAAATAAGGTGACAATCAGAAATGTGGGTACATGGCCAGTTGTAGATGAATTTGCAGAGGCATTTGCAACAAGGGCAATATATTCTATGGTAGATTTGTACTCAGGGTATGATCAGTTCCAACTAGCAATGGAAAGCAGGGACCTAACTACCATGAGGACACCTTTGGGCCTGGTAAGGATGTGCACCTTACCTCAGGGAGCAACTAATTCAATTGCACATATGATGAATGGTATGAACAAAGTCCTACGTGACTTCATGCCTCAAACTACAATGCCTTTCCTTGATGATGTGCCAATCAAAGAATGTGATGTAGGTGATTTAGATGTGGCTCAGGACTCGAGGGGATGCTGCAAGTATGTGGAAAACCATATGAATGACTGTGATAAGATACTTATCAAGGTTGGAAGAAGCGAACCTTACCTTGTCTGGGAAAAAGTCAGTGTTTGGTGTGAATGAAGTTCTCATTGTAGGACATATGTGTGGGCCATATGGTGGAAGGCCTTGTCCTGCAAAGATTGATGTAATCTAGAGAATGAGAGAGAAATGTATAAATGTCACGGAGGTTCGAAGGTTCTTGGGTGCATGCGTGTTTTATGTTATATGGATTCCGCATTATGCACATGTAGCAGAGCCTTTGTATCAACTTTTGAGAAAGAAACAAAAGTTTCAATGAAAAGAAATGCATACACATGCCATGAGGAAATTAAAGAAGTTGTTGCTTATGTCACCAACTTTGAGGAAAGTAAACTATGATTGTGGAAGACATGTGATTGTGACAGTAGATACTAGCCCCACAGGAATTGGATGGGCGATTGGCCAAGATGATGAAGATGGTAAGCAATATGTTGTGAGATTTGGAGCAAAAGTCCTAAGTGCTCGTCAACGCAATTATCCACAGGTAAAAAGGGAATTATGGGGAGTAGTTATAGCCCTCAAATGTGATAAAGAGTATTTGATAGGTGCAAATGTAATAGTGGAGACTGATTATCTACCTCTTCTTGGAATGATCACAAGTTGCTCAACTCTCAACATTGCTATGTTGAGATGGATTGCCTACATAAAGTCCTTAAATATAGAATTTAAGCATATAGCAGGGAAAGACAATCCAGTTGCGGATATGCTTTCAAGAGCAAGGTATGAAAATGAAGAAGAAATGGTTATTGAGGTGATGATGTAGGCACAAGGTTTTATTGTAGCTCTTATGCAAAGGGTGATCATGTTTGCCTGTCAAATGCACTCGAGTCATTTACAGAGGACCTATATCAAGGTGACTGGTTTCTCATTGGACGCTATTTGAGCACTTTGACATGGCAAGAAGGGTGGACAGATCAAGAGTTCAAAAGAATACGCAAAAAATCCTATGGATACTTTTTGAAAGATGGATACTTGTGGAAAAATCCAAAACAAAGAAATGGGATGCCGTTGAGAGTTATGAATGATAAGGATGCTCAAAATGAGCTTATGAAAAAGTTTCACGAGAGTCTTTATGCTGGACATAGAGGTGTATGGGCCACCTTTACTAAAATGAAAGAGAGGTACTGGTGGAAAGGCATGTATAAAGATGTATCTCACTTTGTGGAGTCTTGTGAAACCTGTCAAATATATTTAAATGTACGTCATCGTGATGGGTTGCACCCTACTTACCCATTGGTCATACACTACAAGTGGGTAGTAGATTTGGTTACAATGCCATTGGGTTTATGGCAAATGAGATACATAGTGCTTGCACGAGAAGATATAACTAATCAGGTTGAATGTCGTGCTCTAAGAACAAAAAGCACAGAAGGGATATGTAAGTTCCTCTTGGATGATGTAATTAGCCATTATGGCTGTGTTGGGAAAATAACAGCAGATAGGGGGAGTTGGATGCTGACAAAGCAAGGAATTTTTTCTCTAGATTGGGCATTAAACTCGCTTTCAATACTGCATACAATCCTGAAGGGAATGGTAAATCAGAACGTGGGCATCCTCCTATCATTAAAGCTTTGGCTAAGGTGTACAAAGCTAAAATGGGAGAGTGGCCTATGTTATTGCCTTATGCTTTATGGGCTGATCATACAACTCATAGCTAATTAACTGGTTATATGCCTTTTGAGTTGATATATGGTTAGAAACCTATAATGCCAATTGAGGATGTAATTCCCACATGGAATGTATTGCCTTGGGAAAATGAAATGAGTAGGGAAGACCTTCTTGCTTTGCGCATACAACAATTAGAAAGAAGGCCTCAAGATATTGAGATTGTAATAGCACAATTAAGAGATGCAAGGTTGAAGAATAAGGATAGATTTGATAAAAGGCACAAGCTCAGACCTAGAGCTATTGAGGAAAGTGATTGGGTGTTGGTGTATGATAGTAGTATTGATAACCAATATTCAGTGATAAGAAAGCCTTCAAAGAGATGGTTCGGCCCTTATGTGGTTAAGCATGTACACGGGAATGCAACTTATACCTTGCAGGAGTTGGATGGTACAGAAATGAAGATTCCCATTGCATGGAAAAGAATTAAATTGTTCAAAAGAAGAGCCGATACAGATCCTTTTGTTTCACAAGAAAGTCAAAATGAAGGCTCTGATGAACATGTTATGGATGAGGATGAAGAAGAGATGATCATGCACTGAACTTCGCTACAAGTGATGATGAAATCGATATGTATGTTGACTTAAATGAGGACTGAACCTGCAAAAGCTATGTGTGGCACATGCCGGAGGATGTGCAAGTTTAGAGGGAGTGGATGTCGTACCATGGTACGTGCATAATGTGAAACTAAATTATCTACCTCACTCTCAATGCTTTTGCTATGTGGGACCAAATGCTATGATGTACATAGTGTGATATATGCGAAAATAGATGCCACGGTTGCAGCTCTATATATACCTTGCGAGGACAGCGAGTCCCTCGACCTGGCACTATGGCATGCTTTTTCACATAAATATATGCCTATTTTTCTTTAGAAATGTACAAATGTCACGTGTATCAAAGTGGCACGCTCGTTTTGCCTAGAAAGTTCAATGTGGCCGATCTCGACCAAAAATAGCAGGTTTCATGCGTAGGCGTAAGAGATGGATCCAAAGTGATTTTCAAGTGGTAAAATGAGGTTCAAGATGAAATTTAAGCCCAATGGGATTTTTCCACAATTTCAGGGACTTTTCCCAACTTGTTTGAACTTTTACGGGCAAAAAATGGCATTTTTGGGCTAAAAATGACCAAAAATGGTCATAAAATGGTAAAAAATGGCTCAACATTCCACATCACTCATAGTGCCATGACTATGAGAAGTAAGGGAGCATTTTAGAACATCAATATCAACACTAAAAGCTCCTCTAGGAAGGGATACAAAACTTGCATCTAAGGTATGCTAGTGCAGTCCTGTGGTGTTCCAACCCTGTATTCGAGGTTGTGAGGCCACCAATTAGGGTTTCCCCTCTTCAAATAAACACTTGGGAATGAATAATGCAGTTCTGAAGCTTACATGAAATGGCCACGGTGGAGAATTGAAGCGTCTGTGTAGGGTTTTTATTAGGGCGAAAGAGCACTGCAACTGTGTAATTGGTAGTGAGGCTACACCAAATCATCACACACACAAGAGTTTTGAGTTGATATTGGTTATTTTTCAAAGAGAAGCTTTCATGGCTAGAGTTTTGTTCTTTTTTAGTGTGTTTTTGCTTCAAATCATCTACGCCTTGCTTGATTTTGCTGCCAACTCTCACAGTCAGAGGCCTGGCGCTTTCCTAGCTGCACTCCGCACTTCTTGACAACGGACTGGCAAAGGGAAATCAGGTCGAAAGGCATGCAAGCACTGGGTGAGCCAAGGGCAGCATCGTCTGAATTTAACAAGAGTACTTAATATTGTTGAAGACTTGATGTCCAAGAACATGTTAGTTTTGACGAGCACATTTAGTCTTTTATCTTCATTTTGTGCCTATTTTTTTTTCCACACACAAGGCTTTGGCACAACATTGATCAAGTCTTGGGAGCACTTGTGGACCGTTAGATGAAACTTGTGGAATAGTGCCACATGGCAAGTTAATGATGATAATTTATTTTTTGAGAGCTATCAATGATGGTTAAGGTTGTAGGAACTCTGGCGGCAACTCATGAGTGTTAGCATGTTATGACACTTGACTTCGGTCGCTTTCCAATCGCCAATCAACTTAGTTGTTGAGAAAGAGAGAGACAAGATGGACTTCGCCCATAGCTAATAATTGCATCATAAAGGTAGTGCTTCTGAGCAACAAAGAGTCTCAACAATCGCTAGAGTCATAGAAAGAGAGATATAGAGAGTCAACTTGCTCTTTCTTTAAATACCAGGTTGGTACCTTAGAAGATGCCCATTGAAAAACCCTCGCCACAAGTGATCTTTTAAAAGTGCATACACAAAAATGGACCTTATGTAAACTTTCAATTGGAATTAAAGGGCTACGCTTGTCGAACTTAAATTTAGGGGTCCCGTTAACTCTCTAAATCTCTCCCTTTTCAAAGGCTCGCAAATGCCTTTATTTAATTCTCTATTGTGCACCAACTGCACCATTATGAATCTTCTTTCAACATTCTAGTTTTTGGCTTGCCCTAATGGGATGACGCTTTAGTGATGCCTTTTTAAGCAGGTTGTTGTCTCGTGATTTCATCACTTTTTTTAAACTTCCATTGTTGCTATCAAGGGCAGGCCTTGTGATTTTATCATTTGTTTGCTAGCGAAAAATTACAATTTTTGTTTTTTTGGAGCAAAAACCTTGATTGGTCGGTATGTTAGTGGGCACTTGGTGAGGTAGGCACTAGGAACATTGTCACAAAAATTATGAAGAAATGCTATCAAGAAGCATTGTGATCTGGGAAAGCTAGAGATTCGAGAGATATATATGGAGGAAACATTCTTGAGAGTGGCAGCGTGCACTGCGCAGAGCTGGCTCTGTTAGGAAATAAGATGTAGCTAAATAGATAAATAGCTAAAGACAGATTTACATACACGAGATTAGAGAGAGAGAGAGAGAGAGAGAGAGAGAGAGAGTACACACGATATACGTGGTTCACCCAATGTGGGCTACGTCCACAGGAAAGCAGCCACTCAATGGCTTTAGTACTTCAAAACAAGAATTGGTTTACAAAGGGATTATACCCTTAATGGATCTCCCGCCTTGCTTCACTCTCACCACCTCACACCCACCTTGTTGCATCAACTTCACACTATGAAATGTGTGTAGAAATGGCCTTCTTTTATAGGCCAAAAGGGCTGCCCTCTCTTATGAGAGGCAGCCATGTGTAGCCGCCCTTGTGTGAATAAGTCCAAATCGGACCCTCCAATCCGCCTATGTGTGGCCGCCCTTGAGAAGACAAGTCCGCTTTTGAATTCGGCCACCGGCCACCGGCCATTGACTTTCGACCATCGGCCACCGGCCATTGACTACTGGCCACCGGCCAACCGACGGTTGTTTTCTGACCACTTTCCGGCCGCCGTCCGGCCATAATATTCCGGCGAAAAGGAATATTTGCGGCGAGGGAAAAAAAAGTCTCAGGGGCTTCCGCCCCCGAGGCCCCTAAAGTTGCCCCTGATTTTTGGCAAATTTTCCTTCACGCACGATGGCTTCTCTTCATAATGGGGGCCTTACAAATGTGCGCTTTTACCATAGAAAATTACAAAGGGTAAATCAGGCTCCATACTTAACAGACTCAGTTGGTGGCTACCTAATGCCTAAGGGAAGGCTTGTGAGCTGATGTGCACTGTGCACGCAGGGCCTTTGTGGCACCTTCATGAGTGTGCCAATTCTGGGCCCATGAAATGATTGTGAGTGTTAGAGGAGTGGATGAAGTGTATGAAGCAGACCTATTTTCCGACCAGCTGCATATTGGGTTTGCCTCTGTTGCAATGCACCCTAATGCTACCTCAACTTCAGCTCATCCCTCTACCACCCAAGCTTCTTCAAACCTAGCTGAGACCTTGAAGGCTGCCAGAGAGCTGCATAATCAGGGGTTGATCACCCATAATCAAGATCAAAGAAACCAGCAGGTCACTCTTTGCAAGCAGCTCCCCCTCTCTCCATCAATGGAAATCTCTGTAGTCATGGGCTGACAAAAGGAATGGAGCTACTAGGACGGCTACTGCAAGAGATAAGCCCTTAGTGAATATTGAAGCCTCAATCACATATTCTTAGAGTGAGGTGCGCTCGGCTGTGAAGTAGAGACCATTCAAGCTTTGCCTAAGAACCATTATTTGTTGTCTTGTCCTCTGATCAGTAGTGTGCGGCCCCCAACATCTCTTCAGTTTGTGTGCACCGTCCTCAAATATATATGCATATCGCATATTTTACTATCCACATTGTTTAGGCCTGTTAGGTTGGAAGAGTTAACCTCTTCGGGCCCCTATTTTTCAAGCCCACCAACATCAGTACCATGTAGGACCATTAAAGGGAATCGTATAGTTATGGAGGGAGCTATGACTCTGCAAGAGTCCACATGACAACCAATTGAGGCGTGTTGCAAAAGACATCAGTGGTGTTGCCCGAGTACAGACTGCATTTCCAGGTTTTGATACTTCTATATCTTCATTTCTTAGTGTCATAGACATAGACCTGAAAACAGGATTATGATGCTAATGAACATGTTGTTGCTTTTAGGATAACGAGCAAATTGGTCTAGTGCACAATCCTTTTGGGTGCTCTTTAGCCAATGTCCGAGTCATAGGAAGATTTAGAAATTTTCTCATGTAGGAAAACGGAGTCTTTTTTGAGTGTTTTCCATACAATGCATAACATCATGAACTTCTGCATGAGAGCCACCGCATACCTAGCTAGGTATGATTGGGGGCAGGGGACCATCGGCCCGGTGGCATGGGGGGGCCGATAAGTCACAACGTGGGAATTATTTTGAGAATTTGTCCAAAACTTCTTGTGGTAGTGTGGGTGGGAGACAAAGTATATACTGCTTATTACTCCAAGCATTCTGAGTGTGTTGTAGGATCATTGGTTCTTTCTCCATATCAGCATATTAGCAAGAAATCCATATCAACATAGTTGCAATATATAGTACTGGGAGATAGTCCACACTGCATACTAGAGTGGGAAAGCTCCTACTTTTCATTCCCCTACATTACTTGTTTAAGAATTGTTTGTTTTGTGAGAACTACAGAGGCTGAGCTGCTAGAGCTTGAAGAGACGACACATCAACAAACTATTGATATCAGTGAGGGTAGTGGATTGGGACAGGTGAGAGTGAGGCTCATCTGAAACTAGCTAAAACAGTCTTTTGAGCATGTTTGAAATGCTCTTATGATTTATCAGGGTGACAATACATCTTCCAAGTCTTCATCATCCCAGTTATCTCTAGATAACATCCTAATAGCAAAGTTGTAGCAGCTTTCTGTTGCACCACTGCCACATTAGTGCATTATCAGCTCCCAAACACCTTATCAACTAGAGGAGGCATGAATTCTTGGCATGCAGCAATGCTTTGTCTTCCTTTGACAAGGCTAGCTAGATTGGGACATCAAGCTCTACGTACGTGCCTACCCCCCCCCCCCCCCCCCTCTCTCTCTCTCTCTCTCTCTCTCTCTCTCTCTCTCTCTCTCTCTCTCTCTCTCTCTCTCTCTCTCTCTCTCTCTCTCTCTCTCTCTCTCTCTCTCTCTCTCTCTCTCTCTCTCTCTTGTCCACGCACTACAAGAGGTCGCACAAAATTCGGTGCAGGTACCGACGAAATAGTGCTAAATTTTAAACTTAAAAGCGCTGAAATAAGGTTCGAAAGAGGCGCCGGTATTGTAGTGTCAGTATAACTATCGGTGTGGCGGGCGTCAGAATAGACCTATAAACAAGCATCCGAATAATCATCGGTATAAGCCCTGGTATTAATAAATTAAATTCCGATGCCTATTCCGTGACCCATACCGACGGTCATACCGTAACCTGTACCGATGACCAAAACTTGCAAAAAAAATTTGGGCAGAGAGGGTTGGGAACTAATGCTGTATGTACTGGAGCAAAAGAAAACAGCTCTCTCTGCCCAAAGGAAGAGTGCACAAGCAACCGCACTCAACCTACAAGCTAACGCTAAAGAGGGAGTGTACGGAAATTAGCAAAATTGTAAGAATAACATAACTTGTTAACATGATTAAAACATGAGTCGAAAACTGTAAAACTATAAACATAACGTATGTGCCATACCATAACCATAGCCATCACACGATTTCTATACCATCATAGCAAAACCATAACCATCACTTGAACCAAAACCATAACCATAACCTTGCACAACCATAACCATAGCACAATTGCTATACCATCATAGCAAAACCATAACCATCACCTGAACCAAAACCAAAACCATAACCTTGCACAACCATAACCATAGCACGATTGCTATACCATCATAGCAAAACCATAACCATTGAGGCGGTCCGGGGCGGGCAACAAGAAGAGCAACCTCTAGACACCCTTCAAGGCTCCCGTGCTGCTCAATGGGTTGGGGTTGGAAAAAAATAACAAACACACACACAAACCCGCAACCTAACCCTACACAAATTTGGGTCACCACCTAGTTTTGGATGCGAACTAGGACGCGTAAAGAGAGAGAGAGAGAGAGAGAGAGGGAGAGAGAGAGAGAGAGATAGTGCTCGGGCTGCTTTGAAACGTATCGGCAATGATCAAGCAAACACAATTATATATGTAAGAAAGAGAGAGAAGGGGGAGGGGGTGTTTGTTGCACTAATACCTTCTTACAAATCTGTCATGACAAATCAAAGTGATATTAGTATTTGTTCATCATAGCTTGAGTAAATTACACCACAACACATCACAAGAAAAGCCACCCCACTCACTGTCTTAAGGTCAGGGGAGTCCTCTCCACCCTGTCGCCCTCTTACAGTATGTGGGATTTATGGCTAAATTGATGACAACACTAGAGACAAGCTATCAATAACTTAACAAAAAAACACCAAGACACTTACACATCATTGTTGTCCATTACTTCACGTGGGTAGAGAGACAAAGTATCCAAGCTTAGTCCAAATCCACCCTCCTTGATTCAGCAAATGTTGGGCTTACACTAGTAGGAGAAATGATAGATTTCCTACTCTCAATTGAATGATCACTCTCTCTCTTACAATGGCATAGAGTTCCCTTGCTAATCCCCTATTACAACACATGCACATGCATAAGACAAAGAGCTTCCACTCAAGAGCTCCTTCTAGAGAGGTTGAGCTTGGCTTCTCAAGCTATAGAATAGTGCTCTTGCTTATGGCTCCCCCTTTTTGTGCTAGCTACACCCTCCTTTTATAGCAATTTTGAAGGCTAGGGTTACTCCTCTAACCATGGTTGGGTTAGATTTTCAGCAATTTATCTAATTTCTTTTGCTTGGAATTATCAAGAAGTTGGTGGGGAAAGAGAGAGGAGAGAAATGGAGGTGATAGGACTTTCCATAGTGGGTTAGTGTTAGTAGAGTTAGTATTAATTTACAAATGGAATTGGATATTTACAATGGGAGTATCCATGTAGGATACAAATAAGGAAGAAAAACTCTTAAGAGGTAAGAAAAGGTGGATTTCTTACAAGGTTGATGCTCCAAGTGTCTTGAGTAGGGCCAATTTTGACGCTTGTTGACGGTCCACTAGCTTTGACGGTACATTTTTTCTCCACTCTTGACCTTCCTTGAGAGACAAGGTAATTGAAGCTGAGTAATCAACCACCATGATACTGTCTTTTAAGAGAAGAGGCTGAATTTTGTGGTTTTTTTGAAAGATATGGGTAATTTGGAGGAGGAAAAATGAGACTAGGTGGTCAATTTTGGAATGGAATTGTGTGTGGGAGGTATGAGTTCACCATGGTTTCTCTTATTCTTCAAGGTTGAGGAGAAGGTGAGTAGGGTGCAGAGAGGAGTGGTGAGAGAGGTGGGGATGATGAGTGGAGAAGTGTGTGTGAAAGAGGAAAATGATAAAGTGGAAGAGAGAGTGTGGCTGCATAGCATGGGAAAACTGGGGTCCACTAATAAAATCATAGCTCACAGCTCGTAGCTCAAAAAAATATGAAAAAATTTGAGGCTAAAGTTCAATCCACGAGCTACAACTTTTGTTTGTATCACCTTTTCCAATTCGGAGAGCAAGTGAACTTTAAAAATTCAGCAAAACCGACCGTTTTTTTCCACTGCACAAGGTCCTTGTGGGGTCCTTCTTTGGATGATTCTTTTGAATACCTCCAAGAGTGAGCCCTCCATAGTGCATGTATGCATGCCACCTACCCTTGACCTTATTTGGTAGGTCTATAATTGAAGATATTGTTGAGATTATGATATAAGTGAATAGTACAACTAAGAAAATCAAATATTGAGGGGTCTAAAAAATATGTACATGTCAAATATAAATAATATAAGTGGAAAAAATATAAAGGGGTCAAAAGAAATCTCTCTCATTATGAGGCTACCATAAAAAGATAAATATTTTTGGTGTTCTAATTTTTTAGAAAAAAAAGACAAAATAGATGTAGGAAGGGAAAAATCACAATAGTGAAAAAATATACACATAAATAAAACTAGTTTTTTTGGATTTTTGTTGGGGTGGAGTTACACCAAATATAAGAGAAGCTTACATGAAAATATTTCTATATGGAATAAAGAGTATGAAAAATGGTAAGAAAAATTGTGGTAATAATGAGGCAATGTACACAGCATAAATAACACACACCTAGGTAGAAATATTTAAATAAATACCAAAATAATTATGAAAAATTCTTTTATTTAGGCCCTATATACAAAGAAATATTTACATACGCATGGGCCATAATATACTTATATTTTTTATATTTTTTATATTTTTGGCTCAACTAGCCCAATGACTAGCTAATTGAGGGTTTTTAAAGAAGATATGGGAAAAGTCCCGTGACTCACGCACGCCTATGTACAGTGAAATGGTAGGGATAGCCACAGTGTTTGGGTGATTTTGGTAGAGTGAGGTAACTCACTGTGGCAATTACAAAGAGCCAAAAAACGGCTATCATTAGCCCTCCCCCAGGATGATGGTATATTCATGTACCATCATAGAGCATCTTTTCCAAAGAGAGTGCTTCAGAGTCCTTGACGAGATTTTCATTGTTTGGCCCCTCAGAATTTTGGCTGGAGTTACACTCATGCTTCATGTAACAATACTTACATGAGATAGCGGCCTTTGGACAGATCTTTGGTAGATCCTTTGGTAGAAGGCGACTCAAATAGGGCTTCAAGCGATACCCGTTTACCTTCCTGGAGTGCTCTTTACCAATCAAGTCCATAAGCTGATAGTAACTAGAATTGAAAGCCTTCTTGACTATGTATGGCCCTTGCCATCTAGTTTCAAACTTGGAATCAAAACGATTGTCAAGTCGATTGTCATACCTTAGCACAAGCTCTCCTTCCTTGATGCCTTTGTCCTTCAGTTTCTTGTCGTGCGTTTCTTTCGCTTGTGTGGCTTTCCTCTTGTAGCACTCATATGCTGCTTCTCTTTTCCACTAACGTAAGAAGTCGATCCATCCATACCTCTTGATAATCTTGTGCTCCTTTGCCATGAAGTCGCATTGTTGGAATGTTGAGCTCGATAGGCTGCAAAGCCTCTTGACCATAGACCAAGTGAAATGGTGTGAACTCCGTGGCTTCCCTATATGTGGTTCGATATGCCCACAAGGCACCATCCAAGAAGTCATCCCATAATTTTGTCTTGTTTTGCACCATCTTTCTAATGATTCCTGCAATGACACCATTAGCCTTCTCCACCAAACCATTTGACTGTGGGTAGTATGGTGTGCTATGACGATGTAGAATGTGAAGCTCTTCACAAACTTCTGTGAGCAAGCCCTTCCTAAACCCTGGACCATTATCAGAAACAATCTCCAAAGGTGTGCCAAATCTGCAACAAATTTGATTGTACACAATCTTGCTAACTGTCCTCTCATTCACTCTTGCCACACTTTGAGCTTCCACCCACCTAGTCATATAGTCTACAGCCACTAGAATGTAGAGTTTACCATTTTTTGTCCTAGGCAGAGGACCCATAGCATCAATGCCCCACTTTTCAAAGGGTCCATTTGCAAGCACTATTTGCCTCGGGCCATGCACCAACCTTCTATTTCCATTTATCTGACAATTGTGACAGCTTTTACACCAATGTTGAACATCCACATGCAAGCTTGGCCAAACATACCCCGCAAGAAAACTCTTCTTCACAGTTGATTCTTGGGCAAAATGACCACCACATGCCTCTTCATGCAAACCTTTTAGAATGGCTGGAATTTCCTCGATAGTTGGTACTCTTCTGCACACTTGATTCTTCCCTCTTTGATAGAGGGAGCCTTCTAGGAAGAGATAGAAACTTGCCTTCTTCATGAGTCTCCTCTTCTGAGCCTTCGTGAAGTCTTGTGGAAACTCACCCTCCAAAATGTAGCCGATAATGGGAGCCAATGACTCCAATCCCTGGTATCTCGGTTGCTTGACAGCTGCTGCCACCATGATGACCTGCACTTCTCTCTCAACACATGTAACTGCTTGTTGTGCAAGTAAATCGGCATCTTCATTTTGTTTCCTCGAAATATGATATAGTTGCACTTCTTCAAACTGATTAAACATCTTACGAATGGCATGAACTTTTGTCCTTAAGCTTTCATTCTTGCATGCCCAAATGCCTAAAATCTGTTTAACAATGAGAAGTGCATCTCCCTTTACCATGAGACGTTTTATCCCTTGGCCAATGCACATCTTCAAACCATGAAGTAGTGTGTCGTATTCTGCTTCATTGTTGCTAGTTGAACCTGGTAGATTGACCTTCTCTTTCATGACCACCTCTCCACTTGGGTTGAGCAACACTAGCCCTCTCCCTGCTTTCCCTGTGGCTCGTCGAAAAGCTCCATCAAAGAACAAGGTAAAAGCATTGGGAATACTTTTTGGTGGTGGCAATGGTAGGGTTTTTACTTGAGGCACCTTAATTTCCTTCTCATGTACCCTATAAGTGAGAATCCCTGCCAATTGTGCATGCACACTATCTTCTACCTTGAAAGAGTATTGAAACTCTTGCAACTCCATAATCCACTTTGAGATCCTAGTACTAAGATTCATTTGAGATGACACCCAAGGGAACAAATTCTCTGCAGTGAGAATTACAAAAGGTTTTGGTAGCAGGTAGGATCTAAACTTTCTCACCGCAAACATGAGAGAAAGCATCATGAGTTCTGCTTCTGTGTAGTCTCTCTCCAAAGCATTCATGACCCTACTAGCAAAGTAGATGGGTCGCATCCTTGTACTGTGGGGATCTTGTTGTAGCAACACAACACCAATTGTTTCCCTTCCAACACTAGAGCTAACAAAGAATGTGTACTCCCAACAAGGAGGCATGAGTGTTGGTAGCTCTGACAAAATGACTTTAATGTTACAAAAATACTCTTCAAGCTCATCAGACCATGCAAATTCTACTTGTTGTGTCAACTTTTGCAAAGGATGAAGCAACTCCGAGGCTAAGTGAATGAAGCGTGACATATACTTCACCTTTTGAATGAATGAGATGACCTCCTTAAGACTCTTGGGTGATGGTAGCTCAATAAGACACTTTGCCTTTGAAGGATCCACTTCAATGCCTTTGTAAGAAACTTTATGACCAAGCAAGATTACTTCATCCTCACCTATATGGCACTTATCGGGGTTGAGTTGACCTCCCATGTCGTAGAGCTTCTTTAAACCTTCTTCTACCCTTTGTAGATGCAATGATTTTGAGCTATAAATACAGAAATCATCAATGAACACCCTAATTGACTTTCCAAAGAATGCTTGAAACACCATATTCATGAAACGTTGGAATGTTGCAGGAGCATTTGTCAGACCAAATGGCATGACTCTAAAAGCATAACAACCCCAAGGAGTGATAAAGGTTGTTTTCAATTGATCCTCCAATGCAATCCCTATTTGAAAGTAACCTGAGTAACCATCGCACACAGTGTACTTCTCATGACCAGCTACCTCATTTAGTATCTCATCCTGGAATGGGAGGGAAAAGTGATCTCTTTTTGTTGCCTCATTGAGGGGACGGTAATCCACACACACCCTCCACTTGCCATTTTTCTTAGGAGTGACAACAACAGGAGAGACCCACTCTGAATTCTCCACTGGATAAATGAAACCTGTTGCTAGAAGCTTTCTTACCTCCTTGAGTAGAGCCTGCTCCTTAATGACTCCTAGCCTTCGTAGCTTTTGAGCCTTAGGTGTGGCCTCTGGCTTCAACTCAATCTTGTGTTGAACAACATCTACTCCACGCACGTCGGTGTAGTCTTTAGCAAAAAGCCTAGGAAACTTCCTTAGCACACATTTGAACTCCTCTCTTTCATACTTTGTAAGTGTTGTTGATAGCATACCTTCCAGCATCCCTTCATCTTGAACACCTTCGTTCTCTTGAGGACCTACCTCCTCCAAGCCTTGACAAGAGGTCTCTTGGTTGCTTGGCTTAAACCTCACCCCCATGACTTCGATGGAAGACTCCTCTTCAGTAATGCTACCGCTACTTTCTTCTTCTGAAGTGCTATCGGTCCAACCTTCTTCTGCCTCACTTTGAGATGATTCTTCATGGAGCTCCTCTTGGTGTTGCTCCTTCATGTCAAAGACAACCTTCTTGTGATTGTCATTCCTGCAAATTAGCTTTTCACTCTCCCAATCCTGCAAAGCTCTCATTTTCATTAGCCATGGTCTTCCTAGGATAAATGGGTAACCATTTCCCTTGGTAGACATGACATAGAAATCCACTGCCTTCTTAATGCCAAAGGCCTCCACAAAAACATTTTTACAAATGCCTACGCACCTAGCCTTGCTATTGTTTGCCATTTTCACTTTGATTTCAGGTGTCTCATGGATGTGCATGCCTAGTCTTTGCATGAGCCCTTCTGTCATGATGCAAATTTGTGCACCCCCATCCACTAGACCTTTCCTAACCAATCTTCCTTTTATGTAACAATCTAGCACAGGTGTAATATCCTCGTTCATTTCAGCATGTGCAATTTTTACAAGAGGAAAAATCTCTTTTACCTTTCTCCTAGTGCTAACTGCCTTTGTTAAATCCCTCCTAACTTGTGGGCATAATGCAAGAAACTGAGGCCATGAGATATCAGGACCCTTACCTCGCATGTCTTCCAACAGGTTGTATGGAGCCATACCATGTCCAAGAGGGAAGTCTTGGAGATTGATACGACGTCGAGTCCTCTTAGCTTCCTTGGTCTCCTTTGCCTTCTTGCCTTGTCCATGGTCACTCTGTGATGGGACACCCTCTTTCTCTTTACCTTTTCCTCGGCCACGCTTAATGCCATTTGCTTCCATGTCAACCTCATTTGAGTTTGTCACCTCTACCACATGCACATTTGGATCTAGCAAAGGTGGAACTCCTTCTACCCCTTGTGGAGGTGGTCTTGGTCCATTTGGTCTTTGTAGAAGCCTTGGTTGTTGACCAGTTCCTTCACCTGCATTCATCACTGGGTAATTCAAGTTAGGTCTCCCTGGCTCCCCACGGGGCCAAGGACAATTATACATCCCATGTCCAGACTCTCCGCAATTCCAACATTGCAAGACTCTCCTAGTTTGTGGATCTCGCTCTTCAGACTTCTTTGCTTGTCCCTTTGGACCTACAGCTTGTGCAAGGTCAATTGACAGGCTCCTTAAAGATTCGTTTAATTTCTCAATTACTTCCGCCGTTACCTCAGGAAGCTCCCTCGATGTTGATGCTTGTGAATTACCTTTGGGTCTAAGACCTTCTATTGGAACCTCTCCCCTTAAGCACTTGAGTTTCCTATATTTCTCAGCAGCCCTAGTTTCAGCTGCATCAAAGGTAGCAGGTGCACCCGCCTCAACTTTTACCTTAAGGTCAGGAAAGAGTCCGGCTATGAACCTCTCCTTCTTTAAAAATTCTGCACCATCACCAGGGTTAGCAACATTTCGTATCCATAGAGCCCAAAGACGTAGAAACTCTTGCTTGTACAAGTAGTAGTCATCTAAGTCTTTTTGCTTATGAGAAACAATGTCTTGCCATAGTTTTTGAGTGTTTTGGGGATCAAAGAAGTATCTCTTAAAACGATTCAAAACTTCTGTGTAATTCCCCTTAACTTCCTCAGGCAAAGAGTCAAACCAAGTACTAGCATCTTTCCTAAGGACCACCTCAAACATTTCTACACGTTCTTGATCGGTTACTATCCTCTTGATACGGCAAGACATCTTGAAATTTGCTAAAAATAATTCTGCATCCTCTCCAGGCTCTCCAAAGAAAAGAGGATATCCAGACATTTGGCGTTGGCTCTCCATTATTATGAAAGATTACAACACGAGTTACAATAAGGGATACAATAGAGATTTAGAACCACTCGCCTGCAAATGAAGAAGTAAGAAAATACCACTCTAGGTTTTCTTCTTTAGCTATCCAAGCTTCAATAAGGTCTCGATTTGTTTGATCAAAACAAAAAGGTAGACTATTGATGAGCTCTAAGAAGGGTTGAAATTCTTCAAAGCTAAGGAGATAAACAAAAATCTCTAGAACTTCATTTTCTGGATCCAAAAGAGCAACCACGTCCCAAGTGATAAATTGCACTTGCTCTACAATTCCCAACGCACAAGCGGTTTGTATAAAAACTAGATCTTCATGTTCGTCGAAGGCCGTGAGAAAGTAGCAATTGACTAGGAGCTCCTTTCCTTGAGTTCCACACAGTCGGAGTGAGGCAACCTTCTCACAATTTCATAAAGAACATCCTCATCAAGTCCAATCAAGTTTGCAAGATTTAAAGACTCCACTTGTGCTACAAAATTCCTGGACAAAAACTCCTTAGGATTATGGTTAAATCATTCAAAAGAATAAAGAGATTTACAATGTCTCTATGAACAAAGTGTCATAGAAAGTAGAGAAGGATGAGAATTTATACAAATTTGCAATTTTCTCTATGCTCTCTTTATTAAGACAAGCTCTGAATAGCTCCCTATCTCCTTTGTTGAAAGCGAAAGGAAGACTATTAATAAGACGCAAATGAGGGAAAAATTCACCAAATGTGAGTCTATGAAGCATGAACTCTGGCCGCAAGTTTCCTGAAGAGTCTTTCTCAATGGTGAAATGCACTCGCCAAACGCCAAATTTCACTCTATTTACCAATCTTAGGGCACACACTAGTTGGATGAATGCGCGGTCTTCCTTAGTGCCCAATCAACAAGAGGAAAATGGAATCCACGCGTAGGACCTTCCGTCTTAACTTCACCACCCTCTTGTTATGAGGGAGACGCCTTACTACTTGCTCCTGCAACTCAATTGGTAATAGAGCTAGATCTCTAAGGATTGAACTTTCAGTGCACACACATTCCCAGTTAGAACAAATGATCGTTTTTTTGTTTCTTGTAACAACTTGGACAAAGAAAAACAAACATACACACTATTTTGCCGGGCTGCACTTCATTTTAAAATAAAATGAACACATGTACATCAAAAGAAGTGTGGTAGTTGATGAGAGGTAGAATGACCGGGTTTGGTGATGCAAGAATTTCTCCTACTCTTTGGGCACCAAACATGAACACCATTCGTTGTTGAAAATGGATCTTTCTACTAATTGCAACGTTTATTCTAATGTGTGGAGTAAAATGAAAGGGAAAACCCTCTATTCCTGGGCCATTATCCATGGCCTATGCATGTCCTAATGCTTAAAATAACACAAAAATATAGACGTCCAAGCTAATATCGTACCTAATGAGAGGCAAAATAAAAGGATTTACCGAAGTGTTTATCTCGGCTAACCTAAGAGGACCTAAAATTCTACGAATTACTCGCTGAAATTGCAACTTAGTACTAACAATTATGTGTACCTTTTGCCTTGCAATGGGAATGAAGGGATCATACAAATTCTCGTGATTCATGCAAGCTACTTGATTATGCTAAAGGTTGAGCCTTCACAAAACATACACAAGCTGTTCCTCAGTGGGGGCACCAATTTGAGGCGGTCCGGGGCGGGCAACAAGAAGAGCAACCTCTAGACACCCTTCAAGGCTCCCGTGCTGCTCAATGGGTTGGGGTTGGAAAAAAATAACAAACACACACACAAACCCGCAACCTAACCCTACACAAATTTGGGTCACCACCTAGTTTTGGATGCGAACTAGGACGCGTAAAGAGAGAGAGAGAGAGAGAGAGAGGGAGAGAGAGAGAGAGAGAGAGAGAGATAGTGCTCGGGCTGCTTTGAAACGTATCGGCAATGATCAAGCAAACACAATTATATATGTAAGAAAGAGAGAGAAGGGGGAGGGGGTGTTTGTTGCACTAATACCTTCTTACAAATCTGTCATGACAAATCAAAGTGATATTAGTATTTGTTCATCATAGCTTGAGTAAATTACACCACAACACATCACAAGAAAAGCCACCCCACTCACTGTCTTAAGGTCAGGGGAGTCCTCTCCACCCTGTCGCCCTCTTACAGTATGTGGGATTTATGGCTAAATTGATGACAACACTAGAGACAAGCTATCAATAGCTTAACAAAAAAACACCAAGACACTTACACATCATTGTTGTCCATTACTTCACGTGGGTAGAGAGACAAAGTATCCAAGCTTAGTCCAAATCCACCCTCCTTGATTCAGCAAATGTTGGGCTTACACTAGTAGGAGAAATGATAGATTTCCTACTCTCAATTGAATGATCACTCTCTCTCTTACAATGGCATAGAGTTCCCTTGCTAATCCCCTATTACAACACATGCACATGCATAAGACAAAGAGCTTCCACTCAAGAGCTCCTTCTAGAGAGGTTGAGCTTGGCTTCTCAAGCTATAGCATAATGCTCTTGCTTATGGCTCCCCCTTTTTGTGCTAGCTACACCCTCCTTTTATAGAAATTTTGAAGGCTAGGGTTACTCCTCTAACCATGGTTGGGTTAGATTTTCAGCAATTTATCTAATTTCTTTTGCTTGGAATTATCAAGAAGTTGGTGGGGAAAGAGAGAGGAGAGAAATGGAGGTGATAGGACTTTCCATAGTGGGTTAGTGTTAGTAGAGTTAGTATTAATTTACAAATGGAATTAGATATTTACAATGGGAGTATCCATGTAGGATACAAATAAGGAAGAAAAACTCTTAAGAGGTAAGAAAAGGTGGATTTCTTACAAGGTTGATGCTCCAAGTGTCTTGAGTAGGGCCAATTTTGACGCTTGTTGACGGTCCACTAGCTTTGACGGTACATTTTTTCTCCACTCTTGACCTTCCTTGAGAGACAAGGTAATTGAAGCTGAGTAATCAACCACCATGATGCTGTCTTTTAAGAGAAGAGGCTGAATTTTGTGGTTTTTTTGAAAGATATGGGTAATTTGGAGGAGGAAAAATGAGACTAGGTGGTCAATTTTGGAATGGAATTGTGTGTGGGAGGTATGAGTTCACCATGGTTTCTCTTATTCTTTAAGGTTGAGGAGAAGGTGAGTAGGGTGCAGAGAGGAGTGGTGAGAGAGGTGGGGATGATGAGTGGAGAAGTGTGTGTGAAAGAGGAAAATGATAAAGTGGAAGAGAGAGTGTGGCTGCATAGCATGGGAAAATTGGGGTCCACTAATAAAATCATAGCTCACAGCTCGTAGCTCAAAAAAATATGAAAAAATTTGAGGCTAAAGTTCAGACCACGAGCTACAACTTTTGTTTGTATCACCTTTTCCAATTCGGAGAGCAAGTGAACTTTAAAAATTCAGCAAAACCGACCGTTTTTTTCCACTGCACAAGGTCCTTGTGGGGTCCTTCTTTGGATGATTCTTTTGAATACCTCCAAGAGTGAGCCCTCCATAGTGCATGTATGCATGCCACCTACCCTTGACCTTATTTGGTAGGTCTATAATTGAAGATATTGTTGAGATTATGATATAAGTGAATAGTACAACTAAGAAAATCAAATATTGAGGGGTCTAAAAAATATGTACATGTCAAATATAAATAATATAAGTGGAAAAAATATAAAGGGGTCAAAAGAAATCTCTCTCATTATGAGGCTACCATAAAAAGATAAATATTTTTGGTGTTCTAATTTTTTATAGAAAAAAGACAAAATAGATGTAGGAAGGGAAAAATCACACTAGTGAAAAAATATACACATAAATAAAACTAGTTTTTTTGGATTTTTGTTGGGGTGGAGTTACACCAAATATAAGAGAAGCTTACATGAAAATATTTCTATATGGAATAAAGAGTACAGAGCATAAATAACACACACCTAGGTAGAAATATTTAAATAAATACCAAAATAATTATGAAAAAATCTTTTATTTAGGCCCTATATACAAAGAAATATTTACATACGCATGGGCCATAATATACTTATATTTTTTATTTTTTTTATTTTTTTTATTTTTTTGGCTCAACTAGCCCAATGACTAGCTAATTGAGGGTTTTTAAAGAAGATATGGGAAAAGTCCCGTGACTCACGCACGCCTATGTACAGTGAAATGGTAGGGATAGCCACAGTGTTTGGGTGATTTTGGTAGGGTGAGGTAACTCACTGTGGCAATTACAAAGAGCCAAAAAACGGTTATCACCATCACCTGAACCAAAAACAAAACCATAACCATAGCACGATTGCCAAAACCATAACCTTGCACAACCATAACCATAAACCATAAACTTAAGTTGACTGTCAAACCTTAACCATATCATAAACATAACCATAAACTATAAATATAAGTACTACAAAAGAAGACCTCATGGTAATGCCTCCCAATCGACATCCTCTCCCTCCTCCTCTAGCTGGGTCAAATGGGCCACAAGTTCATGCTTGTACCCATACTTCTCCTCTTGGCGTGTCGGAAGGTGCTTCACAGCAACTTCTTGCAAAATTATTCGTTTAATCATTAGATACATCTTCAAATAACATATATATTATCAATAATTTAAAGCATACGTATAATACTTACAAACTCATGTCGAAGCGTATCGTAGCCTCCACTCCCAAGATGTGATGCTCCAACAGACTCGAAACGTGCTTTGGCTGTATCTCTCTTCTGCTGAAATCTACTGGGAGTGTCTTGTGTCTCTCCTGCAATTCCATTGTGAGTCCAACCATGCCGGCTTGGGATCGCCGTCGTTGAATCTATCTCTGGTCTCTAAACGATGGTGTGACATAGTGGACCTCGCCACGCTCAAAATCCAGGCGTTTGAGACCTTGTTGTACCCCTCTGCCGGCCTGTACTCTCTCTGAATGGTGTCGACAATGTAATTCTTTCTCTCTAGATCGAGATTTTCCCAAATCTCCATCACTGTATGACCAAATTGAATCGTACAGAGCTGTCGAATCCTGTGTCGCATTTCATTTCCCACCCTATTTGCCACAACAACCCCATCCTTGCTCTTGTACACCTTGCTAGGATCATGCTCGTGTGATCCCCAAGGTGTATGTGGTGTGCCCATCGGTGAATTATCTTCTGAAGAGAGTGATGGGAGCTCTCTCGATGGTGTGGATGCATTGGTAGAACCTCTACCACAGCAACCACCGCCTCTAGAACAATGACGACGTCGTCTCGAGGATGAACCACCCATTGGTGTAGAGGAAAAACGATTCCTAGGCGTAGGGGGCACACTAAACTGAGGTGTCGGGCCGCTTGGTGTAGGGACCACACTAGTCTCTGACGTAGGGTCGGCCGCAGGGATTTCATTGACGTAATCATGATCGTGTGATTACGTTAATAACTCTAGTATTTACACAAGAAAATCACGCGATCACGTCAATTGTTAACGTGATCTTGATGGTGACCTGCAGAAACCAATAGAGCCGGTAGGTCCATCAGGCTTTTTTACTTTCCCGACGGCCCCCTCCGGGCTATAGGGTTTTCTCAGCGGGCCCGATGGGAAAATGAAAAAACCCGCGGGCCCGACTGTATATAGTAAACCTCTTCTTACTTTGGCATTTTAACTAGGTAAATCCCTGGGAGTATATCCGAGCGCCGGGTATAGTCATTTCCTTGTGAATTGACCTAAGGTTACAGAGTCACAGGTCCTTTTTTGGGCCAAACGTGATTCTTAATTCGGTAACCACTTCTAAAAAATATTTAAACCCTTCACCGAACATAAAGGTACGAAACCAAAACAATTGAGAATTTGGAGAGTCATGCTCATTGTGACGAAGCCATTGGTCCATAAAAGGGTTGCAGTTTTTTTAAAAAAAGAAAAAGATCCTTCTATTAGTTAATGAAAACTGCCCATAGGGCTACAACCTCCTCTGCAAGAGAGGGCTACAACAAGCATGATGGGGAGACTCTCCCAATGAAAAAACAACATATATACAATGAGGCTAAATCAAGAGATGGGAGGAGGGAAGAGCCACACAGGTGGACAGTAGTGCCATCTGAGCACCCCCTGGACTATGGTGTAGAAAGGCCTAGGGTGCCAAAGTCGAAGGAAACCCTCGTAGTGCTCCCGCATGCGATCGGAGCTGCCCTGTTGTCCCTCAAGCTGTTCTCTGAGAGTATGGATGAGCTCTAGCCAAAAGTCACGAACAGTCTCTGTTGGTGGCACAGGGCGAGCCTCAAAGATTCGGAAACAGCGGGCCCACGAGATGAACCAAAGTGTCAGGCCACTGATGAGCTCCCAACACTTCTTTCTTTCACTGCACCACTCCTGTGGAGTAAGCTCTGTAGCAGGTTGGAGTGTAGGACGTCCCCCTTGCATCACTATCATCTTGCTGAAAGATAGGTCAAACTGACGTGCTGGGCCCGTGAGGGTGGACCAAGCCGCTACCCCCCAAGTGTACTGTCGAGCCGTGGAGAGAGCAAGCATCAGCCGAAGAACTCGTAGCCACACCTGCTAGGCCGAGGGACAGTCCCAAAGACAGTGATGCTGACTCTCCACCAAATCGTCACAAGCTGCACATGTGGCCGAGAGACCACTATGGACTAGCCAGCTCCCTGCTGTTGTGGCTCTATGTGCGACCAGCCACTGAAACAAGGTGACTCGCCTCGGCTGTCTGGAGTCCCACAACATCTCCCAAAAGTCTACCAAGAACTCGACGGTGAGACCCTCCTCCTGCCAATGACGTGCTGCAGCGGGGAGGGCCTCTCTCTCTGCTGCTAGTATGTGCCGTCCAAGCCGAACAGTGTACTGAAAGAAGGGGACTCCTGGGTGGTCTGCAGAAGAGAAGGGGTCCCTCCATAGCCACTCTCCAGGATCCCACTGTACTCGTGCCAGTGGATAGTACTCCCAAGCCCAAAGCCTCGAGTGTCCAGTCTCAAGAGTTGCTGGGTCAGGGTCTATGGGTCAGGGTCTATGACGCAAGTCCTCCCACAGATGCCCACAACTCGGATCCTCTGAAACAACACTCTGCTACCTATAGGGCCTCTACTACAACTTGTTGTAGTCGTCCCCCACCCTGAAGCTCGAAGAATAGGGCTGGGACAGTCTCTGAGCAGGCCCTGACTGAAACGAGAACCTCCAGTCGTGTGAAGGCTCCCATCCATCGGGGTGCTACTGGCTCGAGAGGCTTGAGCCACTCAACTGAAACCGACTCTGAGATGTCCTGACACATGCTCTGCACCCCTCTCATGCCCTGCAGCTGGAAACCCTGTACCTCCTCTAACAAACCTGTGAACTCTAGCCAGTCACCTAGAGAGCGCGCTGGACCTGCTGCCATGGGACCCCAAGAAACATGAGGTCGACTACCAACCAAGTGGCCTCTCTGAGTGCTAACCATGGGGTTCTAGATGAGGGGCTGCAGTAGGCGCTCCTCCATGCACATCGGCTGTCACTGCTCTAGGCCACGCCGTAGGAGCTCCCAAGAACGAAGCAAACTCATAGAGAAACGGTCCTCCAGTCTCCTACTCAAACCAACTTGGCGCATCTCTGTAAAGATCCATCTGGTCGAAGGTTGCCAAGGGCCTCTTGAATGAGGCACCCTGGCACAAAGCCTCTGCAACAAGAACTCCTTCCAGGGCTCCTGACTTGGAAGAAGTCCTCTAACTATGAACTTCCCTAGAAGGGCTCTGCTTTGCTGTGATGGATCAATGATCCCAAGCCCTCCCTGAGAACAAGGAAGCGTGATGACTACCTAGCTGATACAAGAACTCGAGAAGATCCAGTAGGAGGTCATGTACCACATAGTCGCCAACAGCTACCTGGTTGGAAACTACTACTCTACCAGCCAGCGAGACAGACGTGTTGAGCTCCAATGTAACAGTTTTCTCCTGATGGACAGGAGAAGAGGAGCAATCTGCTGCTCGGGAGACAAGTCCAAACCAACCTGACAACCCAAGTATCGAACTGCAGTCCCTGGGGGAATCCACCTGAAACCCTCTCCTGGCATCCAATCTGGCATATGAGCACTACCAACCGAGAAAGCCACTGTCTTTCTCCAGTTGATCAGTGCGCCCGATGCACAACAGAAGGTCTCCAAAGCCTGCTCACATCTGTGAAGATTGGCCTCTTGGCCATCTAAGTACAAGGCTGAGTCATCGGCAACCTTAGCGTCCAGTAGCTTCTCTCCCCGAATAGGGAGTGCTAAGCCCCGAAGACCAACCTGCTGTGACACCAAAAATCTGCTCATCGCCTCCGCATAGAACAGAAAGAGAAAGGGGGCAAGAGGGCAGCTCTGTCTAACCGAGCGTGTGAGCATGAAGCGCACACCTCTCCCCCCTACCAAAAGCACCTGTCTGTGAGCCTGCCTGTACAAAGATGACACCCCTCTGATCCAAGCATCTGAGAAGCCCATCCTACAAAGAGTGCCCTCTAGAAAGTCCTAGTCAACTCGGTCGTAGGCCTTCTCAAAATCAAGAAGAAGTATCACAAGGTCCTCACCACGGAGCCGTGCCAGGGCAGAAGCCTCCCAGAAAGTAAAGATGTTGTCAAGGATACTACGTTCCTTGACAAAACCTGTCTGAGTCCCATGTATAAGGCTCTCTAAAAGTGGTTGAATCCTCAAACTCAGAGCCTTGGCAAGAATTTTGTAGGCTGAGTTGAGGATGGTGATGGGGCGCGAATCTCATCCAAGGAGCCACCCTCCTTAGGAATGAGGTAGATCAAGCCCTCACTCATGCTGTCAGGCATCACTCTTGTGTGCAAAATGTACTGAAAATCACTACAAAGATCTGGGCCAAGCAGGTCCCAGTACTCCAAGAAAAAGCTGGGAGTCAACCCATCCTCACCTGGACGGCTACCACGAGGAAGGGCCCTCAAAGCTGTGTGCAGCTCCTCAAGCTGAAGTGGCATCTCTAGCCTCTGGCGCATCTCCTCTATCACAAGACATGCCATCTCTGCCCAAACTTGCTCCCTGCATGCATCCTGCCGCTCTGACTGAGGCTCAACCGACAGTAACTCATGGTAGAATTCAGTAGCGACTGCACGCATATCCTTGGGCTCACAAGCAACTGACTCATCGGGCCTCCTCAACTGACTGACCTTGGCATGTGAATGCCGAGGCCCCACTGTCTCAAAAAAGTAATAGTCACTCTGTCACCCACCTGAGTCCACTGAGATGCCTGTCTGTGGAAGGCAAACTCATGACGCCTCTCCTCTGTGCTAGCAAGCTCCTGTAGAGCCTGCTGTAACTGCTCCTCCAACCATGGACTGTCTGGATGCTGCTCCTGCATCCTCTGGAGTGAAGCAATGCCCCGTCTGAGACACTGCTCCGTCTCTCTCTCTACAGCCCGGCGATCCAGAGACTCCTGAAGAAAAAAGTGGCTAAGTTGAGCTAGGCCTGAGGCCACTCTGTCTGCAGGTGAATCCTGTCCGTCCATACCCTTTGTCTAGAGAGCCTCTACCCTCTCTCTGAGTGATGAGTCCAACAAGACCCTCTCTGGGATGCGGAGCATTGTGCTCCCACTCCTCTGCCTGTCTGCCACTGTGAGGATCAATGGTGCATGGTCCGAGAAGGAAGTCCCTGCAAGGATGCCCACTGAACCCCCCAAGTCACTGAAGTGGTCACTAGTGTAGAAGCAATCTATCCACGATAGATTCACTCCTCCCACTCTGTGGTCCGATCTAGTGAAGGAAAGACTGTTTGGGGACCTCACAAAACCTTAGTGCTGCCATGTATCCGAGACCCTCAAAGTCATACAAAACCTCTCCCAAGCAGCCAACTCGACTCCATGCACAGTAGCATGGCTGCCACCAATCCTGTCAGAAGGGTCCTCCAACATGTCTCCTATACACCAATGACCGGCCTGCGGCAAAGACTCAACAATCTGTGACCAAAACTCTGCACGAGCACTCGCCACATTGAGCGCATAGATGTTCAGGAAGCCCACAAGGCCACCCTGAACCTGCATAGTCATCATCTGAGCCCTGCCTGACACAATAATCCCTCTGCCTACAATGTCCTGCTGCAATGAGTCCGCAATAGTCATACATACCCCTCCCTGGATGCCTCCAGGTCCAAAAGCAGCTAACCAAAAGGTATCATACCGTCCACGCAAGATCTGACCACAACGCCGAATGCGGCTCTCACACAGATGGTGCTCCTGAAGCATAAGGAGATCAATCTCTCCTCCCACAAGGAAACACTGAAGCTCCAGACGAAATCGGCCCCGCTGTCACTGAAAATTGGGCCCACCTAGTCCCTGCACATTCCATGAGACGATCCTCATGGGGAGCGAGAGAGAACAGATGCTGCCGCAGCAGCAAGACGGGCTATCTTCAACGCAGGCTTGGATGGGGAGTAATCCGTATCCGAGCGGCCTCTAGATCGGTGTGACTGTAGTGAGTGCCTAGCCCAAGCCCAAGCAGAGCGAGCCGTACGTAGCGCAACCTCCTCTGTCCAAGAGACCTCATGAATGTATACATAGCAAGGCAAACACTGCGTATCAGCAAATAAGTACACCACAATGTGTCTACATCCTGCTGAGTCTAGGGGTGTCACCGCAAACTTGGCCAATGGCCACAAAGTCTGCAGCATATCTGTAACTCCAAGTTCTCCCATGTGGTGAGAGAACTCTAAAACCTGTGTATGCAACCATCCCACCACTGAGTCAAGGGACCACTCTGTCTCGGTCCTACCACAGAGGGGGAAGGAGAAACCAACTGCTGAGTCCAGGGCCTCTGACCCCCTAGCGGCGAGGAACAAAACATGGACCCTGAAACAGGCTGCCTCATGGTCTGCTGCGGAGTCACTGAGAAAACAAGTGAACCCGTAGTCGAAGAAGTTCCAACGGCGTCTGATGTCAATGCTCGTCAGCCCACGAGGGATGGATGCAAGGGAGGATGTCTGAATCTGCAGAGGAGGCTGCAAGAAGGGTTGACCCTCTCGTGCTAGGCGACTCGTGGAAAAAGAGCTGCCAAGAGATCTCCTAGCCACCGGAGAGGGACTAGTCGCCTCAGCCGACTGAGGAACTGGAGCAGGAGGAGGAGAGGGAGTCGGGGCGAGAGGAGGAGAAGACGGGCGGGATGCGGCGACATAGATAGAGGGGTGGGGTGGAGAGGCGACGGAGTAGAAGGCGGGGAGGATGAGGCAAAGGGAGGGAACTATGGGGGGGTTGCGACTATCGAGGGAGAAGCGGAGGTGGAGGCTGGCGTAGGGATCTCCTCCTGATTAAGAGGACCAAAACGGTTCCCCGTGGGAGCCCACTGCTACTGATTCGGCACTTGAGGGCCACTCTGAGTGCCAGGCTGATGCTGTGGCCCCTGGCGTCGGCGGCCACGGTCCTGCTGCCACCCCTCCTCCGCTGGAGGCCCAGGCTTAGAGGGTGGCTCTGCATCTGTACGCTGTGCCGTTGGCTGTGGCTACGGGCCAGCCCTGGCAGGCTGGGGCTGAGGCTGTGGTGCAGGTCACGGCCTCCTCCTTGGATAGGCCTTCGCTAGATGGCCCATCTGGCGGCAAATGAAGCAATGGTTCGGGAGGCCTGAGTACTCCACACTCTGTCGAAACCAACCCCCACTCACCCGAGGTAGAAGGATAACCTTCGGGAGTGTGTGGGTATCTCTAACCAAAACTCGAACTGAGGGAATGCCAGCCGCCTTGGCAGCTACTGATGCTGTCGTGCGAGGTATCTCCAGGACAATCCCAATGGTGGAACCGATCCTGGAAAGAAGTGGTAGGTATTCCCTCCGTAAACCCGGAAAGCAGACTCAGATGGGGATGTCTGCCTCCTCTACTAGAACATCCGAAGCTGGGTCAAAACCATGTCGCCACTGTCGAAAGTGGGCATGTGAGGCTCGGATGGCCAGTGGACTCATAGCTATGACCTTTGACACCATCTCGGTGGACTCAAACTCGATCTGATAGTAGCCTCGTCCGAGAATCTGGACATCCAAAATCTTTCCCACCTCTGCGAGAAGGCGGGCCAGGAGAAGGTCTCGCAGCTCTCCTCTGCTAGGTCGGGTGCCGAGAATCTTGTAGATGACCGAGGTCGCCTGCAATCGCTCTACCTCGGCGGCAAGGCTCGCTTGCTCTGTAGGCGAGAGAGCAAGTCGAACGGTGGGCTCAGTGGGGTCGGGCGAGGGGGCTTCTAGCGAGTCCCTCTATGGCGAAGCTGGAGCCTCCATCTATGTCTACTGCTGTGGCGTAAGAAGAGGATGACGGAAGGATGCTGCAAAAGGGCGCACCAACACTGCTCCAAGGAGTTGGAACAACTGCCTAAAGTGCCGAATCTGCAGGGAGCAACCGAGGCAGAGGGCCCAAACTGATGATTGAAAGGGCTGAGTCGGGGGGGGGGGATAAAGCGGTGTTACGAGACTGGGCACCCTCCTGTTGTAGTGGTTAACTGCAATTGGGATAGCTGGGCGTAATGGTTAATTATGTGCTGTCTATTTATTTTACTAATTGAGTTGATGATGATTTTGTAGAGTGGAATGCGGGGAGTTGATGAAGAGGCTACGGCAATTATTCTTGGCCATTTTATAGTTGCACAGTATCTTAGAATCTCATTTCAATAAGCCACTATGGCTCTGTAAATATTTGTAGTGGAAACTCCCCTTATGGGTCATGCAAGAACTAATGAGCTTCACTCATTTACAAAAGTGAAGTGGTTGTAAAAGAGGGGCCTCAATTTTTGGCACCTCAAACTCAAAAATAATATATTAAATACCAACTCCACAAGAGAGGTGCCGTGGAGTTTGGGGCTAGATCTAGGCCTTTCTCTTGCAGATTCTCTTCTCTACTCTCTTAAGCTATGGTTATTTTGCTGTGTACTCTCTAATCTAGTCTCCATCTCTTACACATCTCTTACACCTCCTTACAAGCTTGTCTATATCAATTCTCTGTTTACTGTGTGTGTGTGTCATAGTCTAGGTGAGTGTGTGTGCTTGGAAATTGGAAGAAGAGATGGACAGTTTGATGGTGATGGCTTGAAAGCTTATGTTGAGTACTTTAAGCGGTTGATCTCCCCCTCTTCTCCCAACAGTGGTATCAGAGCCTCATGTTCGAGGATTAATCGGCACCAGATTTCAGTTTTAAGAAGGAGTTTTCTCTAATCGACAAAACCCCAATTGCAATTCATCGACTTTGCAATTCAAGGATTCAAGGGTTCGTGGAAATTCAAAGTATAATTGATCGAGTTCACAGAAGAAAAAACTCGATTGTTAATTGGTGGCTAATCGGCAATCAATTTTCAATTTCGGCTTCAAGACGATCAAGAACTAGTATGTTCAACGGTTAAATTTAAGCACTCGCTAAGCTTGCGTATACATGAAGATACGGATGAGAACAATCTGCGAGAACACCCTCCTGCACACAAGAAAAGCTAAATGTCAACCTCATCAAAAGCTGCAGAAAATACTGTCAAAAGTATTGGCTTAGTTTATGCATCAATTCTTGCTTTTGTCTTGTAGCCTGGAAAACTTCTAGAGGTTGCCATCTCAATTTTTTTTGGCTTGAGTTGTTCTTCCACAGAATCCCATGCAAACTTAAAAGTTAAAGTTAACTTCAAAGACTTAAAGTTAAGCTCAAAGAGGTATTTCACTGGTCAGCCGTCCATTTCATCTTCAAGCTTAATAACCTTTAAAGAAGACAAACACCCTTTCAATATCCTCAACACTTTGGCTTTGGACACAATTAGTAAGCCTTGCACCCCTTGGTCGGCACCACTACAAACACAACCGTAAAAATCACATACTCCGCCCTTCATTAAGAATTCTTGGGCCGCCAACCTTCAAAAAAATAAAAATAAAAAAAATCTTCGGCTGTCTTTCGGGATTGCTGATTGCCATTGCTTTTGAGATACGGGAGATCGGGTGCCACGAAATTCAACTGGCTCGGTGACACACCGTCGGACTGTCTATTCTCTGGCAATTTCCTAGCGCATCGCCATTCTGGACTGGATGCCACCGCTCTTTTTCAGCTAAGTACATTACATTTCTGTTATTTATTTTATTTTATTCTGCATATTGCATCTGTGAATATCACCAAATAGCCTTTTTAAGCATTACCATTTAATTATTTATTTTTTTAAGAAAAAGAAAGAAAAAAAATACAAAAAAATAAAAAAAAAGAAAAAAGAAAAAGAAAAGCACGCAATCATGGCACATCTTCCTCATGCACCCACGATTGCAGAGCAACTTCAAAATTTGCAGCAGTCACTCACATATGAACGCATGCGAAGGCAAGAACTTGAAGATAAATTATTACATTCTGCACGCACCGAATCTGCACCGGCACCCAAGAAAAACAAAATTAGCAGAAAAGCCTTCACTTTCAAAGATTTTGATGGCACTAAAGATGCTAGCACGGTTCTAGCATGGGTTAGTCAGTTAGATGACTACTTTCATGATGAAGACTTTCCCGAGCGTGAAATGGTAAAGTGTGCATCCAATCATCTCACTAGCAGCGCTGCACTGTGGTGGAACGCCACCAAACAACATGGAAGAAGACCACGCACCTGGAATGCATTCAAAAAAGTGTTTTTACCCCAATTTTTGCCAACACAATACAAAGCTAAATCACGACGTCAATGGGATTTAATTCGACAGGGTAGAAATGAAGATGTACAGGGTTACACTGACCGTTTTTGGAATTGTCTAATTCAATTGCAAGCTATTGAACATGTTAGTCGCAGGAAATTGAAGCGAAAGTACATATCAGGCTTGGCACTACAAATTAGTGCTGAGGTAGATATGTTCGAACCAGATTCTCTGTCAAAGGCCATTAACTTGGCTCTCAACGCAGAAAAGAAGAAAGGTGGACATTCCTCTCACACTGATCAACCTGCTAACACTAACCGCAACAAGAGACCTCCTTTCTCTCCTAACTCTGATAGAAGCAAACACCAAAGCCGTACCTTTTTCAAAAGACGAAGATTTGACAATCCTCCTGCCACTGCTCAACCTCATACGAGCAACAACCACAACAACACTCAGCAACGAGGCGACCAACATCCTTTCAACCAGCGTTTTCCTCCAAATTCTAATGGTAACAAAAAGGTGAAGTGTTTTAAATGCTTTCAGTATGGTCACTATGCAGATAAGTGCCCAAATGGTCATGCTAAGGGCAATGGTCAATCCAATGGCCATTCAAATGGAGTCAACAGGAATTCAAGTCAAAAACCCTTCAACAACAACCGCCCCAACGGAGCTACTCTTAACCTCATCGAAGATGCTACACCCGACGACAATGAAGTGGAAGTTAACTACGGTGAGGGATATGATCCTGATTATGATAACGATGACAACCCATCCTCAGGTACTCCTATATCTCCTCACACTTTTTTTAAAGTGCAAGGCACTGTTAAGGGTGAAAATGTCACCATTCTGCTAGATGATGGTAGTAGCCATGATTTCATTTCCACACGATTGGCACAACAACTATCACTCTTTGAAATTTCATCACCCCACAAGGTCAAAACTGTTTTTAATAATCAACGTTTTAATTGTAAAACTCAAGTCACTGTTGAAGTTTGCATTGGTGAATTCACACAAGCACGTACATTTTTGGTAGCACCATTGCATGGACTCGATATGATTTTGGGAATGCCATTTTGTCATGAATTTGACCCGTTGATTAATTATAAAACACGTACAATGTCTCTCACTCATAATAATAAAAAATTCTCCATCCAAGCAACACTGGCACATCAAAAATTTCCACTCCTCTCTCACACTCAAGCCAAACGAGCAATTCGAAAACAGGGGAAAACATATCTAGTATTAGTAAATCAAATTTCTGTTGAAACTGAAACTTCACGTAACTCCACACACGATGAATTTCTCTCACAATTTAAAGATTTTTTCATGCATGATCTCCCACCTGGAATTCCACCATCACGCCCATAAGACCACCAAATTGACATCATACCGGGTAGTGAACCTCCTTGTAGAGCACCTTATCGTGTAAATCCTACCGTACACAGGGAAATACAAACTCAAATCACTGATTTACTTGACCGAGGCCTAATCCGACCTAGTAGTTCACCATACGGAGCTCCAGTACTTCTTGTCAAAAAGAAAAATGGAACATTTCGTATGTGTATTGACTACAGGGCTTTAAACAAGATCACCATTAAGAATAGGTTTCCTATTCCTAGAGTGGATGATCTACTAGACAAACTGAAAGGGGCAAACATCTTTAGCAAAATTGACCTTAAATCAGGATATCACCAAGTCAAAATGTTTGAACATGATGTCTACAAAACTGCTTTCAGAACACAAACTGGGCACTATGAATTTCTTGTCATGTCATTTGGTTTGACAAATGCACCAGCTACATTCACACGCATGATGAATCGAATTTTCATTGACCATCAAGATTTTGTGATTGTATTTTTTGATGACATTTTGGTATTCAGTAAATCTGAAGAAGACCATAAGCAACATTTAACACGTGTATTTGATCTGCTTGCACAAAATCACTTGTATTTGAATCCTGAAAAGAGTTCATTTTTCCAATCTGAAATTGAATATTTGGGACATATTGTATCGGGTAAAGGAATTCATGTCGATCCAAAGAAAATTGAAGCCATTCAATCCTGGCCTAGACCCAAAAACTTGCATGAGCTACGATCTTTTCTTGGTCTTTGCAGCTATTACAAGAAATTTGTTCGTAATTTTGCTTACAAAGCACATTATTTGACTCTCTTGTTGAAGAAAAACACGCCTTATGAATGGATCGGACTGATTTGCAAGAAAGCTCATTTAATGCACTTAAACATGCTTTGACTAATGCACCTGTATTGCAATTGCCTGATTTTGAACGACCATTCTTTGTGGTAGTCACTGATGCTAGTGGTAAAGGTATCGGTGCAGTCCTTATGCAAGATAACCATCCCATCGCTTTCGAAAGTCGTAAATTCAAACCGTCTGAAATAAAGTTCAGTACTTATGATAAAGAATTGACTGCTGTGGTACATGCATTGAAAATCTGGAAACACTATGTAATGGGTACTGACTTGATCATTAAAACTGATCAACAAAGTATCAAATATTTACTTTCTCAGCCTTTAATAGATGATAGACATATTAAGTGGGCTGCTTTTATTCAAAGTTTTCAGCCCAACATTCAATACCAACCTGGTAAAGAAAACGTTGTAGCCGATGCTTTGAGTAGACGACCCTCACTTAATCATCTATCAACCATTACGGGAACTTCATTTGACACTATGCCTGACACTTATGCACATGACGATGACTTCAAAACGACATGGTTGCACATGCTTGATAATTCTGTACACACATTTCTCGAATACACTATTCAAGAAAACTTCCTTTATTTCAAACAAAAATTGTGTGTGACTAAATCTTTTCGTACATTAATAATTGAAGAATTGCACAAACCACCTTATGCTGGACATAGAGGATTTGGTGCAACTTTGCAAAATTTATGTCGTGATTTCTATTGGCCTGCTATGAGAATGGATGTTAAACAATATGTGTCAACTTGTTTGATTTGTCAAACAATCAAAGCAGCTACAGGTAAGAAATTGGGACTTTTACATCCTCTCCCCATTCCTGAAAGACCTTGGGAACATATTTCCATGGATTTTGTTACTGGTTTCCCACTCACAATGCACAAACATGACATGATATGGACTATTATTGATCGTTTCTCTAAACAAGCGTATTTTGTTCCGTGTAAGAAAACACTCACAGCACATCAAGCTGCACTTTTGTTTCTGAAGACTGTTTTTCCACATCATGGTTTGCCTAAAGTGATTGTTTCCGATCATGACTCAAAATTTTGTAGTGCTTTTTGGACTACTGTATTTGAAAATCTTGGCACTACACTTGACTTTACTTCTGCATTTCATCCTGAATCTAATGGTCAAACCGAAGTCACCAACCGCACTATTATTGACTTGTTGAAGGCTTATGTTTCCTCTCAACCTAAGAAATGGGATGACTACTTACATATTTTGCAATTTGCATACAACAACACCACTCACACTGCCACGGGTAAATCTCCCTTTGAAATTGTATACGGTCACTCACTTCCTACTCCTGCTTCACGTCTTTCTAATGTTGTGCCTGCCGCTGATGATTTCACTACTAACTTTCATGATATTTATGCAAGTGTGCATTCTGCCATTAAACACTCACAAGAACTTTACACCAAGCATGCTAACAAGCACCGCAAGGCACACCAATTCAAAGAAGGTGATCATGTTTTACTTCGCATCGAAAAACGAAGGATCAAAAGTGTTGAGACTAATGTCTTTGTTAAGCTTGCTCCTCGTTTTTATGGACCTTTCAAAATTTCAGCTGTCATTAATGATGTTTCTTTTCGTTTAGAATTACCTTCACATTGGCACATTCACAATGCATTTCACATTAGTCTTTTACGACCATTCAGAGGACCCCTACCTACACACCACATTTACGAAGACCCACCTTCACTTGTAGACCAAGAAGAGCAACTCATCCCTGACAAAATAGTTGACCATGAGACCACCACTACACACACTGGAATGGTTTATAACCGTTACCTTTTGACTTTCAAGGGCCACCCTAGAGAGGATGCCAAATGGATGCCTGAAAAGTTTTTTCGCAACTTTCCCAACCTTCTCCACACTTTCCATCACTCACGGTCCAGTTGATTTCTCTATTGAGCAACTAAGGACAATTGCTATCCCTGGTGGGAGGGATGTTACGAGACTGGGCACCCTCCTGTTGTAGTGGTTAACTGCAATTGGGATAGCTGGGCGTAATGGTTAATTATGTGCTGTCTATTTATTTTACTAATTGAGTTGATGATGATTTTGTAGAGTGGAATGCGAGGAGTTGATGAAGAGGCGACGGCAATTATTCTTGGCCATTTTATAGTTGCACAGTATCTTAGAATCTCATTTTAATAAGCCACTATGGCTTTGTAAATATTTGTAGTGGAAACTCCCCTTATGGGTCATGCAATAACTAATGAGCTTCACTCATTTACAAAAGTGAAGTGGTTGTAAAAGAGGGGCCTCAATTTTTGGCACCTCAAACTCAAAAATAATATATTAAATACCAACTCCACAAGAGAGGTGCCGTGGAGTTTGGGGCTAGATTTAGGCCTTTCTCTTGCAGATTCTCTTCTCTACTCTCTTAAGCTATGGTTATTTTGCTGTGTACTCTCTATTCTAGTCTCCATCTCTTACACCTCCTTACAAGCTTGTCTATATCAATTCTCTTTTTACTGTGTGTGTGTGTCATAGTCTAGGTGAGTGTGTGTGCTTGGAAATTGGAAGAAGAGGTGGACAGTTTGATGGTGATGGCTTGAAAGCTTATGTTGAGTACTTTAAGCGGTCGATCTCTCCCTCTTCTCCCAACAAGCGGGTTGGGGCTGAGGGCGTGCGGTGGCAACAGGGGCTGAGGTTGAGGGCGTGCGGCGGCAGCAAGGGGCTGAGGGCGGGCGAAAAGGGTGGAATAGGGCAGCGCAAGGGGGGGGGCAGAGGGCAGGCGGGAGGGGACAAGCACGCGGGGGGCAGCGGGGGCTGAGGGCAGAGCGAGGGAGGGCAGCGGGCAGCACGCGAGGGGGGGGGGGGGGGGGGGGGGGGGGAGGGGGCGATGGCGATGGCACATCGGGAGAGCACAACAGCAGTGAGCCAATTTCGCCAAAAAAGGGTTGTAGTTGGTTTTAGAAGATGAGCATATTCAAATAATGAGTTGATAGTCAAGGGTCGGATGCCCTGTACTAGTGTACTCGGTATATAAAGATCCTTGAAGTCTTTCACTTTTCACCATCATAGATTTGAATTGATATATACATTTCCATTGCACAATATGAGAGCTATAATCCTTAATTGGGTGAAATTAGCTTTTGTATATTGAATTGGATGCATAAGGGGGTTACAATCCTTGATTGGGTACAAGTAGTCCTCAATTGTGTATCTGTATTGAAGATTTCATTGCCTTGTTTTATGCATTGGTTTATATAGAGAGTGAATTATGTATTATAATTAAAAGATTGTTAGTGCATGAGATGGTCAATCATCGATATTATTTCTTTCATGTGTGTTTTGCAAATAATTATCATCATTTCAATGCAAATGTTGATTATTATTTGTAGCATGTGAAAATAGTTGTGTCTTATTGTTTTCAGATTGCAGAGGATATATACCTAATCATTATATTTATAATTGCATTGATAATTTCATATTATTTTGTATCCAAAATGCCATGTAGAGAGTGCATTGCAATGTGTATGTTCTCTTAGAACATATGTGGTTGATATGTGGAATTGACTAGAGTGCATTGCAAATCTCATATTGTGTAGATTTGATTGCTTTCTTAGTGACTGTTTTTCTAACATATATTTATTTATTTATTTTAACTGAACATCTAGTTCTTATGTCTGCAGTATTAAATTGAAAGCAATGGAGAAAAATGTTGGCACAAGTGATACGAAGAAGGCAAAGAATTAAAAAGACCCTAGCAAACATGGATTTTGAGTCTCAAATAAAAAAGATTGTAGAGTTGTTTTTGAGAATGAGAAATACTCAAAATTTCCAGATTTACTGAAGCGAATGATGGATGGAAGTAAAGTGATCATATTTATGGAAACAAAAAGAGGTTGTGATCAAGTTACTAGACAGCTTCCAATGGATGAATTTGCAGCTTTATCTATCCATGATGATAAGAGTCAAGCTGAATGAGATTGGCTTCTTTTTGAATTTAGATCTAGCAATAGCCCTATAATGACAACAACAGATGTTGCAACTTGGGGTTTGGATGTGAAGGACATAAATCACAAGAAAGAAAAACAGCAACAAAAACCGCACCAACATTGACAATGAGGTCATGTCAGGGAGGACATGAATTTGGAGGGGGGGAGTGTTGACCCATGGGTCAACAACACGACATAACTCAATTTCCATACCAAAGTCTTATTATTTGATAGTTATGATATGATGCGGATTATGGTGAAAAACATCATTTATAATGAGTAGCTATTTTAGTTGTACCATGCAATGGCACTTCCAGATTGTAAATACAAAGCCATTTGATCCCTTGAACTCTATTTTGATTTAACCTATGGTAGCCTTAGTATATAAGGTACCTAGGTCATTTTGTAAAGAGAAATTATTCATAATCAAAGTTTTAAGTTGTCATTGACCGCGTGTGAGAGACAAAGAGAGAGAGTGTGAGCTTCACTCTAATGCTACTTCTTGCTTGCTCATTGCATTGGAGATTCAAATGCACCATCACAATTGGCTCGGAGAGAGCTACACAACAATGCCAAGCATTCTTTGCAAACCGGAGTACGTGTGCTAACGCATCTACGAGCTATTTGTGGTTGTAAGTGTATCAAATGATGTGTGTTTTTTGCGTGCAAGTAGTCATTATAATTGTGGCAACACTAGGTAGCTCCACAACAAATATAGTCATTGATCTCTCTCTCTCTCTCTCTGTACCTACAAAGATGGTCATCTCTCTCTCTCTCTCTATGTGTGTGTGTGTGTGTGTGTGTGGCTCAACAAAAAACACCAAGTATGCCCGATTAGGGCCCTCTACATATTAAGTTGCAGCCCGCCAGGCTTTAGGGTTTTCCCGGCGGGCCCGTAGGGAAAATGCATAAGCTCGGTGGGGCCTAGCGGAAAAACGCAAAAGCCCGACGGGCTTCTTGTGGGTTTTCAGGGTACTCTGAACCGGCGTGTTTGTGATCATGTTAACTGTGATTATGTAAATCTCTCAACAAGACCTTGTGATCACACAATTTTTTTGGTAATTACGTAAATATTAAATCCCTGGTCGGTCGTAGTAGGTCTAGAGGTACCTCCACTTGCACCTCAAAGGTGCTGTGCCATGGCGATCTTCTCAGGTGTGAACTGAGACAAAAACGAGCCCATCTGCTCGGGTGACATGCCGGCGGGAGTGACTGGAAAACTAAAACTAGAAGAGTAGGGCTCATTGTCATCAGCCATGGCTAATCATACACAAACAAAACCCACAAATTACGTTAGTTTATGTAAGAAATGCTTAATCAATACAAACAACAAATCAACGAAACTGTTACATAAATGACCAAAATCTAAAGTGTATTATAGACTAATAAAAAGAGCCATGCAAAAGGTTTCCTAGAAAAAGTCATTAGTTAATCTCTCATCCTCTATGAGATCTGATGCACCAAAGATGTCTATCTCAATCTGTACTTCTGCATCTTCGTCGTCGAACTCTACTTCTTCATCGCTCTCCACATCAGCTTCACTATTTGACACCTCATCTCTAGGTTCCGAAAATTGCTTAATATTGACATCCACCTCAAAATCTAGCTGGAGTTTGTCTTGTGCTTTGTTCATGAATCACCTCTTCGAGCTCAATATCCAATCCTTCACACACTTTTGCTTGCTATGTGGAGCAAATTGAACGCCAAAGAGCCAGCAGGGTTTAGACAGATCATTCTCATTAGCTTCTGTCCATAGTGGATCGTGTATGAACACAACTTGTTCACAATGTTGCGGAAGTACGAATGTATCCCGCACATCTGTCCAAACTCGCCTAGAGTTCACTTGAATCAATCCACTCTTGTCTTTGCGCACAGTTGCATTAGGGCTGCTGGTAATAACTTTGAACCACTTGACATCAAAGATAAACATATCAAACTTTCTAAAGCTAATCTTCAAGATGTCTTGGATGTAGCTAAAGTATTCAAGCTGGCCAGTCTCTGTATTCTGATCCCTAGCACTATCCTACTTTATTGGACAAATCTTGCCCTAACACCACTATAGAAAGTGACCCTTTGTTCGTTGATCCGTTGCACTCTGAAGTGCTTGCCATGTGACCACAAAGCTCCATATTTGTGATACTACAGCCACAAAATTGAAACAGACTAAAAGTTATTATAAAGAGAACTAATTTTCATGTATAGCTCAAAAAGGAAGTTGTGAAATGTACATGCCAATCGCAACCAATCTCCCCTCTCCAGCCACATGTTTTTCCAATTACTCGCTTTCAGTGGATGCATATCATGTTTGCATATGTTTGGCCCACGTAGCTCATGTCCTTCATGCAAAAATCTACCATGCTCCTCGTAAACTGTCTTGCCCAAATGCTCAGAGCGGCGGAAGCCAAGTCGAGGACCACATTTCGGACATGCATGATTGCCCGAGTAACTCAAGCCTGAAACATCACATATTAATAGTAAAAAGCGTTGACATAGCCATGAAACACATGCGTGTGAGGGTTTTAAAGGCACTTACTTGAGCACTCACCGAACCCTGGCCAATTGTGCATGGTCCACATGAGAATGCCTTGCACATGTACATTCCGTCGTCTAATTGGTTGGGACATATCAACCACATTGATTCCTGTCCACAAGATTTGGAGCTCTTCTATAAGTGGTGCTAGGTAGACGTCCATGTTCTTTGCTTTGTACTTTCTTGGGACGATCAATGACAACAACAGATGCCCCTTCTTGATAGCGAGCCATGGTGGAAGATTATAATTAACGAGACAAATAGGCCACGTGCTCCATGACGAACTCCGTAATCCGAATGGGTTTACTTCGTCCATTGCTAGACCAAAGCGGATACATCGAGGCTCGTTCTTAAATGTAGGCCAACTTTCCTCTATGTGCTTCCATGCACGAGAGTCAGCAGGTACTTGCATAACATCATCTAGCGATCTAGTATTTGAGGGCCATGTCATCAAAGTGGCTATAGACTTGCATATGAACATGCTCTTTATTCTTGGAATGATAGGAAAGTGTTGAAGGACCTTTGCTGGGATAAATTTTCCATGTGTGTCCTCCTTGTACCTGTTTGATCCACAATTGGAACATTGTTCGAGGTTTGCATACTCATTTTCGAAAAAGTATACAATGATTAGGACATGCATGTATTTTTCTATAATCCAAGCCCAAATTAGTAAGAATCTTTTTAGCGGCTGGACGGATAGGGGACATGTGATTCCCTTCAGCAACTTGACGTTACATGAACAAGTCAGCCCTTTGATCACTTTATAAGAACTGTAATTTGCACTTTACCATGCTTACGATAAATATGTCTACTTGAAAAGCTCTGTGTGACTGAGGTGTCAAACCAACCATAGACAGGCTGCAAATTAAGCATTGCCAATGCGATACGGAGAACTGAGATTTTTGTACCAGTGTAGAGCGGCATGCGTGCAAGACTTTGCATCATCTCACCCTCCTCATCGTTGCTATCATGCCATTGGTATAAATGGGATGGCTGAGGTTGGTCCACAGTACTGCATTCAATGTTGTCACCTTCTATGTTGGAATCCATGTCAAAGAACGCGTCCAACATCTGCTCTATCCTTACTTCTTGAAATGCCGCTTCAAGTATTGGTTGGGAGGACTCAGTCAATGGCTGCTCGTTTGAAAATTGTCTTCTCTGGGATGAAGTCGGAGCAATAGTTACTTGCGGACTTTGACCTTCAATCTCTAGACCATGAGATCCATAACACAGGTCTTGTACTTGCTCTCTCAGAAAGAGACCGTGATTGCATATGTGTTGGTCGCAGATTTTTTGTTTTCGAAAGATCTGATGCTTGCAATGTGCACAAGGACACGCCATCCTATCGTCCATACTTTATCTACCAATGATGCAACAAATGATTAAAACACTCTAGTTAATGTTATAACTACAAGCTTTAACAACCTCACATTCTCTAGCCAGGCCTGATCCCCGCACACCTCGGTCTAGAGGTGCACGTAGATTAGGACCACAGGGTAATAATCTCGTCTTTATTAGTCAATGACTATATATTAAAGTTCTTGAAGTCTATGTGCATTTTTCCAACTATTTTATGCTAGCTCTAACAACCTCACATTCTCTAGCCGGGCCCGATCCCCGCACACCTCGGTCTAGAGGTGCAAGTAAATTAGGACCACAGGATAATAATATCGTCTTTATTAGTCAATGACTATATATTAAGGTTCTTTCAGTTTGTGTGCACTTTTGAAGTCCGATTGTGTTTTTTCTACTATTAATTTGATGCTAGCTCTAACATAACCTATAATCTAACCTAACCTATAACATAACCCTAACCTAACTTAATGTAACCTAACTTATAACTTAAATCTAACCTATAACCTAACCTAGCCAAAGTCCGTTTGCATTTTTAGAAGTGCACGAGTCATCTTCAAAGTTCGATTGCGTTTTTTCTACTATTAATTTGACGCTAGCTCTAACCTAACCTATAACATAACCCTAACCTAACTAATGTAACCTAACTTATAACCTAAACCTAACCTATAATCTAACCTAACCGAAGCCCGTTTGCATTTTTAGAAGTACACGAGTAATATTAGAAGTTCGATTGCATTTTTTCTACTATTAATTTGACGATAGCTCTAACTTAACCTATAATCATTATGCCTAACCTATAATCTAACCTAACATAAAACCTATACCTAACTTAATTTAATGTATATAACCTAACTTATAATATCTACCTAACCTATAACCTAACCTAACCGAAGTCCGTTTGCGTTTTTAAAAGTACACAAGTCATCCTCGAAGTCCGATTGCATTTTTACTACTATTAATTTGATGCTAGCTCTAACCTAACCTATAATCATTATGTCTAACCTATAATCTAATCTAACTTAACATAAAACCTATACCTAACCTAACTTAATGTAACCTATTTTATAATATCTACCTAACCTATAACCTAACCTAACCGAAATCCGTTTGCGTTTTTAGAAGTACACGAGTCACTTTGAGGTTCGATTGTGTTTTTTGAAGTACACGCGTCATATTCAAAGTCCGTTTGTATTTTCTCGACTATTATGCCGTCGATAGCTCTAACCTAACTTAACCTAACATAACCTAACCTAACATAAAAACAACACAATGGTGAGGGGTTTGGCAAAACGACAAGCCGTAGATCTTGCCCACAATGCATATGCGATGTGGGCAAGCTCTATGGCTTGCTAATTTGACAAACAACTCACCATTGTGTTGTGTTTAGAGTTGCGAAGCGATTTTATGGCCTGAAAACCGCTTGTAGACATATAGACAACACCATGGCGAGCCGTTGGCAATATGGCAAGCCATAAAGCTTGCCCACAATGCATACGCCTTGTGGGAAATCTTTATGGCTTGCCGTATTTCCAAACGGATCACCATTGTGTTGTTTCTAGGGACATGAGATAATTTTAGCGCTTGAAAATCGCTCGCAAACATATAGACAACACCATGGCGAGCCGTTTGGCAATACGGCAAGCCATAAATCTTGCTTACAATGCATATGCATTGTAAGAAAAATCTATGGATTGCCGTATTGCCAAACGGCTCGCCATGGTGCTATTCTAGGACTTGAAATCCGCTCGCGAACATATAAACAACACAATGGCGAGCCATTGGCAATACGGAAAGCCATAGAGCTTGCCCACAATGCATATGTGTTGTGGGTAAGCTTTATGGATTGCCGTATTGACGAACGAAACACCATTGTGTTGTTTTTAATATGCGTTGTGGGTAAGCTCTATAGCTTGCCATATTGTCGAACGTAGCTTAACCTAACTTAACCTAATGTAGCTTTACCTAACCTAATGTAACTTAACCTAACCTAACATATAAGATAACCTGACTTAACTTAACATAGCTTGACCTAACCTAACCTGATATAACTTAACTTAACGTAGCTTAACTTAATCTAACATAACGTATAAGATAACTTAACCTAACCTAAACTAATGTATAACCTAACATAACAATGTAGCTTAACTTAACATAACCTAACAAGATTATTTTAGATAATTTGAGAAAATCCCGTTTCCCAAATTCTAAATGTGTATGCTAGGATTGTGTTATTTAATGATTTCTAAGCTCTAGTTGCCTTTAATTTAGATAAATTATCATGATTGTATGAGTCTATTTTAATTTCTCTACTATAAAATTTAAGAATAAACCTCCAATATAGTTTTTGGAAAGAGGATTTGTATGACATCAGTGCTTTTCAAAATTCAACAAATGCTTCTAGAAGTAGCTTCTCAAAAAATGAGGTGTCAAAAAAGCCAATTGATATGATTTTAAAGCAGCATATAGATTGATTACAACAATTAAAAAAGATAATATGTAAAGACAAATACTATTCAACACTCTTGTGATGATTTGGTGACCTTAATCCATGTATAACAAAATACTTGGTCATGGTTTTGTAGCATGCTATCAAGTTTTGAATACACGATAATTTAAACAACATTCAAACTAATATTTCACACTTAAAAAATCAAAACAATACTATATAGTATCCTATGACTATAAGACCATGAGATGCCATCTATTGCACCTATGGCCTTAAGGCCATATGGTGCTCTTTGTAGACATGTCTATGACTTTAATATGTCTATTTATGACCTCAAGGCCATAGGGTTAGGATTGTTAGCTGGTCCCAACGTATAAAGAGGTCCAGTCCTTCAAAGCCATATGGGACTTTATTTATGTGCCACCCTATGTCCCTAAGGTTGTAGGTTGTCTTAGGGCCACAAGATGTTGTTTATGCCAATAAGAAACCCTTCTATGCTCTATGTTGGCACACTATGTCCCCAGGCGCACAAGGTGTGCCTCATATGCTAGTTAGAAACCCTTTATTCTATATGTTGTCACCATATGGCCTTAGACCATAAGGTGCCCTCTGTGCTAGTAAGAAATCCTCTATACTTTGTGTTTGCACCCTATGGACCTAGGGCCACAAGGTACCCTCTATGCTAGTAAGAAATCCTCTACGCTCAATATTGAGACCATGTGGCCCCAAAGCCATAGGATATCCTCTATGGTAGTGAGAAAAACCCTCTATGATTTATGTTCACAAACAATTAAAAAATACAAAGAATACTATAGAGTATCCTATGGCCCTAAGACCATAAGATGTCATCTATTGCACCTATAATTCCATTTGGTATTTTATTCAACTATACAAAGTTAGATGAGGCACTTACTTAGATAAACTATCATAATTCTAACTTTGAAATTATTTCCTAACATAAAACTACAATATAAAAAATTCTAATATAAGTTTGTGCCAAAGAATCAATGTTAAGATGAAGATTTTTTACATTAAGTACATGCTTTAAAACTTCACTCAAAGGTTTTAGAGATGGTGTCTCAAAAAAAGGAGGTGTTTAAAAACACCATTTGATGTGAATAATACGAATTGTATACATTGATTATGTCAAAATAGTATAAAGTATAAACATAAAGATTACCACTAACTTGACAGTTTCATAAAAATGATGGTCTTCATCGCATGTACAATAAAAGACTAACTAAAAAGAGTATGATATCTTCAAGATTGAGGGTGTTTAAAAAACACCGTTTTGTAACACTACCAAATGTCAAGAAATTCTGATTGTTTGGATCACTTAATAAAGACAATTAATAAGAAGAAAAAGTTAACAATACCATAGAAGCATCAAACAATGAAACCAAAGAACTTGAATGAGAGAAGTCTCCTGACAATAGGATGCACTTCATTAAAAAAACAGCTTAAAGATGTTTCAAGATATCCCACAACATTCCATCAAGTTTAAATTTTAAAAAGTACACATTGCCAAATACTTGGTAGATGCTATTTAGAATACTTAACTAGTACACTTAAAATGGCCTCCTTCTCTTGAGATTTTGAGTCCTTTGAGACATATAACATTGCATTACATAGTGAGTCTCAGGATCAGGATGGAACATTACAAATTTTTTTATGGTATAGTCTCTCTTGTCTTTAGCATACAACCATCCACATAACCATGGAACAATTTCATCTTTTAAAAAACGTTGAAGCAATTGAGTAGGTTGGTTCCAAAACTTTGGAAAAATCATATAAGTTCCTTGCATTTTCCACAGCACTCGATATGGACTATCATCAAATATTATAGTGTTGCCCCTATCTAAATAATCAAATAGCTTCCATATGGTCGAAAGATTTTTGTGATAGGCTCTTTTGTAACCGATCATGAAATTTGAATTTTGGCAGCACCGGTTATCCATAATCATCTTGAATTTGTGACTTTGTGTAGGAAAACGGGTCTTGATTATGTGTTGAGCTTTTTGTAAACGATGGTAGCTCCAAATCCAAACCTCAAAGAACTCAAAGCAAAATCTTAAGAAATACTCTGCATCTGGACGCACCGCATACACCTCATTGTTATCTTCTAGAATGCACATGTACTTGGTCCAAGTTGGCCTTGATTGAAGCTCAAATGTTGCAAGAAGCACACCCTCTAAATCCAAGATAAGCGTTCTTTTGTCCTGTTTGAAAGATGTTGGTAGATAATGAAACCATTGCTCTTGGTTTGAATGTGATATTTGATGCAATATGAAAGGGAGCTCCTCTATTTTGTGATAATCTAATAGCAAAACATTTTTTCTTAGAAGCCCTGAAATGATTTTAAAAAAAAAGTTAATATAGAGATCTTAAGTGTGTTGAAGACCTTAGGGACATAGGGTGCTAATTTGTGGTTACACTTAGTAAGTCCTATGCAAGAACACATGCCAAACTATGACCCTATGGCCTTAAATTCATAGGGTGTTGAGACCATAAAGCGAAATTCCCCCAAGGACATATAGGGTGAGATTTGACCTTATGAGCATGTAGATTGTCCTTGATGGAAAAGTGAATTCAAATTTCAAAGCAAACAACTATAAAAGCTTTTAAAAAAAAGAGCATTCGGCACATGAAACTCAGAAGTTACTTATAGTATTGAAAGACAATTTAAAAAAATTTTAATCATTTAAATCTTCATATATCTTGAAACCCTAAGCACTCTAACAAAGTCTCTGAGTACATAAAGATCTTTGTAAATGACAAAATGTTACAAAACATTGCTCCATCATTTCTTGATATAGGGCTATTTGAGATCATACTGAATTTTTAGATGCTTTATATAATTCCTGGCTTCATGTACTTTGATCACAGGGTCCTTGTATCCCAATTTTTGGGCAAGCATGATTGGTTCTGTACCTTTCAAGGCTGATAATGATTTGATATTCTTTAAGACCCTTACTTTTTCTCGATCACGTGCTGAAAGTTTCTTGTCTTGACTTCGAGTGGACATTCCACTAGTGCTAGACGTTGTAACTTTCTCATCGTGAAGAGGACGAGAAACTTCTGGTAGCCTTCCCGTGGAGTAGGTTTTTCCTAGAAAAATTAGATTTCTCTCCTCCCACTCTGCAACAACCTTGTGTGTACGGTTATCAAGCTCATGACCTTGAGCAATGGGTGCTTGTCCATATAAATGAGACCCTGTAACTGTGCGAATGTAATTAACATGATTGAAATCTTTGATATATGGTAGCAGCTCCCCAAGGAGGATATTATCCTCCTCATCATCAACATTAAATGATGGTGGAAAAATACAATTCAATGCAGGATTCACACATCCCTTTAATGGTTCATCATCTACAAGAAGCAATCTTCTTGCATCAAGCCCAAATTTTGATGATGCAATAGCCAGCGGTTTGAAAAGTGCTTCTACTCCTGGATTATCTAAGTGAGTGATCCTTGATTCTACGCATGGTTGACATTGGCTTTGCCCCCAGATCATAAAGAATGGAAATTTTTCTTTAGCTTCCTTTTCTAAAATCTTGATGATGCCCACAACATGCATGTCATTAGCAGCTGACCATATCCCTACATTGAAATTGCTAAATAGAGCCTTTAAAAACTCAATGCATCCTACACGAAGAACAATATGCTCATGTCCAAACTTTAAGCTCTTCATTTTCTTGGACTTTTGCCAGCATCTCCTCAGGAACAATCCACACAAGCTCACTATTATAGTCAGCATTGGTTTGTTGGTGGATGAAAGGTCTGACTCACCATGCACTTCGATTTCCAAATCCTGGGGTGCTAAAATATTTGTGTTGGATTCTCCTTCTGGCATTGCACATGTTCTGGAACTTCCATTGTCTTCTACTTTCATTGTGGTGTCATGCAATCCAATTCCCAACTCTTGGGCTACTAGAATATTTTCATTGGATTCTTCTTCTTCCCTTGCACATGTTCTAGAACTTTCACTGTCTTCTTCCATTGGATTACTCTTTAAATTTATCTCCAGTCGTTGTATCAGTTGACCTTCAAAGACTTGTAGATTCTTGTCATCTTCGTCAGAAACTCTTTGGTTGACATGGAGATTGATAGAATCTTTCTTAGTAGGGTCAATGGCATTAGCATCCTCTATACCAACAATCTCGAGTAAAACTTTGTCAGCCGCAATATCTTGTTGAAGGACTGCAAGTTTAAAGAACACCTAATTTTAGATTCCAAAGTATCTACATTTTGATAACTCTTTTTTGTCACACTCTTAGAAAAAAACTAATCGCAAATAGAAAATTTACTAACTGACAACACATCTACAATGGATTTATTTTTATGCTCCTTATTGTCTAGAGATTCCTAATCTTTATCTAGCTACATTAGTTCTTTGTCCATGATGGTGGCGCCTACAAGTATACTTGGAGAAACATTTATGTCTTTAAGCTCTATAGCAGAAGTCTCATTTTCTATTGCCATGACATTCTTGCATTGGATGATTTCCTTGACTAAGTTTCTTATGGCCTTCAGGCCATACGGTTCTCTTTGTAGATATCTCTATGACTTTAAGATAATCCAAAATATGTTTGTTTATGGCCTCAAGGCCATAGGGTTAGGATTGTTGGGAGGTCTCAACATATAAATCGATATATGGCTTCAAATCCATATGGTACTTTATTTATGTGTCACCCTATGGCCCTAAGGCCATGGGTTGTCATAGGGCCACAAGATGCCCTCTATGAGAACTAGTAAGAAACCATATATGCTTTATGTTGGCACCCTATGACCCGAGGGCCACAAGGTCTGTCTTTTATGCTAGTAAGAAACCCTTTATGCTACAGGTTATCACTCTATGGCGTTTGGGCCATAGGGTTCCCTATGTGCTAGTAACAAATCCTCTATGCTCTATGTTTTCACCCTATGGACCTAGGGCCACAATGTACCCTCTATGATAGTAAGAAATCCTCTATTCTCTATGTTTGCACCCTATGGACCTAGGGCCACAAGGTAGCCTCTATGCTAGTAAGAAATCCTCTATGCTCAATATTGAAACCCTATGGCCCCAAGGCCATAGGATGTCCTCTATGCTAGTAAGAAAAAATCCTCTATCCTCTATATTGAAACCCTATGGCCTTGGGGCCATAGGATGTCCTCTATGCTATGTCCTCTATGTCCTCTATCCTCTACATTGGCAACCTACAGCCCTCGGGCCATAGGGTGCATCGAATGGCTCCTAGGCCACATGGTGCCCTCTATGCGAGAAAGGAAACCTCTGCGCTCTACATTGACACTCTATGGCCCCAAGGCCATAGGGTGCCCCTTACGCCTAGTATGAAACCATTGAAACTCTATATTAGAATCTAAAGACCGTAGGCCACAAGGTGAGCTCTATGTTAGTAAGAAACCATCTAAACTCTATGTTGGTAGCCTATGGCCCAAAGGCCATAGGATAGCCAAGGAACCCTTTAGGAGCATTCCCCACAAAGACCACCTTATGGCCCCATGGTGATTTAGTGGCCTAGGTTCCCTTCTTAAGACTCTTTTATTTTTGTATCATATGGCCCCAGGGAAATAAGCTATCCTCTATGCTATCAAAAAACCGTTTATGCTCTTTGTTGGAATCATATGGCCCCATGCTAGCAAGAAACCCTCCATGCTATATGTTTGCACCCTATGGCACCAAGGACATAGGGTGTCCTCCATGATAGTAAGAAACCCTCTATGCTCTAAGTTTACACCCCATTTGACTATGTTGACACCATATGGCCTTGGGGCCATAGGGTTCTCCCTAGGGCCACAAGGTGCCCTTCAACCTAGGAAGAGACCCTTTATGCCCTAAATTGGTACTCTTTGGCCTCAGGGTCATAGGGTGCCTTCTATGCTAGTAGGATACATTATATGGTCTAGGTTTCCACTCTATAGTGTAGGACTAAAAGGATTGCTCTATGAAGAAACCATGTATACTATATGTTGGCAGTGTATGGCCCTAGGGATAGAAGGAAACCCTAGGGCTATAGGGTATCCTCTATGCTACTATCATATGGTCCAAGGGCTAGATAGTGACCAAGGTATCATGTGTGTGAGAATTCTCTATTATATATATATACAAAAACCACTTTATTGGCACTATGGCATCCCAAGGGCAACAAGGTGCTAATAAAAAGTCCTCTATGCTTTATGTTGGCACCCTATGGTCCCAAGTCCATAGGGCGGTCTTTATGCTAGTAAAATTCCCTCTATGCACTATGTTTACGTGTATACTTATAAAAAGCCATTTATGCACTATGTTGGCGTCTTATGACCCTAGATCCATAAGATGTCCTCTATGGTAAAAGAGAAAGTGTACATGGGATATGATGGCATCCTATGGTCCTAGGGCCATAGGGTGTCCTCTATGCTAGCAAAATGTGTAAGCTAAAAAATGCGATAAATATGCAACACGATATACAAAATTGAATCATTATCATACATCATACATTCGTTGCTTTACCACACAGTTGAAGGGGTCTTTGCCTTCAAATATCATCATAACATTCAAACATTTAAATGAAAATTTCAAGTACTTTAATTCACAAATGCATTGATCTGTTGGTGGATGGAAGGTCCAGCTCACTATGCACTTTGATTTACAAATCCTGAGGGGCAAAAGTATTTATGCTAGATTCTCCTTATGGCATTGCACATGTTTTGGAACTTGCATTGTCTTCTACTTCCAATTTATAAACTTAAACAATGGTTATACATTATACAATCATTTCTTTGCAATAAACCTTGATACAATGTTCCGATTGCTACATGACAAGCTAAAAAATTCTACTAATCCTAGCTTCTCTCTATTGAAAAAAATTCAAGATATAAATTCCAATTCTCTGCATCATCTAGAAGAGAAACAAAATCATAGTTTGGAACAAAATACTCGCACTTTATATCTTTGAATAAAATCTTGTTACAATCAAAGAACTAGATCTTCATATAATCCAAAGGACAAATGCTTCAATAACCATTTATACTCGATGTTTACTATCTAAGCAAATAATTGGCATTTACAACAAATGTTGAATATATGTTTAATCTAGTTAGTTGCAATACAAAGATAATTATTTCAAAGCAAATATGTTTAATCTAGTTAGTTGCAATACAAAGATAATTATTTCAAACGCTTACACCATCAACTCACAATAGAAGAACTTACACCCAACAAAAAATGATCATACATCAATTGTTCAAACTCTCATTTTGGAATTTTGAGGACTAAATACTTTTTAGTTTTTTCTAGCTTATTTCATTCTCAATAGAATATTAAACCTTAATCACAAGATAAGAAATATATGTCCCTAATGCATATGGACACAAGATATAAGGCCAATGAAAAATGTTCTTGAAACACTTAAAGAGTCTTTAGGTGTCCTAGAATAACCAACCTATGGTCTAAAGGCCATAGGGTGTCATGTGATGTTTTATAAGATGTGTCCATAAGAGCTAGGTGATTTGCATCCATGGGGTGATTTAAGTGCCCTTGTGGAGATTCTATGTCACCACCCTATGGCCCTAAGGCCTTAGGGTGGTGACATAGAATAACTTAAATGCTCTTGGATAACTTATGTTTCTTTCTAAAATAGCCCAAATACTCATGTGCCCATTTAGAGACTTTATGTAATCTCTCTATATACATAAGATTGTAGGATAGCTGTGTTGACACCCTATGGCCTTAAGGCTGTAGACTAGCCCAAATGCTTATGTGCCCTTTTAAAGACTCTATGTAATCACCCTATATCCGTAATATTGTAGGGTAGCCAAATGCTTTTGGGGGATTCTATGTTGACACCCTATGGGCCTAAGGCTATAGAGTAACCCAGATGCTTATGTGCCCTTTTAGAGACTCGGTGTAATCACCCTACATCTGTAAGGTTGTTGGGTATCCCATTTTCTTTTGGGGGATTCTATGGCCCTAGGGCCATAGGGTGTCATGTCTACAAAGAACTCTATGATCCTGAAGTCTACAAAGAACTCTATGATCCTCAAGTCATAGTGTATTCTTCCCAAACCTCATATGATCAATTAACTTTAAAGTATTACATAATATATATCTTATGACCATATATAAATGTAGAATTCTATTTACCAAAACATGTCCATATAATATCATACAGTTAAGTCTAATTCATTTATTGTGAAAAAACTCAAACTCACAAGTTCACATTTTTTCAAAGAAAATAAATTGAGAACAATAACGAGCCAAACATCAATGTTTTTAACATCATGGGCAGATTTGAGATGGGACAAATAAAATAAAATGACAACAATAATAATCTAAATATCAGTAATGTAATATCATAGGTGGCTAGCTTGACCTGTTTCCTGTAGACTTTCTAGAATGGCCTCAGCACTTGCATCCAATGGTTCTTCAATTTCTTCTTCCTCTGAATCCTTGGCATTGACTTTCTCTGTGTTATCCACACCTACCCACCTTCTAAGATCAAGGTCTTCTTCCACTATGGAATGGAAAAGAGATTCCAATTGCATCATTTGATCACTACTACATGCAACTGATATCACCTTTCTCTGTTGTTGTAGTGCCTCTTTAGTCCCATAGCCTAATGAGAAGACGTCTATCACTTGATCATTTTCTTTGAGACAGATGCATTTGATTGCACGACGTACAAAAAAGGATTTGGCCGTGGTCACAGCATCATACTCGCCGTCATTGATGCAGAGAGTATGCATTGGCTCCAAAAATGACTCTTTAACACTAGAGTAGTTGGTGTACTGCTCTCCTTGACTGAAAAATACCCAAACCCCAAAAACTACTTCGCAAAGAGCACATGTTTGGATGGTCTCTGAAGCTCAAAGGTAGAACGTGCATTTCATACCATTTAGATTTTTCAGAAATTGACTTCTCTAGGGAAGCAGCATGCTGATACTTGACTAAGCCGGAAATTAAAAACTCTGATGGTTGATGTGCTACCCCACATACTCCATCAATTACTTTACCAAATTGGGTAGCACTCCAACCACTAGATGTAAGACTTTTGTGTGTTGTGTCTATGATGCAAACACCAACACGAATTTTAGAGCAGAGAAACTCAATGCCTTCCAAATTCTTTCCAACACACTTGATTGTCCATGGTAAAATGAATTGCAAACTAGAAGTGCCATTATTTTGTGCAATGATCCATTGCACATATCCCCTAGTGATCTCAGGAATTGGCTCTTTCTCCTTTCCTTTTGTAGTAGGAGATTTAGCCATTGCGTACAACTCGTGAAGAGAGATTTGTAAATCTCATCTGTAATGTTATAATGAGACTTACATTTATCCCATGAAGTAACTTCTATTGCTGATGGATATATCTCTTTAAATGCCATCAACATTTGAGGCTCAAAAACCCTGGTCTTCTTTAAGACCGTTGCACGTGCAGTGAGGTCGAGCATGCCCGCTTGTTGACGTGGTTGCTTCACTAAACAGATCTTCTCATTTGCCAGCTCTTGTTGTTGTAGCTTGACATCATTATATTCTAAACCAGCTAGGCATCTAAAGGTTGTTATGATTGGTTGTCGTCCACGAGCAGTTGATGTGTGATGCTTCTCCAAGATGTGTATCTACTGATCATAGATTTCATCATCGTACATGACCATGTGTGCTTCTTTGTTGGAAAATGATTTATGGTTGAACACGATGTTTGCTACATTTACAAAGGCCTTCAAAATAAAGAAAAGAAAATTACTTTTATTTTAAGACATATTTGTAACAAAACAAGCATAGGGAAGTGGAACTTACATCCCAACCTTTTCGACTTGGATGACCGACAGGAACACCTGCCTTGGGTTTTGTTGGTTTAGAATATGCAAGCCATTGACTATGGCTATGCTTCAAGACCTCCACATAAGGCTGGTGTTTCATTGCTGTTATTCTCTCCATGTTCTCCATTTTGGAAATTCAAACAGCAACCTCTTTCGGAGCGTCTACCACTATCCTTGCACTTCTAAACTTGTAGAACTCTTTTCTCAAAGCATACTTAGTGCTGTTGTTATGCAAAAAAGCTCTAACCGCTATGATGGAATGCTGACCAGCTAGAATCCAGTAGTGGTATGTTGATAGCTTGTTTCCATGCACTTCAGTTGTTTGTAAAGGCATTTTTGTAATTGGGTTATACGGCATCAAGTTTGCTGCACTGGAGACTGGCCTAGAGTGCCCTGCAAATTGCTTCAAGAGATATTTCACATATACATCTGACAATGGTCTGCATCTATAGCCTTTTGGTGCAAGGTTGCATTGCTCAACTGGGATCAATTGGGTAAATTGTACACCAAATTTAAAATAGTGGTCAATTGTGACGTATCCATCTAGCCCACTCTTAGAAGTTTTGGCAACTTCTTTATCAAGATCTTTTTCTTTGGGCTGTATAATAGAGTCCAACACAGCTAAGGATGCTGAGTCCACAACCACTGCCACTGAGGGGGTTCCAACTATTAGGGTTGCAAGTCCACTAGAATCTCCTGCTTCTTGAGTCTGTAAGGGTATATCTGAAAGATTTTCTTCGGCCACATTTCCACTATTTTCTCCAACTGAGGGAGTCTGACTCTCCTTGAGCGTCTTAGATTGATTTGCTGTACCTGTGTCTTCATTCTTTCACTTCTTATTCTTCTTTGTGCTGCTCAATTTACCTAAATATTGATTGACTTTCTTAAAGCCCTCAATATATAAGTCTATAAAGTTCTCACTTGGAGTGTCGTCTTGAAGCTCCATCCACCCTGCTTTTGTCATTGTCACTCCTTCATAATCAACCTTCACCAATTTTTGAGCAAAGGCCACAGGCTCCAACAAGTAGGAGTCACCATTGAGTAGTTTTACTCCAAGGCATGGAGACATTTCAAGATCTGAACAATCTTTCTTTATCTCCTTGACAATACCACAGTCCTTGAAGGGCAATTGCTCTTTATCTTGAAAGAACAAGTGGACTTTTTCATCACTTCCACCATTTGGTAAGTGAAAATCTAGATACCAAGAACTTGGTGTTGAGCCTGTTGCATCAACTGACTTTGACTTTCTCTTCTAAGACATTTTCTGTAAAAAGAATGACATATATTTAGACAAGATGGATATTATTACATCCATATGGACCTAGGGCCATAGAGTCACCTCTATGTTAAACCATGTGGTCCTAGGTCCAAAGGGTGCCAACAAAATGGTTCTACAAGTGTAGCTAGGCCAGTCTATGGTAGTGTGATCACATGTTCCCTTATGAAATTAGAGGACCCTCAAAGAAGTATCCCTTGAATGGCCTAAATACCCCTTTAGAGCCTCTACACCAACACCATATGGCAATCTATAGCCTGAAGGCCATAGGGTCCCTTGCATACTAGTAAGAACCTCTCTATGCTCTACATTGGCATCCTATGGCCCCAAGGCCACAAGGTAGCCACAATGTTTTAAAGAAACACTTCATGAGGGTTTTCTAGTAACCTATGACCCCAGGGCCATATGGTGCTCTCCATGCAAGTAAAAACCACTATTTGCTCTATATTGAGGAGACCTTGTGGGATGAAGTCCATAGGGTCCCCTCTATGCTAGTAAGAACCTCTGTTTACTCTATAATGGCACCGTGTTGCCTGAAGGTCATAGGGTTCCCTCTATGCTACTAAGAATCTCTTTTGTGCTCTATGCTCTATCGTCTATGCTCTATGATCTATATTGACTTCCTATGGCCCCAAGACCACAAGGTGCCCTCATCGTTTCCAAAAACACCTCATTGTTTTGCTATGGCCCTAGGGCCATAGCTCTCTATGCCGATATAAAGCACCATGCTCTATATTAGCTCCCTAAGGCCTGAAGGCCATAGGGTTGGCCTCAAGGGCCCCAAGGGTGCTCTGTATGCCAATGAAAAATACTATTCGCTCTATATTGAGAAGACCTTGTGGGCTGAAGGCCATATGAACCCTTCTATGATGGATTTTTGACAACCAATCCCCCTAGGTCAGGATGTTCTATATGCTAGTAAAAACACTATTTTCTCTATATTGGCACCATGTGACTTGAAAGCCATATGGTTCCCTATATTCTAGTAAGAGCCTCTCCATGCTCTATATTGGAACCCTTTGGCCTGAAGGCCATAGGGTCCAATCCTTGCTAGTAAGAACCGATCTATGCTCTATATTGGCACCCTATGGCCTGAAGGCCATAGGGTCCCCTGTATGCTAGTAAGAACCTCTCTATGCTCTACACATCCGATGACCCCAAGGCCACAATTTGCCCTCTATGTTTTGAAGAAACCCTTCAGGAGGGTTTTTTGGCAACCTATGGACCCAAGGCCATAGGGTGCTCTCTATGCCATTGAACAACCCTCATTGTTTTGGTACCCTATGGCCCCAGGTATAAAGCACTATTTGGTCTCTCTATGCTAGTAAGAACTGATCTTTGTTCTATATTGGCACCCTTTGGCCTGAAGACCATAGGGTCTGCTCTGTGCTAGTAAGAACCGATCTATTCTCTATATTCAGGCCATAGGGTCCCCTGTATGTTAGTAAGAACCTCTCTATGATCTACACATACTATGACCCCAAGGGCACAAGGTGCCCTCTATGTTTTGAAGAAACCCTTCATGATGGTTTTTTGGCAACCTATGGACCCAGGGCCATAGGGTGCTCTCTATGCTAGTAAAAACACTATTTGCTCTATATCCCGGAGACTTTGTGGGCTGGAGGCCATAGGTTCCCCTCTATGCTAGTGAGAACCTCTGTTTTCTCTACGTTGACACCCTGTGGCCTGAAGGCCATAGGGTTCCTTGTATGCTAGTAAGAAGCTCTCTATGCTCTATGCTCTATATTGACATCCTATGGCCCCATATATAAAGCACTATTTGGTCTCTCTATGTTAGTAAGAACCGATCTATGCTTTATATTGGCATCCTATGGCCTGAAGGCCATAGGGTCCCCCCTATGCTAGTAAGTAACTCTCTATGTTTTACACACCCTATATGTTTTGAAGAAACCCTTCATGAGGGTTTTTTGGCAACCTATGGACCCAGGGCCATAGGATTCTCTCTATGCCATTGAGGAGACCTTGTGGGCTGAAGGCCATAGGGTCCCCTCTATGCTAGTGAAAACCTCTATTTAGGCTCTACGTTGACACCCTGTGGCCTAAAGGCCATAGGGTTCCCTCTATGATAGTAAGAAGCTCTCTATGCTCTATGCTCTATATTGACATCCTATGGCCCCAAGGCCACAAGGTGCCCTCATAGTTTTGTAAAAAACCTCATTGTTTTGGCACATTATGCTCCCAAGTATAAAGCACTATTTTGTCTCTCTATGCTAGCAAGAACCGATCTATGCTCTATATTGGGACCCTATGGCGTTCAGGCCATAGGGTTCTATGTATGCTAGTAAGAACCTCTCTATGCTCTACACATCTTATGACCCTAAGGGGAAAAGGTGCCTTGTATGTTTTAAAGAGACCCTTCATGAGGGTTTGTTTGGCAACCTATGGACCCAGGGCAATAGGGTGCTTTATATGCCGGTAAAAAACACTATTTCTCTATATTGATGAGACCTTGTGGGCTGAAGGGCATAGGGTCCCCTCTGTGCTAGAACCTCTGTTTTCTCTATATTGAGACCCTGTGGCTTAAAGGCCATAGGGTTCCCTCTATGGTAGTAAGAAGCTCTCTATGCTCTATGCTCAAATGCTCTAAATTTACATCCTATGGCCCCAAGGCCACAAGGTGCCCTCATTGTTTTGAAAAAACCCTCATTGTTTTGACACCTTAAGGCCCCATGTATAAAGCACTATTTGGTCTCTCTATGCTAGTAAGAACCTATCTATGCTCCATATTGGGAGCCTGTGGCCTTCAAGCCATAGAGTCCCCTGTATTCTTATAAGAACCTCTCTATGCTCTACACATCTTAAAGAAACCATTCATGACAGTTTTTTGGCAACCTATGGACCCAGGTCCATAGGGTGCTCTCTATGCCAGTAAAAAACACTATTTTCTCTATATTGAGGAGACCTTGTGGCTGAAGGCCATAGGGTCCTCTCTATGCTAGTAAGAATCTCTGTTATCTCTATATTGACACCCTGTGGCCTAAAGGCCATAGGGTTTCCTCTATGGTAGTAAGAAGATCTCTATGCTCTTTGCTCTATGCTCTATGCTCTAAATTGACATCCTATGGCCCCAAGCACTATTTGGTCTCTCTATGCTAGTAAGAACCGATCTATGCTCCATATTGGGAGCCTGTGGCCTTCAGGCCATAGAGTCCCCTGTATTCTAGTAAGAACCTCTCTATGCTCTACACATCTTATGACCCTAAGGACACAAGGTGCCCTGTATGTTTTAAAGAAACCATTCATGAAATTTTTTTGGCAACCTATGGACCCAGGTCCATAGGGTGCTCTCTATGCCAATAAAAAACACTATTTTCTCTATATTGAGGAGACCTTGTGGGCTGAAGGCCATAGGGTCCCCTCTATGCTAGTAAGAACCTCTGTTATCTCTATATTGACACCCTGTGGCCTGAAGGCCATAGGGTTCCCTCTATGGTAGTAAGAAGCTCTCTATGCTCTTTGCTCAATTCTCTACATAGAGATCCTATGGCCCGAAGGCCACAAGGTGCCCTCATTGTTTCAGATGGAATGTAGGGCACCTTGTGACCCTAGGGAACATAGGGAATCCTATGGCCCTTGAGATTGTAGATTGTCACCCTATGGCCCTTGGACCACAAGGTCTTTAGATGGGACAGAGGGCATCCAAGGGCCCGAGGGTGGCCTACGTACATAGAGTACACCATGGTGCATATTAACGGGCACCATGGCAACCCCATGCACCTAGGGCTCTAGGGCCATAGGATCTCCAAAAGGAACATAGGGAATCATATGGCCCTTGCGATTGTACATTGCCACCCTATGGCACTTGGGCCATAGGGTCTTCAGATGGAACGTAGGGCACCTTGTGACCCTAGGGAACATAGGGAATCCTATGGCACTTCAGATTGTAGGTTGTCACCCTATGGCCCTTGGGCCACAAGGTCTCTAGATGGGACGTAGGGCACCCTGTGATCCTATGGATATAGGGCCATAGGATCTCCAAAAAAAACATATGGAACCCTATGGCCCTTGAGATTGTACAAATACACCCTATGGCCCTTGGGCCACAAGGTCTCAAGATGGAACATAGGGCACCTTTTGATCCTATGGCCATAGGTTCCTTATGTTCCTTTTGGAGATTTTATGGCGCTAGGGCCATAGGATCTTCAGAAGGAACATAGGGAACCATATGGCCCTTGAGATTGTACATTGCCATCCTATGACCCTTGGGTCACAGTGTCTCTTGATGGGACATAGGGCACCCTGTGATCCTATGTCGGTAGGGCCCTATGTTCCTTTTGGAGATCCTATGGCCCGAGGACCATAGGATCTCCAAAAGGAACATAGGGAACCCTGTGATCCTATGTCCGTAGGGTTCCCTATGTTCATTTTGGAGATCCTATGGCTCGAGGACCATAGGATCTCCAAAAGGAACATAGGGAACCCTATGGCCCTTGGGATTGTACATTCCCACACTATGGCCCTTGGTCCACAAGGTCTCCAATAGGTTACCCTTTGATCCTATGGCCCTAGGTTCTTTATGTTGCTTTTGGAGATTTTATGGCCCTGGTGCCACCCTATCTCCAAAAGGAACATAGGGAACCCTATGGCCCTTGAGATTGTACATTGCCACCCTAAGGCCCTTGGGCCACAAGGTCTCTAGATCGGACATAGAGCACCATGTGATCCTATGGCCATAGTGCCATATATATGTTTTGGAGATTCTATGGCCCTATGGCCATAAGATCTTCAATAGGAACATAGGGAACCCTATGACCCTTGAGATTGTACATTGGCACCCTATGGCCAGATGGGACATTGGTCACCCTATAGTACGATGTGAGACCACCCTATGGCCTTATGGTCATAGGGTGCCTTAGGGCCATATGTTACTCTTTAGTATGAGGTGAAACCCTATGTAGCCACACCCTGTCTGCCCTTCTAAAGATTCAATGTCTAGCTTTATTTTAGTGACTACAAATGAATTTAAAGAAACTATATTACACCATATCTTACAAGCACATATAGTGTACACTTTCTTTCCCACCTTCTTGCCTCTTTTTTTTTCCCATCCTCCTTCAACTGAACCCTAATCCATCCTCATACTACAACGTGCTCTACTCGTCCTCTTACAATGTGTGCCTAACTCCCCACAACCCAATTACAGGTATCCATAGTTTCAACATTTTCTGTAGTTATTGTCTTTTGCATTTGCAGGTTTATAATTTTTTGTTGTAATTAGAGATTTTTGCAGTTAGAGTTTTACAATTTTACAGTATTAGGTCACTTATGAGGAGTTTTCTGTTTTACAGATTTAGGTCCCTAATAAGAGTTTTTCGTTTTACAAATTTAGGTCCCTAATTAGTTTCTTCTGTTTTATATTTTTAGGTCTCTAATTAGAGTATTCTGTATTACAGTTTTAGATCTCTAATTAGAGATTTTTCTATTTTATAGTTCTACAGTCTAGAGTTTTAAAGTTTTAGAGATGTAATTAATGATTTTTGTTTATTTTTCTAGAGAGAGGTGATTCACAACACTGCTAAAACGTAATTAGATTAAGAACAATTAAAACCGAATTAAGAAAAAAGATTAGGGTTTCTACAGGTTACCTCTGAGTAAATCTGTGTTTGATGAAAACCGGCTGCAGCAGTAGGAAGCAGTAACTTAGGTGTGTTGAGGCCACGACGATGATGTTTATAGATCTGTGTTTGGGAGCTCGCGACAGCAGTCCTTCTGTTGAAGGTTGTGGTGATGGCTTCGCGTAGATCTGTGTGTGCGTCGCAATGATGGTGTAGAACTGTATGCGTAGGGAGAGAGGGAGAGAGAGATAGAGAAAGACAAGCTCTGTGCAGGCTTCTGTGTAGGTTTCAAGCAAGAAACGAGAGAGAGAAAGAGAGCGACAACGCGGAAAAAATTGTGGTAGAGAGAGATAAGTTTAGTTAGGTTAGGTTAGACATTCAAAATTTGAATTTTGAATGTAGGGGTTGTTCTCACGGGTTTGCAGTCGAGATTACTACAGTTCTAGGCTTTGTGCGAAAATGAGACATAGCTCGTCGGCTCCGAAATTGAAAGAGCTTTTCAGGAAAAAAAAAAAGAGTATGGAAAAAAGAAAGTTGGTGCAAGGCTTTGTCAATGTCCATATCTTTGTAGTACAAGTGGAACGACACCCATGAAGCAAAATTTGACTTCAGAATCAAAATCTGCATAGTAAAAAATACACTAAAAATAGCTAAATTTTAAAAAAATTATCCCAAAAATTGTGCCCTATTTTTTTGTCTGATATCAATAAGTGTATTTGAAAACCCATTATGACAAATTTTGTCGTAGCGTAATTTTTTTTAATTTTTTAATTATTTTTAATTACTTTTTAATTATTTTTTAAATTTATGCCACTTGCGGATATCCCTTGAATGGCCAAAATTATTATGAAGACACCTTAGCCACCTTGGGCTCACACCATAGGACGGCAATGTTGGAGGTCAAGGATCAAAGCGTGTACTTAGTTCCATTTGAAAATCCTATGTCCTAGGGTTTTCTTCTTCTATCTTGTGAGATCCTTGTGGCCCTACGTGAAGGAGTACGAGCGGAAGTGCGACGCAAGAGAGAGTGCGAGAAGAAGAGCACGACGATATGGTGAACTCTCTCTACTGTAATGTGTAGAGCATAGTGAGTTCTTATTAGGTTTTTACAAAAGAATATGTGTACATACCTGGCGGCCCGTCCACTTACCTGGGCGACCACATTGGGCTTTATACCCCAACAACCTCCCACTTTAAGTCCAATGTGGTACTTTAAGTGTGAGAGAAGCTAATATACAAGAGATGTAGAGAAGTGATGTACTACCCTACACCTAACTGCTTGCGAAAATGCGCAAAGCTCTCTGAGGGAAGTCCTTTTGTAAGTAGATCAGCAGGATTTTCTGTGGTGTGAACTTTGACAAGCTGAAGTTGCTTATCCTCAAGCATTTCCCTGATGAAATGATACTTCACATCCACATGCTTTGTCTTTGAGTGATAAAATGGATTGCGAGCCAATTGTATAGCACTTTGACTATCACAATATAACACAGGCATCTCTTCTTTGATTCCCAAATCTGTTACTAGTCGATTAAGCCAAATTGATTCTTTGCATGCCTCTGATGCTGCAACATATTCAGCCTCTGTAGTAGACTGAGTAACACAATCTTGTAATCTAGAACGCCATGATACTGCTCCACCAGCCAATGTAAAGACATACCCTGACGTAGACCTTCGGTTGTCTAAGTCACCTGCATAATCTAAGTCTGTAAAACCCTTTACACTAAGCTCCTGACTCCCATAGCATATACGCATACTCTTTGTAGCTTTCAGGTATCTCAATATTCCTTTCACTGCCTCCCAATGTTTCTTGTTAAGCTTCAATCTATAATACCTCTTATCTTTAAACTCTGAATCTGAATCTGAAACACTTTTCCAGTCATTCAGTCTATTCCTAATTCCAGTAGAGTATTTCAGTTACTATTCCAGCTCAGTTTCTATAGTCCATTTCATTCTCATTAACTGAACTGACGACTTCCAGTAGCTATAAATTCTAACACTAGAATCAACTATCTGAAGAGATCAGCTCCAATTCCAATTGCCAGCACACACACACACACACACACACACACACACACACACACACACACACAGTCTTAGGGTGTGGGAGACCTCTACCACAATACCCTCTTTAATGGACACAAATTTGTCAATGAGAACACACTCAAAAATTTGTCAAACAAACTCAAATGATAGAACTTAAAAGATGTAAGTCACCTTGAATTCACCAAACCGCATTGCACAAGTGGAAGGATGAAGATTTGAACACCAATCTACCACACTTGGGTGATAGAAAGGTTATACCATTTTTCTCTTTTTATTAGCACACATACACCCAAGAAGAGAAGAGAGAGAGAGAGAGAGAGAGAGAGAGAGAGAGAGAGATTTTATTATATGTACATCTCTTGAGGTGAGGTGATTTTTAATGTTAAGTCAGTATATATTTGTGTTAGTAGGTTAGTAGTTAGTGTTAGTAGTCACTAAAAAGTTAATGATATATTTACAATGGGTATGGGAATGCCTACATAGCTATCATTTGGGTCTCAAGTAGTCCTTTATTAAGGATAATAACCAAACCTGACATGTTCTATTGCAAGTATACTCTAAAAAGTCTAACCTTAATGTCTTTTGGCTAATGATTTCTATGAGAAAAATGTCCTTAAAGTGGTTGCTTGGATTTGGCTTGGCTGGATCTTACCTTCTCCTAGCTTACCCTCAAAGAGGACTTTGATACCTTCAACTTAACCTTATTGTGCTTCATATCTCACATTAAGGCCAAAATAATCTCCACAACCAAAGTCTTGAGTTCCAAAGGATCACTTGGCACTAGTTTCTTCTTGTTTGCGAGTACCTATCTGCTTCTTGAATATGCTCGGCTCTTATTGGGTCTAGTCTAGATTGTCTTGTAAGAGCTAAATTCAACCTCTTCTAGGCTGGAATTGCAAATTGAGGGCATATCAAAAACTTTCCATGAAAAAGTAGAAACTAGATTGGAGACCTCCAAGAGTAGATTATCAACTCCCATCTACACCAAATTTGGGTAGAGTGGGCTTATCTACCCCCTATGCTATAATAGACATTTGTTGCTAAAAAAATGCAAAGACTAGGGGGCTCATTTGTTGCTAAACAAACCTCCCAAGATGCTCTTCCTTTTTTGGTTAGATCCCACCTCTTCTAGTCTAATATCATTAAACATTTTCAGCCCATAAATTTTGTAGACAAAGCTAATCTACAAGAAGCAACCCAAGAGCATGTCATTCTTGTGTGTAGATCTTGAAGGGAAGGTCCTCTGAAAAAAATCTCTTCAAGGAGTTGGGTTTTTGAGTTTCAAGTATTCATAAGTGATGTTTTTCATGTTTAGATGATATAATCTAGGAGTGTTTGTTTGTAGGTGTTATCCCTTTGCATGAGGGTATAGGAATAAAGAAGGCAAGAGTCTTTTCAAGAGAAAAGTGCATTGTGCTAGAAATAGAGTTGGATTAGCACAAAGGGTTCCACACCTTAAGTTTGGGAGAAAATATAGAGATTGGAGTTGTAGGCTCTCAAGTTAGGATCACGTAGTAGATATTCTTGAGAAGGGACTTCGTGTCCAAGATTTAAAAGGTAAATACTAATATTTCTACGAAAGAGGACTTTGGGAATAGATTAAAAACAAAGTTATAGAGAAGCCATGCCTGAGATTGGAAGGTGAATTTCAGCAATGAGAGCCTAGTTCTCAAGGATTTTGAGTAAGGTGTAGAGGGTCATTAGATTATATTTTTGCCTCAAATTATAAAATAGAGACTTCAGAGTTCCATCATATTCCATCAAGTTATGCCTCTCAAGTGGGCATGCAAGGGGCTTGAGATAGTGCCGAAAGTATACCTATTGTGATGATGTATTTGGGACCGATGCTTGAGGCCATCAAGCTATGCATATATTGTGACATAAGTATAAATTTCATTGTAGACCTTCAAGGGTAGATTTTTATCTCCCCTATGTACCAAATGTGGGTAGACAAGGCTGATCTGCCTCCTCTACTATAGGCGATATCTTGTTCTCAAAAAATGCAAAGACTAGGTGGTTGATTGGGGACTGAATAAGCCTCCCAAGTTGCCCCTCCTTTGTTGATTAGATCAATCCTCTGCTAGTCTAGAATTGCAAGCTGAGAGACAAATCAGAATTCTTATGCAACAAAGTAGTGACTAGATCAAGGACCTCCGAGGATAGACTGCCAACTTCCCTCTACACCCAATGTGGGTAGTCCATGCTTATTTTCCCCCTTTATTGTAGTAGAAAGACTAGTAGTCAAGTTGGGGATCCTAGTTTACCCTTTTTTTTGTTGACTAGATGTAGCCTCTTCTAGTCTTAAAGGCATAGTGGAGAGGGGGGATAGTGCACACTCTCATAACACACCCAATATGCCTCTCTATAGCCCAAGGCATACACTACACCCCAATCCTCTCATACACACACTCACAATTGACCAACTTTTCCTCATGCGCTCAGGATTAGGCACCATTGACCTGGTAATATGTACACCTTCACACACAACCACACCCAATGATACACACAATTTCCATATCTATAAGCTCACAGTCCATGCTCTTACAATCTCCCTCCCTCCCTCTCTCTCTGCACACACACATATATAGCTGGGAGCGTCTGCTACCACAGATGACAAGCACTAGATGAGAAGAAAAGGAAGATGAATACTAAGCCAACATAAGGGATCAATTTAAATTGACAAACTCAAATACAACGATGGATGGTATTGATGGCCTTCTTCCTTTGAGTAAAAAAAATCCTTTCTCCCTTCCTACAATATTTCTTTCTTGAGCTTCTCTTCCTCCACCTTCAAAAGCTCAAGACTTGCCTTGGATCTCACTGCAAAACAACTCTTAAACAATTTTGTGTTCTCCTACAAAAATAGCCCCATGACTTTCTCTCTCCTCATCTTTCACCTTCGCATGACAAAATCTTTGCTTTTCTTCTTCTCTTTGCCTTGCAAGTATGAACGAGCGAGAGAATTCATAAGATCCCCCCCTTCTCTCTCAACAGAGTTTTGATTTATTTATTCTTAGAATTGAAAAAATCAATGATTGGTTTATAGAGATAGTGGAAAATCATTAAGATGAGAGGGTGTTTTTACAATGATGGTGTGATGGAAAGTGTTAAATGATGGTCTTCTTAAAGACAACATAATGGGTGGCTCCACCAATCCCAAGAGTTACCTTTTCATTTTGAGAAGGTCTTGCATCATTGAGGTCATACACCCAGACACTAAGTGACACATAACATTAAAGAGGGGGGGGGGGGGGGGTAAGGGGATCGATGGCGCGGAAGTGGATGCGGGGAGCCCGAGGCAGATTAAACCCGGACGCGCGGCAAGTCAACGCGAAAAGGAACCCGGGCGGCAACTCGATTTGAACCCAGGGCCTCGTCGCCCAGATTGTGACGCATGGGGTAACCATCCCACCCGCGCGCACATGTTGTAGCCATGGCCCGGGTTTTTGGGGTTTAATTATTAAAACATATGCGCTGCCCGGGTTTAATCTGTGGCTGGGTTTAGTTTTTAAGTGCCCATCTACGGCTGCAACCTCTTCGATTTTCGTGCGCGCACTTCTTTGCCCTCGATCCCCTTACCCCCCCCCTCTTTAATACTATGTGTTATTTAGTCCTAAGGGTCATACACTAAGGTTGTCATTTATAAGATGTACACTTTTGCTAGTGCAAACTTTAGGCATGGGATCTATGCTTTAGAGCTTTAATCTCTAGAGCTTTTAAAGCAAGGTTTCCAACTTAGGGCCTATAGTTTTTATAGCTTAAAAAACTAAAGCTTTTAAAGTGGGGTTTATAGCTTAGGGATGTAGAGAATTTTAAAGGGGGGTGTATTGCTCAAGGCTTCTCAATTCTCTGCACTTATGGTAAAGAAAACATCTTAGGTATGTAGATCTTTTTAAAGCAGGTTCTAGAACTTAGGGATGTGGATCTCTCTCTCTCTCTCTCTCTCTCTCTCTCTCTCTCTCTCTCTCTCTCTCTCTCTCTCACACACACACACACACACACACACACAGAGGAAAATTATTTGAGAACTTATGCGCAGGCCTAGTGATCTTTTCCTTGGTCAATATCTGGGCCAAACTAGGTGATTTGCACTGCTTTGGTTGATGTGCAAGCAAAAATGTTATGCTTGATGGTGTCTGGGTTGATTGTTGAAAGCATGCTAATGTGTCGCGCTTTTTGTGTTAGTTAGCATTTTCAAGTAAGAACATCTTTAAAACGTTGGGTGTTTGGTAAATTTTTTACAAATAATATCAAATTTTGTTGGAGGTTGTACATTTGAATTCCTTGTTTCAAGAGCTTTCTACCGATATATCATATGTCATAGATCTTAGAGATGTAGCTCATGTTTGCTAGCTAGCATTGTTCAAGACATGAAAAAGTGTGACATGTCAACATGCTTTCACCCTCATATGTATGCCAATTGTGACTCTCTCATGAAAGAAAATAAAGTTATTGATGGGCTTCCTACCCAAAATGTCATCATTTGGAATGCCTTGATAGTAGAATATGCTAAAAGATTAAGCTTTTCAATGGTTTTTTAGGGAAAAGTTTCTGCTACTACCGTAGTCAAGATATGAGTCTAATGTGGTGCACCTCTGATAGCAAAAAAAGAAACTGATTGAGCTTTGCAATGGTTTTTTATGGAAAAGGTTGTGCTCCGCAATACCGTAGTCAAGATAAAAGTCTAGTGTGGTGCACCTCTGATAGCAAAAAAAAAAAGTGTCCAAAGGCTTGATGGACAAGATGTTGTCTCTCCAAGTGCATTTGAACGAGGGATAGGCAAAAAATAAGGGAAGGTAATAACACTTAGCAGGTAAGGTGGGCTGTCAGGAGAAGGAGCAACATAGTGGCCATGCAAGGTGGAGGAGAAAGGGCTACATTGTCATGAAAGGGACAACTTGGAGATTGCAGAGAGAACGAGCAGCCAAGGCAATGAAGAGGTGTAAGGTGTAGCGGAAGTGAATGTTGACTTTGCTCAAGATGAGTGCTCCAAACTATGCTCAAGGGTTCCTTTTACTTACGGGAGGGAGAGCCTTCCATTCCTTTAGTGAGAGAGTGCAATGATCACAAAAATAATGAATGCTACTGTGAATGAAGGTGCAGAGATAGAGACAGAGTGAGAGAAGAATAAGACACCAGACAATTATCAAACCCTCCTCCGAGGGCCCCCCTCTCTATGTTGAAAGAGGTCTATGCTATTGATTACATAAATCTGGTACAATGGTCTAGATACAATGGACTTGCCGACGATGTCGACAATAATGATGATGACAACAAGGACGGACTAAAATCTAAAAACACTGTGAGGAATTTTTTGGATGAGCATAAAGTCACTAAGTCATTGCAAAAAGCTTGCCCACTAGCCTCATGTATATATGGGTACATAGCCCTGCAAGTCTTGGAAGTGACCATGTAAAAAATCATGTATAAACGTCTGATTTTTCCAATCTTGGGTGCTGATGTTTTGGGTTGTTTGAGTCCTCAAAAAATGGTTTTTAATAAATATTCTTAGGCTTGCTTTATAGCTCATGAATCGGAATTCTACGTCACGAGTTATGAGCATCCTAACTGGGCGGTCTCAACTTAGAAGGTGATTGCGAGTGCATGCGACAAGGGCACCTAGGCAACTTGACAATTAGAATTAGAAATGCTGAGTTTTAAGAATGCTAGATGTAGCCGAGATGATGGGCTTTGAAGCATTTGTTACGGTGAGTCATTCGGTGACCGAAGAAGCAAATTATACTTGGGGGAAGTTTGTCCAAGAAGCCCTCCTGCTTTGGAGGAAATTTGGAAATTTGTGGGCACAAGGGGTTTGGGAGGATTGAGGAGAAGGTTGCCAGGTGGCAGGGAGATTATCCCACATGGGAAGGAAAAAGTGCAAGGTGGGGGGTATATAGCCTAAAGGGGGAGCCTATTATGGGTGTATCACTTGGTGAGAGGCTCTCAAGGCTTGCCATGGAGGGGCTCGTGGGTTCATGGGTAAGAGGGGGTGCATTTTGGGAGTTCACACTCAACTAGATTGGCACTTGGCACAACTTTTTGGTCCCCGACCACTTGTCCCCACCCCATTCCTTGGTCAAAGGGTCACCTACAACTCATTTTTTGCCCAAAAAAGGTCTAAAATGAGCAAATTAAAAGATGCCTTGATAGAGAGCCCTGTCGGCTAAGAAGCGAGAGAAAAATATTGGAAATAAAGGATTAGGAATCCCCCATTTTAATAGCTGCAACACCTGCACAACTTCCAGAGAGCTCATTTTTTAGCATGAGAAAGGACACCTCCATGTTCGAGTGGCCATAACTGCTTCATTTCTCCTTTGTTTTTTGCCTATGGATACTCTACGGACATCTCCACAAGACGAGCTTTGTCATGATGTCCTTTTTTTTCCTGATTTTGAGTGTGTTCCATGCTTGAAGGGTTTTTCATAAATCTCTATAGGTGTTTACCATTGGTGTTTTCGATCATGCAATAGTTCTTCCTTCCGATGGTGTGGCTCGTGCAAGGCTATAGAGGCATTCATTTTCCTTCTCGTTTGCACGCTAACATCATTTTGGTTCCCCCACTAAGAAGCAAGTGCTCCCATGCTGCAATACTTGTGAAATATGTCTATTCTATAGGCAGAGAATGTAAAGGGGATGTGGGTCCTTATGGACAACTGCCTATGTATGTGCAAACTATGGACAACACTTGAGGCGGTTGCATAATTGGATTGCAGCCTTTGGAGGGTCGTGAGGTTTTGTGAAGCCAAGCAATGGGATCCGGGTTACCCAGTGTGAGGTGGATTAGGCATCAACATCCCTTGAGCTTTCAACGTCACATGTAACTGTTTTTGTGGCAATCAAACATGGCAGACCAGTTTCCAGAGTTTCATGGATTGCCTAATAAGAATGCAAAGACTTTGATTGAAAAATTGGAAGTCAATTGCTTAGTGTACTAGACCAAGCTATATTGTTGCGACTGTTGCAATACAGTTTACAGGATGAGGCAAAAGTTTGGTTCCACAATCATGAAGAGTTGATGCAGGCACAAACTCCAGGGGTAGTTTTGGACTACAATCATGTGAAGCAAGCTATCCTAGCACAGTACAGATCTATTAAAGTACCTGATGAAGTTTGGTATGGAATTTTGGTGTACACTCAAAAGAGTAATCAAAGTGTTGATGATTTTCCCATGCAGTTCACCCGTTTATCGGATAAATGGGCGCGAGCTTTGGAAAATGAAATTCCTCCATCCGTGTTAAAGGAGGACCATTTTGTGGAAAACTTAAAAGAAAGTTTGAAGTTCAAAGTTGAGTTGAAAAGGCCCACCACTTTCCAAAAAGCAGTCACTATAGCCAGAGAGAAAGAATGGAAGGCATAAAAACTCAATGAGTATGGGAAAGCGGTCCCTATGCAAAGTAATGATGGCCAAAAGGAAGAAAATAAGGCAGAGGCTAGAGCCCAACCTGCTCAAAGGGTTGCTAATACTGAACAGTTACAGAAAAATATGCAAGATATGATGACCATGATGCAGGAATTTCAACTCAGTGTTCTTGAAGGTGGAGATGGTTGCAGTCGCGGTCATGGTAGAGGGATGGCTCATACATGTGAAGCTCAGCCTAATGCTAATGAGGGTCATAAACAAGGCGTCTTTGAGCTGCATACGAGGTTCATTCCTACTTATTATAATTGTGGTGAACTTGGTCACATCAGTACTTATTATTCAAAGACAACAAGGATGAGAGGTGATATGTTCCCACTCCCCCAACAGATTCCTAATAGGGATAATTATTAGGCATTGCATATATGGGGAGATCAAGGTACTGAACAGGAAAATCAGGCCTCAACCTCTGGTGGTCATGTGGGTATTGTGTGGGTAGAAAAGAAAGAAAGAAAGGGAAAGAGAAAGAGGGTGAAGATGCAAAATCCAAGAGGAAGAGAAGACCTTGTAGATGGATTGAAGTGGGAGATTTACCTTTGGGAGAAGTCTAAACAACTTATAGTTTAAAGGAAGATCTGATTGGGAGGAAAGTAGATTGTACTTTTGGAGAATTGATGAATATGGTGCCCAAACTCAAGTGACAGTGGAAGTCATTAGTGAATCTAGAGATAGAGACGACGCATGGACAAGTCAGAGTGTTGGATGTGGGAGAGTTACCCTACATTTGTCATGTGGTGAACGCTTGGCACAAAGGTGTGGGCATGGGAGAGGCCTACATTGATGGAGGTGTTCAAGTTTGTGTGATCACACAATCATGGGTCGAGAGACTGGGTCTCATTACATGTTGAAGCTCTGGGTTTCCAATTCGACTAGCAAACCATGCCAAAGTGAAGTGTTTGGGGATGATTAAGAATTTGGAAGTTGAAGTCTTTAACGTGAAGGTTATAGTAAAATTTCATGTCATGTTAGCTCGCCTGGGAGTTTTTCCTCTCATTTTGGGACGACCTTGGTTGAGAGTTGTTGGTGTTGTGCAAGATTGGGGCAAGGGCACAATCTATGTGTATGGCAGGAAGGGTGAGAAAAGGGTGTTTGATATGACTACCAAGCAACCTATATGTGAGAGATAATGATGACTATGAAGTTGCCAGTGATGATAGTGCTAAAGATTCAGAAAGTAGCTCTGCTTTCAGTTTTAGTGATGAGGGTGAAGTGTCATTCTTGTTGTTGGACGAGGAGAAGAGGGAAGTGGGTAAAATTTTGCAAGTGTCAGGGAATATAAATGCTTCAAGCCGTTTAGAGCAACTTGAGGAGTTGATGCATCCTAAAGAGAAATTGCCACTCCGTAAATCCAAACTCTTAAAAAATGTGCACAAAACAATGAATAGGCAAACACCAATTCAAGCCCACAGACCTAGAAGCTTTAAAGTATTTCAAAGAGTTTTGGACATCTATTATCATATTTTGCTTGAAAGATACTACCGACCATAAATCTGACTGTAGCTACTCTATACTTAATAAGGAAGTTACTTTGATGAATTCAAGCGTTCCCAACTCTTGTGTAGACGTAGGCACAATATAGGAGTGATAATAGAAGAAAACCTTTCTTTGAACCAATTTGGTTGGGCAAAGATGTGCGAACATTGTTGCTCCAATATCTGCATGTATAGCATTGAATGTACCGGAGAGACTATGTAGTGGTTGCTACTCCACCAATGTGCATGGAAATATGACTATAAATGCATGAAAAATCTTAAGTATGAATCCATAATAACATTACACTGTGATTTCACACCTAGCTTTGTATTCTCAAAACATATACTTACAATGTGTTGGAAATCGAGGTGGTTGTTGCAATTGCATGCTTGACATTGAGAAAACATGTTGCACAATGGTTACGGTCCCCTTGTCTTTGCAGTTCTTGAAGCCAAGGAGCTTTCCTTACCAATGATGATCCAAGTTTGCACAATTCCGTACACGATGAGGGCCACTAGCAGATAATTGCATGTATACCCAAGCACCTTTGGTGAACTCTTGTGGCACCTACTCATCATCTATACCTCTTGTGTTGTGGCATGTAAGTGTTGTGACCTCCTCCTTTGGACGCCTTTGCAAAGTAGAGCTGGCCATGGTTGAGCAAAGAAAATTAGGAGAAGGAGCAGGACCTTGCTTGTTGCTACAATGTAGGTGGGATAAAGTGATAGGAGAAGGTGGTTAACCCTTGCTTGGTGTGGCAATTGGAGGAGAAGGTGGATAACCCTTGCTTGGTGTGGCAATGGAAGGTGGTAGGGGAGGAGAGAGGAGCTTCCTTACTGCAACAATGGAGATGGTGTAGAGAGAGAGTGTTGGAGTAGAGGGTGAGTTTGATGGTTGCAACCAAGGAGGGGTTGGAAAAGGGGTTCTAGAGAGAGAAAATCACTTTTTGTCTAAGGACTACTTTTGGGGGGGGGCTGAATAGTAAAAAAAGATGTTTCCAAAGTTTTTAAAAAATATTGAATTTTAGGGCTCTTGGGTGCACGTTTTGACTTCTTGAGGTCGAAAAATGTTTTTTTGATTATAAAATAGGTTTAGGCGGGGTTTCAAGAAGATAAGATTTGAGTTTTGAAAATTTTTTAAATTTTGGGATTTTTTCAAAACCGGATAAAAAAGGAGGGACGTTGGAGGTTCCATATGGCCCACCGCCCCCCCCCCCCCCCCACCCCACCTTCTCATAGAGTGTGTCCACCACCCTCTTCTCATTGGCTGGCCTCTAATTAACCTTAATCCCAAAGGGCCCCTAGAGGGTTCATATTTTTTCTAATGACAGGGTGAAAGAGTACTGCAACTGTGCAATTGGGAGAGAGGCTACACCAAATCATCATGCACACAAGAGTTTTGAGTTAATCTTGGTTCTTTTTCAAAGGAGATATTTCATATATGGAGTTTTTTTCTTTTTTATTTTGTTTTTAGCTTCAAATCTTCGACGACTCGCTTGATTGGCTATGGTTCTTGAGATCAAAGCGCATGTAAGGGGAATTAGGAATGAGAATGGGGCAACATGGGAAGCATTCAAATTAGCCTTAGAAGAAGAGTATTTCAAGGAGGACTCCAAAAAGGTAACAAAGAGGACTTTTTAAGAGTTGGTAGTTTGGCCAAAAGAAGGACTTTTTCTTATCGAACTGCTAAGGAAACTTGAACGCCGCTATGATCAACTTTCAAGGACTCAAAAATACTACCCTAATCTCAGAGAAGACAAAGGTCTTTATATAGGCAGCAGGCAAAGAGACTCAAGAAAAGCTAGAGTTATTACTTGAGGGCAAGGATGCTGAGCAAGGCTTAAAGACCGATTTGAATGAGGTCAAAGATACTAATTCGTTGCTAGCTAAGCAACAATGAGGAAGAAACAAAATGATACTCAACCCTACTCAAGCCCCACGTGTTCCTGAGAGTCCCATAAATCCTGTGATTGTGGTTCCAAAGAGTGACAAATCCATCCTAGATGATATTGTTAAAGGAACGCAAGAGCTAAAGTTAAAGCCTACAAGGTTGGAAGAAAAGGGGCAAGCATCAGGTCAATCTATAGGGCAACGACCTCAAGACAGAGAAGGCTTTGTAAATAGATGCATACGGTGTGATAGTATTGACCATGGAAGGAGGGATTGTGAAAGTTTCAAAGATGCTTTGATGAAGGAGCTTGTTTTCTTTAAAGATGAAAAAATTCACTTAAGTCACAAGTGAAACGAGTAAGCTCTTGGGGATAAACTTTGGTAAACATGGGATGAAGAAGCTAGTTGAGGACATGGCTACTAGCCATGCCATCTCAATGGTTGAGGCAGCCGCCTATGGGTTGAAGGTAGAACCTATTAATAAAAAAGGAGTGAAGTTTGGAGAAGAAGCATCTAATGGGATTGGAGAACTGTGTCCATGTGCAATAGAGTCTGTTGTGAAGGGTAAAATGACTAAAGCGGTCTTGCATGAAGCTGGAGATTGCATTCGGCTAGTATGCAACAATAACTTTGACAATCTTCATTTCATTTGAATGTAATTTTGAAAGGTAAATCTTTAAAAGAACCAAATGAAATGAGAGAACACTTTGACCATCTAATTACTTTCTCAATCAACCACTTCTGTCATTCTAACTCATGCACTGTGAAAGGGCAAGGGAAACTAGGGTATGAGAGTCCCGGGGGATTCACTGTGTTTTTTCGTACAGTACCACGTGAGAGTACAATAGGGGGGGTTTTTAGATTTTGTACATAAGCGTATACAATAGGGGTAGCCCCTCATTATTTCATACTCATACCGTACACATAAGGGAGAGCGGGGGGGGGGGGGGCTACATTGGAGCTACATTCAACTACCTGAGCCACCTTAAATACATTAGTAAGTCTCTCTCTCTCTCTCTCTCTCTCTCTCTCTCTCTCTCTCTCTCTCTCTCTCTCTCTCTCTCTCTCTCTCTCTCTCTCTCTCTCTCTCTCTCTCTCTCTCTGTGTGCCAAGCTTGTAGCCAAGCTCAAACCCCTCTAATTTGTCAAAATTCCCAAAATAGCCTTCAAATTTTTAAAATTCCCAAAGTACCCATGTATCTATTTTGATCAGATTGATCAAGCTTTTCTAATTTTTATTCCTTTTTGACAATTGAGATGCATTTTTGAGTGGTTAGCATGTAATTTGTCACATATTACCTCACAAAACAAGCGATTATGTCCACAAAGATAATACATAATGTCAATCATTGAAGTCGGTTCATGGGCGCTGTGGGGTTTTTTCGGGACCGCAGCCTTGTGTGTGACGCTCTTGGCAAGCGATTGCATCAGTGTTCGAAAAAAAACATTTATCCAAACCTACAAAATTCCTTTTCTTGAATTTGCCAAGAGGAAATTTTAGAAAATTACATTTATTTTTCGAGTTGTTACACTATTTTTCTCTATTTTGGGACGGAATTTCTCCTTTTGTCCTTGCTGTCAACCGGCAATTTTGAATTTAAAGTGGCACGATATTAAGTCGACACATTTTTCTCGATGGATGATTGCATCTGGGCGGACAGAAGTGGCAGAAGGAGAGCCCAATTAATCCTCGCTTGCAGAATCCTAGCGATGTGTCGTGCAGTGCTCAAAATAAACTTTTTTGCAAAAACTTGGCAAACCTGCATATGTGAAACAACAGAGGTAAATTGACAAAATTTGAAGGTTTTTACATCAAATTAGAATGCAATGTTTAATTACAACCAAAGATAATATTAGTTAACTTTTGCTTAATTGTGATGAGTGAAAGCGCTCTTATGCTACCATCCGTTAGTCGAGAGCGAAAGTAAGAAAATTTGAGCCCTTTTTCCAAGAGAGCATGAGGAAAACCGAATGTCCTTTAATCTCTCCTTGCTCTCTTCTTTACGCAAGAATTAGCCCACTCCTCTAAGCCTTTCCCTGCTATGCCTTGTACAGAATTTGTTGCTTCCACACAATTTACTTCTTTACTGATTTATGCACATGAATTGCCCTTAAATTCCCTTTGTACATGACTTACCCCTTGCTTTATGCAATCCACCAAACTCGGTTTGTGTGACAAAGCCTTAAATATAAGGGAAATATTCAATATATCATTGACTATCAAGTCTCGATGTGAGAGAGAGAGAGAGAGAGAGAGAGAGAAGAAGAAGAAGAAGAAGAAGAAGAAGAGTATTTTAACGTCGTAGGAAACTATCCCTAGAGATCTCAAAGATCTATTCGACGAGGAGAGTTGAACTCAAGACCTTTTATTCAAGAGGAAAATGGTGTGAGAGAGAGAGGAAGAGATGCTTGCAGATAGGGCTTTGGGTTTTCTCACCTTCAAATATAAAATTTAGTGGTAAATTTGAAAATTGTGGAACTACAGTAAACCTAGGTTTTTTGGCCTGTCCAAAGGGCAAATGCTATAGTGACGCCTTCTCTTTTTGCTGACTAAAATAGAAAAAAGATTGAGTTGTATTTTCAAGGAATTTTTAATGGGCAAAAAATGCTGATTGGTTAAAATAAGATAGTGGACACTCATTTAAATGAAATCTCAGTACATCTAATGATAGACACGTCTTGAGATTTGAAATATGAAATACCAAGGAAAAGATTTTGGGGTGCATTTGAAAACATGAAACAAGCTTAAAAGTTAAATGATAAAGACTTAGCAACCATGAGAGGGAGTGTAAGTTCAATGATACCCTAGGCTACTATCGAGTACTCCCCCACTTATTATTGCACAGATTGTGCGTCCATGTGACGATGGTATGTAGAGTAATGAATTAGAGATATAATTTCCTAGAGGCTAGGAATCCCATCTTCTCACGCAGGTCCCAGTGCCCACAACTCCACTATTGGTTGCATAGATCAAAGTTCGACCACCCTGGACCTTTGCTGTTTTTTCTCGTCAATCTCTACGCTCTAGCTTAAGAGGGTCTCTCTGGTTTCGGTCGTGGGGGCCATGGCAGAGAGGTGTAACAGGAGAGGCCATGGCGGCCTCCGGTTGCAACTCCTACATGACAGGTCTTGACGGGAGTCGATAAGTGTCCCACCATTCATAGACATTGAGTGGGAGATGTTGAGCTTGCACCCTACTGCTCTTATCACACGTAGCTCCACAAGGTATCCCTGCTCGACAATGTTAGTGCTTTTAATACTACTATGATCATCTCCGAGATGGGCATCTTCGCCCAATACTAGAGCGGTAGCAAGAGGAGAGGGCAAAAGGGAGTTGTGCCGTGAAAGCAGCGATGGTGGTGTGGTGATCAAGCTCGCCATAGCTGCTATAGGGCTGTACAAAATGGAGGAGGATGATGCCGAGCTGACAGGGGATCAGGGGAGCTATGGTCTTCTGCAAGTAGTATGGAGATGCCGAGCTGACAGGGGAGGGAGAACTTGCCTTCACCAAAGCCCTCGACAATGCCAACAGAGCCCGAGAAGCTGCAAGGGCCATGGATTTCATGGATACATGACGCCTTTTGATTCTAGCATCTTGTCATTTGCACTTCTTTGCACTCTCTCTCCCCCATCCTCTCTCTACAGCAGTGCCATTCGCACCCCCATGCCATCCTTGAGAGAACCATACTAAGGCTGTCAGGTTTGATTAATAAAAAGGGGCCCGTCTCTTTCTTTCAAAGAGTGCCCTGACTACTGTAGGGATTGGAAGGCTGTGCCGCTTTGAGCTCCATGTTCTTGCTCTACTGGGTATGTATTGCTTCTGCATGTGCATGCTTTGCACACCTGGCATAAGAAGTGTCTGCGGTTGGGAAGAATTAGGGGATACAGTAGGGCTGAAACTAGCTGTAAAAGAGGGTAGACGGTGGGTCTCAACAGAATGGCTGTCCAAAAACTGCATGTAGAAACCAGCAACCAGAAGTCGCACAAAATTGCAGGATTGCAGAGCAAGCACCGCATGGAAAGTAGAGTAGAAGCATAGTCAGGTGAGTTCGTTCCGGAACTGTGGCCGCATAGAAGATACATGCCTCTTTGTGACAGGTTTCCACTTCGAGAGGTTGCACTATATGGTGCAGGTGTAGGGGAGGCGGTCCTTTAGAAGTATAAGTATTTTTTCTTTCTAGAGCTAAGGCGGTTGAATCACTGGGAGACAAAAGAGGGCGAGACAAGGAGGTAAATTTCTCCGATTCTACATGATTGCCTACAGCACCAAGACTGATCTACAACTTGTTGCATATGCCTGTTAGTAATCACTCTGCTGACTGATTGCTTGGAGGCAGAGGAGTTGGGTTCTGAAGGAGCAATATTTGAGCAAGCATGGGATAGAGGCTTGGCCATATAGTTGGAGGTGATGTTGAGGCTATGCCAGCCAGAGAAGAGCTCTTCGAGGAGGCCATCAGGTATACTGAGAAACATATGTAGACTAGTGTGTTAATCTTGTGTGAATTTATCACTTTCTTGTGTTGATATTAAGTGCATATATTGGGGTCGTGTGTGTGTGTAAGTTTTGTGTAGCAGTGCTGGTAATGGCTTTGGAGAACTTGCATGGGTTGGATGTTGTGTAATGAGATCTAAAGCAAGAGAGCATGCTCATCTTTGATGTTGGTCATGTTCTTGCCAACTTAGACATGTTTTTACTGCTACCCAAAGGCAGGCATTGCAAAAAACGATGGACAAGATGAAGCACTGTTGCCAATACAACAGAAAGCGCTGGCAATGATGTACCATAGTCGCCTTCTTGCATTGATGCCAATGTTTGCGACCCAAACTGAACCGATCAGGAGATCAAGACAGACAAGAAGCATGCACCTCCAAAGTTGGCCTAGATCAAGCAGTTGTGCGGCCCATCATTGGTTTGCAAAAAAATGCAAGCCCTCCATCCCACCATGATCAGATTTTGTGCACATGCGATTTTTTGTCGATGTTTGAAGCTTGTGCTTCTTCGGCAACTTTGAGAGTATGCTGCCTATTGTGGCCGCTTAGGCCGCTTACAATGGCCCATGTGCTTTGTGTTGCAAGGGATTCTCAAATCTAATAAAGTTTGAATCCGATACCCTTGTGTAGTAATGCATATTCATTTGGTTGATCTGCATGTGTGTGACCTTTGTAAGGATCTTACTCATCTTCAGTTTTTACTAGGCTTTTATCTTTCTAGCCTTTGGCAGGCCTTGTGATTTTATCACTTGTTTACGAGCAATGTCTGCTCTTCATTGAATTTGGGCATCAGCGACGAGGTGCTTCTCTCCCCCGCGAGTCGCAGACCCTTCACAGACGATGTGTTGGGCCTCTCCCGCCCCCTGGCCAAGCTCTCTGCAAGCTCCCACACGTGCTTGGTGTCTGCGTGCGGTACTACTGCGCCCTCTCAGCGGCAGTAGACCCTGCAAGCGGCATCTCTCCTCTCCCTCAGAGCCTCCGACGGGCCTCCGACCTGAAGTGAAGGTATTAACAAATTCTGCGATTTTTTGAAAAATTATTAACTGGTCGAGCAAGTTAGAATGGAAAAGATGACAATGGATTTTGTTACTTACTTTATCATTGAACTGTGCATTCTGCATGACAGAACTTGCATTATCATTGAGCCAAAAGAAAGAAGGAAAGTACAGTATGAGATTTGATTAGGTTCAATCTGCATTTTTATGTAGTACATTCCTCTTCAAAGATATCTTTTTCATGTCCTTTCGGGGCCTCCTTTCCATCTCTTAAATCTTAAACTCATGCAAGTCTACGTTCAGTGTCAGGAAGAGTAAGGAGTCAAAATGTGGGGTTTCAATGCAGAGATGGCTAGAATTCTACCCTAGACCATACATTGGCTGGCAAAGGGAGCCACCATGAGACCATAAGCAACAACAAAAAGTTGTAATGAAAGTTGTAATGAAAGCCATGCATGCTCCAACCGAGCCATGGCATCCAACCCCTAGACCATACATTGGCTGGCAAAGGGAGCCACCTTGAGACGATAAGCAATAACGAAAAGCCAAGACTATCGATGTTTACCTTTAGTTCTTCTAGCTATCCATAAAGCTTTCTTTTCTATGTAGTTACAAATTTTATAGTCTCAATTTTTCACATGGTCATATGGCTTGACAGGGTGTGTTATCTTGAGCTATAGTTTCTTGCCAAGACACTTCTAGCATACCTTGGGTTTGTGTGTCACACATACATAGTGTCTTTATTTGTATATAATTACAAATATAGTCTCAATTTGTCACATGGTCATATGGCTTGACCGGGTGTGCTATCTTGAGCTATAGATTTTTACCTTCTGTTCTTTTACCTTTCTAAGTGATGGGTCACATTAGGTTAATATAGGAAACTTCAGTTCTTCTAGCTATCCATAAGCTTTCTTTCTATGTAGCTACAAATTTTATAGTCTCAATTTCCCACATGGTCATATGGCTTGACCGGGTGTGTTATCTTGAGCTATAGTTTCTTGCCAAGACACGTCTAGCATACCTTGGGTCTATGTATCACACATACGCAATGTCTTTATTATGCAGCTCATACCACCACTCTGAAGTTAGATTACTTTGACTCTATTGAGAATGTGTTTGATTTTAATGTGTAAGACAATCCTTAAATCCCACGTGGGAGCCCAAGATGTGGTGGACAATTTTGTTGGAAAAAGAAATTATGTGATGGAAATCCCATGTGGGAGCCCAAGAAAAGGGTGTATTGATTTTTTTTTAGAAAGAGATCTCTATACAAAGGAGACTCTGGCGAAATTTCTAGGATTTATATTTTGTGTACAAATTCAAAATTAAATACTGATGGTGCTTTTTTAAAAGTTGCATTTTGCTTAAGCATAGACGTGCATTCATATCACATATAATTGTTTTTGTTCAAAAAGATTAATCTTTTAATGGGTTTTTTTGTAATGTGTTTTGATTTGATGAGTGAAGTTTTTATGGTTGTTTAAGAGTGTGCATTATTTGTTATTTAGAGAACAATCCATTTCATATATGTGCCTTAAATCCCATGTGGGACGCCTACTAAGTAAGTGGCTAGTATCATATGTTTTGAGATTGAGATTTGTATCAGTTTACAAGGCAAATGCTATTTGTTTTTTGACAAATTACATTGAAACGATTGGTTTATTTTAATTTTGTATTCATTATATTTGTTGCTTTTCATGGTTTGTTCTCTTAATATCTATTGCAAATGAAAACACACTACAATGTACACTTCTGTTCATTTGCAGTTCAGCATGTATTTTTGCAAAAGAATGTGCTTCTAAAATTGTTATGTTACTAGTATACATAAAATTGTGGGTCATTACATTCCGTACGAAATCCGTATGAGGGGGGTTGGCTCATTGTGAGAACGTCCGTATTTTGTCCGTATGTAGGGGGGTGGGCTAGCAAGTAAGATATCGTATATAGGGGGGTTTCTCTAATTTTGATGCACGCAGGTGACATCCCTCCATTACTAATAGTGAATCCCCCGGGATGAGAGTCCACCACCTAACCACCCTTTTAATAGGAAAGCCCCCGGCCCTTTGCCCTAGTTGGACTCCCCATTCCACACCGCCTAGCCCGGCCCTACTCTTGTCTAGTCCGGCCTTGTCGATGTCCTGACATTACTCCCCCCCTTAAGAAGAGTTTTCGTCATCGAAAACAAAAGTGGGAGACTTCTTTTCAAGAACACTAATGTTTTCTCAAGTGGCATCCTTCATGGATCCAATTGTTTGGTTGAGCGGAACACGGTTCTGCAGGAAACCAAGAGAAACAGCTTGGTTTATGACATTGTTGACCATTAGCAACCAGCTTGTGTTACCGATTCCTATCGGATCATTGGGTGTAGACTCCATTTAGAACACACATGAGTATTCAAAACGAGTTATCACACAAAGATGTACCCTAATGAGTACCTATTTTCACTTTCCATGAAACTAACTTGCTAACATACTCATCAGCCAAGTTTAAGTCCTTGACTTGTTTTCCAAGTTTAGTAGTAAACAACCCCACCATCACTAGTGATCAAGGTTGAGAACTTGATTTTACATGGAGAGACTATACCTAGTCGCAAACATGCTTTAACTTATGGTAAGTAAACCCCAAGTAGAGCAATAATTGCTTACTGATTGGATCGCTTGGTGCTAACGTACGCACTTTGCCTATCCTTCAGCACAAGATTACTCTTTGTAATTTGCCTATCCCCTTGGATAACAGACAATACTGAAGTGTGTTTTTCCCACGTTTTACAGCCAGACTGTCCAGATGGCTGGTAAACGGGATAACAATATCGTACCACATTGCTGAAGAATCAACAATGGAATGAATAACCGTGGTGGTTAACTTGAAAAATCTACAAGCATCCAAACCGAGCCATGACCTCTATTGGTGATTGGTAGACCTAAAAAGTAATGTCATAGAGATGCTGCACTTAGAGTGAAAAATGCTTCATAAGCAACAACTTGAGGAATATGCATGCCGTTTCAAATCAGCCTTTGCTAAATACTAGGGCCCATAACACCTAGTGTGCATGCATTTAGCAAAAAACAGATCCGAACCTGTATATCCATGGTGGTCCTTGCCAATACTTATGGCAAATGTGATGTGCCTAGCACACATTAACAGGAATGGGAATAGTTTTGAAAAGAAACTAAATACTTTCATTTGTAATCTTTTGCAAGCTTTGCTTAAACGTCTGAACTATAATAGAAGGTGAAACAGTGATCACTTCTAGGTACAAACAATGAAACTTTTTCATTTGCTATATGTATAAACAACCATCTGTAATGTTGTTTAGGAGTACTTGTACCTTAACAAGTCATTCTAAGTATCCAACAATTTTTGGCCACGAAATTGCTCCTGATACGTCATGCTAAAAATGGTCTAGAAAACAGATGTGACCGCACCTAGGGACTTTGTTGTGACACATAATTGAAATAATGGTGCCAGTGTCAGTCCAGAGACTCATATTCTCCACATGTGGAATATGTCCCATGTGAGGATGTAGAAAAAAGAACATCCGTCAAGTACAAAATGTACTTGTGTGTGGAGGTAGCTCTGAACACTCAAAGACAAGAGTGAAAGAGACCCTCATTCATTGCTCCACATTGGCAAAACCGAACTCCTTAGGTTCCTAGACTATGTTGTATCCATGTGATAACATGTACCAAATTGAACCCTACAAGTAGGCTCGTAACAGCATAAGGCAGAAAGATAGATTCGACACTTGGCCCAAAATACTTTGTGCCGACATGTCCTTGGCATGGCTCTGTAACATTCAAGCGTACTTATACGTCTTGAAAAACCAATCAAAGCATAGTAAAAATGGAATAACACCAAATCAATAGATGCGTACCTGGAGATTTGAACGTAATGTTCACTTACCCGTATTCAAATGGAGAGGAGCACGTCCCCTACCTGAAAAATAAACAGCATTGCACTAGAATTCTTGGGTGTTGCCTTTGCAATCCAAACCCGTTGGGTAGAATCTACGTAGTGAATCCCTTGGGAAGACCCTTTGTAGAAACTGCTCAACTAGCAGGTAACAATAACCAACATAGTTAACCGTGTACAGAATGATTGAAATCAACTTAAAAAAGTTGAATTTGTCCGCTACCCCATGGTAGATTACCGGCATCTTTCCTTGAAAGTAGAACTGGGATAGATCAAACTATGATCCTCCATGCCTATGGGGAGATGTAGCAATCACCCGCCGGGTCTTACCCCAAAACAGTATGTCCATAGGCAATCTGTAGTGCTATAGTGGGAGCCGGAGATCCACACAAGTGAAATGCCTAGCTCTTATGGACAACCATGTTGTCTCAACCTATTGCTGTATCTATACTCCGTGGTAGAGATCAGTTGATGGGAGTTTAAGGTTATCAAAAACTCAACTCGAGCGTCGCACTGAAAACATGTAGTGCAAAATGACACTCTAAACATCCGTAGTGACAAGACTCTTGCTTGTCAATTAACGTCAATGTGTACTCCACTGGGTAGAGCTGTTCGATCTTGAGAACAATCATCCAAGGAATACCAACAATTGGGTCTTACCCTAGATTTAACAATGTCTCTTAGTCAGTGTGTGTAGCTCATAGCCCTCATGGGAATTAGTGTTCAATTGTCAAGCCGATGAAGACTAATGTGGATGGCATCTTGTCCAATTTTTAGCTAAGAGTTAGAGCACCTTGGCTCAGGAGCACTCACCAGCAAAACATGTAGCAAAAGCTTCTTAGAAAGTGTGCATTATTCTTCGAGAGAAATAAGAAGAGAGAAAGAGAGCATGCTAGGCTGAGGAACTTTCTTTAAGTTACTACCTTGTATGTACTACACCCATGCTTGTGTGCATCTTATGGGTAGCGTACAGCTTATCCTATAAGCATGCAATAATCTGGCTTCAAGAGATGTAACAAAAAACACAAGTCACACCTTGCTACCCTTATCGTGTAGAGAATCATGATTGTACGAAAATGACTGAAATATGGCACTTTGCCTATGAAATAAGTCCTAGATTTAGGTCCCATTTAGTGGTATTACGCATCGACAGCAACCAAAAATTTAAACAATCCAAAACTTAGTTTGTCCGTGACAGTGTCTGGTGTGATAGCGGAAGCGTAATTTCAAAAGCGGTGGAATTCATGCCTTGCACAGTCTAAACTGGTAGGGATTCTGTGAGATGAAATTCCCTATTTTGTCAGTTTTTCAAACTTGTGTGCCACTGCCCGTGATTCCAAATCATTGGGCAGTACCTTGGCACCAGGGAGAAGCCTTGCTTCATGTAAAATTGTGAAAACACTTTGTTTTGCACAAAAGCAATAGTTTCTCATCAAAGATGTAAACATGGAAAAATAAGAAGAACCTAAAATTGGCTAACCTGGTCGTTGCTGTAACCAGTTGGCCCGAGATTCCATGGAAGAAAACTCGCTTAAAATTTTCTCATAGCCATATCTGTTGGACGAGTGGAGACTGTCGTATGTCCATATACGTCCCTTGTATCATGTAATGAAATAACCTGCAAGCATATTGCCAAGTCCGTCCCAAGTTTGTATGTTCAAGCATAGACCGAATGTGGGGGCCTTGCTTCACATAAGTTCATCAAATGGATGAGACAAGAATGTAACTTGAGTGCTTATAGTCAACAGATGCTCTTGGTGACAGACATCTGTCTGAGCAGGAAAAGTTTGACCTTGTCAAACTTTTATAGGGAAACGGCCTTGCCAAATTTTGCTACTGATTGGGAATCCTAACATTTTTCGATAGTGAGAAAGATACTGCTTGTTCAAAGCAACCTTTGCTTGACAAGTTGGCATTGTGAAAATTCTTATGGTGGTCAACATTGCATTCAACTCCTAGCTCTCAATGTCAATGTTTTTTCCACGATGCTTCATGTACCTATATTGCTTGCTCCCTAGCAAGGTGCAATGGCTTGGAAATGAGTATGCATCCAATGCATGGAGCCGTGCTCCCAAACATCTTGCTTTCCTCCGCCTCGAGATAGCAAAACGAGGAGAGATAAAAAATTAACAACGGACGTAAGACACAAATCGGTTTATACTTACCGCTCGGCCTTGCCAAATACCGTAACCTTACAAATCACGGGCCATGCGTGACTTGCTTTTACGCTAAAGGGTGGAATAAATCCTGGTTGTGTAGCCCAACCCGATGATGTTGGCTACAGAAGCTTTCCGCCTGAGCACCTTGTATGGAGCCTTGCTCCCTCACAGTACGAATGATAGGTTATCACTCGTCGGCCTTGCCGAATTCCTATTCTCCACAAGGCACATACCTTGCATGTACGTGCTTCCATAACCAATGTACCTTGGGCATACGGAGACTGCTCCAATCTAATGAATGATGCATTGCCAACATACCCATATATGTATGTGCGGTCAAGTTTTAAGGTCAAAATAGAATTTGAAGAAACTTGACTGCGTCGATCCACCACCTCGTCGATCAGATGCCATATTGAAAGCACATAATTTCAAAAAATCCATATTTAGTGCAATCATGTAAACAAAGCGTACCTTGATTGCAACAGTTAATATTTCCAACCTCGTACCTGTCAATTTGATGTCTCGTTGGTTTGGAGCCTTGCTCCTCTCTTCATGTCGCCCTTGCACCTTGTGCAAGCTCCAAATGCAACAAAAAGTTGCTCTACATCATCACTTGCTCGGCATGCTTGAAAAATTGCTTGTGTCAGCATCACTCGCTTGCCCAAGACATACTACCGTGCAACAATGTGCATCTTACGAGGGTTCGCCGCCAACAAATCTCCATCTTTGTGATGCCGAGCCCATGTGTGAGGCATGTGCATGCTTGAATCCATGCCGATGTAACCATGCCTTAAAATCTGGATTTTGCTGGTCCTGCCCTCGATGCTACCTTTTGCATGGATTATGACTCATGCATGCATATGCCTACTCTTTTCCTTGCCCGCTGTCGTTTGCATTCGATGGTAGGGTGGGAATCATGCTTGTGAGCAATAGCCCTAAGTTTTTTTTTTGTGTAAAATAAATATCTCAGAAACATGGCTGTCGTCTGCAGCAGGCCGCCGAGATGGCGAGGGAGCAAGAACTCGCCATAGGTTGCTCTACGCTGCCTCGTCCAGAGACGGATTTTACTGGGCTTTCCCTCGCGCTCCGCTCCCATCTAGCCCCTTTGAGCCTCGTTTTGGCCATGTCGTCCATGTACACAGTGCTCGCAAGAGCCTGTTTCCACTAGCTTCGACCCCGCCAAGGGGTTGTTCCTGTGGCCCCTTCTCCTCTCTTGAGCCCCGATTCACAAGCTCTACTTCCTGCGGCTCTTCAAGCAGCCATCGAGGGCGAAGATATCGAGATACAAGAGAGACCACCAGCCCACGCTTCCATGCTTCATGGAGAGGGAGAAAGGTCCAGAGAGCGACCGAGAGGCAGAAAGAGAATAAGAGTACCTTCCCCTCCTCCATGGTTACTCTCCCCTGAGCTCTGATACCAGTGAAAGGGCAAGGGAAACTAGGATATGAGAGACCACCACCCAACCACCCTTTTAATAGGCAAGCCTCTGGCCCTTTGCCCTAGTTGGACTCCCCGATCCACACCGCCTAGCCCGGCCTTGCTGATGTCCTGACACACTGGATCCTTAGATGCATATTATTGTTTCAAAAAACTTGGAAAAAGTCAAGACTTGTATTAAAGAGTGAGTACGATGGCTAGAAACAAGTTGGAATGACCCTATAGACTCTTTGTCAGTGCATGCATACATTGCCAAAAATGTGAAGCCAATGAGGTTGTTGTCAAAGAGAAAGGTAGGCGTGAGAATGGGGAGGAAGGGCCTTCAAAAAGGGGCACAAGGAGTGGAGGTAGAAATGACACAATGCCTCTTAGATCAGCTTCCCTGCAATAGATGCCTATCTGCAAAGTGGCTATGCAAGAAGCCTTTAAAGAAAAGAAGAAGGATGCAACAAAATCTAAAGAAAAGGGTTCGGCCTACAAACTCCGATCTGATATAGAGGTAGCAGCTGATCCCAAAAAGTTTTGGAAGAGAGAATTTTGAACAACAAGGTGGAATTTACCTTGGGTGAGGTCTTTGGCATAGCGAAGAGGGAGTTCTATGAAGAAATAATTGATATCATAAAGAGAAAGTGGTAGTCTCTTACCGAATCTATCCATATACAAGGTGAAGGAGAGACTTTAAATGCATAGGGAGTACATGTGTATGGTGAGCAAGGCGATGAAACTATTGATGGATGCTACAATTCTAGCGGAGGAGTAAAACATGTTTGCTTCTTGGACAATGAAGATGAAGTCAAGACCACTCACAAGAATTATTACTCCAAGAGTCATTGGGCAAGGGCAACTACTAAGATCCTGGTAAAAGTGGGAGACTTGGAAGAGCCATACATTGTGTTGATAGATCATGGGTCAGAAATAAACCTCATGTCAAAGAGTCTATATCAAAAAGGAAAATGTCCAATCAGTATAAATCATGGATGGATAATGTGTGCAGCAAACAACTCATAAGGGGATCTTTATGGAGCTTGTCCAAATGTAAGGGTGACTATAGGGGACATGAAAGATCATCAAAATTTCTTTGTTCAAGAGATGTCTACATACCCTCTTATCCCTGGGCAGTCATACATCACTACTACTCGTATAGAAACAAAAGTAATGGATGATGGTTCATCTTATGCTAGGATAAGGAGCAAGGATGGGAAGTGTGTGGTCCAATTCCTTACTATTTGTGTGGACCATGAAAGGAATCGTTGCTGTAGACAAACAAAGATTTCAAGGACTACACGGATAAGAGGGGTTTTTGCCATGTACCATTGTAGAACGGGATTGCAGTGGTACAAGAGGAGAAAAGTTCTTGCATAATCTATATGCAAAAGATATGTTTTCTACAAGTTTTGTGGGATTAATAGACTATGGATCTATCACTTTACAAAGTGTGAGGACTTGAAACGAGGTGAAAGAGAACATGTAAATAGTGTACAAAAAGGTTTGAGAACCAATGCTTTGATATAAGATGAGGAATGCATTGCAAGTGTCTTTGCTCAGTGTTCATTTGTGAATACCATGTAAGACTTGGAGTATTTAGTGGATTGCGATTTGTGTGTTGGGAAAGTGGTTGTGAAAGTATGCTACATAGAAATGTACAAAGTTATTGACTATTTTGAAAATGCTCAAGGTATTGATGTGCCAGTGGTGGATAGTATAAATCTCTGGCAAAGAAAGTGACACCAGTGGCATTACCTCTACCAAAAGACTACACAAATAAGATGGAACATGCTGCTTTGCAACCTAGTCTTCGTAACCTAAGCTTGGGCACAAGTATATACATGACTCTTTGAAGGAGCTAAAGGTTGGTTGCAAGAACAGCTTGACAGAAGCTAAAAATATATGCTTTGAAGACATGCCTGCCAAACATGGAACGACTTTTTCATTTGAGCAGCATGAGATAGGGAGTGTCGGTCCTTCCATTGTTGCTACAATGGTAATCTTCACTATCCCTCATGTACCTCAAAACTTGCAACCTATTCTGGTTCAAAGGCTCATTTGCCAAAACTCATTGAGTTGCTTAATGAAAAGATCAAGATGATTATTTTGGAGCCTTCTTATGCTCCATATTTAAACAGGTGTTTCACAATTCTAAAGAAAAATGACTCTTTACGCTTTATCCAGGATATGCAACTTGTGAACAAGGTTACAATTAGAAATGTGGGTACACGGTCAATTATAGACGAGCTTGCCGAGACATTTATAGGAAGGGCAATATATTTTAGGTATGATCAATTCCAACTAGCAATGGAAAGCAAGAACTTGGGTACCATGAGGACACCTTTGGGGTTGGTAAGGATGTTTACCTTACCTCATGGAGCAACTAATTTTGTTGCACATATGATGAATGGTATGAATAAAGTCCTACGTGACTTCATACCTCAAACTACAATGCCCTTTCTTGATGATGTGCCAATCAAAGGACGCAATGTAAGTGATATAGATGTGGCTTTGGACTTGATGGAGTGCCACAAGTATGTGTCAAATCATATTAATGATTGTGATACGATCTTATTAAGGTTGGAAGAAGTGAACCTTACCTTGTATGGGAAAAATTCATTGTTTGGTGTGAATGAAATTGTTATTGTATGACATCTGAGCGGGCCATATGGTAGAAGGCCTTGTCTTGCAAAGATAAATGTAATACAAAGAATAAAAGAGGAATGTATAAATGTGATTGAAGTTCAAAGGTTTCTGGGTGCATGTGTGTTTTATGTTATTTGGACTCCACATTCTGCGCATGTAGCAAAACCTTTGTATCAATGTTTGAGAAAGAACAAAAATTCCAATGGGAAGAAATTCATACACATGCCATGAGAAAATTAAAGAATTTGTTGCTTATGTGTCCAACTTTAAGGAAAGTAAACCAAGACATGTAACTGTGACACTGCAAACTAGCCCCACAGGATTTGGGTGGGCGACTGACCAAGATGATGAAGATGCTAAGCGATATGTAGTGAGATTTGGAGAAAAGGTCTTGAATTCTCATCAATGCAATTACCCATAGGTGAAAAGGAATTATGGGGAGCAATTACATCACTGAAATGTTAAGAGTATTTGATAGGTGCAAATGTAATAGTGAAGACTGATTGTCTACCTCTTCTTGGAATGATCACAAGCTGCTCAACTCTTGACATTGCTACGTTGAGATGGATTGCCTATATAAATTCCTTGAATCCTAAATTTAAGCATATTGTAGGGAAAGATAATTTAGTTGTGGATATGCTTTCTAGAGCAAGATATGAAAATGAAGAAGAAATGGTTATCAAGGGTGATGATGTATGCACAATGTTTTATTGTAGCTCTCATGCAAAGGGTGATCATGTCTGTCTGTCAAATGCACTTGAGTCATTTACAGAGGACCTATATCAAGGATATTGGTTGTTAATTGGACATTATCTGAGCACTTTGACAAGGCAAGAAGGATGGACCAATCAAGACTTCAAAAGAATACACAGAAAAGCCTATGGATACTTTTTGAAAGATGGATACTTGCAGAAGCATCCAAAACAAAGAAATGGGATGCCATTGAGGGTTGTGAATGGTGAGGACACTAATAGGGACCTTATTAAAAAGTTTCATGAGAGTCTTTAATTTGGACACAGATGTGTGGGGGCGACCTTTACAAAAGTCAAAGAGAGGTATTGGTGGAAAGGTATGTATATAGATGTATCTCATTTTGTGGAGTCTTGTGAAACGTGTCAAATGTATTCAAATGTACATCATTGTGATGGGTTGCACTCTATATACCCACTGGCTATGCACTATAAGTGGGTAGCAGATTTGGTTACAATATCATTATGTTTATGGAAAATGAGATACATAGTGCTTGCACGAGAAAACTTAACTAATCATGTTGAAGCTCGTGCTTTAAGAACCAAAATCACAGAAGGTATATGTAAGTTCCTCTTAAATGATGTGATTAGTTGTTATGGCTGTGCTGGGAAAATAACAGCTAACAAGGGTGAGTTAGACGTCAACAAAGCCAAGGAGTTTTTCTCTCACTACTGTATACAATCTTGAAGGGAATGGTAAATCAGAACGTGGGCATCCTCCTATCATTAAAGCATTGTCTAAGGTTTGCAAAGTAAAATTGGGAGAGTGGCCTAGGCTATTGCCTTATGCTTTATGGGTTGATCCATGACTCATAGCTCAGTTACTAGTTATATGCCTTATGAGTTGACGTATGATCAGAAATCTATAATGCAAATTCAGGATGGAATTTCCACATGGAATGTATCGCCTTGGGAAGATGGAGTGACTAGGGAAGACTTTCTTGATTTGCACATACATCAATTAGAAAGAAGGCCTTAAGTAGCACGATTAATTGATGCAAGGTTGAAGAATAAGGACATAATTGATAAAAGGCATAGGCTCAGACTTAGAGCTATTGAGGAAGGTAATTGGTATTGGTGTATGACAGTAGGATTGATAACCAACATTCAACAATAAGAATGATTTCAAAAATATGGTTTGGTCCTTATGTGGTTAAGCTTGTCCACGGGAATGTGAATTACACCCTGCATGAGCTAGATGACACAAAAATGAAAATTCCCATTGTAGGGAAAAAAATAAAGCTATTCAAAAGAAGAGGTGATACAGATCCCTTTGTTTCACAAGAAAGTCAAAATAAAGACTCTGATGAATATGTTATGAATGAGGATGAAGAAAGAGATGATGATTCATCGGAATTCATTGGGAGTAATGACGACGAAATTGATATGTATGTTGACTTTAATGAAGACTACACCTACAAAGGATATGTGTGGCACATGCCGGAGGATGTGCAAGTTTAGAGGGGGTGGATGTCTTGCCATGGCACATGCATAATGTGATTAAAACATCTACCTCACTCTCAATTCTTTTGTTAGTGGGACCAAATGCTCTAATGTACATAGTGTGATATATGTGAAAATAGATGCCATGGTTGCAGTTCTGTATATATTTTTCTGGGATAGTGAGGCCCTATACGTGGAACTATGGCATGTTTTGTCACATAAACATATGAATAGTTTGCTTAAGAAATGTACAAATGTCAAGTGTTTTGAAGTGGCATGCTCGTTTTTCTTAGAAAGTTCAATGCCGGCGATCTCGACCAGAAAAAGCAGGTCTTATGCACGGGCATAAGAGATGCATACAAAGTGCTTTCCAAGTCGTAAAATGAGGTTCAAGATGAAATTTAAGCCCAATGGGATTTTCCCACAATTTTAGGATTTTTTCCCAGCTCCTTTGGGCTTTTTATGAGAAAAAACACATTTTTGGACTAAAAATGACAAAAAATGCCACATCACTCATGGTTCCGTGACTATGAGGGCTAAAGGAACATTGTAGAAGGACAATATCAACACTTTTGAGCTCTACTATGAAGGGATACAAAGCCTACATCTATGGTTTGCTAGTACAGTCCCATGTTGTTCCAACCTTGTATTCGAGACTATGAGGCCACCAATTAGGGTTTTCTCTATTCAAATACTTACTTGGGAATGTCTAATGAAGTTATGAAGGTTCCATGAGATGGCTACGATAGAGAATTGAAGCGTTTGTTTAGGGTTTTTATCAAGGAAAAAGAGTTTTGCAATTGGGAGCGAGGCTACACCAAATCATAACACACACAAGAGTTTTGAGTTGATCTTGGTTCTTTTTCAAAGAAAAGCTTTCATGGTTGGAGTTTTCTTCTTTTTGAGTTTGTTTTTAGCTTCAAATCTTCCACAAATTGCTTGATTTTGCTGCGAATCCTCATATTCAAAGACCTGACGCTTTCCTAGCTGCACTGCGCACTTCTTGACACTGTACTTTGTTTTTCATTAATCCAAAATATTCAAACTCTTTGATCTCTCGATAGTAGTGGTGAAAAACAAGAAGCAGAGTGGTTTGTGAAGGCTACAAGGAAAGGTGCTTGTGATGATCACCTAGGGTTTGGGACGGAAAACTGACATAAAAAGAAAGGGTTTTTATGTGATTCTGACAAAGTGGGCAAGGAAGGATTTGGATGAACTCACGTGCAAAGGGATGGATTCCAATGCTTAGATTAGGGCCAAGCTGTGATGATTGGGGGCTCGGGTGCATGCCGTCAATGACTGCTTCAGCATGCAACATGCATGAACCAAATTTATGATTGGTTAGAGAGCCAAGAAGTGGATATTTAGCATGTTTCGGTGTGAATGCTCAAGATTCTACCGTTTCCTAGGGTTTTTTATAGTTTTTGGTGATTACCACAAGTCTTTTTTTTACCGCACTTTGATTTGGGATATTCAATAAATTCAATGTTGGGGTGAATCTGTGTTACAATTTTCTCGTTTTTTGTCTTGCTGTCTCTATCTCTCCCAATTTTCTCATAGCTAGAAGATCGGCACTTTCTCGGTCGACCCTAGAGCCTACCGTGCTCTCTGACATCTTTGGTGAACCCGACGTGAAGCAAGCCAAGGTGGAAAATGGAGATAGAGAGTTCAAAGTAGATGATGAAGTTTATGGAAGCATTAATGTTTAAAGGGTTTGATAAAAATTGGGCAGCTCTAGATTTTGCAAAGATGCTTGAATTGATCCAAGGTTATCTGCTCAAAGCGAAAACCACCTTGTGAAGAGGATGGTGTCTAAGAGGGCCTCATTATTTTCCATGAGCTTATGAAGGTGATTAGTATTTTGATGAATAGGTGTACGCCATGTGTACAAAATGGTGGATGCATAAGAGATGTGTAAGAGCGGTCAAAGGATGCACTTTTTCTCCCAAAAAGGAGGTGGATATTTGATCTCCCACATATGATCTCCAATTTGAGTGGATATCATAAATCTGAAATCATTAGGAGAAATATGAACCTTGCATGGGCCTTGTAAGGAATCCTATTTTTTAGGGATTAAGGCTAATGGTGTGTAGGGTTAAGGGGACCAGGGCATTCAAGAAGCTAGTTTTGAGTAGGCTTTTCTAGCCTTTTTTTAGATACATGTAGGATGTGGACCTAGGAGGTCACCTTCTCTCTCTAGATTTTTGAAAGTGAAGGGAGTAAAGAGGCGTGACCACATCATCAAAAACGTGGATCACTAAGAGCCAAAATTTGACTTTTTAAAAAAAATAATTATTTTTACTTATTTTTGACTTAAAACTCCCCCCAACATATATCCATATCAAAAAAGTATTTTTTGACATTTTTTTAAACTTACAAGCACTAAAAGTCCAATTTTAAAAAAAAAAAACTCCCCCCAAAAAAAAAAACATTTCTTCTCTCTTCCTCCTCCCTCCTTTCTTCCTCTCCTCTCCCTCCCTGCCCCTTCTCTCCTCCTCCTCCCCTCTCTCCCTCTCTCCCACTGTCCCCTTCCCTCCTCCCATGTTCCTCCCTCTCCCTCCCTGCCCCCTTCTCTCCTCCTTCTCCACTCTCTCTCTCTCTCCCCCACTACCCCCTTGTCTTCTCCCATGTTCCTCTCTCTCTCCCTCCCCCCTCTCTCTTTTCATCCTTTGCTTCCTCATGCAACAGCTACCATGGTGCTCAAGGACATCACAAATCGTATGCATACATATTTGCTTGTTCGCAACGTTTGCATCGAAGGACGCACGTGAGGGTGAGCAGAGGTCATCCCAGGAACGTCGTACCATCGGTGAGATGAATGTTGACGATTCTTCAATATCTTGCCAATACCATCACATATTTGAATAAAACACCCCTTTATGCAAGGTAACAATATACTTCTTACTTTTGATTGTGTTCTTCTTATCATAAACTTTGAAGTCTAAGGTGTTGCCTCTACTTGTTTTGTAGTGCTTGGCACAAAGGTTGCTTTTATGCACAAATAGTGAAGGGCTGCAGGTTAGAGAGGCCAATTGTCACCACTTTTCCTCTAAAATAGTCTTCTTTGTTACATCTTGTAGGTAGGTGCTTCAAATCCATGCTTATTAGGAGTGGTAGTCTCATCCTAATGTATATTTTTATATTGTTTATTCCCAGCTAGATAGAAATACTTGCAAATTGTTACAACATATACTTAACAAGTGTCTTCATTATATAGCTTGCAAATATTGAATTCATACATGTTTTTGTTACAAGGTGACCTCTTGCTATGCTAGTTGAGTGGCGTTGTTTGCAAGAACGGCTCAAGGAACTGGCATAACATGAAGCTTTTACGGTGGCACAAAGCTCTCCTCAGCGGCAATGTGGCTCCCACTACACCAAAAATCATTATGCTGACATGAAGAGATCCCTAGTAGGACAATGCAAAAACTTTTCATCAGCAGCAACACTCTTTCCTAACATGAGGGCACTCCTACCAAAGATATTTTTATGTGATAGGTCACTCTAGGAGCATACCATGTCATGGAATGGATGTAAGAACTATGACCACACTACTCCTTGTAAAGTGTTCACAGATGTATGTTTATCAAAGTTAATGAGAAGAAATTTGGACTTTTTTGTTTGTTGATGTGTAAGAGCACTCTAGGTCTACCATATTTTAGATTGTTTGATAAGTTAAATAAAATTTGTAGTAATTTAAAGTGTAAGTTTGTTTTTGTTTGGTAAGATTGTACATGAGAAGACATAATAAAGTATAAGAGATCTTGACGGAATAAGCCTCGATTAGATTCCTACCATGCGCTTGTGCACCAGACCTCTCCTTGAATCTTTTGATTTCTATCATTGTGGGAAGTCTAAGGGTGGTCTATTTTCAAAATTTTAGCAATAACTTTTTTTAAAAGAAAATTTTGGTTATTTTAAAGTTTGTACACAGTTTAGGAGTTCATTTTGATTGTTTTCCTTCAGTTTCAATTTTTGATCGAGGGCACTCCTTGGAAGCCACTTTTGAAGGTGTTAGGGTGAGATTTTGAGAAAGTTTTGTATGTAGGAAATGCAGTCCTTAACACAATAAAAAACATTGGTTCTCTGAGTATTTTCAGATTTCATGGTTTTAATGCCTATTCGAGCTCGTAGATTAAGGAAAAAGTAAGAAATGTCTGTTTTACATAATTTTTTAAGAAATTGCCAACTTGCACGTTGATTTTTGAAAAATCCGAGTAGGATATGATTTTTTTGCATCACATGATAGTCGAAGAGTGCGACGAGATGAACAAATTTATGTGAGACAAGCACAGACAGATTTAGAGCCAATTGAACACTAGAAGCTCTTGAAAACAGCCTAAAAGTCCATGCATAAAAATAAATCTTGTACTTGTCATTTTAGGGCCCCAGGGACCCTCAACATGAGGGGCCACAAGGACGCGCAAATAAGCCATCCAAAATTTTTGGATGGCTGATTTGCGCGCCCTTGTGGCCCCTCATGTTGAGGGTCCCTGGGGCCCTAAAATGACAAGTACAGGCTTTTTTTGATGCATAGCCATGAGATAGAATTGGGCAAATTGATGTATTCATAGCAAACTCCCCCCCCCCCCCCCCCCCCCCCACAATGGCAAATAGCTAAACATTGTATCATGCCATCCATTAAAAAAAGCTTGTACTTGTCATTTTAGGGGCCCAGGGACCCTCAACAAGAGGGGCCACAAGGGCGCGCAAACTGGCCATCCAAAAATTTTGGATGGCCAGTTTGCGCGCCCTTGTGGCCCCTCTTGTTGAGGGTCCCTGGGCCCCTAAAATGACAAGTACAAGCTTTTTTTAATGCATGGCCATGAGATAGAACTGGGCAGTTTAATGTGTTTATAGCAACCCCTCCCCCCCCCCCCCAAATGGCAGATACCTAAACCTTGTGTCATGCTTATCAACCATTTTTTACTTCCTTGTGTCCATCCCCTGTTCTTGGAAATATCTTGGTCCCTATTTGTGCCTGGATGGGCATTCTACGCGCCGTTGTGGTCCCTCTTGTTGAGGGTCTCTGGGGCTTCAAAATGACAAATAGGGGCTTTGTTTTAATGTATGGCCATGAGATAGAGTTGTAGTGTTTGATGTCCGGAGTATTCACTATGTCAAATTTTCCTATATCATGTACGTTCACCACAATGGATTGAAAGTAGCCCTTATAGGCCTTACCTACACATGTTTCTGTAACTTTACAAGAATATAAATTCCCTTCTGTTGAACACATGTGCTATGTTACATATACTTTAGTGAACTCGCAAGGTCAAAGGCCTCACAAATTTTGTACACTCAGAACATTTAGTACTAGAAATCAACCAAACAAGGAGCCAATTTTTACTTCCTTGTGTTCACCTCGTGTTCTTGGAAATGTTTTGGTTAAGCCATTTCTTTGGTATTTAAAACCACATGTGACCCCTATTGTTATAGTATCCGACCAAAGGTTTCTTGATTAGCAGTTATATAGGTTCGAGTGATACATATCTTCTATGTTAACAATGCATGTATCTATAATTTATGTTTACACTTTCTCTATCCAAATGAGCTACATAGTAAAAATCAAATCCGCAATTCAACAATTAAGTTCACAAGGTGATAGCTATTGGTATGATCTTTAACAATACCAAATAAATAGCTACCAATAGCTAATGAATAGGGATATTTAAGAAGGTTTGATACCAAAAACTTGTCAGCACTACTCAAAAAGGTGGAAACTCAAAGGCTTTATAATATATATGATGAAACAAGAATCAATATTAATTCACCCCTATATATCTACACCTCCATCTCAAGTTGTCATTTCTCTAAGTCAAGCTTGGCATAGGCATAGTATGGAAACAATAACATTTTGGAAAGCAAAAATTTAGCTTTCTCAACTTTTGAAATGTTGCTATTGATATATATTCAACATCCCCAAATGAGGACATCTTGACAAAGGTTATGATCCACTTAATAAGAATAACCATTAGTGATTAAACTGAAATCAAAATATTGTATGAATTTCTTCATGGTGGAATGATTAAGACTTGAAACTTCAAACATCTTACAGGCAAATCAGAATATCCAAAAAAATCAACAATATTTCTCAAATCTGTATGAAACTCCAGTAATCTAAATAAAATACTCTCACTCAGTGCGACACCATTTAACAAAAAGAAATATTTATATTGCATTTATAGAGGAATCCAGTCTCATAAAAATAATTACAAATGGAGACAATGTTGTTGCTGTTAGGCTTCTCTTACAAGTATTTGTCTTTCTCATCTAGAGATTCATATACACGAGTATTTGTGTGTCTATGACACTAGGGAAGATAGTAGTAATATAGGGATGGCTTTTCTAAGAGCTCCTAGAGAGTACCTATTGGTTCAAGATTCTACAAAAATCCTACTATTCTTATCAAAATCTTTTAACACGGTAGTGAAAGGTTCCTCACGGAACAAAAATAGGGTGATTTTCATCTCTACACATGGTTGCTTGCTCATGTCCTCTCAAAACAAGTTGACTCTGTAAATAAACAACAGATTATGTGAGCACAAAGTTATAAAGTACAAAATGATATCATTCTAATAATCTAATGACAACTATACAAAGAATAAATTATAAGAAAAATCTTTGATGACTCTCCATAGATAACACAACTTACTTAAATTGTGAGACTCAATCACATGCTACAAAACTATAGATGGCGCACCAAAGCCATCAACAAAATAGCACCACCCAATGTTATGAGGTGTGAATCCTAAACATTAAAATCCATAAAGAGGTTAATTCCCTCCAGCATGATAAACTTAAAGATGGAGATGAACTTAAGCTCTGAATGTAAGCTACAAGGGTAGTTTTCTCACTATTCTATCTTTATGTTGGAGATGAATCCTTGCAATGCCCATGCACTATTCACACCTCCTGTTCTTGTGGTATGCAAGTCATGTGAGTTGATGCTTTTTCCACCTTCGGGAGTAGAGGTTTCCATGTAGTGCGAGTGAATGAAAGTAGAAGGAGGAGAATCTTGTTTCATTCTTGTAATGGAGGTGAGAGAAGGGAGAGGAGCTAGCTTGGTGTGGAACTATGTGGTGGGCAAGGGGAAGAGATGGGGAAGAAGCTTGCTTGGTGCTACAATGGAGATGGGAGAAAGCTAGTAGAGAGATAATGTTGGACTATAGGGGGTGCATGTGGTTGTTGCAACCATGGAGAGCTTGGAAAAGGGTTTGTAGAGAGAGAAAATCACTTTTAGCTATAGAATAGGTTTGGAAAGACTTTGGAGGGTGAAAAATGATGTTTTGAATTTTTTTGAAAAAATTTAATTTTTTGAAATTTTTTAGTGCACGTTTTTGACTTTTGGAGGTCAAAAATACTTTTTTGACTATGAAATAGGTTAGGGGACCTTTTAAGGAGGGAAAACTTAAAATTTGAAATTTTTTGAAATTTTGAAATTTTTTAGTGTATTTTTAAATCCGGGCCAAAAAGTGGGGGAAAAAAGGTCAAAGTGGTTCCCCCCCCCCCCCCCCCCCCTCCCTTTCCCCTAGCCACCTCCCTTACCTTCTCACTAGGTAAGAGGCCATTAAGAGGTGTAAGGCTACCTTGTCCCCCTACTTTTTTGAGGGTATAGAGTGTGTCCACCACCCTCTTCCTATTGGCTGGCCTCTAATTAACCTTAATCCCAAAGGGCCCCTAGAGGGTTCATATTTTTCCTAATGTTAAGACGTTGAGCTTTTTCCATAGATATGCTAGATGATATGGCTTTACTTGCTAGATTTTAAATTTCATTTTTGAAGGGGAAATTTGAATTTAAATAAAATAATTGTTTTGCCTATTTGAAGTCAAAACCTGCCCTTTGATTACTTTCTTAATAATAAAGGTTTGACTTCCTTAAACTTCCAAATAAAGAGACCCTCCTAGATCCCATTCTCTTCCTAATGTAGAGATGAAAGAGCGGATTGATGATGCGGTGGAGATGGCACTTGAGCCGTATGCAACTAGTGCTGTGTTTTCAAGGGCATGATCTAGAGGGTTTCCTTTTAGACTATGAAGCAAAGATGAAGAGTCAAGGGGTTTAGAAAATTGGATGGTTGCAGTTTTTGAAGAAATTGTAAGCGCTAAGTTTAGAGATCTGGTTCGGGAGCTGGCAAAGACATATCCCACATAGTGGGATTATTTTGCAAATGGATTCATTCATGGGAGATCAAGGATTATGGATTTGGGAACGAAGGAGATTATTGGGCAAAGCCAAGCTCCCTTCAATAAAGGTGATGGAGATCATATGCAGTTCCTTAGCTATGATGAATTCCTGGAATAGATTTATGCAAGAAGTAAAGCTAAAGCAGATGCAACTTTGGAAGTAGCAGATTTAGTCCCACAGGACCATGTTTCAAGAAATGTTACAAAATTAAATAATGAATTTGATGCTAAAACAAAAATTGATGGAAATTTTCCAAAGATTGATCGCATGGTAGCTACGTCCATCATTGATTCTAGCAAAGGTTTAGATGAAGGTAGAAATTGTGCTACCAGTGTTTCACAAGTTAGTGACCTCTGCATGGATTTTTATCAAGGAGTCCAGGACGAGCCTTTATAGGGTACTAATGGATCTTTTAGTACCATATAAGCGTGTGAGGCCAAACATAACAACATATTTGCTAAAGATGATTGTATACATAAATTTATTTATAATGTAACTGATGAAGTGTAGGAAATTGTGAAGGTAACATATAACGTGCATGAGGGTATAAATTAACCTATTTTTTCTGATGATGATAGGCTTACAAGTGTTGATGTCACAAAGGAAGATAAAGATGCTAATAATGATGCTTTTTAACCAAAGATGATGCAAGAAGATGTTATTGTTGATGTTTTCTTGGCAGGTTGTGATATGTATGAAGAACACATAATGGATGGATTTGGTGATGTATGTACCCATTCAGAGGTCTAAGAAGAACCTCTATAAGTGCAGGATATCCAAGGAGTTCTTCCTTTTATGCTTTCTCATGAGTTGCAAGAGAAAGCAATGTTGAGCTCTTTGAAAGATGATGAAGATTTTTAGGGATCTACCAGTTCAATGGAGTGTGTTGTGATGAAGATTTACATGTAGAAGCTGTTTTTTATGATCAAGCTATAATCCCAATCAAGGATTTCTCTAATACAAGTACACATTGTTCAAAGGTTTGTGCTGAATATTAAATCAGAGGGTTGATGATGTTAAATCCCTTGGTTATATATTGCAAGATATGCACAATCTCTTTTGTTTTCTTAGACAGCGTACCAACTATGGTTGTGTTTGGATGATTTTTCTCTTGATGCTTGTGTTAGTGATGTTATGGATGCTAGTAAAAGGGAGCCAATGCTCTTGTATGCTTGCTGGTATGAGCTAAAGTTGCCAATATTTTATGGGATGAGTACGGTGCGCTATGTTTCAGTGGAATCTCTGGTCTATTGTGGGACTCATTAGTGTTATCTGCTCTCAATGGTATTTGAACTGAGAGATACTACAAATATTCAAAAGTAGGTTTTGGATACATAGTATGGTTGTTTGCTGATTGATCGAAAACAACCATACTTACACCAAAGATGCTTTATGTTGATTGATATAGGAAATGCATGCTCATGTGGTTATTATTAAACTCCAGTATTTGGACAATTTATTCTTTTTTTGTTTGATCCAAGAGGGCTAGATGATGCCTATGTGCCATGACACATGGAGTGAATTATGTATAGGGTACTTATGTTTTGATTTTCTTTATTCTAGATGGATATACTCTTATGAAGCCACAGATTGGAAGCTTTTTCAAAGCATACGTGCAGTGGGGCAATGATTGGGTGAAGATATGTCTATGCTTGCAGTTTTAAATAACAGTTGGCACATGCTGGACGATGTGCAAGTTCAGAGGAGGTGGATGTTATGTCGCTTCACTTCCACAGTGGGAAATAGGTCCAAATGATGTAGATCAGGTCTATTTTGTTGCAAGATATGCTTAGCATGTCGGGAAGTACAATGAGTACTTGAGGAGATATAGGGAATGCACTATCGTGCTCACATTGTAAGCCAAATGTGGTATTCTCCAAAATTATTTGGTTGATATACATGCTAAATGTGGAGCACTTCACATATCACAAGCTTTCTTGAGAAGCTTCTTGATTAGAATGTTCTCACTCAGAATGAAGTGATTTCCAAACATGTCTACCATGTGGTGTAATTATTGGTAATCGAAGAAAGAAATTGAATAATACTCCACAATGTTTCACATTGTTTTAACTAGAAATGTTAAATAATTTTGTATTGCAGACTCAAAAGTGATAAGAGATATTAAAAGACAATGCCTTGCACATTATGTGTGGCATGATGGTCCTCTTGGTATACAAACTTCTCCATTTCCAAAGGATTTTTTTTTTGAAATAAGTGGTGTGCACCTAGATTTTTTGAATGAACCACTCACCCTTTCACAACTTGTTTGGAATGTTTGGTTTAAGATGCTTCCACCTTCTAAGGCTTGTTTAGAATGGCCAAATGCTGAATCTAAGTTTGATGCATTTATATTATACTTAGAAGAGCCAAGCTATGGGTATAAATTGCACCTCCCATTCTACTAGCTATTTAGAATGGAAAAATGGTGAATCTTAGATGCACACTGCCTTAAAAAATGTGTTTCAAATTGTTAAGTCATGGTACAAGAAGCACCTTGCAAGGTTTTACGAATAGTCAACCAGTGGATCTAAGATGCACAAAGGCTTTTGAAATAGATTATTTGGAATGGATTTCTCCACTAGTATGGATACATTTCCTTGGACTATCTTTTTACCACAACAAGTGAAATTTTCATTGGTTCTACATACACAGGTTACAACCAACACAAAAAATTTCATTGTCAACTATCAAGTTCACTTTCTCCCTAGATTGAAAGTCTATCCAAAAATGAAATAATATAAGCTTAAAATCACAACTTACATATTACAATGGACTATAAGCTAGATAGGTGGTGGGAATTGAGACCAAATAATCCATGATACTTTAGTAGGGATTTCATTGACGTAATCGCGATTGTGTGATTACATTAATAACTCCAATATCTACACAAGAAAATTACGTGATCACGTTAATTGTTAACGTGACTTTGATTATGACTTGCAAAAACCTATAGAGCCGGTTAGCTTATCGGAGTTTTGATTTTTTCTAGCGGATCCTGCCGATCTTTTTCATTTTCCTGGCGGGCGTGCTAGGTATACCCTAATATCCGGTAGGCCTGCCACAAAAATGAAAAAGCCCGGCGAGAGTAATTATATAGTAAACAATGTGCTAACCATGGTCCTTTACCTGGGCAAATCATTGGGGAGTGTATCCGAGTGCCGAGTATAGTCAACTCCTTGTGAATTGACCTAAGGTTATAGAGTCACAAGTCCTTTTTTTGGGCCGAACATGATTCTTAATTCGGTAACCACTTTTAAAAAAATTTAGTTCCTTTACCGAACATAAAGGTACGAAACCAAAACAATTGAAAATTCGGAGAGTCATGCTCATTACGACGAAGCCATTGGTCTAAATGAGGGCTGTAATTGGTTTTAGAAGATGAGCATATGTAAATGATGAGTCGATAGTCAAGGTTTGGATGTCATATACTAAGATCCTTGAAGTCTTGCATTTTTCATCATCATAGATTTGAGTTGCAGTACACTATCACTCCACAATATAAGAGCTATAATCCTTAATTGGGTGAAAATAGCTTTTATATATTGAATTGGTTGCATAAGGGGACTACAATCCTTCAGTGGGTACAAGTAGTTCTCAATTGTGTGATTATATTGAAGATTTATTTGCGTTAGTTCATGCATTGGGTTATAAGAGAGTGCATTATGTATTACAATAGATTATTAGTGCATGAAATGATCAATCATATATTTTATTGCTTTCTTTTTGTTTTTTGCAAACAACTGACATCGTTCAGTGTAGAAGTTGATTATTCTTTGTAGCATTTGAAATATATGTGTCTTATTGTTTGCAAATCAAAGTGCACATATAAATCATCATCATAATAATAATTGCATTGAAAAAATCATAGCATTATTGTAGTCATTATGCCATGCATAGAGTGTATTGCAATGTGTATGTTTTCTCACAACATAGGTGATCGATATGTGGATTGACTAGTGTGTATTGAAAATCTCATATTGTGATTTTTGGTTACTTTCATAGTGAATGGTTTTTTAATATATATTGAAAATAAGAAAAATGTTTTAAAACCTGAACATATGGTTCATATGTCTTCAATTTTAATTTTAAAGAAATGGAGAAAAATGTGGGCACAAATGGTACGAAGAAGCCAAAGAATAAAAAAGCTCGTGGCAAAGAGTGGGATTATGCTCACAACATATGCGGTCGATATATGGAGTGGCAATGTAAATTTTGTCTCACAATAAAATTAGGCGGTGCACCACGTATTAGGGACCATTTTTTGGGTAACATTAAAAAGAGTTATAAGAAATGTGAACATCCTTAGGCACTTGTAATTGCAAAGCATTTGAGAGAAGAGCTTGCCAAAAAGGGTGGCAAGAGACAACAGATATATAGCTCTATGACAGCTGCAAATAAAGAGTTGTCAAACCCAATTATTAACTCCGCAGATCCTGTGGTGATGCCAACTAACCTTAGAGAACAGCCTATGCATGGGGAGTAAATTTCAAGCAGCGTTCCTTTTAAGAGTCACAATGAAGGTGGACTTGGTCAAATGCGTCAAAAACCATTATATCAAATATTTCAAGTGCAGTCTCTAGAAGAAGCTCAAACTGTACTTGCCAAAGCAATATTCTTCACTAGAAGTGCTTTGGTCATGGTAGACAACAATCATCGGAAGGTTGCTTGGAAGAAAATCGATGAGTTTGGCCCAGGACTTTCATCTCCTTCTTATCACAAGATACAAATTTTTTTATTGGACAAATGTTACATCGAAGTCAAAGAGAGTATTGGTAATATATTACTTGGGAATATTTCACTTTTAGGATGCATAATTGTGAGTGATGGCTGTTCAAATGTTCAAAGAAGGCCGCTAATCAATGTAATGCTGGTTCGTCCAAGGGGAGAAACGTTTATAAAGGTGATTGATAGTTCTGGTGCAATTAAAAGTGGAAAATACATTTATGAGGTCTTGATTAATGTAATTAATGAAATTGGTGTTGAGCATGTCGTTCAAGTAGTCATGGACAACGGAAAGAATTGCAAAAATACCAGTGAATTAATAAAGAAGTGCTTTTCACACATTTTTGCCAATGGTTGTAGCGCATAGCTTAAACTTGGTGCTGAAGGATTGGTACATTAGCGAAGAAACCACATGGCTTGCCAAAATAATTGGCACAGAGCGTCAGATTGTGAAATTTATCTTGAAATAACAAAGAGTGCTCGATTTGTATAGAATGCGTATGTCAATGATGTTGAAAATTCCAGTTGAAACTTGGTTTTACACGCACTTTTATACATTGGAATCACTTCTCTGCAATAAGTGCGTTGTGATTGACATATTTAATTACACGCGGGCCTTTGATGAATGGCAGCTTGAGCAGAAAGAAGAAGTGAAAGATAAACTTACATTTCTACGTGGCAACGTAAGCAAGGTTACTTGGTGGAGGAGTGTAATGGATGCATATCATGTAATGATGCCCATTATGTTCGTGATTCGCAACCTTGATCAAAGGGCACCAGATTTGAGCAAAGTGTGGATGACATGGTGGTCAGTCCAACAAAGTCTTGAAAATCCCAAAGAGCTGAAAGAGTTTGTAGTAGAGAAGGAGTGGCGACTACCATTCTCTGTCAAACAACGAAGAATTTTGGCCAAGTATTTTCATGCAAGGTGGAAGAGCACTCATAGTCCACTCCATAGTGTTGTTGACATGCTCAATCTGGAGTATTGGAATTTAGATCTGATGTCCAATATAGAGGTGGTCAACAATTTCTATCACGTGATCAAATCCGTTATACTCCAACGCTCAAGACCGAATTGATTGCATCAAAGAAATGAGTACATTTAGATTAAAAGAAGGTCCTTTTAAAAATAATTTTATACAAGTAATGGAAAAAGAGCAACCTGCATGGAAGTGGTGGATGATGAATACTGGAGAGCATTTCTCTATCTACATCCCCTTGCAATGAAAATACTGGCACAATGTGCAACAAACTCAAGTTCAGAGAGAAACTAGAGTATGTACAGATATGTTCACAACACTATTTGCAACTGACTATTAGCAGACAGAGTGAAAAAATTAGTGTATATATTTTGCAACGAAAAGATATTGAATCACATCAAAGTGTTGGCTACGCAGAGGAAATGCCAACCTGGTTGTATGATTGTCAAAAAGAAGACAAACAATAGTTCAATGTTGGTGTATCTCAATACACTATATACAAAATAGAGAGAATGTAATAATAGATGTGGAGATTGAAGTACAAGGAGATCCACAACACTCATATTTAGAACCAGATAACGACTTCACAGATTCAATATAGCTTGAGAGTAGAATGAAGATCGTGTCAAAAACCATTGTAAAAGACCTTGTATCCATTGTGTTTTGATCATATACAATGCTTCATATTCGTGATTATACATAATTTGTCGATCTCAATTGTGTTGCTCTAAAGTAGCATCTTGTTCACCAAACAGATTTCTAATTGTCTAAGGGTATCCTGACGGGCTTTCTTGAATTTATGCTTATTTGCCATGACAAACATAATATATATTCCTTGTGGAATATCTTGTGAACAGATTGCGCATCGGCTACTGTTTTGCATTAAACAAATAAGACAGACGAAGTGATAATAATGACCACATGTCAATGTATAACATCCACTCCATTTGTCAAAATTCTTGTAGCAAACTGGACATTGGGAAGATGAGGATGCATCTGAAGTAGATGAGGAGACCAAAACTGGATGCAGGATAAGGTGGCTTATGTGTTGGCCAAATTGTTTTGATCATGTCCTTTGTTACTTATTTATTGATCTCTTTCCATTGCATGTGGTTCAGATTTGCCCATTTTGAGAGTCGTCGAGCAGTGCACGTCGTTTGTTGTGCCAACATACAGTGTGCTAGAGACTTCATGCGCGGAAATGCATTAACAGCCGCTTGTTGTTGATGATCATGCACTGATTGGGTGCCACAAACTTGTTCTTCATCGGTCAGTTTCTCTTGGAGCTACAATGGACAAATAGACAAATATTCAATATCATTGGCAAATACATATTCTCACGATTCAAAAGTCTCACACATGTACAAGTTAGCAACTTCTCATCCACTACATAAGACGTCATAGCCGACTAAATCAAACCACAACTGATGAGACTAAAAAAAATCACAATTCCCGGACCCAATTGAATCACAAGACAAATTTGAACGGACTAAAGATAATTGTCTCAAGGAGGTGAACCACTCCAAACGAGATAATACACTTCAATAAAAATAGAATACCATGGACAAGACAGATGTATATCATAAAAATATTTAGATCGGATAAAAAGATGGTGCAAGTTCAACAAGGGGACGTTGGATAGGGTTAGGGTCTATCTTTAAATGTTCTTTGAAAAATATTAAAATGTCAGATGTATTTCTTCTTTGTTCCCACTCTTTTAACTTCATCCAACAATCTCATAACATCTTGGTCTGGGTGGTAAAAAACTTCTTCTGGAAACTTTTTTTTTTTTGCTACACTCCAAAATCTATCAACATGTAGACCCGGGGGATTCACTCTATATACAAAACGGGACGCCACCTGCGAGCGGACAACTTTGATAAAACCCCTATATACGACTCATATTGGGGAATATGACCCCCCCTTTCTATGCTTATACGGCTGTCAATGAAGAAAACTATCATACCCCTGTCTTACATATAAAATTTAGGTCTCACATAATCTAATTGAGTAAAACTAGTCAAAGAGTGTGTAGCATAGTGACCGGTAACGTACTAAGGAACCACTTCTAATGATATACCCTCAATGTGTCTTAGTTTGACTTTCAAACTATGTGCCCAATCACGCTGCACTCTGGCTACTCGTCTAATTTTGACCCATCCAAAGATGGTGTAAATCATCCCTTGACCTGCTCCAAATCAACCCTTATCTATGACCGGCTTGATGCAAAATTTATATGTGACTTGCTAAAAAACTTCCCCTAAAATCATCCGAGTTCTAGTGTACATCGTTGACCAATTGTTACAAGTAATCAACCCGGGTGAGTCCCCTTCCCCCCCCCCCCCAAATATGATACCCCTCTCCCTTATTTTTAAGCTTGAGAGATAAATTATTGGGGGCTTACCCCTAACTTATACGCTTATGTAACTTGTAAAAAAACCCCCCTCCCCTGCACTTACGTGGTGCAGTACGTTTTTCATGTTGAATCCCCCGGGCATGTAGATAACCCAATGCATAAATGTCGCTCAATTTTGTATATGCATCTATGCATTGTGGATCGTGTAGTTCTGGAGAAATTCACTGTTGCTTAGCCATCTCTGCATCCTCTGCTCTTTGTGCCTTCAAAACTGCAGAGTTCAGCTGTGAACTTGGATGCAGTTAATTAATTGACGCACGCTTAGCTAGCGTTTTGAGCATCGTTCCCCAATCAATGATGCCAACATGAGGTTTATTTGCACGAGTAAAACACAACATTATGTTGAATGGGTGCAGGTCACTGTGCACTATCCCGACCGAGTGGACAGCCATAACGCCATTGATTAAGGTATGGAAAATGACTGGCATCTGCTCGATCACTGACTTGATTCGCGCCGTGTTTATCTCTTGTACAGGAAGATTTGCTACATGCAATGAGCTCCAGCCGTGTTATAGCATGTGCATATGTCGTCTTTGAACAATTTATGGACGAATGGTAAGCAACACATCATGTCCCCCACGGTACCCCCATTGTAGTATGGGAATATAGTGATCCAAGGAGCTTCGATGGTAAAGCCAATGCACCTTAGAATGAAGGGGTGAAGCGTTTTCATTCCTTGCTCTATCTGAAGGCTGTCAAATTTTGCCTCATTCCCTCGCTAGTAGCATATTCCCACATATGTGATGTGGTCTAGAAAGAAAGAGATGCCTTTGATGGTGTACAATGTGCACTCACCTAAGGAGCCTGCTCCAATCCTTGTACCTTCTACCAAGGCCTTGTGAGGGATGCGGACAAGATGAGCACACTTGGCATTCAAAGCCGTGTGCATGATTGTGTCGGTGCCGCTGGCATCTGATCGACCACCCAAAGCTTCTTGCTCATCTTGGGCCATCTTCAATCTCTTGGGTAAGGTTTCTTGGTCCTGTGCTTTAACATGCTTTATCTTTACCTTCTGTTCCTCCCACAATTTATTCCAGAGCTTTAATTTTGACATGTCGTAGGTAGGAGGGATATCTTCCTTTAAGTCTTTGCAACAGACTTTCATATTGCTCAACAGTGTCCTAACCTTGTGGTGGGGGTCGACGAATTCTCGAATCCGTGCTGGAATTAGCAACTTGTATTGGCCTTTGTTAAGTATGGAGCCTGATTTACCCTTGTAATTTTCTGTGGTAAAAGCGCACATTTGTAAGGCCCCCATTATGAGGAGAAGCCATCGTGCGTGAATGAAAATCATTCACCGGAAACCAAAATTTTCACGGACAAGAATCAGGGGCAACTTTAGAGTCCTCGGGGGCAAAGGCCCCCGAGACTTTTTTTTTTGGCCAAAATATTCCTTTTTGCCGGAATATTATGGCCGGACGACGGCCGGAAAGTGGTCGGAAAACAACCGGTCAGTTGGCCGGTGGCCGGTGGTCGGTGGTCGGAAGTCAATGGCCGGTGACCGCTGGTCGGAAGTTAATGGCCGGTGGGCAATGGTCGAATTCAATGGCCGGTGGCCGAATTCAAAAGCGGACTTGTCTTCTCAAGGGCGGCCACACATGGGCGGATTGGAGGGTCCGATTTGGACTTATTCGCACAAGGGCAGCTACACATGGCTGTCTCTCATAAGAGAGGGCAACCCTTTTGGCCTATAAAAGGAGGCCATTTCTACACACATTTCATAGTGTGAAGTTGATGCAACAAGGTGAGTGTGAGGTGGTGAGAGTGAAGCAAGGCGGGAGCTCTATTAAGGGTTTAATCCCTTTGTAAACTACTTCTTCTTTTGAAGTGCTAAAGCCATTGAGTGGCTGCTTTCCCGTGGACGTAGCCCACATTGGGTAAACCACGTATATCATGTGTTCTCTCTCTCTCTCTCTCTACTCTATAATCTCTTGTGTGTGAAATATATCTCTCTCCATTAAGTAATCTACTCAAATATCTATTTAGCTATGTCTTATTTCTTAACAATTGGTATCAGAGCAAGGTTTGCTCGTAGCTAAATTATCTCAAGGAAAGGATTCCTTGAATTGAGTGGGAGTTATGGCGGAGGAAGGGAAGCTCAAGATTGAGAAGTTCAATGGCAAAAACTACCAACATTGGAAGATGCATATTGAAGACTATCTCTACCAGAAGCACCTCTATTTGCCACTAGGCGGTCTTGCGAAGAATCCCGCAACAATGGCAGATGAAGCATGGATTGTCCTTGATCGAAAGGCACTGGGAACAATCTGGTTAAGCTTGGCGTCAACGGTGGCTTTCAATGTTTCGGAGATGAAGACCATGGAGGACTGGATGAAGTCACTTGACGACTTCTACGAGAAACCATCGGCATCCAATAAGGTATTTCTTATGAAGCGCTTGTTCAATCTAAAGATGGCAGAGAATGGTTTAGTTGCAGAACACCTAAATGACTTTAACACAAACATAAGTCAAGTTCGATCGGTGAAAATCAATTTCGATGATGAAGTGCGAGCTCTCCTTATACTATCATCTTTACCAGATAGTTGGGACAGCCTTGTGATGGCTGTAAGTAATTCTATCTCTGGCACAAATACTCTTAAGTTTGATGATGTTGTGGGTGTTCTCCTAAGCGAGGAAGTGCGAAGGAGAAGCACAGGAGAATCATCAAGTGCTTCACTATCAGTGGAAACAAGAGGAAGGCCTAAGGAGAGGTTCAAAATCCAAAAGGGTCGTGATTGCTCAAGGCGGAGTAAGTCACGCACAAAGTCAGTTCTTGAATGTTGGAACATCGGCAAGAAGGGCCACGTCAAGAAGGATTGCTGGTCCAAGAAGAAGAAGGAGACAGAGTCTCAAGACAACAAGCCAACATCGGAGGCCAATGTGGCATGTAAAGTAGAGCAAGATGCTCTAATTCTCTCATTAGACAATGTGTCTAATTCCTGGATAGTAGATTCCGGGGCTTCATTCCATGCGACACCACACAAGCAACATTTCCAAGACTACACCAAAGGTAATTTTGGATATGTATACTTGGGAGATGATGAAGCTTGTGAGATTGTCGGCAAAGGTACAGTTTCTGTCAAAACTGCTAACGGAAATGAATGGAAGCTTAAAGATGTTAGGAATGTTCCTTCTCTTCGCAAAAATATGATCTCTACAGGACAATTGGACAATGAAGGTCACAACATTGCATTCGGAAACAAACGGTGGAAGATCTCAAAGGGATCTTTGGTGGTTTCCAAGGGAGAAAAAGTCGGTACACTTTACTTGTGTACTGTTAGCACGCAACCTTCAGCTTGTGCAGCAACTATAGAAGTTGACAGTGCGGTGTGGCACTACCGACTTGGGCATATGAGTGCCAAAGGAATGCAAATCCTTCAAACAAAGAAGCTTTACCAGGTTTGAAAGAAGTGGACTTAGAGTTCTGTGAAGATTGTGTTTATGGTAAACAAAAGAGGGTAAAATTTCAAAGATCAGGAAATGAAAGAAAAAATCAAAACTTGAGCTGGTTCATTCTGATGTTCGGGGTCCTGGAAGTACACCATCACTTGGTGGCTCATTGTACTATGTAACATTCATAGACGATGCGACTAGAAAAACATGGGTTTATGTCATGAAGAATAAATCGGATGTATTTTTCATATTTCAAAGGTGGAAAACCTTTGTGGAGAATGAAACAGGTACCAAGAATAAACACCTCAGATCCGACAATGGAGGCGAATATTGCAGCCAAGCTTTTGAAAGCTTTTGTGCTAGCAATGGCATTCGGAGGCAAAGGACAACCCCAAGGACACCTCAACAAAATGGGATTTCGGAAAGGATGAACATGACAATCATGGAGCGAGCACGAAGCATGCGGCTACATACAGGCCTACCGCTTGAGCTTTGGGCGGAAGCTGTAAGTACGTCTATGTACTTAATCAACCGGTCACCCTCAACGGCATTGGATGGGGGAGTTCCAGAAGAGGCATGGACAGGTAAACCGGTGAATTATGCATTTCTCAAAGTGTTAGGGTGTGAGGCTTTCATGCACATAGATAGAAGCTAAGATCAAAGCTAGATGCAAAGTCCAAAAAGTGTTTCTTCATTGGCTATGGAGAAGGTGACTTTGGGTATCGCCTATGGAATCCTGAAGATGGTAAAATCTTAAGGAGTAGGGATGTAATTTTTAATGAACAAAATATGTACAAAGATTACTTGGAAAGAAAACAAACAAAAGAAACAGGTGATGAGTACATGGAGCTTGAGGACGGTGAAGACTCAAGGAACTCAATTAGGCTTGTCTTAAGCCTTGTGGCTGCTCATGATTTAAATCTCGAGCAAATGGATGTAAATAAGGCATTCCCTCATGGTGACTTAGAGAAGGAAATCTATATGCTTCAACCAAAGGGGTATGAAGTAAAAGGTAAGGAAAAAATGGTTTGCAAATTAAAGAAGAGCTTGTATGGTTTAAAGCAAGCATCAAGACAATGGTACTTGAAGTTTGATCGATGGATGTTGGATCATGGATTCACAAGATGCAACTCGGATCACTGCGTCTACACGAAGAATTTGGGAGATGGAAAATTCATCATCCTAATGTTGTATATTGATGACATGTTGATTGCAAGTGCTAACATGCAGGACATCAAAGACCTAAAAGAGGAGCTGTCCAAATCTTTTTCAATGAAAGATTTAGGTGCTGCAAAGAGGATACTTGGTATGAAAATATCAAGGGACAGGACGAAGAAGACAATAAAGCTATCTCAAGAAGATTACATCAAGAAGGTACTAGAAAGGTTTGCAATTCAAAATGCAAAACCAGTTTCTACACCTTTGGCTGGTCATTTTAAACTAACGAAGGATATGTGTCCAAAGACACAAGAGGAGATAGCCTATATGTCTAAAGTTCCATATGATGCAGCGGTAAGTTCTCTAATGTATGCTATGGTCTGGACAAGGACAGACATTGCACATGCAGTGGGAGTTGTGAGTAGGTTCATGGACATCCCAGGTAAAGAGCATTGGCAAGCTGTGAAGTGGATACTTAGGTATCTAAAAGGGACAACAACAAATGCTTTGTATTTTGGAGGAACTGATATTTTTCTAGAAGGGTATGCTGATGCAGATATGGCAGGTGACAAAGATACTCGAAGGAGCACTACTAGCTATGTGTTCATGGTTGGAGGCACAGCAGTAAGCTGGGCTTCAAAGCTGCAGAAAGTGGTTTCACTTTCTACCACGGAAGCAGAGTATGTAGCAATGATGGAGGCAAGCAAAGAAATTCTGTGGCTTCACAGATTCTTAGAAGAGCTTGGATTCAAACAAGACAATTGTGTCTTGTACAGTGATAGCCAAAGCGCTATCCATCTTGCGAAGAACTCGGCCTTTCATTCAAGGAAAAAGCACATTGAGGTGAGATATCACTTCATATGCACTCTTTTGGAAGAGGGACAGCTAAAGCTAGGAAAGGTGCATACAAGTGAAAATCCTGCAGACATGTTTACAAAGGTGGTCAACAAGGAGAAGTTGAGCTTTTGCTCATCTTCAATTGGCATTCAAGGATAAGAAGCCAGAATGGAAAGCAGTCACAGGTTTGGTTTGGAGATCAGTCTCCAAGTGGGAGATTGTTAAGTATGGAGCCTGAATTACCCTTGTAATTTTCTGTGGTAAAAGCGCACATTTGTAAGGCCCCCATTATGAGGAGAAGCCATCGTGCATGAAGGAAAATATCTCACCGGAAACCAAAATTTTCATGGACAAGAATCAAGGGCAACTTTAGAGGCCTCGGGGGTGGAGGCCCCCGAGACTTTTTTTTTTTTGCCAGAATATTCCTTTTCGCCGGAATATTATGGCCGGACGGCGGCCAGAAAGTGGTCGGAAAACAACCGGTCGGTTGGCCGGTGGCCAGTAGTCAATGGCCGATGGCCGGTGGTCGGAAGTCAATGGCCGGTGACCGGTGGTCGAAAGTCAATGGCCGGTGGGCGGTGGCCAAATTCAATGGCCGGTGGCCGAATTCAAAAGCGGACTTGTCTTCTCAAGGGCGGCCACACATGGGCGGATTGGAGGGTCCGATTTGGACTTATTCACACAAGGGTGGCTACACATGGTTGTCTCTCATAAGAGAGGGCAGCCCTTTTGGCCTATAAAAGGAGGCCATTTCTACACACATTTCATAGTGTGAAGTTGATGCAACAAGGTGAGTGTGAGGTGGTGAGAGTGAAGCAAGGCGGGAGCTCTATTAAGGGTTTAATCCCTTTGTAAACTACTTCTTCTTTTGAAGTGCTAAAGCCATTGAGTGGCTGCTTTCCCGTGGACGTAGCCCACATTGGGTGAACCACGTATATCGTGTGTGCTCTCTCTCTCTCTCTCTACTCTATAATCTCTTGTGTGTGAAATATATCTCTCTCCATTAAGTAATCTACTCAAATATCTATTTAGCTACGTCTTATTTCTTAACAGCCTTCACCTCATAGCCTGCGCTCTGTTTTCTCCCATATAGCGCTAGTGAGGTCTTTGATGAAGACATTGCTTTCACTAATCTGCTGTATGGGACCATCTGCACATGATGATATTGTCAAAATACATTATTTTTGAATGGAACGCATAATACTTTTCTTTTGATCTGGTGTCATTTTTGTACTGGACAACAAAAAACAGCATATCAAATACAAATTCATAGTTGCACACTGCACTAACACTCTCACGCAAATTCAGGCAAACCCTCAACCATGACTTGAAGACTTTAAGAAATGTGCATGGAAATATAGAGTGCGCTTGAAAACAATCTTCACTTTAAATTGCAATCTGTTACACGTGTAAAATGCAAAGCAAACAAGTGGTTTATAAGAACTTCATCCAGATCAAACAATACATGTTAACAATCTAGAACATTTCAACATAGAGTGAATTTTTACCTTATATTTCTCATCGTGCGTACACACTAGTTCAAACAAAGCACACATCGACTTAAAGACTCAGCAAGATTGTATTTATTCAGGTTGATAATCATTTTGACTTTAAATGGTATGTTTGCTCGTGTAAAATACAATAAATATGTCATTCCTAATAAATTGTATAGATCTAACAGAACATGGTAAAAATCTAAAACAATTCAAAGCCTCATGGAAGATACATGCATCGTGGTGTATATATTGTCAATTTTATTTTAGCTCATTTAAAACATTGGAAGTATACAAATTGGGCTAGGAAATTGCAAAGAATGTCTTGCTCTTTAAAAAGATAGAAATTAATATTTAACATGCAAATTCTGTTCACACACTGTTTTACATAGAATTAATGTAAATGTAGTATTTAAAATAGCGATGATGATTGATGCTCATTAAAAAGATACAAAATAATTTTTAACATGCAAATTGTGTGAAATTTCTTTTTTACAGAGAATTTATGTAAATGTAGCGATAAAAATACCGATGATGCTTGAGGTCCTTTAAAAAGATAAAAATGAATATTTAACACGCAAATTGTGATGATTGATGAATAAAAATATTGATGAATGATGAATATTTAACATTTAAAATTTTAATGATTGATGAATGATGAATATTTAATATTTATAATAGCAATGAATGATTGATGATTGATAAATAACATGCAAATTGTAATGATTGATGAATAGTTAGCATTTAAAATATCGATGATTGATGAACAAAGCATTCTGTTAAATATGATTAGCTAGTATATAATTTAATAAGAACATTTAAAAACAACAAAATCAAACAATTCAAACATTTGTATATAAAATACTCTTCAAAGTCGCGTTATCGACCAAGTATTTCATATACTTAATACTTAAAAAATTAATTGCACATGCACATACAAATTATATGACGTTCGTATGGTCGGGTTAACGACCTGAATGCCACATTTATGTAAAAACAGATGCTTCTAATAAACGACACTCAATTAGCCGTGTTACCGATTGAGTGTTACCTGAATCTAAGGAGAAATAATGGCTTTCATACGAGCATCATATAGCCGCGTTACTGATCGATACCCATATGTTTTTTGGAAAAGATGAAGGGAAATTGACTTACCGTAAGGATACTAGATTCGTCATGTTATCGACGTAGTACCCAAACAGTAAGCCAATACTTACCACAAGGACACCATCTTCCGTGCGTCACCGAGGTGATGTCCCCGTGGTAAGGACTGTTCCGTAGAACAGCTTATGCACACACTCCCATTGTGTGGTAAGGTGCCTTATGATTGCCACGTAATACGACAAAAGGTAGGCTACCACACAATGTATACACACACAACACTAAACCTAGGTCGTGTGGTCAGGTACTCCGCTAATCCTGCGCATTGCGATGTAAAGCACACTTCCACACGAACCCCTCTCTCCTCTCGATGTACCTGCAAAGGAGATCATCTCTCTCTCTCTCTCTCTCTCTCTCTCTCTCTCTCTCTCTCTCTCTCTCTCTCTCTATCTATCTATCTATCTCTCTCTCTCTCTCTCTCTGAAGATAGCTCAAAGAATAACATCCAGTGGGCCCAATCGGGGCCCTATATATATAATTATGCGGGCCCGCTGAGCTTTAGGGTTACTTGGCAGGCCCGCATGGAAAACGTAAAAGCTCGGCGGACCCGTAGGGAAAACTTTTAAGCCCGGCCGGATTTTAGTGGGTTTCCAAGTCTCCCTTGACCAGATTGTTTGTGATCATGTTAAGTGTAATCATGTAAATGTGTCAATAAGACCTTGTGATCACACAAAATTTGTGGTAATTACGTAAACATTAAATCCCTGTACTTTAGACTGGACAAGTGGTGGTGGATCTTGAGAACAAATAATCCATGATACTTGTGGTTGGGTATATAGTGGAGCTTGAGAGCAATGAATCATTGATATTAGAGATGATATATTGAAGATAAGATGGATTATTATGCCCATGCAATGTGTCTATCTCTATTTAGATGCTTTAATGGAGCTTAACTCAGACAAGTGGTAGACCTTATGGCTCTCTATGCCTCAATGGAGCATAGCTTGTACAAGTAGTGGATGAGATCACCCTCTATGATTCAATAGATCTTATAGCTCTCTATGATTCAATGGAGCGTAACTTGTACAAGTAGTGGTCGTTATGACCCTCTACGATTAAATGGACCCTAAACTTGGACAACTAGTGTACCTTGTGGCTCTCTATATTTCAATGGAGCTTAGCTTGGACAAGTGGTGGACCTTGTGGCTCTCTATACTTGAATGGGGCATAACATGCACAAGTGGTGGACCTTATGGATCTCTATGCTTCTGCTATCCAGCAAGCTAACACGAACATCATTTTTCGGAGTTCTCTTTGTAAAACATTTATTATTTTGATAAATCGAGAATATTGAAACTCCTATTTTCTCTGATAAACTCTGTAATTAATGAGCCGGGCTACAAGCTTCCACATTATATCAGCCAATCACTACCCAGCTTTGGTAGAACTCCAGATTATTGGTTTTGACCACCCAAAAACTTTGGTTAAGGTATAAAAGCCAATTTTTGTAAGTTTTTTACAAGTTTTGGATAAGAAATACACAGCGTGAGCTAACAGTGCTCACTTCTCTCCTTATCGCGCTTTCTACTCCCTCTCCGGTTGTCACATTGCGATTGTGTTTGTTGCATTGCAATCGCAGGTAAGAGCTCTACGCATTGACGTAAGCCATTCATAGTATGTCGTAGCTTTTGGTGTCATCGATCCACGGTCTAATTTCATCATAACTAGGAATTTACACTTTTAAATCAAAAACTAAGCATAGGCGGGGTATTGGGATATCATTGCTAAGCATTTAGATGCATTCTGGATCAAAAACGACTAGGTCAAAAATCCATTGTTGTTAATAATTGCGATTTTGGAATTTGACCTAAAGTGGAGTATGAAACCATGAGCATGTGTGCTTAGGTCTTATAAACTTCTCCTAGAAGTTTTGTTACGTTTGGATGTCATTTTATGTTGTAACGGATGTGATTTGCTTACCGATGAGCGATTGGCTTTTGGTGATTTCGGTCACTTGAGTGTAGCTTGAGTTAGATGTGAGTTGTTAGTTGTTTTTTGAGAGATTGACAACCTCTTGTAGCCTCTATGCACTAGTCGAATTAGCTTCATCCCATGGTTTGACATATTAATCGTGGTCCTCGCTAATACTGCAATAAAATAGGATGGTGAGGTTAGACATGCGTCCCACATTTGGTGCCGTTGCCGGGGATTGAAGAGACCTAAACTAGGGAAAAACATGAGCTCCTTGTGTAGTTGTCATTTAACTTCCTCTAGGTTTGCCTAGAGTTCAAAACTTTCTTTTAGAAATCACATAGCTTAATATTGTCGTCTTTTGCTGTGTAGAGGTAGATTGGAAGTAATTGTACTTGCTGAGTACCTTTAGGATTGTAGATTTAGATTAGGATTTGGAGAACGATTGAAAGGCGAGACAAGTCTTAAGATCAAGGCTGTGAAAAACATAAAAACACAAGAAAACAAGTGTTTGTGGACACTTTCTACAACCCCATTGCATGAGAATCTAAGAGTAGGGTAAGTAGGATCCGAGGTGGATTTTAGAACATTGCTCTGAAAGAATCAAGTATGAGTTGTTATTGGAAGTTGTGGAATTTCAGGTCTACGGCTAGAAATAGCTCGAAAAGACTCGAATCCACTCAATCCGACTGGAGAGTAAGCCTAAAAGTTGTCTGAACCAGTTGGTAATCTCAAAGACACTTCGAGGTAAAAACTTCAAGAGTTGGCCAAAACTCACTTTATTTACTTTTTCTTGATATTCTAGGTCAAATTAAGTTTTGACTTGATTCATAGGTTTAAACTAGCTCATATAAAGACTGTTTTTGAGAAAATTACAAAAAAGTGCTCATTTCAAGCCTAAAGTTAATAGTCGTCGTGATTATTAACTTTCTACTCTAAATTGACCAGGGTTCATACCATTGACTCATTGCATATGTACAAACAATTTTTATAAAGGCCCAAGAGATTTGGATCACTAAACAGGCAAAAAACTGGGTAAAAACTAAAGTTTTTTTTGAATCTTGAGTATAAATTGGGGGAAATATTATCCAAACTTGTTGAAATTTGATTCATAGGCTTATGTTGATGTGGTAAACATGTGTACATGCTCAGTTGACCAAAAAATTTCAAAAAAAAAATCAAATGTAAATAATCACGATTGTTTACATCTGCCCTATTTTTCAACTTTTTTGACCAAGTCTGCATATCACTAGTTTCACCATGTTGTAATAAGCCCACAAACCAAATTTGGTAAGATATGGATCACTGGATTGAACATTGTTCAGACTAAAATTGCCAAGTTAGTCTGCGGACAGATAATTGATGACCGTTTGACCAAAAATTATCCAAACTTGATGAAACTTGGCTAGTGACCTTAACTAAAGGTGATTAACAGATATGTGTCAAAGTTGGCACAAAATCCTACAAAATTATAGCTAGAGTAAATAATTGTAATTATTTACATCTGCTTTAAAACTTGATGATTTTGCAACTTTGAGTACATCACAAGGTCAAGCATATCAAGTAGGCTCACATGCACCTAACCTACCTACTTTCAACTAACAGAGCTACTGTTACACACTATTTAACACAGTACTACATCAACTAATTAACTAACATATTTACTTATACTGCACCTTAGAGATCTAACATTATAGATCTAATACTTTAAATCTAACACCTTATCAACAGAAAACAGTACATTGCAGCAAAACAATATAACACCTTATTAACAAAAAACAGTACACTCCAACAAAATCAAAGTTCACAAATCCTTCTCAAAACCCACACACCTTCTTTCTCTACCTTTCCTACATCTCACATTGCACCACAAAGCAACATAGAGTGTTATTCGAGCTTAGTGCAGGGCATCTCCCCGACAGTGGCGCCAAAAATGTGCGCCTGTGTAGCACGTTGTGAAGGATTTGGGGGTGGCCTCTATAACACCTCCATACTCACAAGATATATGAGTAAAAGTAAATTAGCTCTCACAAGAGGATAGGATCCAATCTCCACTCACAAACACACTCACCCTTGCATGCACAAAACCCCGCCTACACTCGACTAGCTTCCCTCTATACTGTCATAGCCCTAGCTATGATCAATTGCAGTCAAGGGAGAAAAAAAGGCACTAAATTTTGGTAAAACAAACCAAGGAAAATCTCTGCACTTTTGTTCATAAACACCATACCCTCACACCATCTCAGCAGACCTTGCATATGCAAGAAGGGGCTCCATAGTCGCTCCCAACCATGTACACAAACCCATCAAAAACCATGCCAATCATGAGTTATACAAAAACTCATGATGCTCAGCCAAAGGGTGAAAGTGCAGAGGTCACCACCCATGTTCATGGCCTTCTTGATGAGAGACACACTCTCCAATCAAGGCTTCAGGCCCTCGCACACACACGGGCACCTCCACTACACAATCCCCATGCACCACCGCAGACTGCAGCAAGAGAGGCTTTCTTCTTCACAACTGAAAACTCCTCCTCACTCACGACCCCAAGTTGATAAAAGTTCAGTTTTTCTTCATATTTTTAAAGCACTTAATCACACTTTTAAGTCTCGACACTTCTATGTACAAAAACAGCAAAACTATGTACCCCGCACAACTGGCACGCATGCGTAGAGACAGCTGGCACACACCACCTTTGTACACTTTGTACAAGCATGATTTATTTATATCTAAGGCCCCCAAAAGCATTAAAAAACATATCTCAAAGACTTTGGGGTGGTCCGCACCGTTTCGCCAAAACACGTCACATATTGTCCCCCCAACAAGCATGGAACACTTTCAAGTGTTTCATGTGCATACTTTCACATCATTGTAAACATTCTCCTATTTTTCATGCCATAAAAGACCCAAAATATAAGATGAGAGCTAAAAATAACATAGATTCTCTTACCATCCACCTCCATGTTGCATCCAATAAACATATGCATAACATAGTAGGAGCTTCTCCCACCGAAGCAAAATCCCATATGCTATTGACACGAGACATTTGTCTTTTCCCTCTATCATACACATAATTTTGCATTGAATCCAAGCCAAAAATTTCATGCTTCAACTCATACAAATCACTGATTTCAAATATATCCATCAAAGCTTCTACATTCTCAACCATAATTTGTCTAGTCAAGACATTCAAAGTGTCCTTGCATGCAAAACCACAAAAGAGCACTTTCTCTTGCCTATCACAATTAAGACCATAAGGCATGCCATCATCCAGCTTGGCAAGCATATCAAAGTCACTAGCACAAAGCATATGACCATCCATATCATCAAAATTTCCAAAGCAAAGACTCTCTTTCATTAGCCTCAAAACTTCCTCTAATATTCTCTCATGGTTGACATTAGAGCTTCCAACAACAAGTAGCTCACCAAGCAAGCCACTAACAGATATGCCATCATCAAGGACCACATCATCATGCAAAAATTTAGGCTGAAAATCAACATTCAAAGCATCCAAGTCATTACGTTTAAGCTCGACATGGGACTCCATAGAACCTTGAGCAACACAACCGTTGTTAACCCTCACGGCACACGGACACCCATCACCTACGATGGACGCGTATTATGTATGATTTAGAGTCAGGTACCGGGCTTGTCGGACCAATAGGGAAAGGTAGAGTGATCGTCGATGAGAGGCGCACTTTAACTTGGACATTCAAGGGATTAGTTGGTTAAGCATGGGCGCCCAAGTGTGAATGGGGTGAGCTCCTATAAAAGCCAACTAAACCTAATTTTTACTCATTCTCTCATTTGTGCAATTGAAGAGTGCTCTTGCTCCATCTCCATCTTCTTCTTCTTCACCTCCTTGTGTGTGTGTGTGAGAGAGAGAGAGAGAGGGAGAGTGTGTGTGCGATCGAGCATTACGAAGGCACGACGGCGGCGAAGCGGTTGAGCGCGGCACGACTGTAGCTTCTTCTTCATCGCGGCGAGGAATCCACCACGAAGGCGAGCGTAGAGCGGTGAGTGACACACCCTTTGTTTTCTTGAGCTTGCTAGTTTAGGCTTGTTGTGTGCTTGGAGCCGTTTGTGGCTCGCATACGGTGTATTGGCAAGTCCCTTGCTTCGACAGTGCGGCAAGGAGCGCACATTTTTGGCGCCGTTGCCGGGGATATGCCCTACACTAAGCTCGATTAGCACTTTACGCTTCCTTGTGGTGCAATTTCTATCATAGGAAAGGCAGGGAAGGAGTGTGTGGAAGATTTCTGTTTTTTGCGTTTTCTGCAATTGCTGTCAAGTTTCAATTTCTGCTATTGTCTGCGTTTTTTCAATTTCTGCAATTTCTGCATTTTCAAGTTCGGCGTTTTCAATTTCTGCAATTTTCTGCATTTCTGTCAATTTGCTGCAATTTCTGCGTTTTTCTGCATTTTTCTGTAATTTCTGCGTTTTTCTGCATTTTTTTCAATTTCTGTATTTTCTGCATCAACAAAAAAAAAAATTTAAAAAAAAAATTTGAGAAAAAAAAAATAATTTTAAAAGGAAAAAAAATTTGGAAATTAAAAACGCGAGTGAGCGGGCGGCGAAATTTTTTCGAAAATAAAAAACGTGACTCTTAAAACGGACGGGTTGGTTTGTATAAAAGATAGATCGGGATCGGGATCATTTTCCCAAGCCCAAGCCCAAGCCCAAGCCCAAGCCCAGGCCTCAGTCCTCAGCCTTATGATATATACTAGACTCACTCTTATATATATACCCTACTCCCTCAAGAGAGAATGAGAGCATGTGGGACAAGTCCTCCACTCTCCTCCTTTCTCTTCCCACTTGCACCCTTAGACTTTCTAGTTTGGGCCTAGTTCCCTACTGGAAATTGACAGTTTTAGGGATTCCGAGGGCATAGAGTGACCAAACGGAGGGCTGTAAAGCACGGCACGACCCTCTGACCGATACGCTCGTTTCGAGCCATCACACGGCCCATTCCACGACACGCTCTAAAAATTCTAGCAAAAAAACAAACAAAAAACACGCTAAAAACTAGTCACAAGGCCTCCTAGAGCAGCTTTTTGACACCTTAGGGTATCAAAAGGACATGCACTTACGCTCTGGGCGGGTGCTAGAACACGAGCACATTGGTAGTGCCTCTGTTCATACGGACACCCATTACCCATCCACGATAAGCTCTAGACCCTCAGCGGGGACACAAGGTAGCACCACCCAAGACCCTAAAATAGCCGCTAGTGATTCCTCCTCCGACTCAGAAATCATGGAAGCATACCCTACCCAAAACACTGAGAGAGAAGGCCATGCACCTCCCGAAGCTCCACAGCCTAGTACTAGTATGTTTAGCCGTTTCATGGAAACATTAGGTAGAGCTACTCGCTCGGAACCTGATGCAGATGAAGCACGCGAAGGGGGTGGGGAAGTGGAATCTCCTTTCACATCACACGTGGACCCCACACCCCCAAAGAGTGTCCATGTGGATATCCTACCAACTTCTTACCAAGAAGGCCCTGTTGAGCTGCCTCCTTCAGAAGTTCCCTCTAGAGTAGCGTTGGTGACAAGTAAAACCACGGGGAGCAACATTGCTTCTACCTCACAAGAAACCATTAACACGTCGACTCTAGAAGGATTGTTCATTAATGATCATTGGACATATGACCTCCACACTGAGGTGTTGATGGATCTACACTCTGGCCACGCCTACCATGTAGGATGGATAGAGATTGTACAATCCACCTCTAGTGCCACGAGCATCGAAGATGAACAAAAAATGATCTGTAATGTTATCCATGGCATTATTCAATCAGAAAGGCAAAACCGAGGGGTAAATATACTCTCAACTGGCCCCATGCGATTTCTGGATACGAGCAAGGCTCAACAGCCTACTCTATCACAAATGGAGACTCCTCTAATGAGTCCCATGGACCCATCTTACGTCGTTTCACTTGGGGTCTCTATGCAATGTGAGCCTCCGAGCGACAACTTTAGCTTCCCTAACTTGGCTCAACCCTCTATTAAGGAAAACATAGTGCTCACTCCAGGGATAAGCCTAACAGAGAATGTACCGATGACATCTACGGTTAGCGCAGTGCCACTACCTAGTGTCGTAGTACCTAATATGGGGCCTCGACCGTATGTGCCTCTAGCCCCTTATGCACACATGGCCCCCACACCTCCAATTGTACCACTTGCTTATGCTCCTCGAGTGCCGCTCCCTAGCTCTTATCCGAGTGGACCTATGCCCGGTTATGTTCCATATCCTGCATCATCCACACATATGCCAAGACCGGTACCCGTTCCTCTCCCACATATGATTCCAAGAGTACCTCCACCGGCCCTACCTCCTCACATAGGTGACTTGGCAGCGTTTGCTCAAACCATAGGTCGATCTATCGCGGAAAATATGCGTCACGCATCTGATAGAGAGCCTAGAAGTAAGGCAGTACAAATTGCCAAACTCACGCAAAAATTCAATGGGGACGAAGATGCTAGAAAACACATTGAAGTGTTTGAACAAGTATGTGATTCCTTAGGGGAACGCAACGAACTACATAAGTGCAATGCCTTAAGCTTGACATTAAGTGGGAAGGCTGGAGATTGGTATAGGACCCTAAGGGTGGACGAGAAAACAATCTACCCTACCCTTCGAAGGTTGTTTCTAAAGGAGTACATACGAGAAGGTGTGCTTTGGGGTGTAGCATCTCAGCTACAGAAGGCCGAACGTAAGGAAGGAGAGTCAGTAAGGGACTTCATTAGTCGTCTAAAGCACTTAAACTATCATTGCCCTGTAAATGAGCGCTTCAACAATAACCAACTGCTTGATCGATTCATCCGAGGGTTGAGAAATGAAGGAATCTATAATGGACTAGTGATTAGAGGTATCACAACCTGGGAAGATGTCACTGCCAATGCAATTCAATTAGAGGACAACTTGATGATAGCAGGCATGAGGGTGTCTACTGACACGAGATCCACTAGCTCACAAGCCATTGAGTATGAACCCATGACTGCAAAGCCCATTGCCAATGAGCCAAAGGTATTTGAGACATTCTTGACAGACCTCACCAAGGCAATCCAAGAGTCTCTTAAGGATAATCGACCCCCTCAAAATAGTCACATGTATCCAAGAAGGGAGCAACAATGGTGTTCCATTTGCTTAGGTCCACATAGCACTAGTGAGTGCCCTACGTTTAGAGTAAAATTTAATGGAACTTGCAACGCATGTGGTAGGTATGGTCACCAAGCTAAGGATTGTTTAATGATCAAACGTATGATGGCAAATAGACCACCTGTAGCCTGGACGGATCCACCTCGAGCTCCTGTATCGATGCCTACTCCACCTGTTGAGCAACTACCGCAACACATGGTCCCTAGATCTCAAAATATTGTACAAGCTACACCGCTACCACCTCCTGTGCTAGGACCGCAGCCCCCGCATCCAAGAGTCGCCCCTATGAACCAAGTGGGTTGCGAGCCATCAAATGCTTATGCAGATGGCTGTGAGGAGGAAATAGACACTAGTATTGCCTACGGACTTGATACATTGGAAGAATGTCCTATATACTACATGGAAGATTGTTGGGGACAAGTCAAGCCGGTTTATCAAGCTGCTGCTCTCGCATCCAGAGGTCAAAATATCAACACCCAGGCTAGGAGGCCACCTCTTCAATTCTACGAGTGTGGGGGACCACATCGAGTAGCGGAGTGCCCTATTAGGCTGCAAAAGAATGCTGCACAGATGCAAGTGAATCAAGGGAGCACGTCTGCAATGCCAATACTCACATGTAATCGTTGTGGCATAGATCACTTGATTGCCCAATGCCCCTATAACCCAAATGCGCCTAAAATCACACCCCTGAATTTGGTCGAAATTGCTAGTGTGACGTCGCCAATACCACCCGTCGCACCCGCTTATGCGATTACACGGTCCATGCTTCAAGGGCCAGGCCATATCCTCGAAGAGAGAGATACCGCGTCAGTTATCCAAGCAAAGAAAAAGAAGACACGAAGGAAGAAGTCGCAGAATACGGAAATTTCAAAGCCAAGTTCCAAAACAAACATAGGAACAGGAGATGACCCCGTGTATATGAATGACCTCGAGGATGATTCAGATTCAGTCGAGACAATGGAGACTAGAACCAATACCACAAAGGGAAAGACCGACAAAGAAAACCGTAACATGGAACCAAATGAAAACCGAATAAGAGAAAACCATAAAGAGCCTCTGAAAACACCACAAGTGTTTCCAAATCCAATCCAAGACCCCCAAGATAAACCGCAGGGGCAAAAAGGGAAGAATCGTAAAAAGAAGATTGGGACGTACCCAAACCCTGTAGACGAGATTAAGCAGGTGAAACATCTAAGAGGTTTAGTGGAGGAGACTCAAAGGAAACTAGAACCAGAACCCATGCAGGTCAAAATTCATGACACAGTGTTTCCCACGCAAGTTCATCCACCCCACATGAACCATAGACCGTTAGCCATATCTAGTATCATCCAAGAAGGGAGTGAGGACAGGACATCAGAAAGTGAGCATACACCCTTCTTGTTGGAAAGGATGTTTAACGAAGGAATACCTGATCCCATTGAGGAATATGAGATTCCATCCTCACCAGTTCCTAGTCAAGGACCTACACCCTGCAAAACGCCAATGAATGTTGCCAAACTAGTGGACTTCATGTCTTCTGAGGTCCGAACCACGATCATAGCAAAGCTGTATGGAGATCCTGAGTTATTCCTTGCACTTCGAGCATTCCTTAACGGAGAGCTACGAACGGGATTACCGCAGTTTGCGCAACCAAATAGGCCTGACTCGATTATGATTGATGAGGAAAATCATGTGCAATCACTTGACTTAGATGGACACGAGTCTGTGATCGAGGTACCCATTAACGAATTAGGGCAGTATTTTGAAGGCGACGAGTCTAATGCGACCCTACCCATCACTACCAAGGGATTAACTATAAAGGGAATTCTTGATGGTGGTGCGGGAGTTAGCATCGTTACAAAAGATTGTTGGGAATCCATGGGAAAACCCCGCCTCAGTGTTACTAACATTGTGGTAAAGATGGCAAATGGTACCATAGCCAAACCTATGGGGATGCTCAAGGATCTTAAGATCAAAGTTCTAGGACACAAGGTACGACATACGTTCATTGTAATGGATTTCTCTAAACACCTTATGTCATATGAAATGATTTTAGGACGACCATTCATGAGGGAAGCACAAATGGTTCACGATTGGTCTAAAAATCATGTCTATTTGCAATTCCAAGACTCTGTCCTTAGAGTGGATTTGGTAACTGGTAAGGTACACCCCTTAGGGAGTAAAACCATTATTGATCATCGCTCTGACACCACAGTTCACTCGGCCCCACTACAATATTGTTACACTTGTAAGAAGGATACAGACATTGGCCAAGATTCTCCTTACATGGATGTGTTACCGGGTATGACGGAATCAGACAATGTGGATTGGGTCCACCTAGCATCAACCATAGACACTTGGGGAAATAGGGGGACGACCTGGGTAACACCTGAGGGGGATGAAATGCGTATACCCTTAAATATGCTACAAGCAATGCATATCGCTTCTGACAAGACTCATCCTAAAGTAACGAAGAAAACATACAAGTGGGTCCCTAAAGCTTCTTTAGTGACCATAGCTAGTGCAAAAAAACAGAAGCCTTGTAAGAAACGTACCACTCGCTCCAAGAAAAGTAAGAAAATGTTGCGATGGATCCCTAAACGACTATTGGAAGCCCAAGGCTACTATCAAGGAAATGATCAAATCTGGGTTCCAAAACGTAGATTGTGCTCTTACCTATCACCTGACCCAAGTGAGCCCAATCCCGTAGCTCCAAAACGAATCAATGATCGTGGAAAGAAAAAAATCACAGAATGCTACACACCCGCTCCCGAGCTAGTTTGGGTACCAAAGAAAGAACGATTTGTTCCACCTAGCTCAGGAAGGGGGGAGTCCCATGAAGCTTCTAGCTCCTCATGTAATACATCCATAGAGGTAAAAGCTTCTACACAGTCTCCATCTATAGTAGTGGACCTCCATGAAGCTACAAAAGAATCCACACCTCCCAGTGTTCAAGAATCACCTAATGAACCACTTCAAGTTCGATCCTGGGAGAGTACCTTACCACCCTTAAAACTTGACGAGGCACCTAGGGTAATAGAAAACTACTGGCAAAAATCCTCATCTATTACCAACTGGAACAATTGGTTTCAAAGGGTGACAAGCTCATTTCAAATGGTATGATCTACCCAAGGAAGGGGGGAGTGTTTGTGGACATCCATTATTCATTTGTTTCCCTCTCAACCTTTTTCCCTGACCTCTTAATCTCCAATCTTAGGGAATGTACATATAAATCTTTATACTCACAAAAAAAAAAAGAAAAAAAAGAGCAAGAGCAATTAGCAAACGAGTATGCACATTAAAGTCAAAACATTGACTCAGACCTACACATGTCACATCTGGTACGGTGAAACAGAAACCTATGCCATAAAACACCTTTGATCCTCATCACTTGAGTGATGGAGGTTAGGTAAGATTAGTACGATAGGAGTTTTTCTGTTTTAGAGTTGAGTGATTCGCAAAGTTCTCTTTTCCCACTGATGTGCCTCCTGGAGGTATTCCTTTTGTTTCCTAGTGTGTACAGGAGCGTGTTGCTATTGATAGGATTTGGACCTTCATGGAACCTTCAAATCAAGAACGACCATCAACACAAACAGGTGTTTCTTGTCCATTAGCATTGCCCTTATCTTTTTGCATGCATGTTTGTCTGCTTTGATTGTGATTGGTAGCATACTATTCAGCGCATTTGTTTAGTATCCAACATTTAATTCAATGTAATCTTTTGTCATAGTCACTTGTCTAGGTAAAAATCAAGCAGTCCGACTAAGCTAGTTTGACCAAGTTAGGTATTAGAAATCTTCTCTTAATACCATGGGGAATGCCTTCCTAATAAACAATGGTTACTTAGGTTCTTAATCCGATTTAGGCAGCATTGTATGAAATGTACTAGGGCTTTCTAGTGGGCTTAACCCTATTGATCTTTAGCTTAAGTATTATAAAGGGAGTTTACTAATGTGATGAGCCTGGGGAGTGTAACAATGTTATATGACCCCCCAAAGTTACAAAATTTAAATGCTGAAAATGAACAAACAAAAAATCAAAGTGCCACAATGTAAAATTTTAAGCTGGAAGAGAAATCTCAACTTGATTTGGTACTTCACTCACATGTATTGCCTATGGTACTAGAGCCCTAGAGGTTCCCAGTGTGGACGCTTTTCCTTGAAAAGCAAAAAACCCAAGGCATACAAAATAAGCACACACATCATAATTGAATCACTGTGAAAAGGCCTTGGGGGGTCAAAGAAAAAGTAATCAGTCAGGCGATGATTTCATGAGAAATTCCTTTTATGGTAGCTTAACTACAAGGTTTTCTAGATATAGCCTCTAGTCAGCCCTTGAACATGAATACTTGGCTCTCGCGATTAAACAACTTAATTGACCACAGAAAGTTAAGAAGCTTATCCATGGTATTAATATTCGATCTCTAGTGCCTTTCGACCGTCAAATTAGCGACCCCAGACTTGTTTAATTTTCTACCTTTACATCTGTTTATGCATTTGATTACATTGCAATTTAATGTTCATTGCTGCCAAATTGTTTGAAATTCTTTTACCAATCAATTTGTCTACCTAAAACTGCATATGCTTTTTAAGAGAATGCAATTACTGTGCCAATGTTGTTTGATTTTGCAGTGACTGAAGAAGGCTAAGGACATTCATCTCAAATTCTCTTCCACCTCGACGAACCAGCTTCAACTCAATAGCTTCCGAGGACGGAATCTACATCAGGAAGGGGGGCATGTTAACCCTCACGGCACACGGACACCCATCACCTACGATGGACGCGTATTATGTATGATTTAGAGTCAGGTACCGGGCTTGTCGGACCAATAGGGAAAGGTAGAGTGATCGTCGATGAGAGGCGCACTTTAACTTGGACATTCAAGGGATTAGTTGGTTAAGCATGGGCGCCCAAGTGTGAATGGGGTGAGCTCCTATAAAAGCCAACTAAACCTAATTTTTACTCATTCTCTCATTTGTGCAATTGAAGAGTGCTCTTGCTCCATCTCCATCTTCTTCTTCTTCACCTCCTTGTGTGTGTGTGTGTGAGAGAGAGAGAGAGAGGGAGAGTGTGTGTGCGATCGAGCATTACGAAGGCACGACGGCGGCGAAGCGGTTGAGCGCGGCACGACTGCAGCTTCTTCTTCATCGCGGCGAGGAATCCACCACGAAGGCGAGCGTAGAGCGGTGAGTGACACACCCTTTGTTTTCTTGAGCTTGCTAGTTTAGGCTTGTTGTGTGCTTGGAGCCGTTTGTGGCTCGCATACGGTGTATTGGCAAGTCCCTTGCTTCGACAGTGCGGCAAGGAGCGCACAACCGTCCACATGATCGACAACCATATGCATATCATGAAACATGTCATAAGTGGAAACAAAGTCTTGGATATCAGCCATCTCATCCTCACCAATGGGTTCTTTGGTGAAATTAAATGAATCCATATTGACCTCATTAACATCCAAGTGATAATCCAAATCACCAAAAGCATTTACATCATCATTGGCAGCCATAGGTAACTCATCAAGCAACCCAGGAGTAGAGGCATAGTCTTCATCATCAACCACAAGAGTAGCATGAGATTCTTGTAGACCATGAAACTCAACCACATCAGCATCCTCATACTCAAGAGGAGAGTCTATACAACCCTCATCACATACATCATCCATTATAGATGCTCCCACAACTTTGCATACCAAAGCATTTTCATCAAATAAGCCATATGTAGACACATAATATCCATCCACATCAACATCACTCTTAACCATGGGATTCAAACCATTTTTCAAAGAAAAAAAATCAGCATCTCCAACATCAAGAGAAGAATCCATAGAATTGTTTATGTCTACATCATAAGCATTCACCACATGTATGTCATTTTCTTCCACGTGATCACATGTTGCTACATTTTCATGCTTTGTTTCCTCCTCATCAATAGAAAGTGGCTTCTCAAGTTCATGACCATTTTCAACAACCTTATACAGTAAATCAACCAAGTGCAGATCCTCTATCTTCGGTGGCGCATCCAAACCTACCATAAGCCTTATCTTCCTCTCTTTGTTGTAGGCAATCTGTAGTGCTTCTTTCATGCTTTTTGGATTCTTCAATTCCACATGTGAACGCAAGGTAGGTTTCAACTTGCTTATCAACATTTTCAACCTCTCAAATTGCATGTGTGTACCATGTAACTCTTTCACTGACATCACATTAGCATACTTTACACACTTTTCCCATTGCATCCATACATCATTGAACCTCTTCCAAAAACAAGAAACAAACTCATCTTCGCGCACAGATAAGCTCTTCACCCTTCACCAAGCTTCATTTGGAGTTGTCATCACTACATATCTTTGAAGAAATAATGATTCCAAGAGTGACCAACAACTCTTATTTGCATCATTCAAGCTCTTATACCAGACATAAGCATCACCCTCAAGAAGGAGAGGAAACATACGCAACCATTCTCCTTCACAATCATTTCCTGTCAGTAAACATTGCAATTGTAACTGTCTCAAGAACCTTCTCGGATCCTTATCATCTTTACCTGTAAAACTTGGAGAACTCATGAAAACAACTTACAAATAGAAGGTTGAGCTTGATACCAGGGAAAGTCTCAACCGGAGAGCCAAAATAGATCCTCAGAAAGGGGGCACCAAAACATGTGAAGGATTTGGGGGTGGCCTCTATAACACCTCCATACTCACAAGATATATGAGGAAAAGTAAAGTAGCTCTCACAAGAGGATAGGATCCAATCTCCACTCACAAACACACTCACCCTTGCATGCACAAAACCCCGGCTACACTCAACTAGCTTCCCTCTATACTGTCATAGCCCTAGGTATGATCAATTGCAGTCAAGGGAGCAAAAAAGGCACTAAATTTTGGGAAAACAAACCAATGAAAACCAAGGAAAATATCTGCACTTTTGTTCATAAACACCATACCCTCACACCATCTCAGCAGACCTTGCATATGCAAGAAGGGGCTCCATAGTCGCTCCCAACCATGTACACAAACCCATCAAAAACCATGCCAATCATGAGTTATACAAAAACTCATGATGCTCAGCCAAAAAAATTAGAAAAAACCATGGAAAACATGGGGAAACAACCTCCCATTCACAACAATAACAAGGGGCTTTCACTGCCAAACCTGAGTAGCAGGCACACACGTACAAGAAAGCTTCGCTTCACGCAGCTTCCATCACCAAAATGAGAGAAGAGGGGTGAAAGTGCAGAGGTCACCACCCATGTTCATGGCCTTCTTGATGAGAGACACACTCTCCAATCAAGGCTCCAGGCCCTCGCACACACACACGGGCACCTCCACTACACAATCCCCATGCACCACCGCAGACTGCAGCAAGAGAGGCTTTCTTCTTCACAACTGAAAACTCCTCCTCACTCACGACCCCAAGTTGATAAAAGTTCAGTTTTTCTTCATATTTTTAAAGCACTTAATCACACTTTTAAGTCTCGACACTTCTATGTACAAAAACAGCAAAACTATGTACCCCGCACAACTGGCACGCATGCGTAGAGACAGCTGGCACACACCACCTTTGTACACTTTGTACAAGCATGATTTATTTATATCTAAGGCCCCCGAAAGCATTAAAAAACATATCTCAAAGAATTTGGGGTGGTCCGCACCATTTTGCCAAAACACGTCACAACGTGTCAAAGCAAGGGATTTGCCATACACTGTGTGTGAGCCACAAATGGTTGCAAGCACACAACCAGATTAATCTAGCATGTCAAGAGAGCAAGGGTGTGTCACTCACCACCCTACGCTTGCCTTTGTGGAGGATTCCTCGTCGCAAAGAAGAGTAAGCTACACTGTGTGTGAGCCACAAATGGCTGCAAGCACACAACCAGATTAATCTAGCAAGTCAAGAGAGCAAGGGTGTGTCACTCACCACCCTACGCTCGCCTTTGTGGAGGATTCCTCGTCGCAAAGAAGAGTAAGCTACCACCGTGCCATGCTCAACCACCTCGCCGCCGCCGTGCCATCGCAATACTCTCTCTCTCTCTCTCTCTCTCTCTCTCTCTCTCTCTCTCTCTCTCTCTCTCTCTCTCTCTCTCTCTCTCTCTCTCTCTCTCTCTCTCTCTCTCTCTCTCTCTCTCTCTCTCTCTCTCTCTCTCTCTCGCGCGCGTGCGCGTGCGCGCGCGCTCTCTCGCATACACACACACACACACACACACAAGGAGATGAAGAAGAAGATGGAGATGGAGCAACAACACTCTTCAATTGCACAAATGAGAGAGTGTGATTTTTAGATTTAGGTGACTTTTATATGAGCTCGCCCATTCACACTTGGGTGCCCATGCTTGGCCAACTAACCCTTGAATGTTCCAGTTAGAGTGCGCCTCTCATTGGCGATCACTCATACCCTTTTCCTATTGGACCAACAAGCCCGGCCCATGACTACTAGAAGTGGACGTCGGTGGTTAACACCGCATTCACTCTCGGCCGTCTTGAGAGTTCATCGGCTACTTGAATATGCTTGCCAGCAATGTGAGCACTATTAAAATGAAATTGCAAAAGGAAATTTTCTCACCTCATTTGTTTGTCGGAGAGCATGGTCTGTGTCATGAAGTACTTAAGGCTTTGGTGATCCTTTTGCAGAATAAAAGGAGTCCCCAATGAATAGGGCTTCCATGAGTCTAAGGCATGTAGAACTGCGAGGAGCTCCTTTTCATATATGCCTAGAGCTTGCTCAACAGGGTTGAGCCTTCGACTTTCATAGGCTATGGCATGCCCTTCTTGGACCAAAATAGCTCCAAGGCAATCACCACAAGTGTCACATTGAACCTCAAATGGCTTTGAGAGCTCCGGTAGTGTAAGCACAGGTTGAGAGATAAGCTTTTCTTTAAGCTTCTTGAAAGCATTGTTCTCCTTGGCAGACCATTTATACCTAAATATTTTCTTTGTTAGATCATGTAATGGTCCCGCGATTTGTGAGAACTTTTCTATGAAGCATCTATAGTATGCACACATACCTATAAAGCTTCTTAATTCATGTAGATTCCTTGGATTAGGGCATTCTTTTATTACCTCTAGCTTTGATGGATCCATTTGGATGCCATATTGAGAGATAATGTGACCTAAATACTGAATCTCTTGTTAGAAAACTCACTTTTCTTTTGATTAATATAAAGTTTATTCTCTCGTAAGACTTGAAATATTACCTGGAGATGTTGCTTGTGTTCGTCTAATGAATTAGAGTAGATGATTATATCATCAAAGAATGAGGCCTAAATAGCTTCTCCATCAAGCGGTTAAATGTGGCTGCTGCATTGGTCAAGCCAAAAGGCATGACAATGTATTCATAAATACCAAACGTAGTGCAAAATGCAGTCTTTACAATGTCTATATCAACTATCCTTATTTGATGGTAGCCACTTTTTAGGTCAATCCTACTGAAGTAGGTAGACCCTTGCAACTTATCAAATAGGTCTTCTACCCGTGGAATGGGAAACTATTCTTGATAGTGATTCTATTTGGTGCTCCATAGTCGACACACATACGATATCTGTCGTCTTTCTTTTGCACTAATAACACGGGTGAACAAAAAGGAGATGAGCTAGGCCTAACCATGCCCTTCTCAACTAACCCATGCACTTGCCGCATAATCTCCTCTTGTTGAGCTTGAAAAACTCTATAAGGAGGTTTATTAGGCGGTGAACTTCCTGGAAGAAGTTCAATTGCATGGTCATCATTGCCTTGTTTAGGAGGTAGTTCACAAGGGATGTCATCAATAAAAACATCTTGAAATGCGTTGAGAAAATTGGATAACTCTAATTCCTTGTGATTGTTTATATTTTCTTTTGCTAAAGCATTAGGTTTGTTTTGATAATCTTTAACAAAAATTATGTACACAGAAATAGAGTTCTTTATTGACTTATTGAAAGCTTGCGTATGTACAATGGGTATGGTGTTACCCAACTCCTTAGTATCTATGTACATATCTTATTTCCTGAACCTAAAGTAGATTTGCCTTTCAGGGAACTTGACATTGCCATGCAATCAAACCATGGTGCCCCTAGGATTACATCCTCATGCTTGAGAGGAGAGATAAAGAAGTCCTCTTTGTCCACATAGCTTTGGACATGGAGCCTCAATTTCCTAATTAAGGGAGTGACTAAAGCTTCTTGCCCCTTGAAAGCACCATCGACGGTAGGAATCTCCCATCTCATAGGCTTGGATGCCTAGCTTGGTGGCCAACTCTGTGGATATGAAATTGTGAATACAACCAAGGTCAAACACAACCTCTTCCACATGTGGCATAGGATTTCCTATGGCGTCTTCTTTTTGGTGGTTCGAAAGGTGCACCGTCACTTTCTTCAGAGGAGGAAGAATTTGAGGAGGATGGAGAAGAGGGTGACCTCTTTCTCTTTTTTTCTTCCCTTGTTCCTCCTTGTCTGCACCATCACTTTCTTCATAAGAGGAAGAGGATGAAGAAGATGGAGAAGAGGGTGACCTCTTTCTCGCCTTTTTCTTCTCTTGTTTTCTCTCGTCCCTCTTTGAATTATGGTGTGGATAAGTGTGTGATGGTCTTCTCCATTTAGGGGGTGTTGGAGAGCGTTTTTCCCGCCATCTTCGTGGAGCCATCTCCGCCGAGGTGGAAAAAGACTCACTTCTTTCTCGCTCTTTTGGTGGGGGCTCTACCATTGAAACTTGAGCTCTCCTTTGGAAAGGAGATGTGTCGTCAAGTAGTAGATTTTTGAGCCCTTTGTACGGATCCTCTTCTTCTTCCCTTATTGGAGAGAGGCCTCTTTTGGAAGTCTCACAAGGAGGGTTCCTAAGTACTCTCTCTTCTTGGTGGGGATTTTGAAGAATTCCATGAGCACGTAGATGCCGTTGCACTTCACTTTGGAGGGATGGATTGCCCATGGCTTGTTGAGGCCTAAAAACAAGGTAGTTAACAAGCATAGGGGCATCATTAGTAGCCTGTTCATTATCAAAATCAAAGCTATCAGCATTAATTTCATTCTCTTTACTATTTTCAGCCATTAACAACTTTTAGGTGTAAAATTTTATAGGTGTACTTTGGCACTTCAAGCCCTAGTTGCTACTCCTCTTAACCCCTTTAGAAAAGCACTCAAGCTCCTGTACTACTCATGGCTTGAATATCATTAATTGCAAGGAATAGAAGAGAGGGTCTTTCAACACCAAAACAGTACCGGCTCCTCTCAAGCTTCTAATAGCTCAATAGTGGTTAAGCCATAGGCAAGCCCCATAGGACTCCACTATTAAGACCATAGCTCTTGACGGTGATACCCCGTTATCTGCACGAAGCAGGCACACTGCAAGGCTGAAAAATCCCTACTCTAATTATTCAATTGCAATTAATAATACCAACCATTTATAGTTATCTTGAGGACCTCCCTTCTTGAGCAAGAAAAGAGAAACCTTGTGCTCTGATACCAATGTAACATTTAATGGTCTAGTAACTTGTGTGTAGCGTAAAATAACATTGACATACTGAGCATTTCATTACAATAGATTCCTAATGAGCATAGCAAGAGTGCTTGGATGGAGAGAGCAACAAAAGCTTAACACCTAGTTAGATAGGCATGAACAATACTTCAAAAAGAGAGAGAAATTAAGCTTATTGACAAGAGTTGAGGACCGGATTTACATGGAGCCGGTCCCCCCTCCAAAAGGCTTTGTATTATAGGTTTCCCATCAAGGGAGACATTTTACAATACAATACTTGGTGTTCCTTCAATAACTTGCTGGTGCAATGAAGATGGAAGCTTCAAGCACCAAGCTCATACTTATAAAACACAACATCAATTCCCTCACGGTCTCAGACCCAAGACCTCACACACCTTCAAAGATGGTGAGAGCTAGTGGGGTATGAGAGTAGATTGAGAGGAAGGAGTATTCTTACGAGAAAGAAGTATGTCTCCTCACATAATCACTCATAATAGCTTAGCATAGCTTAGTAATTAGCATGGTAGAGGAGATGAGCATTCATTGGATCTTGGCTCTTGGTTGGATTTGCATCACAAATCCAAGGGTTGTTGGTGTAGGCCTCCCTTCTCACAAGCTTAGAGTAGATGATGAGATTTCCATTAAAGCTTGAGAAGGAGATAGTATTCTTTACTCCACACATGAGATTGTGTGAGTGTGTGTGTGATAATTCCTTGCAAAAATTAGCCCCCTCTATCTCTTGGTCAACCCCTCTTGCTTTTTACCCATGATGGCATCCTATTGGCCCCTGCAAAGCTTAGCCAGTGGCAGTTAAGAAGCATAACTGATAGCCTTGTGACATGTGTCCCCCTTTTGTGAGAGCTTTAGGTATTTAAATAATGCAATTAAACTCTCATTGGACCCCTTAGTCTTCTGGCTAGTAGGAATCGCGCAAGCCATTGGGCTGCTAAATGCTCATTGGACCCCTTGGGAGATTGTCCAATAGTCTTCTAGAGAGCTTAATTTCTATTGGTTCTTTTATCAAGTGATTTTAAATGAATTAAACTAAATATACTCTAGCCTAATTCTCATTGGTCCACCTCTATGGCCATCCAATAGGATTTGAACGCACCTTGGGGGCAACTGGGCTAGGGAGCTGACATGTGTCCCCTATTCCCTTTGTGTAAAGGGAGCTTGCTAGAATGTGTGTGTGTTTCTCTCCCATCCCCTACTAAAAGGGCTCGCCCCCTCAAGGATAGGGATGTGGGAAGACTTTTGAGTCTTCCCACAAGCATCCAATATTTCCTAGGTTTTGTCCATTGGACCTTACCTTTGAATTTTAGAACCTTAGCATTTTGGAAGTCTTAATGGGCTGAACCTTAGGGTCTTTGAAGGCTATTGTTGCACATTTCTCTTTTGTAGATGGCCCCCCCTACTGTGACGAGTCTGCCAGCCTAACCAATGTTCTAGCTTTTTCTCCCCTGGTACTTCCCCATATTAAATGATCAATTTAACATGAGAAAACCATTTAAGAGAATTAGTTATTAGTTATTGTGATAGTATAATTTCATTATCTCTCTCATCATTAAAATGCACATTTCTTACCTCGGGTATAATCGAGTTTGAAACCACCACAAACCTTGACTCTTCATCTTCAATCTCTTCAAATTCTTCTTCACAATCATCGAGAATTGCTTCAATGTGTCGAATCATCTGGCTTTTAATTGATTCTGGCTCTAGCTCACTTGGTATATGCCACTTCCTCTTGATAATATTAATGATCTCCTCATGGAATTCGTTCTTGGCAGTCCCCAGAATATCATCCAATGTGAGCTCCACTTTACTATTTAGGATCGCAAATTGTGCCAAACTCTTTTGAATCCGTGGGTTAGAAACCTTAATAAATAATTTAACCTTATGGTCCTTGATTGAACGCTGCTCTGCCAAGGTTGACTATTTTAGGCATTGTCCTGAGCTTCAAGATACCCATGCACAAGCTCTTGGGTGGGGCACCAACGGCATCGTCCGTGCTCCCCCACTTAGTCTTCAAAAGTGTATGGCGTGGGAGCAAGCTCTTAAGATGCCACATCAACATCACATATGACTTCCCATTGGGAGTTGTTGACTAGCACGCGACCCCCATCACCATCAAAACTAGCCTTGGCACCACCCAAAAACACCTCAAGGCCGCCGACTAACACCCATAGTGGTGCCAAGCGGCATCACCATAGCCAACGGATCTCAACAAGCTCTCTCTCCACTCAAATGCCCACAATAGCCTCTTGTTGCACACTATATAGCATGAAAGTATTGGCCTCTGTTGCACATATGGGATCATGCCCCATGTCACAAGGCAGCCCGGGAGCACCCCTCCTCCAAGCTCTTCCAAAAGCAATCAAAAAGTTTCCAAAAACAAAGCATCACTAAAAAATACATATTTCCATTGCTTGCTTTAGGGTGTTTAGAGCTCCTTTTGCCGAGCTATAAATTCCCACAAAAATTGCACTTTGTCCACCTGAAGCCATGTGATCCTCTGTGCGCCTTCACTTTGTTGTGCTTGCCAACCGAGACCACAAAAATGGCAGAAAACCATCTCATGCATCCTTGTCGGCCAACTGTCGTCGATTTCAAACTCTAATATTTTATTGCTCCGGACTCCGTTTGATGTGCCGTCACTTTTTGTGGCCTTCATATGCTACATAAAACACATAAAAATCCTGACAAGGTTGTAAACCCTTCAGATGGCACATTAACCGTGGCGACCATTATGGTACAGAAATAGCCCTCGATGAAATTTAAACTGGCAGTATCTTGGCAGCCAAAACTTCGATTTCCAATCTGAAAAGACCAACACACTCCACAAGATGAGCAATTCAGGTCCATGCACTTACTTCATCCGTGATTCTTGATCTGTAGCTTCCCAATCTGGTACAGATATGCAAACTGCTCAAACTTCAAACTGACATATCTTCATCTCCGTGGCTCCAATCAACGAGATGTAAAGACAAGTTTGTAGAGCACTTCAACTACTGCAATTCTAGTCTATAAACTCCCATGTGTGATCACTTCAAGCATAGTATCTCTTAGTATTAATCAAGATAACATTTAGCCCTTTAAAGTTGCATCTGTCATACACTTAGCATAAAATTAGCTTGTTATTAAGCCCTAACCACTAGTCAGCAATCATGTAGACATTGATAAACCACTTTTTGTATGTACATAGTAGTGGGTATATGCATGGAAATATGTATATAAAGAGGTGTTTTCTTGCATTTGGAATATTTTTTAACGTGACATTTGGTTTCAAGTATGGCAAATGATGTATATATGTCAAAAAGTCATGTTGCATGTTGCGTGCCGATGATCGGGCACACGCACGTGTCTGGTCAGGATGTCGACACCTTAGATACGGTTCCAAGTGGCTTCTTTTGTCTCTAAGGAATGTGTTTGAGCTTTTTAGAATGTAAATAATGCAAGAAACAAGTGAGGGAACTCTCATCCCACCCGAGAAGTTTGGCACATGCAGTAAATGTCTGTTTGTGTCGCCTGATATGTAGCAATGCACAAATCACCCTAGAAGTTACCAAAAGTGGAATGAGGGCATGTGGCAATGTCTTTTGGGTTTCAAGAATCAATACTACAAAATTTTGTGGATTTTGGAGTCCGTTTGGTATTTTCCCCGGGTCAAAAATGGTCAAAATTGGTGTTAAAAGGCTGAAATTTGACACATCACTCACGGTGTTGTGCTGATTTCGAGTGTGTAGAGGAGTGAATGAGAGCTTTTTCTCTTCAATTTTGCACTTGAAGGAGTCTATGGAAGTTTTGAAGTCTCCATGGATGTGTGTGTGCAAGTAATTGAGGGAAGAAGGTGCGGCTTTCTGCAAGACTATGTGACACTGTATCGGTGCCATTAGGATTGGGGCTACTCCAAATAGTCCAACAAAGTGGATTTTGGTGAAGCTTTTGCAATGGTTTGAGAGAGGCTTTTTGTGGCTCGATTTTTTGAGCTTTTGATGGTCTTTCTTGTATGTTTTGGTCACCATCAAGCGTGATTTTAAACGTTGATCAGCTTGACTCACCTTGTAGTGTCTGCGGGCAGGCAAGGGCTTGTAGGTCAAGGTGTTCGGGGTTTGAATGAAGCTTTTCGGTAGTATTTTCATTGATATTTTGAGTGGTGTTGTTTGAGGGGAAAAACTTAAGTGAATAACTTGTGTTGTGTTAAGGTTTCTGGGTGTGTGAGTGTGTGCACGGCGTCTTTTGCTCCATCATACTTTGGCGATCCCGCTGGGGAATGAAAATTGCCATTTGTGCACTCACATAGTTTGAGCCGTGATGTATCCATATTTTGGGTTTTGAAGGAAATTCATGATGGTGATTTTATTCCAACCATCAATTTTCATAGGTTCTGAGGATGCAGAGGATTGGCTTGTGTCTTATAAGTTTGATTTGACATGTTTATGCCGTGCAGTTCCAAGTGAGGCCCAAAAGCTTGCAAGTATAAATCTAGTGGTCGGAGGGAATGCAAGAGATTGGTATGAGGTCTTGTCACAAGATGAGAAGGTTAACTGGGACATGCTTAAGAGATGATTTTTGAAGCAGTTTAAGAAGGTGATTCCTCACCAAGATGCATGGAAACAGGTCACTAGTTTTTTTATGCAAGAGCAAGAGTCTGTTGCAGATTTTTGGTCAAGATTTGATGATGCTTGGAGAGTTTGGAAAGATGCTCTATTGCATGTGGAAGCCATGTCTAAAGAGGAATTCTATTTTGCATTTACAAATATCCAAAGAATACAAGTATTCATGAGTCCATTGTGGCTAGTCCTTAAGATGAAAGAGCAAGAGAAAGAGTGCAAATCTATGTGTGAAGCATTGAAGAGAGTGCTACAAAAAGAGAGAAAGCTATGTGTTTCTACAGGCATGAAGTACCCTTTCTCAATCCCTAGTATGGATAGTGTGGATGACCTTTATGTGCATAGAGTTATGATTGTAGATGCTCATGCTGGCAAGGATAACAGTTTGGAGACAAGTGCGAATGCCCATATGCTCAAAGTTGATGCAAATGAAGTATGTCACAAGCATTGGATAACATACACATGCCTATGGTGCAAAATGGCAAGGACATAGTAGATGAATACAAAAGTTTGAGCACTAGCATGGGAAGTAAATATGATGAGAGTGAAATTGACAAGGATGAGGCAACCTATGATGGTGACACATCTTATGCTTGTGAGAGTTGGTACGATGATGTATGTGATGATGACATAGAGTCACTAGATCCATTGAAGGATATGGTAGCCTCGCACAAAGAGCAATGTATATTTTGGGAAGGGGTTTTGTAGCAACAGGGCATGGATGCTTGCATTGATGATGAGATGGTGGGCTATGGACAAGGAGTTTCTACACCGAGTGAAGATGGTACAAGAGAGCATGATGTTATGCTGGTTGATGCGACCTTGGTTCCATGTGCTTTACCAGAGATGGGGGTTGGGCAACCCTCTAGTGGTTGTGATGCAAAGATATTGGGTCATGAAGGTTATAGGGATGAATTCTATGTATGCAATGGTTTGATGCTAGTGCCATCTCCAAGGGATGTCTGTGACAATATGCGACATGCGGTTGTTAAGTATAAACTCCTTGAGGATGGGGTAGACAAGGAGGTTCAAGTGACCTTTTGCTTGCACGATGATTTGATGGATGTATTTCACATGCTTCAATGTATGTTTGGGCCATATTTCTTTATCTGTGAAGATCCTGATTGGCAGTTGGTAAGTCTTGGGGCTAGTTGGCATGATGAAGACTAGGTAATGATGTCTTATGTGGCCTGGTATGCACGTCTTTGGATATATGGGTGGCAAACATCTTATGTGGAAGAAGGAGATGCTGGTGAAAGTGTTTTTGAAGAGCGTTTTCAATTTTGGAATGGAGCTGTTAATGCTTGGAGTGATGGTTTCTTGGGCATAGGAAATGAAGAGCAACTATTTAGTCAGGAAGATGATGTGTGATTTATGGTTGTTAGTCAAATGGGCTCTAATTATGAGATGCGTTTTGAGGTATTTGTGGGTTTGGCTAATTGTTGGAACAAAGTATGGTACAACATGGCATGTGCCAACCTTGGAGAAGATTCATATCGTGCTTGGCATCTAGGTGGGTGGTGGCGTTTTGGCAAGAAAATATATTATTTTGCATTTGGTGTGAGTGGCATGCTTGGCTACATGGGTGGTGATATGCAAGTGGATGACTTTCCATATGATCCATGAGGAATTTTGGGGTCACTTTTGTAGTTTTATAGCACTATTTGAAGCAAGCGTTGAGAATAATTGTGTATATAAAGAGGTTTTTACATGCATTTGGAAGATTTTTTAATGTGGTATCTGGTTTCAAGTATGGCGAATGATGTATATATGTCAAATAGTCATGTTGCGTGCCGACGGTCCGGCACACGTGTTTGGACAGGGTGTCAGGGCTTTAGATATGGTTCCAAGTGGCTTCTTTTGTCTCTAGGAAATTTCTTTGAGCTTTTTAGAATGTAAATAATGCAAGAAACAAGTGAGGTCACTCTCATCCCACCTGAGAAGTTTGGCACATGCAGTAAAAGTCTATTTGCCACGCCTGATATGTAGCGATTGCGCGAACCACCCTAGAAGTTTTCAAAAGTGGAATTTGGCCATGTGACAATGTGGTTTGGGTGTCAAGGATCAAGCCTAAAAAATTTGATGGATTTTGGAGTCCCTTTGGTACTTTTCTTGCGAAAAATGACCACCGAGGGTCAAAACTGGCCAAAATTGGGTCTAAAAAAGTCAAAAAATGGTCAAAATTGATGTGAAAAGGCTGAAATTTGACACATCACTCATGGTTCTTTGGTTGTTCAAGCTGAAGGAGGATTTTGAAGTTCATTCTTGGAAATTTCACCTCTCTGTGTGTGGGAGGAAGCAGGGTTCCTACGGGTGGTTAATGCAGTCCCGTCGCGTTCGCATTCTGATTTCGAGTGTGTGGAGGAGTGAATGAGAAATTTTCTCTTCAATATTTCACTTGGGAGAGTCTATGGAAGTTTTGAGGTCTCCATGGATGTGTGTGTGCAAGGAATTGAGGGAAGAAGGTGCGGCTTTCTGCAAGACTATGTGACACTGGATCGGTGCCATTTGGGTTGGGGCTACTCCAAATAGTCCAACAGAGTGGAGTTTGGTGAAGCTTTTGCAATGGTTTGAGAGAGGCTTTTTGTGGCTGGATTTTTTGATTTTTTAATGGTTTTTTCTTGTATATTTTGGTCACCATCGAGAGTGATTTTAAACGTTGATCAGCTCGACTCACCTTGTAGTGTCTGCGGGCAGGCAAGGGCTTGTAGGTCGAGGTGTTTGGGGTTTGAATGAAACTTGTGGGTAGTATTTTCATTCAGCTTTTGAGTGGTGGTGAGTGGGGTGAGAAAATTAATGGAATACCTTGTGTTGTGATAATGTTTCTAGGTGTGTGAGTGTGCGCACGATGTCTTTTGCTCCATCAACGTCAATCAAGCACAATGTGCATCCTTTTGATCTTTTTCCCATCATGGAAGCGGAGCCGCACGACAATGTGAAGTTCTACCCTCTGCAGTGCAATCTCAACAAGACCACTTGGTTGAATTTTTGTGCTAGTCAACCCATGGCCTACGTCCTTGCTAAGAGATCCTGCTCATGCGGCTACGGACTCTCCTCGCTCCCTCGTTCTTCCCCAATTACTTGAGCATGCAAGTCATGCAAGACTAGAGGGACCACGCCCTTTCCTTTCCTAAACACTTGAGGCTCTATTACCAATCTAAGAATAGCGGATATTTGAACCTTCCACTCACCGCCCAGCCACTATCTCTATATAGGAACCCCCAAGCCACTCATACTTACCCTCCTAGCCTTTGGCCCTTGTCCTGGCATTGCGATCCATATACCACATCTAACATTTTGGCTAAAAATTGAATAGTGATTAGCTGAGATACATATAAATATATTCCCAAAGTCAAAATTGCAAAAGGGGCTTAAAAAATGACCAAAAAGGCCTAAAATAGTAGATAGCCAAAAACCACTAAAACAAAGTTGGGATTTCATTTTTGGCTGACAAAAACTAATCCAAATCCAAAAACTAATTTAATTTTGCAGGAAAAAAATCAATGCCCATGGTGCTTTCTAGAAGGCTCATATGCTAGCAGCCATGAAACGTGAAGTTCTCCCCTTCGCAGTGCGACCTCAACAAGACCACTTGCTTGCGTTTTTGTGATAGTCAAGCCACGGCCTGCGTCCTTGCTAAGAGCTCTTGCTCATGTGGCTATGAACTCTCCTCATGCCCTCATTCTTCCCCAATTGCATGAACATGAAAGTCATGCAAGACTAGAGGGACCACACCCTTTCCTTTCTCAAAGCCTTGAGGCTCTATTATCAATCTAAGAACAAAGGATGTCTAAACCTTCCAATCACCACCCATCCACTGCCTCTATATATGCACCCCCAATCCATTGAAACTTGCCCTCCTAGCCTCTGGCCCTTGGCCTGACATCGTGATCCATGTACCTCATCTGACATTTTGGCTAAAAATCAAATAGTGAGTAGCTGAGATACATATAAATATATTCCCAAAGTCAAAATTGTAAAAGGAGCTAAAAACATGATCAAAGGGGCCTAAAATAGTAGATAGCCGAAAACCTTTAAAACAAATCTGGGATTTCATTTTTTGCTAACAAAAACTAATCCAATTTTGCAAGAAAACAGTCGATGCCCGTTGTGCTTGCTACAAGATTCAAACGCTAGCGGCCATGAAACATGAAGTTCTCCCCTCCACAGGGTGACCTCAGCAAGACCACTTGATTGCATTTTTGTGCTAGTTGATCCATGACTTACATCCTTTCTAAGAGCTCCTTCTCATGTGGCTACAGACTCTCCTTCTCATGTGGCTACAGAATCTCCTTGCCCCCTGCTTATTCCCCAATTGCATGAACATGCAAGTCACGCATGCAAGACTAGAGGGACCACACCCTTTCCCTTCCCAAGAACTTAAGCCTCTAATACCAATCTAAGAACATAGGATGTTTGAACCTTCCACTCACCACCCATCCACTACATCTACATAGGCACCCCCAAGCCATTCAGACTTGCCCTCCTAGCCTCTCGCCCTTGGCCTCACATTGCGATCGATGTACCTCAGCTGACATTTTGGCTGAAAATTGAATAGTGAGTAGCTAAGATACATAGAAATATATTCCCAAAGTCAAATTTGCAAAAGGAGCTGAAAAAGTGGCCAAAAGGGCCTAAAATAGTAGACAGCCAAAAATCGTTAAAACAGACTTGGGATTTCATTTTTTGCTGACAAAAACTAATCCAAATCCAAAAGGATTTGGGGGATAGAATCTAAAAATCATAGTCTACCAACTTGCCAAATTTCAAGTTCAAAAGTGATGGAACATGGATTGTGATCCATGTCCCCCATTTGGGATTTTTGATAGAGACTTGTACAGAGTGTAGGAGAGACCTATAAAAATAAAACTCCCCAAATAAAACTTGCAAAAACAATCCAAAAAGTACACCAAAGGGTCAAAAATACTCTAGGGTAAAAAATTGTAAAGTCAGATGTAGGGTTTGACATTTAGCTGACCTACACAAGTTCAAATCACTCAAAAAGTATGTAATTGGTATTAGGGTACCAAGGGCATGGTGTGTACAAAGTTTCATCGCATTTTTCCATTGAGGTACATGGATTGTGGCCCACTTCCCCCTATCACAGATCAAGAGCAAATCAATACCATAGCTAGATATAGTCATAAGGAGCATAGAGGTCTTTTCAAAATTGAATTTGGACATCATTAGAAGATTTTGCAAAAAAATATAGTTTTTGTTACAAAAGCGTGATTGTTTGTTAATTCAAGAATTTTGACTAACAAAGTAATTTGCAAGCTCATATCCATCAAATGTTTGTTGTGCAGATTGCAAGGGCTAGATCAGAGCAGCCTGAAGTGATTCTGAGTGGAAGATTTGGAAGTGATCAAAGAGGTAACAGGTTAAGGTTTTGCAAGGGTGATATCTTGATGTATTTGAGATCAAGTACATTCTATCCGCTTAGAAACCCTATTTTACTTTTGTCAAAGGGAACCCATAATCAGATCATAGAACATTAGAATAGATTATATAAATGGATCAAATGATTGGATAATTAGAAAGAGAACGCGTATAGGAGGGCCTCTTTATTTGGTAGTTTAAGGAAATACTTAAAACTTAATCAAGCTTTAATCAAAGGCTAGAATGGTGGGGTAGATAGCCTATACATGCCTATATAAACATGCTTTTGCTTTTTTTCTTAAACAGTATATGTCAATTTTACTAGATTTGTTTGTAGTTACTCTCCCCTCCAAAAGTACTTATTTAATTCTTAAATATTAAAATTTTCTCTCTTTGTCTTGTCTCTCTTCTTCTTTTTTCCCCTCCAAAAGTATTCCAAGCTCTCTTTCTCTCTCCTCATCTATTGAAAAGTGCAAGTTTGCAAACTTTATTTCCACTCTCTCTCTCTCTCTCTCTCTCTCTCTCTCTCTCTCTCTCTCTCTCTCTCTAAATGCCTTAGAATCTCTCTGTCCTCCTATCCTCATGCTAGGGCACCCTTTTTGTAAAGTAGCCTACCAAGAACCCCTTCATCACGATGGAGAGGGGAAATGGAGAAACACCCAGAACACACAGAAACTCCCTTATGTAGGTTTTGGTAATTTGACCACAACTTTTGTATACAATATGAAATATTTATGGAATTATAGTTTTAATATGTGAAAAAAACGATAAGATTCATATTTGATTTCAAAGGACCCAAACAAAGGAGCTTTTTCTAAAATAGAACTTTATGCATTAAGTTGCAACTTTATGCAATTTATTGACGATCTTAAATGAGTATTAAATTCCATCATTCCTTATTGAGACATTGTAGAAGCTTCACAACTCTACTACATACCTAAAAATGGAATTTTCAAAAAAAATTGAGCCAGCTTAAGAAATATATGACCTACATTTATGATTTAGTAAAAATTCCTACAATTTGTTAGTTTGTCCCCTTAACGATGGGCATGACAATGTGTTAACTATGGAGCTTGATTTACTCTTGTAATTTTTATTCTAGAAAAACACATTTGTAAAACCCCCGTTATGAGGAGAAGCCAGCATGCATGAAAACAATCACTGGCCAAAAAGAACCAAAATCACTCGTCGATAAAAATTCAAAATATCTTGGTCAGATGGTGGCCAAAAATAGGATTTTTCCATGCAATGACATGTTTTTGGGGCAAATTATGGTGAAATTGGGACCCAAGGAGCCCGAAAGATGCCTCGTGCACCACGATGCACAAAAGACCAATTCGAGCTATCGAAAAGAGGACTTTTCCATGTGATGCCATGTTTCCAAGGCAAGTTATGGCCAAATCAGGACCCGGGGAGCCCAGAAGATGCCTCGTGCGACACGGCGTGCAAAAGAACAACTTGACTTGGTCAAATGTATTTTGCACATTGTGGCACATGAGGCATCTTTCAGGCTCCTCGGGTTATTAAACACTCCTCAACATGGTTCTTTGGTGCATATGCTGCCTAATTTGGTCATAATTTTCTCCAAAACATGGCCCCAAAAATGAAGCATGGAACTTGATCATGGTACAAAAACACCCCCATATTTTGACCCCATTTTCCAATTGACCCCATTTCCCAAATAAGTCTTCTTGCAAAGAGGGTACACAAGACCAGCTCAGCGAACACGCCAAAGAAAATTTTAAAAGAGGAAAAAGAATATGGCTCAAACCACAAGGTAATGGATAGACCCAAAAGAGTGAAGAAAAAAGTAAAACGATGTCCAATCATGGAAATGGCAGCCACCTCCTCCCCCACCACTAATGAATAACAAGAATAGGTAATGGAGAGCCAACATAGTGGCCTTGGATGATATAGAATAATACCAAAAGAGCAAAAAACCCATAATTTCCAAAGCTCCATTCTAGTCGCCCCTTTTAAGAGTGGTTTAATATTAAAGCCAATTGACTCACTCCTAGTATTGTAAAAAATAAACACAAACTGACCCATTAGGTCAAAGAAGGAGCCAACCAAAGTGAGGCAATGCATTGCGTGTCAAATGGATAGTGTCTCTCAAGTGCTTATCAATTAATACATTCCATACTACCTACAAAAAAGTAGAATGCAAGACACCTCCAAAAGGAAGATATAAGAAAACCAAGCTTGCCACCCATGGAACACATCTGCCATCCCTACTTTACCCAACATTTGTTGATAGAAATTTTCAAGGAGAGAAATAACACAAAAACAAAAAGGCTCCAACAAAGATAACCATATAATCTTGTTCTCTATCTTTGCCTTGTGAAAAGCTATGAGATTAATCTTTTCTAGAGTAGCCTAGATGTCTTGATTCCATTTTAAACTCATCACCTTATCAAACCACTCTATGTTCAAAATTGGCAAACATAAAACTTAATCTTATTTAGAAATTAGAAAGATATAAAGGCAATAAAACATAATGCAAGAGAAAAACCTTTCCAACAAGATATGTGTATTTCAAATACATTTCACCAATATCAAATGTGTTTTTCCTCTTTTTTTGAAAGCTTTGTAGAGAGAACATCCTTCTTGTTATCTAGCTTACTTTGCAACTCCTTAGACATTTGGACCTTTAGCATAAATAATTTAACAAATTATAAAACTACTTTATCAATCTACATCTTACCAAAACAACAATAAAATTCTTGACCAAAATACCTCTTTATTGTACTTACATCAAATAATAGGCAAGCAAGATATCTCCTGGTAAGAAGATGCCATGGCTCTCCTCATTTTGTGCCTCTTTTGCAAATCCTATCAATGAGTTCTTATTTTGCCTCTGGTAAAGCACGCAGATAATATTCATGATCGCCCAGACAAATATTTATACAATTCACAAACCCATCTCTCAAGCAAGAGGTAATCAGAGGACGTGTACTTGTGCTTAAAAATGCCATAAACAAGTTTAAAATCTTGTGACATAAGGAAACTTAACTTTGTTAAGCTCTAAACTCACAGCTTCATTCATTGAGCACTTGTCAATAGAGCAATCTCTGACACCTTTGTGGAATCAAACACAATACACAAAACTCTTGAATGTTTATCTCTATTCATAGTGTACATCTCTTTGATGGATGCCTACCAAGCCATACTTCTATGGTTTTCAACCTAAATGAAGAACACCTTCTAAGAAAGGCACTCAAATTGAGGATGGGCAGCAAGCTTTGCTTCATACTATTGGTTGATTTGTTTCCATATAAGATCCCACTCCTCCATAATGGCCTCTGAAGAAAAAAAACAAATAGAATATCCTATCTTATTGAGCAAAGAGGATTGTAAAATTATAAGATTATATTAGAGCTTAAGGTTATCACATCATACCTTAAGCTTCAAGCTCTAGCATGTGGAATGAGCTTCCCTAGTGGCACAAGAGGACACTCAAAGCAACTGGACAATCTAGTTCTAGACAAGATAAGCTAATGTATAATCAAATTGGATTCACTTAAGCAAGTGCTTAAATGCACCCAAATGTAGACAAGAGAGGAGATGACATTAGTGTCAGCGGGAGATACGTGGTTACTCATTTTTTTTCTCAAAACTATACAACGTCAACGTGATATATCTACAAGCAGTGTACATAAAAGGGAACCTACAACAAGTGGTATGTGTGGATGTCTGTTTCAATCAAGTTGTGCTAAACTAAAAAGAGATAGTAAACATGAGAAGTGTTGAGATGTCAAGCTCAACATGTATAAGTCTTGGATGACTCACCGACAGTCATCATCATTGGCACGCCTTGGTCAATACACATATCTTTGTAAGTGATACTACAGCTAGACTACACCGAGCTAGTCTACCTACCAAAGTGATGTCACACTTGCCTACACACGTCACTCATTAGCTGTTCTTACTAGACCGTAGTACTAGTTCCTTTTCATGTTGTATTTTCCCTTATGTTTTGTAGACCTCTTATCTTGAGTTAAAGAAGAAGAATAAGTACAATCTTTTTGCCTCCATCTTTGTGTGTGTGAGTGTGTGTGTGTGCTTGCAAGAGCTCAAGCTCTCTCCCTCTCTAACTCTTGACATGGTATCAAAGCCTGGTTGTTTCTAAGGAGCTTGGAGTAGCAAGCAGGAGCAACCTAGGAAGCAGCTTTGGTATTCTTGGGTGCTATCGCCAACGATCTTTGATTCAGGTGATTCCACTTGTAGAGTGTACATCTTAGGGTTCAATAGAATCCTTTGAAGTACGATTGTGCATCCAAATTTCCATTTCGGGCGCGTTTCGACCCCCATTTTGGAGTTAGAGTGCGTTCGTGTGCAAAAACGCTAAGGTTCAGGATTCTGCAGATCTACATATAGGTGGTGCAAAAAAGATTTGGTTTGGCTCTGGTGTGCACATACACTGTTTAGTATAGTGAAACATGTGTATGTACATAGATTGGGTTACAAGTGGTAACTAACTATTTTTAGCGGGTTGCTCAAAGATTGTGTAAAGGGTTGAAACATGTCGTCCAACAATGATGGGCTTAACCAGGTTGTCAGTGAGAAGCTGGACAAGAACTTCCGTGCTTGGAAGTTCAGAATGACCAATTTTCTTATGGGCAAAGGTTATTGGGACTACATTGATGGAGAGCATGAGGTAGCACCACTACTGCCAGAGGAAGGTGCGAGTGTTGTGCAAATTAAGACATTTAAAGATTGGAACCAGGGAGCTTGAAAGTCATGTATTGTATTTCTGCCAGTGTACAGGACACTATGATTGGGCATAACATGATGCTCAATCTCCTAAGGAGGCTTGAGATACTTTGATGTCATTGGATGTGACTAATACTAAGGCAAGGAAGCTGCAGTTGAAGACTGAGCTGAATATTGTGTTGAAGAAAAGTTTGTCCATCAATGACTATTTGTTGAAGATAAAGAACATATGTGAGTCACTTGCATCGATTGGTGTTACAGTCGATGATGATGATAAAGTAGAAGTCTATCTGCGAGGTTTGGGTCTTGAATACAAACAATTCAAAACTGGCATCCATCTTTGAGAGAACATTCCATCATTTACAGATTTGGTGTCCTTATTGATTGTGGAAGAGAAGGAACTTGAGGAAGACTCCTCTATGCAGGGTGGAAACAATTTTGAACAAGTCCTTTTCAACAACAAAGGAAGAGGAAGAGGACGTGGTACATGTCGTGGACGAGGCCAAGAAAGAGGCAACCACCAACCACAACAACAAAATAACAATCATGGTCAGAACACAGATGGTGGTCGAGAAACTTTCAAGGCAGAGGGAGTCTAAGAGGTCGTGGAAATGTGCAGCACAATAATGCATGTCAACATAAAAATGTATTTTGTTGGGGATATGGAAGACATGGTCACTTTGAACGTGACCCAGACAGGAGGCAACAAAACAATTATGCAATTACTAGCAAGAATGCAGATGAGCCCGAGAGGCTATTTGTGATGCAGAACATGCTGAATACTATGTCTGCAAATGTGGAAAAATCTAGTGATAATGTCTGGTATGTGGATTTTGGTGCATCTAATCACATGACCAGCCATGGTGAATGGTTTAAGGAAATGCAGACTTTACAAAGTCCTAGTTATGTAGAAACTCAGGATAATACTTCACATCCTATTATGCATACAAGAAATGTACCATTGTCTATGAGACAGATGGTAAAGTGAAGGACCTGGCTGATGTACTCTATGTACCCAACATTACAAAGAACCTGGTTTTTGTTGGGAAAATGGTTGACCAGGGTTTACAAGTCAGGTTTACCTCCAATGGTCTCTTTGTCAAAGAGCATAAGAAGGATGGAAGGTTGGTTGCGCAAGGAAATAAAGTGGTCAAAATGTTTACTTTAGATGTAAATGTGCCATAGGTGAATGATGCCATGTTTGCACGAGGTGCATGTGTTGTTCTAGGTATAGAGACTTGGCAAAAACGTACTGGTCATGTAAATTTGCAGAGGCTAAAAATGATGAAAACTAAAGAGATGGTTACAGGTTTACCTACGTTTTGAGTTGTTGCAATGCAAAAAGTATGTGAAGCTTGTCAATTTGGAAAACGGGCAAAAACATCATTTCCTCATGATAAGCATGTAAGCAAGAATGCATTGGATTTAATGCATACAGATGCATGGGGTCCGGCAAAGACTGCATCTATGGGTGGATGTAGATACTATGTGAGTTTCATTGACGACCATACGAGGAAGGTATGGGTCTACTGCATGCAGCAAAAAAAGTTAGGTGTTTATGCATTTTCAAAATTTCAAAGTTTTGGTTGAAAAACAGACTGGAAAACATATAAAGTGTCTCAGGTCAGATGGAGGGGGAGAATACTTCTCCAATGAATTCAATGGTTTTTGAAAAAGCATGGAATTCAAAGGCAGTTTTCATGCAGGTATACTCCGCAACAAAATGATGTTGCTGAGCAAAAGAACATGCACATTGTAGAAGTGGCTAGAGTATTGGTGAATGAGAAGAACATGCCTCATTGTTATTGGGCTAAGGTTGTTCCTACAGGTGTCTACATTATGAACAGGACCCCTACTGCTGCAGTACATGATATGACACCTGAAGAAAATTTCAGTGGGTGGTGAAAAACCAAATGTATCATATTTTAAAGTGTTTGGATATATTGCTTATGTGCATGTGCTAGATGAGCATAAGCCTGATCTAAAAGCTGAAAAATGTGTGTTTATTGGCTATTCCCTTGAGCAAAAATGATACAAGTGTTACGATCCTATCACGGGTAAAGTGAGGGTGATCAAAGATGTTGTTTTTTATGAAATGGCAAGTTGATATGCTGATGTAAAAGATGATTTGGGGGCTGATGTAAGAGAGAATGTGGTTGCAAAAAATACAGGTACAAGGTCACAAGTTTTGAGTGGGCCGCAAGAGCCCTCTAGTGCAAGTCATGGTGAGAATCCATGGAGTGCCGGGTAAGAGCAAGTCCTGCAAACTCTTCAAATGCATCAAGAAAAGGAGAGGAAAAAGTTGATGATGCCCCTAAGTTGCCAAATTTGAGTGTTGGTTATGATGATGGCGATAGCAGTGGTTCTGAGCAGAGTTTGGATGAGGAGTTTGGCATACCCTTAGTGAAGACTCTGAAGAGTGCAAGTAGGTAATAGGGCACCTGGAAGTGATCTTGGACCATGCATGTCAGAAAGAGCAAGAAATCATGTGCAGAGATTGACTTATGACAGTTATGTGACTCGCCATTGTACATTTATGGTGAAGATTACAGAGGAAGTAGAACCCAATGTTTTGAGGATGCTGTCAAGGATGAAAAATGGTGGCAAGCAATGGATGAAGAGATGGCTACACTGATGCAAATGGAACATAGGAATTGGTGATTTTGCCAAAGGATAAGAAGGCAATTAGATGTAAGTGGGTTCACAAAATAAATCATAATGCTGATGGCACTGTGAGTGGGTCCAAGGCTAGAATTTTGGCCAAAGGTTATGCACAAACTTATAGGATTGATTATGAGGAGACATTCAACCCCGTAGCTAAGATGGCTACCGTTCATGTGTTTATTGCAATGGTTGCCACATTAAAATGGGTGCTGAAAGAAATGGATGTAAAGAATGTGTTTTTGAATGGAGACTTGGAGGAAGCTGTGTATATGGAGCAACCACAAGGTTTTGCAAATATGAGGCTACGTGACCTTGTATGCAGGTTAAAGAAAGCATTGTATGGGCTGAAGCAATCACCTAGAGCTTTTTATGAGAGGATTGTGGCATTCCTCATTTCATTTTCTTTGAGATGTCTGGTGTAGACCATTTATTGTATGTGAGAAAGAATGAGGCAGGAATTGTGGTAATATGTATCTATGTGGATAATTTGATTGTTGGAGGTAATAATGTGGCTGAAGTAGAGGGTGTTGGTGCAGCCAAAGTGTGTCGATCCTAGCAGAGGGCACATGCAGTGATGTGTATGCTTATGGATGCATGGCAGAGGGCCGGAGCAGATGGAAGAGCTTGTGCAGGCAAGTAGCAGAAGGGATGTATGCTTTATGTGGTTCTTTAGGACAAAAGGGCCCCAGATAGGGCCTGACAAGGTGGCAGATGAAGGGTGATCAAAGTGTTTTTTTTTTGGCTTAATATGTAGAGCTTGAAGTGCTAAATAAAAAGGTCCAGACGGCTCGTCAAACGAAGCCATAGTGTCAAACGGAGCCATAGTGTACTAGATACAGCCTTAGGAGGCGGATCACTGGGCGGGTGCCATGTGGCAGAAGAGAAAGGGGAAAATCCCACATGCCAAGCCACAAGCAGGGGGTTCAAACTATATGGGATGTGTCGTGGACACTTCATGAGCATCACAAAGGACACATGCACTCCTTGAGCTCCCAGCAATGGTGTCCAACCTGTGGCACTACGCGCGGTGGCGGGGGCGATAGTGCCGGAAATTTTGGGTGGCCGTTTGGTGGCGCTTCCAATGTGGACAGTGATGATGTCGTAGGCCCGTGTTCACATGCCCATTGAGGGTCAAAACTCTTTTGAGAAGCGAGGTTGGGTGCACCGACGACGCCGTTGGTGCCACGCTTGGATAAGGGGTGGCTCATGCAAGGTTTGGGGCCCATGCAAGCTAAAATGGATAGTTCCTTTGGTGTGCTAAAAAAGAAAAAAGCTCAGCCAGGAATAGGAAGGGGTCCATGCACGCGCCCATAGGGGCCCCCATTTTTGGCAGTTTTGAGGGCAGAGTTTAGGACGGGTTTTTGGAGGTGAGCTCTTGGAGAGCGGCGAGGAGGAAGAAGAACGGGCCGGTTTTTGCTCAAGGGAGAAGATCTTGGCCGAAAGGGGACGAACTTAGAGGGGTGTGCTTGAGATCCCAAGGCAGGATGAAGGCGAGCTTTCTTTTGGAGCGAAGGGGCCATCATACATGTGTTTTGTTTTCGTGCTCTCAGTGGGGAGAGCCGAACAAGTGGTGAAGCCACAATTGCAATTTTTCCCTTGTTGCTTGAGGTCTCCATGCCGAGCGAGTTGTAGCAGAATTGTCAGTTGGTGTAGATGATGTTTTTTTGTCATAATTGAAGCAGACTATATCGATTTTTGGTGTCGTTTCTTCCCCTTTCCTCCCTTCTTCTCCTTGCTCTGTTCCGACAATCTGGTGCCGGTGTTGGAGATGTGTGTGCCTCCCCAAACCTCTCTGTGTGTGAAAGAGAAAGAGACACTGAAGTGTGCTACAGCACGGTCATAAACGGGCCGGATCGGTGTGGGTTGTTGTCGATTGTGCGAGTTTTGAAGGTGAACTCTAGTGGATTGAGGTGCAGTGATTATCTTTGGCTATAGAGAGGCAAACTATTTGGGTTCCGGGTATGTTCCCCTTCCCCCCATTCAGCACGCAGGCCCTACTTATGCAAGTATTTAACATAAAATATGTAATGGAAATGGCCTATGAACATTGAGAATAGCGGATTTAAGAGAACTATACTGAGCATTTTTATGAGACTACTTGGAGAAAATAGAGTGTGAACATGATTAGCGGTAGCAACTTGCAGTCTCAATCCACTTCTTTGCTTCGTCCGCCTTCTTCTATGTTTGGAAAAGCCTATCTGCCCACAAGGAAGCTTCTGCCCACGAGGAAGCTTCCTGTGTTTTTTGTTGCTCCTCCTCCTTAAAAAATTTTACCTGCTCTTTGATATTGTTCAACTCCTCGATCGCTTTGGGTTGGTCATCTTTAGCTTTTTCTGATTTACTTTTGCATTATGTCAACTCTCTCTTGAGTTCTTCAATCATGGCATCCTTTTCATTCATACGCTTCTCCATCTCTGATTTCCAAATCGTAAAGGTGGTGATTGTTGCATCCAAATCCTTTCTCCAAAGGGATTGTGCTACCTCTATCTATGCCCTCATCCTTTTTTGCATTTCTGTTGTTAGTTTGTTGTACCATTGAACTTTGCACTCCTCCTTGGCTTTCACAAGTTCTTTTTCCATGTATGCTCTCATGAGATTAAGTTCAACCCGAATCATCATTTGAACCTTTTCATATATGGTTTCATCCTTGATCTTGTTGAGCTTGCCTGCTCTCATAGAGTTCGGTGACAACACACTATCCCGTATCTTTCGTTGAAAAGTGGTTGTCGCCTTGGGTGGAGTCTGGTAGTCATCACCCTCTTCATTCATAGATGGGTCCATCTAAGCACCCTCCACTAGGTATAGAGAGTTTTGTCCCCACGGCATGCGTCAGGGGGTTTACAAGCCTTCGATTGCCTTGCATGCACCGTAAAGCATAATAGGGGGGAGAGAGGGAAAAATGGGTGGTAAAAGGGATAAAGGGATTTTTCCCTTCTCCCTCTCCTTTGCAGTCGTCCTTCTTGCCTTGGTCCTCGGCTTCCCTGTTGCTCCTCATGCCCTTTGGCTTCCCTGTCTGAGAGAGAGAGAGAGAGAGAGAGAGAGAGAGAGAGAGAGAGAGTTGACCTGAAGAGACTCTGAAGCCCGGATTAGAGGCTTGCTCAGCTTTGCGCACTGGCCTTTATACCTACATGCTGCTGAGAGAGAGAGAGAGAGAGAGAGAGAGAGAGAGAGAGAGAGAGAAGGACAAGAGAGACCTATCGGCGGGTTAGGGTTTCACCATGGCGTGTTGTCCTGCGAGATGGCGTGATGTCACACACACACAGAATCTTAATGTGTGTGTGTGTGTGTGTGTGTGTGTGAGAGAGAGAGAGAGAGAGAAGGACAAGAGAGACCTATCGGCGGGTTAGGGTTTCACTATGGCGTGTTTTCCTGCGAGATGGCGTGATGTCACACACACACACAGAATGTTAATGTGTTTTTTGAAAGACCCCCTTTTAAGGGGGTTAGCGGCCTCTAGAGAGAGAAAGAGTTGGCTTTTATCCCAACATTATGCAAAAAGGTTCAATTTTTTTTATTTTTTCATGTTACCAATAAAAGAAGACCCCTCCACTTCTAGGCCTATAAGTTTGACCACTCACTTTTAGATCTTGCCACACCCACCATTTCAGCTTAGATGGTAGTCCCCCATTTCAATCCACATGGCAGTTGATTCCTTGATCTCAATTTTTATCCCATGGCAAATAAAGAGGCCCTCCTACACCCCATTCCCTTCCTAATACAAGTTCAGATTACAAAAGCACTGAACAAGACACAACTTTGAATATGATTCAAATTATAGCTAGATACTAATGATTTAGACTGAGACTCAAGACTCAATGTGATACAATAGATAGAAGACTCTGAAAATCATTGATTGGCAGCTTGGGATCAAGTTTTAGCTCAAAAATATACAATAGCACAAATGGTCAACAATAACCTCTCATAAGCTCTCCTAAGATCTTGTAAGAGTCTCTCATAAGAGTCTATCCCAAAATGAGATTAGTGGGTCCTATTTATAGCAGCACCATAGGTCTATGATTGTTCCACTACGCATATAGTATGGAGTTGGTGAAATACCTTAGTATGGAATTTGCTACAACATCTCAATGGGACAGCTTCCAAGAGCATAGATTTTGTCTCTGGGGAGAGTGCTATCAAGATATACATCCTTGAGGTTGACAAGGAAATTGTTGCCACCATCTACATGGCACAACAACGTGATTTATCTGGTAGGCATAACTTGTGGGTAGCTTCACCTACCTTCTTAATTACCTAGGAGACAATGTGGGTACTTCTCTAATAATCAATTTTTAAAAATACTTTAAAACTTTTAGGAATACACGTCCACATTTCTCAAAGGTAACATCATTGTGAATAGTCTAAAGCCTGTAGTTACATACTTGGAAGTGTTGTAAGAAAACTCTATTATATGGGGCAATACTCTTCCTGTTTCTTTCTTACGTATACTCAACGCATATCTTTTGCACTTGCTATACCTTGGACTAATTGGCTATCATGAGTCTATGGATGTTTAGCGCTACTCAAAGTAAGCATATTGCTCACCAAGAGTGACTTTTGTAAGATCACTAACAAAATGCTACTAGACAACCTATAAATTTTGTAAACATCATCCAAAAATATTTGTGCTAACTCAAAGAGAAATGGGGTTTAGGAGGGCCTCCTAACTTGCTGTGAGATTATGAACATTTTGAAATTTTGGAAAATATATGTAAATTTCATTATGGAGGAAAATTTTGAATTCAAACCTAGCCATTTATGTCTGTTTGAAATCAAAAGCTTTCCTTTGGTTACTTTGTTAATACTAAAGGTTTGACTCCCTTAAACTATCAAATAAAGATGTCCTTCTAAACCCCATTCTCAGGAGATCCATATCCCAAGCAAACAAAACTGAGCGAGATATTTTTTCGAGCAAAGCTAGTCAAATAAATACTTGATACAAACTGCATACTTGCTTTAAGTTATCTAAGCTAATAAAATGCAATGTCCATGGCATGACCCCCTTTTGAAATGAACGAGTTGTGCTCGCATGAAAAAAGTGCAACCCATTTGGCACCAATATTACTTCCCTTTACTAGGTTTGCTCCCAGTGAAACACACATGATCTCTCCTTCTTAGGAATCTTTTTCTTGGCTCCACCAAAGTAGAAAGTGCATACAACAATTTAGTTTTCATTTGCCTCATCCGCCTTGAAACCTCTAAATGTTGGCTTATCAAAACCTTGATCAACCTCAACTTCATTAAGCATGTTCCAAAACTCTATTTGAGCGTGATTGTTTTCCACATTGAACTCACATATTTTCGAAGTTAGTAGCTCTCTTACATAGGGATGGTGAACATGTGCCAACATAGTAGGCCAACATTTACATTATGCACATGATAAAAGTGCACACACATGTCTTGTAAATTTCCTTTTGAGCACATCCAATTCATGAGGACGGTCATCACTCACAGGATGGCACCATGCCCTCTTTACCTAACGCCATCAATTTTTTCCTTGGCTTCAATCGAATCTACGGTGGTGCCATTTTCGAGCTCCAATTTGGAAGCACATTAATGAAAAGATTTGTTGATATCCGGTTGTGTCGGCATTATTTCCATTGTGTCAGCCAAGGTCACCTTCCCAAAAGCATTCCGGACCGGCACGGTGTCCTTTGGAGCAATGAATAAGGCCTTGTTGTCCGCTTATCTTTCCCTTGAGATAGAGTTCACGTCAGAGACTGATTCTGTCTACATAGATGTCATATACAAATGCTTAGCTACTGAGGAGCCGAGAATTCCATTAGAGGAGCTTACCCAGATACTGACAAAGACACTACATGATGTAGCAGCAAAGGCATACCCACACAGCCAACCTGAGCACAAACGTCATTTTGGGAGCATGCCCCAGAACAGTTGGTATTATGAGGAGTGTAGAGAAACGAGAGCCACACTTCAGAGAGAGGTGTCTTTGGGAGTCATTACTCATAGAAAATCACAGATTTCCTTGCGTTGGCTTGTGCGACAAAAGAAAAGGGCTTATCTTGCTCAGCTAGACAAGGAGTTGTATAAGCTATGTTTGAGCCAAGACTCAGGTTAGGCATCAAGATTCTTTCATGAGCACTCCCCTCCACCAGCCATTGAGACTTGGGGTGAGTATGTAGCATCTATTTACACAGTTCCAGGACAGCCGCCTCTACTAGACCCCCCGATGCCTTGTCCAGAGACATGCATTTTCTTTACCACGGAGATGGTGAAGAAAGCTATTGACAGGATGAGGACTACGAGAGCATATGATCATGATGGATTGGTAGCGGAGCACTTTATACATGCCCAAGATATGCTTGCAAAACTCCTAGCACTGATGTTTAATCGAGCCATGTGTGAGGGTTTTCATGATACGTGGAGTATGTCAATTGTTGTGCCTATTTTCAAGGTAGGAGATCCAATGATGCCTGGGAACTATCACACCTTTATGATTGGGCACACATTGGCCAAGTTATATGCTTCTATTATTTTGCATCAATTGAGTAGATGGGCAAAGAGAGCAGGCATACGAGCATCAAAACAGGCAGGTTTTAGGAGAGGTTTCTCCACTCTTGATCACATATTGGAACTCAGAGCTATTATTGAGGAGGGCAAATAACATGGTAGGAGGATTTACTGCACTTTTGTGGACTTCCGCAAAGCATTTGACACAGTCTCTAGAGCTTGACTAATGCGTAGGTTATAGGAGATGGATGTACCCATAGAGCTGATTTGGGGGATCAAGGCCCTGTACAGGACAGTTGTGGGTCTAGTCTGCTTTCACTCCACTATTGGGTTGAAACAAGGTTGTCCACTCTCCCCTATATTTGGTATTTATGTGTATGAGGTTTCAAAATACATTGAGAGGAGAGGCGACAGAGGAGCACACTTAGCAGGGACATGGATCTCATTGCTACTATATGAAAATGATATTGTGTTGATCTCAAATTTACCAGAGGGAATGCAGCGACATTTGGATACATTGCACACATTTTGCTAGTGATATCGTCTTATCGGTGAACCTTGGCAAGACCAAGGTTATGGTGTTCAACACCACACCGCAGTGGGTCAGGCAATATGAACCTACCTTTGCATATGGTCAGGAGATAGTGGAGTATACATATGCATATACTTACCTTGGTGTGATCTTCAGTGGCCCACTGTTTTCTTTGAGGAGAGCAGTAGAGACTAGGCTAACGAGAGCGTATGCTGCTTTAGGGAAGATGGAGAGGATGTGTTTGCATGTTCAATTTCAGGAACCTCAAACAAAACTATGGCTTTTCAATACTTTGGTCACATCAGCTATGCTTTATGGGGTGCAGATTTGGGGGCCATTGGTGGACCACCATAGCTGAGCTTGTAGTACTCATGGATGGAGGTGCATGGAGAGGCCTCTGGTATCTATGATTTCTTGGATGATTAGGGCCAAGCCCTCCGTACCACATGAGATTATTCGTGTAGAGCTCGCTGCTCCACCATTGGTCATCGAGGCACTCACTAGATCTGTTTCTTTCATGTACAGTATCTGGGATCTCCCCAGAAATAGATATGCCCATCTAGCCTTGGAGTCTTCTCAACAGCTTGCCTCACAGGGAGACACACAGATGACAGCTTGGTTCAAGCTGCATGGTTTTGACATGGATAGACTACCCCCCTTCCAGTATTTGTTGGACGCACTCTCCTTGTCTCTCACACAGACCGAGATCACTCAGCTTATCAGACAGGACTTGATTTAGCTAGACATTAGGAGGACATGGATACAGCCTATGCGTGTGCTTGGCACAACGATGGATTTCTATAGAGAGCATCTCCTTGAGCTTACAAAGGATGATTTTGTGATCATACCCCCAGGCTGTCACCTTTTAGAATGTGTATGCTATCACGTGAGTTAACCGGAGAGGATTATTAAAAGATCAAAATGTATACTTTTATGTATACATTAGAGGGGGGTGGGGGTTTTTTAAATAGGAACGTAGTGTAAATATAGTATGTATATTGAGGTATTATTAATAACCTCTTGAACGCACGTGATATAGGAAGATTTTGATAAGTGACTACCTTGGGGATCATACCTGCCTACATGGACACTCATCTATCCCATGGATCATGATGTGCTATTGGATAGATGCACACATCGTCACATCAGTTAGAGATTGAGACTGGTAGATTTAGAGGAGTACCATAAGAGACCAAGATTTTTCAGCTATGCCATATAAAGCTAGAGACAGAGCTACATCACATCTGTCATTGCCCAGTCTACTACGAGATACGCGGCCATTTCCACTACCTATTCAGAGAGGGTTTTGGACCACTGGCCAAATTTATGAGATACCACGATCAGAGATGCCTTGGGCTATTTTTATGGATCTACATAGACATAGGGAGATCCTCTTGAGGAGACCAGACAGTAGGAGACAATCATAGAGGGAGAACACTCATTTTTTCAGACTACATGCACGACATTCAGATGATCAGGCATCACAGCAGACTTCATAGTCCACTTGTACAAGAGGTACACTGAGTGACAGGGCCCCACTGAGCAAGGAAAATCCAGATGCCCACAATTGTGAGGGTAATTGAGATTCATCAAAAGTCTTGCTAAAAGGGACTACAATAAGATGATCTCATTGACTTGAGGTGTATAGGTACCAAATTCCTTAATTGGGACATGGTCCTATCTTTGTTGGTGCTCGAGGACATGGAGAGGGGTAAGAACAAAGGAAAAAGCGAACAAGAAGCCCCCGCAATACTTGTTCAAGAGAGAGAGGCAGAGTTTGAAGATTTAAGTGAGCATAAAGAAGCATCAATGAAACTTGTGCTCCTATAGAACTCTAGCGCCCTACATATATCATAAATTGACTACTAGATGGAGACGAGGTGATAGAAAGGTTGTAGACCTTCATCATCAATCTCTTTTCCTCAATAACATTTCAAAGACTTATGGAATGCAGAATCCACCACGTGGCATTAAATTTTAACATTAAAAAAGACATCGCTGCCATGAAAAGCTATAAATAAAAAACACTGCGTGAAAATCTACCATGTGAATAAATTAAAAAAAGCACTCTGTGTTGCTCAATTGCTCTCAAAAGTAGTTCAATCTTCTCCACAAGTAGCAGTTCACCGGTTCCCCAGAAGCAGCTCGGAGCTTTGTCTTGCTTCTTGGAACTTTGTCTGCAGGTTTTTCTTTGTCCACTCTTAGAGAGAGAGAGAGAGAGAGAGAGAGAGAGAGAGAGAGAGAGAGAGAGAGAGAGAGAGAGAGAGAGAGAGAGAGAGAAGGATATGATGCTAGTAGGCGATGATGGCTTTGCTCGTGCATGAGCTTTAATGGTACCATCAAACGCGGACCCTACTGCCTTCTCATCCTCTGCTCTATGGTGCTGGAAGTGGAAAGGCCCATCTATGATGTTGGAAGTGGCAACGCCCAACTAGCTGTATTGGCACCTTATACTTGTTCACATGAAAGCAAAGAGCCATGAATAAAAGACTACCTCATTGACATGAGAGCATTCTTCAGTAACATAGAGTCTGTAGGCCAAACTCCTCCCAATTCAATCCAATAGTACAAGGTCGACAATGTCATTGTTTGCCCCATCGACATACTGGAATTGGCCTTCTTTTGCAATGAAGCCTCAATACCTAATTATAAGCCTACATGCACCATCCCGTTTAGCGATCATAGGAGCTTTGTGTGCAACAAGACCCAGTGACCAGCTGAACAATATGTCGAGCTTCAACTACCTTACTTAGCTCGTTTTTGCAAGCACAACTAGTTATGGCCAGCATTATACCGCTCCAAGTATAGCTCATGCAGATTCAACAACCTTGTGCCCTCGGCCATCCTTCAATATCATGGAAAAGATATGTAGCAGGTCCCCATGCCTAATTCTCAAGATTCACACCAATTCTCTTCCGCGTTGTTTTTGCGCGTGCAGCAACAAGTCGGGCAGAACCGGAAAGGAGTATCGGAGACCTTTCAAAACCTCGTTATATTTTTCAGATCATCAATTTGGAGGGTACTTCAGATGCTTGCTGACGTGACGAGCACTATCATAAAATCTAATATCTAACCAACCCAAATGATTTCCTCATATTAAATCGATCATTTAGTGTGGGATAATAAACGGGAACAAGGGTTAGAATATAGACATGTGTTTACGGATCTATCTCAACATGGGGCCAATGGTAAAGGGGTTCAAATGAGAAATGGTCTGTCAAAGAGCAATGCTACCTAATGGAGCTTAAAAGACCTTAGGGTTAGCTTCATTAAAGACCTCTAAAAGTTAGTGTTAAAAAGTCCTTTGACCTTACGCAAGCCAGGACTAACCTCGAGGTGGGAATCGTACCCAAGCATGAGGTGCTAAGACGCTTAAAGTGGTTGTGGGAACCTTGCCCAAATCTTGAGGTGATTTTTATGCTTAAATGACTAAGGTTATTGAAATGTTAAATTCAAAGATAAATTCTCAAGAGGCATGAACGTCCATGCTTGATTGACTAAGACTTTAAGTATTCAATTCAAAACAAATGACTTAAGAAGCTGTCAATCAAGCATGCTGTCCATGCTTGATTGACTAAGACTTTAAGTATTCAATTCAAAACAAATGACTTAAGAACCATAAAAGACACATGCTTGCTTCATTGAATTAGTCCTTGAAGTATTCCATTCAACCAAATGACTTAATAAGCATAAAAGACACATGTTCAAATGATCCTCCACATGTGGCCCTCATGATGTGTTTGAATGCTATTGGATAGGTTTTAAAGGAGTCCAATGAGAATTTAGATACATAAAAATAAATAATTAAGTTATTTCTTTCAAAGAGAAAAAAAGAGGACACATGTCCAAAGGAAATAATAAAATAATACAAAAGAGAGAGAGAGAGAGAGAGAGAGAGAGAGAGAGAGAGGTGTGGACCAAGCATGAGAGAGAGGGTATACTACCCCACACACACACACACACACACACACATTCTCTCATTGTGTGGCATGCAAAATTCAAGAGCTCGATCTCCTTCTCCAAGTTTGTTGAGAAGTGGAGAGCCTACACCAACACTCTTAGCTAAGGAATGCAAATCCAACCAAGAGCCATGCTTCGATGCTTAAGCTTGCCATCTTCTTCATGTTCATTACTATGCTATTATGCTATGTTAATCAAGAAGAGTGATGATAAGTGAGGAACTATTTCTTTCTCCTATGGAATGTTTCTTCTTCCTCTTCCCTACCCTCATTCCCCACTAGCTCTCTCCACCTTCAAAGGTGTTTGAGGCCTTGGGACTGAGGCTTGGGATAGTTAATGTTTTTTGCAAAGTTTATGTTATGCTTGTGATGCATGAAGCTTTCCATATTCATAGCATCGCCAAGGTCACAAGGAACACAAAGATTGTATTGTAACAAGTCTCTCTTGATGGAGAATCTATAATACAAACGCCTTTTGGAGGGGGTACCAACTCTAAGTAAATCCGGTCCTCATCTATTGTCATGTTCTCTAATACTCTCTCTCTTGCAAAAGTATTGTTCATGCCAAGTTAATTAAGTACTATGTTTATGTTGCTACCATCAATTAAGTTCACCCTCCAAGTTCTCAAAGTAATCTCACAAAAATGCTCACTCTAATTCTCTTAATTCCGCTATTCTAAAAGTTCATAGGCCATTTATCTGCAAGTACTCTCAAAGATCAGATATTTCGTGCGATCAACCCATGGCGAAGGTCTATTCTAGTGCTACTGAAACAGAAATATTAGATTTCAATCGATTATCAATTGGCCTAATCTGCAATCGAATCACCAAAACTCGTTGCTTTCCTAGGTCCGTTCAACACATGTTTCTATTGATGCTATCAGGATGTTGGCGATGTAGACGGCAGAGGCCAAAGAAATGGAAAGAGTAAACGTTGAAGTGGACATGATGGCAGAAAATCTTAGGAGGATTGATCACACCGAAGCTTATGATGGTTATCCTCAAGTACTTAAGCCAGCGGCTTCAGTGCTAGCTGCTTGCACTTTTAGCAGAGAGTGTGAGGGGATTAGTGACACACAGCTCAATGTCGAGGGATAGGCATTGGGGAATATTGCCACTAGTGCAAGTCATGGTTTGATGAGCCGTTTGGCTTCAGTTACACTCCTCGTCCAACTCTATTGATAGCCTATCTGAAAATTTGATGAGGCAAGCGTTTCGAAACGATCTGCAGACAAACAGAAACATCTCTCATGATCAATTCAATGCAGAATATGGCATCCGCGGGAGTTGGTTAATGTGTAGCTCCAAGGAGATACAGCAACATTGCAGCGAAAGTCAAGTAGTCAATCATGCAGGTGCCTACGCTACCGACCAGGATCAAAAGAATAGTCAAAGATCAGAAGAGGAAGCTAATTCTTTTTTCTACACAAAGAGATTTGACTCTAGAGAAGCCGAAGAACATGGACTGCGGAGTAATGGCATTTTTGGAGACAGACATACCAATACGTCAGCACCTATTAGTCTCCAACAACAGTTCACCGTTGGCCATTCAACAACCAGATGGGATAGCAAAAACTTTACAGAAAATATGGCCAATATTGCGACATGTAAAGAGCTTCTCTTGCTAAACCGCATGCAAGTGGTAGCCAACGCGGGTGCAGTTGAGATTAGCAACAATAGTATACTGCGGTTTTCTCTTGAGCAGCTGCATGCAAATCAAGGAATGCTGGTGGTGTGGATTTGAACGCCGAGCAGTTACCACTTCAAAGCTCCCTTCTTGTTAATAACCACGATTTGGTGGTGGCAAAGGTCCATGTATGCAGCAGCTATCGGATCAAGTTCAGGTGGCTGCAGGTGGCAGACATCAATTTGGTATAGAAGTCAACACAAACTCTCATTTTCCCTTGGAGGAAAGCTACTCCAGGGCGGGCAATTATAATCTATTCACATCTTCTCAAAGGTCTTTTGTGTAGTAGGCGGTCAAGGTAGAAACTCCATATAGTAGTTATAGTATGCCGAACAGGCCGAGTGCAATTATTGCCAACAACGACTTAACATTCCATATTGCAAGGCATGCTGCTGTTAATATATTGCCTGAGTGCGAAACCAATTTTAGCGTCAAGAGGACAGAGATTGTGATCTACTGTCGAATGCATTTTGCAACCTCAAGATTCAAAAATTATGTTATTTAGTTATACACTCAATATATCATATATGTTGGGTGCCAAGCGTCCTCTTGTGAAAATAAAGTTCTCATGATGCTGCATCTTATCTTGATTTTCTTTAAGAGATGAGTCAGCTTTTTTTGCATCTCTTACTGGCTTAGCATATAAGATCCATTACATCAGCAAAAATTCGAGGAGGGTTGTCTGGACATAGGGGTTAGCTGGGGTGTTGTGGATTGGAGGGCCGCCAGGGCTTGAGAAGGAGAGTTGGATGGGGTAGTGGCAATGACATCGATTGAGCTGGACATATGGAATCTAATTGTATGCAAAAAAGGGCTAGATTTCTCGCAGGCTTCATGCCGCCATCTTAATTGCATCATTAACATAACTACTAGTACCTCTGTTGTAAGCTGCATCTTTTGGAGGGATTGCACCTTGACAGCCTTCAAGTTGCATCTTTTGACTAGAGATATTAGTTTCTAATGGATGGTTGTTGCATCCCCTGCACACGGAAAGTGGTTATTGGAGGCCCAAAATTGATGGATCTTTAAATTTGTTTTTTGTTGAACATTCAAAAGCGGACGCTCAATGCAGGAAACAAAATCTATTGCTCTTGAAAATGAGATCGTTGTCAAAGGCATCAATAGATCTTTTGCAGTTGTTGGTGATGAGCTTGAGTATACCGTCTCTATGGCCATAAAAACACACTCATTACACCCTAACCTTCGAGTGGTGTTGAAGAGAATTGCTACTTGATTGAGACCTTGATTAAAACCCCTTGAAAATAACATACGTCAAACAGACTGACAAATTCGACGTTGTGTTGCCTTGAACTGTAGGTTGATGTGTTGAGAAGTATAACGTGGGGCATTTACAAGTTCTAGTTGGTCATAGCTTGCCACAATGCCTGATAGGTAGCTGAATGCAAGGTAGTATGGGCTTCATAACTGCTAAATATAGCAATGTCCTTGCCATTTTTTGGCTCTGTTTTGAAGGTGAATGATATCGAGCAGAATGCCACACGTACTAATGCCCATGAGAATCATGTAATAGTAGTTCGCCAGATGCGCATTTGGATTATTGATGAGTGGACTGAATATAGTGCCTTCCGCTATGTGGATACCGACCTTAAGATGCCCATTACCATGTGAAGTTAGGAAGCACAATACATAACGCAGGTTAGTCAGCAAGGAGGCAAGAAGATATAATTGATGATCGAAGCAGCTTACAATAGAGAGAGAGAGAGAAGGTAATACTGATCAGAGGACATAGATCATAAAGTTTCATTGCGTGTTTTGTTATGGCAGGGGGGACAAATATTCACAACACTACACCTTTCAATTGCACAAGCGCGACTCTAGCTCGACAACGGTGCAAGGTCCATTATCTGCATCCAATTTTCTATGCGCATACGTTTGCTTGGCGCAACACATAAACGCTACGGGGCAAGACACGGCTTCCGTTTCTTATAATTGTTTGGAGAGACCAGCTCTCCACCATACTTTTGTATGGCACCTCTGTATGACGTGCACTGTATACATTGTACTTTCAGTCTGTGAAGTTTCATTGCAAGATGATATGTTTAACTATTCACATTGCTTTTTTGTAGCTTGACTCAAATATCGGTCTGTAGATTGGACAATTGAAAAGCATCAGTACAACATTGCAGGTCAGTAAAGCACCTCATTTATTGTTGCAGTTCATTCATGCTTTATCTATTTGCGCATTACTTCCTTTGCTTCAGTTTATTTAAATTTCGTTTTTAGAACTATACTCTCGATGTCGATCAACATTTGTACATGTTAGATACACATGCAACTCTTTGCATACGATTGCTAGCCAATGCATGTGATGTATTACAATAGTGAATACACAAGTAGTGAATGCATGTGATGTATCGCAATAGTGAATTCACCTTGTGCATCTTTACTTTACCTCTGAATAATTGATACCATACTAGGTGTCTAAATAATTAATTCCATATTATATATGTCCTCGTTTCTCCCGTACTAGGTATCAATATAAAGTTCTCAAGACCTAGAAGATTACAATCCAAGCGCGCGTCAATAAGCTAGGGAGAAAATTACAGTCAACTTGAAACTAACTTATCGTCTATATGCTAGGTCATGGTTTGAAATTACTGTATTTTATAAAGATTGGAGCATGCAATGTGACATCCTTGCTCACAATCTAGAAATATGTCCCTCCTATGGTGGCATACCTCACATATATAGCGATAAACGAGGTCGAAAAACAAATGAAATAGACACTCTTACGGCCCTCACTTTTGTATTATTGTTGGATGCTTTGCCATTGGAGCGTCATCAACAAAACTTAGCAGCATTGTATCTACATTCCATTACCAGTTCAAAATACCAACCACGAATCAACAATATTCCCTCTCTATTCATGAGACCGATGAGCCATATTTGGACATAAAGAGGCAAATATTATAATTATAGACGAGCTATCCATGTTAACCTAACGACTTTTGACCTTACTGTAAGACAAAATGTCAACATAACAAGTAGTACACTGGTAGATCCCTTCAACAACAAATGTGTTCTCTTGCTCGTAACACATGCAGTATCACAAGCTTGTTCCACTGGCTACATGCAACTTTGTACAAGATGTCATGCTTTGTAAGACATGCAACGGACCCTAAATTGCTTCAGTTCTTGACCATTATTCGTGAAAGAAAACTAGCCATAGATGAGATCAATTGTACCTTGGGTGCATGTATTAAAGACAAAACACACTCGACATCCACCTTCAAAAGTGTGAGCCGACATTTTGCGCTACCAACCATTCAATGAAAATTTACTTTTTTAAATACTTTCCGTTTGCAAGAATTTACATGTAGCACGTATACTAAAATAACCATTCATCAATAGACATAGTGATACAACCTCGTTTGGATATAATCTCAAATGTAACCATCCCTATAATTTCTAGTAATTGATACACTTAACTTTGTCTCGTTCCATAAACATTACAGAATTTTTCAAATGTATATCCCTTTCACACAATGTCACCCTTGCCAAATTAGTCATTCTCTTGTTCCCTTCAATGCTAGATGTCAAATGTCAATTTGCATGTCTTGTTATATTCAATATATGTTATATAGCAAGGCCCACCAAGCAAGACTGGTTTGCTAAAAGTTTTCAAAAATAAAGCATTTACGCGCTGGAGGTGTTCAAGAGGTAAAGTGAAGGGGCCAAGCAAGATAGTTTGCTAAAAGTTTCCAAAAATAAAGCATTTAAGCCCTGGAGGTGTTCAAGGGGTAAAGTGAAGGGGCCAACCTAGTCGTGTCTGATTTTGAATTACCATATTCATCCAATGTCCTTGATAAACCTGGATTTTCTCAAATTTTGCCAAACTGAAGTTTCGAAATTTGTGATGAACACTTCAAGATAAGATGAATTTAAAGAAGAATTCACAATTGCCATTTTTTAATTTATCTTCATACTCTCTCAAAGGAGGTTTAGTATCTACCTGATTTATCTTCACTCTCTCAAAGGAGGATTAGTATCTATGAATATGAGCACAACCACGGGCACCCATCCTTAATAAGGCACATCACCAAGATCCAAACATATTTCCATCGTCAAGTGATTTCATTAGGGAGGCTTCTAAGTCTCATTGAAGCAAATCATGAGTTTGTTTGGTCCTGTCTGCATAGCTATGTGTCAAATTGTCGTCGTCCGAATATATTCTCTACTTCAGCAAGCCTTTTACATTTACAAACACTCAAAACTATTTAGAAGCACCTAGCCTCCATGGACCCACAACAGGAACTTCAGATAGTCCCATGACCTAACACAAAGTGCATAAGTTAATGCAAAAGTTCTTGAGGAAACCAATTATATGGCCATAAGGAGGAACCTTGAAGAAAGGACCAGAGGTCCATACTAAATAGATGTGATCTAATACATGGATGGACTTGGGGAGGTTTATTTGCGCTGTAGAAGGCCACATATGTAATGCACAACATGCACCAGGGATATGACTGACAGCTGTGGACTCTCGGGAAGATGCTAAGCAACCAGTAAATAGACCTTGGCTCCACAAACCCTCAAACCATACAGCAGGACAGTTTATCCAAACCCACGACCATATTAGATTGCTCGGATGAATTGTCCGGAGAATTGAGAGGGGATGAGGTAACAAGATCATGAGCTTGCTACTTCTGCAGAAGCTTGTGCCCTGACGGTCTGTTTCAGTAGAGGGTTGGTGCCAGTAACCTTTTTGGTACGAAAGATTGGAGTGGAAGCCTTCAATTTTTCCTTCTTTCCACTCTTGCTTGTCTGAGCAGCATGCTTCAATGCTTGTTGAGGAACCCGTCCATTGCTTAATGCGGGTGGTTCATTTGCTGGTTCACCAACATGTGAGGACCTGGCCTTGCTAGAATTGTTCTCGTCAGCTGCTATATTAGTAGCACAATCCAGTACACCATTCTTAACCATCTGATCCTTATCCAAAGCATCTGAATGTTGAGTGATGTCCGCATACCCTGATTCAACATTGGTTTCAAGTACGCATGCTTCACCCTCAAATTCTGGTCTCTCTGTACCCTTGAGTGGCAGCTGAGCTACAGCAACTTCATCACCAGCATGTAAAGATGCTGATACTGATACACTTTCTTCCGAAGTCTCTCGAACTTTCATTTCCACCAACTTTTGAACGTATTCCTCGGATGCATCTCCTACCTTTGGAACATCATCTCCTATCTCATTACTTTCTGACAAGCTGACCTTCGTCAGCTTTTCTGACCCTGACTTCATTGACTTTTCTGACCCTGAAGATGAAAGAGATCTCCCCACAAATATCGTTGATCTCTCCATATAATTCTTGCCAGATCCCTTCTCAAGGTTCCCATCCTCATTGCACCGGGCGTTCCCACGTGGGCTCTCAGAATGGATACCAATAGAACTCCGTCTCCCAAGTTTTGGAGACTTGGCCCGAGTTGTAGGAATCTGCAAAGAGGTGCCAATCAAAACCAGGGATGTAACAAAACAATAATGTACTTGCAAGATACCATGCTTACAAAAGAATTAACCACCTTCTTCAACTCTACTTTAGGAGGCACCCCTTCTTTATAAAATGTAGGCATAGGAGTGGCCTTGAACGTTAGGCTTTTCCTTAGCTCTTTAATCTCAGCTTCCATTTCTTCCTGTGAGAGCATGACCAGCTTTATTTATTCCAAGAAACAAACCCATGGCCTAAAACTGCAAACCAGTGTGAAAATAGCTCAAGCAAACCCTTGTCTTTGCTTGAATTTGATTTTTCTCCTCTTCCTTGGCAATCTGCATTTCTTCTAGCTTTGTATAAAACTACCACACAACAAACAAATTCAAATTCCATAGGTTCCTGTACCGCTGAAGATTTGTGCTTCTGAAAGCAAGCTTTGCATAATTGCATCAGAGTCCTGAGAACCTGAGAAAAGCAAGACAAGAGAAAACCCACCTGTTTGCGTTTCTCAGCACGCTCGTCACACTTGAAGCTAAAACTACTTGCATTTGAAGCAACTGTACCCTTTGTCCTTGTGGCCCTAGAAGTCCTGATTGACGTCAAGCCCTTACAAACTTCACCCATGCCGGTATCATATACACTTCAAATTTTTGAATGAAAATAGCAGATAGTAAAGGATACGTTGAAGATACAGACTGCACATCATCATCATCAACTTTCTGCTCTCCGACGCTTGTATCTTTGTCTTCCACATGCCTTACAAAATTTCAAAGTAGTTAATATGATGTAAACAGGATTATCAGGCTAAAAGAGAACTAGCATCATGGTGCACACAAACAGAATACAAACACATATGTTTTTGCCAAATATTCAACTAGCTCCACCAACAAGTGGCATATCAAAATACTTACTGAGTATCCTCTTCGTGCAAGGCTTTACTAGAACTTGACCCTTTCTTCCGAATAACCTGTTGTAGCCACATCACATTCAAGAGCTTTACAACTTTCGAGAAAGTTTAAAAAAAAGAAACCATATCACTTATTATAAACCTGGGCGTCCTTGGCAGCTGAGCCTCCGTGCGTTCCCGTCAAGCAATCAAATTGATGAGACTGAGGAGGTCCTTCTGCTGCAGTTGGACGCATTCCAGTAGATGCCCTTTTGTCTGTAGCAAGTGCAAAGGGCTGAGGTACAGTATAATTCGACCTTGACAAACTGCCACCAAGAGATTTACGGAGCGGATGGTCTGATGAAGTTACACGCTGAGCAGTTCCATTTTCTTCTGGAGCTCCAGCATGTTTAACGGAGGATCGAGTGAGCGAGAATGATTGAGTAACCTTGACCTTGATGATCTGGGTAGAGACAATCCCAGCCTTCTTGTGCTCTGCTGTATGAGGTTTTCGTGCCTTAAAGTCCAATTTTTGGTCCTTCTTTGCATTCCCCTACATCAACACCAGCTACTTCTAATTGGCTCACATCATAAAAGGCCAAAAACACACTTGATGGAAATCTGGAAAAAAACTCTTAAACAGATAACGTGCACAGATTGCAGCTAGAGTTCAGCAAGCTATAAAAAAATCAACAAGTCCTTCACTTCAACCTGCTAATTGATGCTGCTCTCAAATCTTCAGAAGTGAGATGATGCTTGAAAAGTAACTGCATGTTCTCAAGTGCTTCCTTAACTAAATCATCATTCTATGAAGATGCATAATTTTGGAGCCAAAATCTTCACCATATGTAGGTTGACTTCCTTTTATGTTAATAAAGCCATGATATACAGCCCATAAACCCACAGTAGCGCTACAACATAACTTTAATATGTGAACCTGTCAAAAAGGTAGTGAATATTACGCAATCAAGTCAGCTTCCAGACAATGATTATCACTCATACAAAGTTTCTAGTTTAAACAAACCTTGCAAATAGCAAGTGGCAAAACCAACTTCAACATTGAGAGGCTAATAAAGGCATGTGAATAAATTGTCACCTTTAGATCGGTCCCCTTCTTAAAGTCATCTGATTTTTTTGCCTTCAGACTCCCATCGGCCAAATTGCAACGCCCTTCATGGGAATTCCTGGCAGAAACAGAAACAAGTTCCTCCTTTTTGCATGTTTCTACTACACTCTGGCAGTCTACCTCCTTAATGTCAGCATCTGCATTCAGATCATCCACTCTTTAGCTTCTGTCATGCACCACATCTTTGCATTTCGAGCACCAAAAGCCTTACCACTAATGTTTTCATGAGATAAGTCTGAGCTCACTGATACCGCCAAAACTAAGCTGTGATCATCTGATGGTAACAAGTCATCCATGCCTGCTATAGAAATCTGCACCAACGCACCAAAAACAAAGGGAGAAGCTATCAGAGCTAGCTTCAGCTGGAGCGTCATCAATAATCAAGAGACTTCACCACAAGAGGTAGTGCCTGCATGTTGGATCTAAAGGCCGTAATTCATTTAGAGACGGAGAGTGTGCAAATCAAACACACAATGCAAGTAGTCGATAAGAATATAGAGCTGTGCTAGTCAGACCTGCGTAGCAAAGCAGCTGAACAGAGACGTCTGCTTGAGGCTGCACAGACAAGTCGTTCTGACTAGCTCCAGGAATGAATATGCGGGGTGGGAAGGACTCCCAACACTGCTAGCTTCAAAATTCTAACAGGTAATCATCTACCACAGATCCAAGGAGCTCAAATTTGAGGTGAATGCTGTAATGCAAGGTGATAATGAAGCTCTCTTAGTTGACCTTGGGATATGCTTGGAATCGAGAAATGCAAAAAGAAAGGCCGGCTTTAAAGCAAGAAGCCATAAACAGCGCGTACACACACACGCAAGCGCACACACAGAGACAAAGCAACGAGGGGACCATAAAAGCTTGCCTGATTCTTTACCTGGACGGCGGGTAGAGGCAGATCCAACCAGGAAGCGTGAAAGGGGGTGAAAATGCGGGCGCAGGAATCACAATGTGGGAGGGGTCCAGCGGGAGATATGGTGGGAGAGGCAGATGGAATGAAGAGAGAGACATGCGTAGACACAAGCGGAGAGATGGCGAACGTGATGCTGGGTGCGGAGAGCAGTCATGGACGTCCGGAGGAAGCCGAGGGTTTGGGGGGGCCCCCTCTTTGCCCTTACTGGTTGGGAGTGGGGTAGGACAGTTCGCAGGTTAAGCTTTAGGTAGCAATGGCGATGGCGAAGGTGGGCTCTCATAGAAATTTGAAACTGAAAATGAGTTGTGTCTTCTACTTAGATTTTACTACACATATTCCATACATGCTAGCTTACATGCACCTTGATGTCTACAAGCACGCAAATGGCCGCCCTTTACACAAAGTGACACAGACATGGCAGCCTTGAGGAGAGGTGCATGGTCACTCTTAGGCATTGGTTCAGACTCCGAGGACAAGGAGCCTGTGCAAGAGTGTGTATTCGAATTCCTATGTGTCTAGCAAAGTTGCCAAGATTGGTTACCTATGGACTCTCGAGCCTTTCATTTCATGAGCCACCAATCAATTTGGCAGCACTCGCCCTTCACAGGCTTCTAAAAGGGTTCGCACATGCATCTGCAACTAAGCCCCAATGTCACAGAAGGCTGACATGGGTCCAAGATTCCATCCTCCACGGCTACTCCACGAGAGTAGGACTTTGCACACAGTCTGTCGTTGCGTTGACGGAATTCTCGCTACAATCGCGTTCTCACGGTACTTATGTGGTTTGGCCATTTGGGAAAGCCATAGTTCCATGTGCACAAGAATACTGTGGCGGCAGGTCTAAACTAGAAGGGTTGGAAGCCGTTGGAGTGACAAGAGCCTCATGTGCGAAGCCTTTCAAACAAAGGCATCCTCCTCCATTATGTGGCCCCCATTGCAAATGACGAATAGACACATAAGAAGCTCTCCTCCGATTGGGTGCACACTACTTGTCAGCTTTGAAGCTTTGAGAATTCATGAGCTTACTCTGAATGGGAGGATATATATTATGGAGCGCTTGCATGCTAAGTCTCACTAGCACAGTGTGAATGCCCTATTAAAGCGTGCATCTCAACTCTCACGGTGAATTGCGTCAGACGATTGCTTTTGTCCCTGAGATTGCTTTTAGCCCCCAAAGATGTAATGATACACTAAGACCCCATTCATGCGAGCCCTACACTGAAGAGTTTTATTTTGCCTCCGTTCTTCTCGTTCACAAGGGGCGGAGGCAACTTTGCGTACAAAAATAGTTTAAAGGTTTCAACCAATAAGATATACCTCAATGGAAAGTAGTGAGCACTTCTATGGGCTGGAAGGAGTTTGAGATGTGTTGTCCACATTTTGCGATGCAAAGTGCATGATGGCTACTCATCTTCTTCACGTCGGTCTTTCCACTTAACTAATCCTTAGCAACACATACGATGAAGAGTTCATAAATCATGATAGTTTAGAATGCGCTCAGGTTCATGCGGCGAACTTGGAGGTTCAATGAAAACGACCAAAACTTGATGACCAAGTACATTGTTGTCCCTATGCAAGCATTTACATAAACAACTTACATAAAAAATTGGATGAATACGAGAGTGTGCAGGAAAAGAAAGTTTGTAGACCATATCACTTTAGTATTTTGAATGGACCACAATACCTAGAAGATAATTTAGGCTTAGGCCCAGCTTTCAGACTTTCTAAATGCTCTAGAATACATAAGAATACCTCTTCACCTTCCATGAAAGTGATTTGCCGACGTTTCTTATCCACATACTTCTTGTATCTGTCTTATGCTTGAACACGAACATTTTGACAAGCAATTTTTGGCATATCCAAATGGTCTTTGATGAAGTCCTTGACTTGCTGAATTTTATCAGTAGCCAACCCCACCATAATTGGTGATCCAATCTAAGAACCATACATAAGCACGAAGGGACTAAACCTTAGTCATAACATGCTTTGCACTATTATAAACAAACTTCAAAATAGGAAGATAATCTTCCCAATCGGATTGATTCTTGCTAACATCTGCTCTTAGCATATCCTCTAGCACTTGATTAACATGTTCAGCCTACCCATTCTCTAGCACAAAAGGTTTCATTAGATCCACAATCACTAAGATGGATGCAATAGCTAGAGCGACCTTAAGTGCATCGAAGCTTTGTTGTTGAACTTCTCCCCAATGAAATGCTTTGCCCTTAGCTTTCACTGGGTCCCTCATAGGAACAACAATTTTGGCATAGTTTTTAAAGAACCTACGATAAAAACTTGCAAATTCCAAGAAACTTTGGAGCTCTTCCAAATTTTTGGAGTAGGCAAGTTACAAATGGCATGGACTTTGGATTGATCCATATGTGGTCCTGCAACAGAAATTACATGTCCCAAACAGTGAATTCTTGTTTTCAAGAAATCGCACTTGGATGCCTTAGCATATAATTTGTGTTGTCATAGCAGATCAAACACCTGCTTCAAGTGTTGTAAATGTTCTATCTCAGATACATTATACTAGGATGTTGTTACCATATACATGTGGTAGTGATGTGTGTGAACACACTAGGACCGTCGGGGCATTTTTTCCCTCTTTACGAGGTTTTTTCCCCTGTGCATTGTATATACGCCCATCACTCTAGGGCTATCTATCTTTCCATTGCACACTTAGTTATACACTCTCTATTGTGTGCCTTGAGCTTCCTTCGTCTTCTCCAAGCTGTGTGTGTTTCTCTGCAACCCTAATTCCAACAATTGGTATCAGAGCAGGTCACGTCCTCCCGGGCTTAGTCGCCAGCTGCTCCAGCACACGCCTGCTCACTTTCTCCGATTTCAGTGAGCTTTGGAAAGCGTTCGCAAGTTGACAAATATTTAGGGAAAACCCGAAGAGCTCGGTCTGCTCAGAATTTTGATTTGGGCTCATTTCGGCCTCCGTTTCCACTACAGGCAGTACTGCACAGGCTATTTCGTCATTTTGTGCAGAATTTCTGTCAGTGTCGTTTTCTGCATAACAGGTGCCTTATAGTCTTCTACGGTTTGTGCTATATAGCACAGGTTGTTCCCACTCTGTTTCTCCTATTTTCAGGCAGTTTTCACATCAGGTGCAGCATTTACCATGGCTGCCAACAACAACACAGATGTGTTCAAGATGTTTGCTGCTGAGGACAGGCTGGATGGGGACAACTACCCTATGTGGGCTTATATGATGCAACATGTTCTTGTGCCAAAAGGTGTCTGGAACATTGTGCAGGGCATTGATGTACGTCCTGGTTCTGAGGATGTAGGCGATGTTGAGGATGTTGCAGGTCTTGCTGCAAGGATTGCAGCTGTTAGAGTTGTTTTGCCTACGGCAGAACAAGCTCGTTGGGATGTTAAGGATGTGCAGGCTCATGCATTGATTGCGTTGTCTGTGAAGCGCACCATTGTTCCTCACATCCGTTCAGCAAAATCTTCAAAACAGGCTTGTGATATTTTAGCAGGTCTTTATGCAAGCCGCAATGAGGCTAAAATTGCTTTGCTGTGTAAAGAGCTGGAGTCAAAGATTATGCATGAGGAAGATGATATGGACACTTTCCTTGCTAGTGTCAAGGATATCAATGAGCAGCTTATTTCTGCAGGTGAAGTCATTTCAGACAGTTCCCTTGTGCAGACTGTTCTTGATGCCTTACCAGATTCCTACCAGACTTTTGCTAGTACTTGGAGACTGATGACCCAAGGAAACCTGAAGTTTTCAAGTTTGATGCATTATGCACATTGCTGTTGCAAGAGTCACTTTCTAGAAAAAACAGGACTAGGCAACGTGCAGTTGAACAGGGTTTTATTGCTTCTCAAAGAAAGGGTGGTAACAGTAATGCAGCCACTTCTTATGGTTCTGCTGCGAGTGGCAAAAATTGTGTTCCTAATGCTTCTGCTGGCAGCACTTCCTCTGGCAATTCTGGTGATAAGGGAAAAAAGAAGATGCGTTGCCATTATTGTAAAGCTAATGATCACTTGATCAAGTCATGTCCGAAGTTGAAGGCCAAAGAGGCTAAGAAGAAAGAGGGTGGTTCCACTACAAATGCTGGTTCCACTACAAATGCAGCCATTGTTGAGTCTTCTGTGAAAGGAAAATGTGTTGCTGATGTTGATGCAGAATGGGCGTTTAGCGCAGAGTGCACTTACAATCCTGCTGTCCATGATGCATGCTTGTCAGTTGCTGCAGATTCACATGTGTGGTATTTCGACAGTGGTGCTACAAAGCACATTACCTCACATCGTGAATTGTTTACCTCTCTCGAGTCTGTCCCTCATGGGAATTCAATCACTTGTGCCAACAATGCCTCTTATCCAGTTCAAGGAGTTGGAAAGATTGTGCTTATTGCTACTAATGACAGTTCTTTCACACTTGTTGATGCACTTTATGTACCTGGGATCAAGAAGACTCTCTTGTCTGTATCCGCACTTGCTAGACTTTGACTTGTAGTCAAATTTGTGGATGACAGAAGTACAATTCATTATCTCAGTTTTGGTGATGAAATTGTTGCATCTGGGCTTTTGTGCCGTGGGCTGTATAAGCTCACTTTGTATGACAAGTGTGGACAAAATTTTGCAAATGTTGTTGCAGATTCAAGGGGGCTATTTCAGATGCAAAACTTTGGCATGCACGTTTTGGTCATCTGAATTTTGCCAGTTTGCTGCGTTTGCAGAAATCTGATATGGTTGCTTCTTTGCCGCCTCTTGAAGCACCTGTCAAACATGTTTGTGAAGGCTGTATTTTGGGTAAGATGCAGCGTTCTAAATTTCCAAAGGATGGTTCAGTTCGGGCCACATGCAGGTTGTAGCTTGTGCATAGTGATGTTTGTGGGCCCATGCAAACTCCGTCCTTGGGCAATTACCTGTACTTCGTGACTTTCATTGATGATTACTCCAGGCATGCATGGGTATTTCCGCTTAAAGCGAAGTCCGAAGTTTTTATGTGCTTCAAACAATTTCTGGCTATGGCTGAAAATGTCTCGAAATGTACTATGGGCACCCTCCGTTCCGATCGAGGGGGGGAGTATATGTCTCATGAATTTAATGCATTTCTGGCTAGTCGTGGGATAAAACACCAATGTACAGTGCCTTATACGCCTCAGCAAAATGGTGTTGCTGAGAGGAAAAACAGGTCACTGACGGAAATGGCACGATGTATGGTCAAAAGTCAAGCTTTACCGCATTCTTTTTGGCTTGAGGCCATCATGTGTGCCACTTATGTACTTAACAGGTGTCCTACGAAAGCTTTGCAGTCTATTACTCCATATGAAGCATGGCATGATAGAAAACCTTCTATTGAGCACATGCGTGTTTTTGGCTGTTTGGCATATGCTTTGGTGCCACAAGTGCAGCGCAGAAAATTGGATGATAAGGCTGTCAAATGTATTTTTGTTGGTTATAGTGCTGAAAGCAAAGGTTACAGGTTGTATCATCCGCAAACAAACCGTATTCTGGTTTCTCGGGATGTAGTGTTTGTGGAAGATTCTGTTCAGCCCTTACTGTCATGTACTAGAGACAGTAATGTAAGCTCACATGACATTTATGACACTTTGTTGTCTCTTTTCAGTGGTGGAAATACGAATGTAAGTTCCAATGAGGCAAATGTACAGCCTATGGGGGTTTCTGAAAATGTTGTAGATCAGCCTATTACTGATGCAGATGTACATGATGTACTTGATGAGGAAAGGGCTGAAAATGAGCAGGCTAGAGGTATGCCAAAATGGCTGGTGCACACTTTGCGTGACAGTAAATTGGATGCACCTTTGTCTAGTCGTACTCGTTCAAGCTCTCGCCATGCATCTTATGCATCAGATTGTTATGCTTTGGTTGTGTCTAGCTTACATGATGTTGAGGAGACTCTGTCTGTTGATGAAGCACAAAATTCAGAAAATTGGATGGCTGCCATGCAATCAGAATATGATGCACTTATAGAGAATGACACGTGGACTTTATGTGATTTGCCTCCTGGCAAAAAGGCCATTGGTACGAAGTGGGTTTACAAGTTGAAACGCAAGCCGGATGGTGAGATCGATCGCCATAAGGCTCGACTTGTTGCAAAGGGTTATGCACAGCAAAAAGGCATAGATTATGAAGAGACTTTTGCTCCCACTTGTCGTATGACTACTATGCGTTTTCTATGTGCATTGGCAGCTCATTTTGGTTGGGATGTACATCAATCAGACATTGTTACTGCTTGTAACGCAACCTCGCGGTTTTGTCATAAAAGGACAAGAGGACAAAGTGTGCAGATGTAAGAAGGCTTTGTATGGGTTGAAGCAATCTCCTCGTGCTTGGTGTGAGAAAGCTGACACTCATTTGGTTAAACAAGGCTTTCGTAACAGTCCAACAGAAAGCACATTGTATGTCAAGCGTGAGGGTGATGTACTTCTCATTGTGGTTCTTTATGTTGATGATTTGTTGATCACTGGACCAAATGAGAGACATATTGCTGAATTTAAGGCTGATTTGAATGCTACTTTCAAGATGAAAGATTTGGGGCTGTTGCATCATTACTTGGGTATACAGTTTAAGCAGTGTGATGGTGGTATTGCCTTGTGTCAAAAAAGTTACATAGAGACATTGCTATGTAAGTTTGGACTTGAGGATTGCAAACCTATTGCCACTCCCATGGAAACAGGTTTGAAGTTGAGTCTACATGATGCTGGTGATCCTGCTGATGTCACTCTTTACCAAACTGCTGCTGGCTGCCTCATTTATGTATGCAACACGAGGCCGGATATTCAGTTTTCAGTCTCATAGGTCAACAGATTTATGCATAGCCCAGGGTCTAAGCATTGGCAGGCTGTCAAGAGGATTTTCCGCCACCTTAGTGGCACTTTACATCTTGGCTTGTTTTATCCCAAGGGGGGATCATTGCCGCCAGACTTACATGCTTTTTCGGACTCAGATTGGGTTGGTTGTTTTGACACGCAAGTGTCCACAAGTGGTTTTTGTTTCATGCTTGGCAGTTCATGTATATCATGGTTGATCAAGAAGCAACCTACTGTGGCCACTTCGAGTTGTGAGGCTGAGTACAGGGCAGTCTTCACAGCTACGGTTGAGTGTGTATGGCTCAGACGCCTTATGACTGATTTGGGTGTTGGACAGGACACTGCCAACACAATCTACACCGACAGTCAGAGCGCATTGGCAATTGTGAGGAACCCAGTTTTTCATGCTCACACAAAGCACATTGAGGTGCATTACCACTATGTCAGGGAGAGGCTCTCAGCAGGAGAGATCAGCTTGGCTTATGTGCCAACACAGGACAACCTTGCAGATCTTTTCACAAAGGCATTGTCTCGTGAGAAGCTTGAAGCTTTCCGCAAAGCTTTGGGCTTACTCCCCTTTGTGGACTGATCCTGTCCTCAGGGCATGGCACTTCCCTTTACTCATGTGCCAGCTCTCGTTCACCGCATCACTCCAGGGGGGAATTGTTACCATATACATGTGGTAGTGATGTGTGTGAACACACTAGGACCGTCGGGGCATTTTTTCCCTCTTTAGGAGGTTTTTTCCCCTGTGCATTGTATATACGCCCATCACTCTAGGGCTATCTATCTTTCCATTGCACACTAAGTTATACACTCTCTATTGTGTGCCTTGAGCTTCCTTCGTCTTCTCCAAGCTGTGTGTGTTTCTCTGCAACCCTAATTCCAACAGATGTCATCAAGAACCACAATGAAAAACTTGCCCAGATATGGTTTGAAGACACTATCCATGAGCATCATGAAAGTAGTTAGCACATTGGTTAAGCCAAAATCCATAATAAAAAACTCATAAGCTCCATGGTGTGCTCGAATCAAATCATTTCGCTCTTCGTTTCCACTCCAAACAATATGCAATTTCATCCTTTTGTAAAATTTATATCAGTGCAATTTTTTGTTGAATAGGTCATTTACAGTCCTCTTCGGGTTGTGCTATATAGTATAAATTATTCCTACTTTGTTTTTCCTCTTTTGGAGCTCTTTTCATAACAAGTGCAGTTAGTCACCATGGCTAACATATGGGGATAACTATGCAATGTGGGCTTACATGATGACGCATGTTCTTGTGTCAAGGGCATCTCGAATGTTGTGCAAGGCAGGCTTCTGTGGATACATGCTCTGTTGAGGATGTTGCAAGTAGTAGATCTGTTGATGCTAGAGTTGTTTTGTCTACACCTGAGAAATCTCATTGGGATGTTAGAGATTCGCATGCTCACACATTGATTGCATTATCTGTGAAGCGCATTATTACTCCTCACATTCGCTCAACAAAATCAGTAAAACAAGGTTGGGATACTCTAGCTGGTCTTTATGCAAGTCGCAATGAGGCAAAAATTGCATTGCTGCATAAAGAGCTAGAGTCGAACATTATGCAATAGGAAGACAACATGGGACACTTTTCTTGCTGGTATCAAGGATATCAATGAGAAACTCGTTTCTACAAGTGAAGTTATTTCTAACAATTCACTTGTGCGGACTATTCTCGATGCGTTGAAAAAATCTTACCAGACTTTTGCTAGTACTTGGAGATTATGACCCAAGGAAACCTTCAAGCTGTCAAGTTTGATGCATCATGCACATAGCTATTATAGGGGTCACTTTCAAAAAAGAACAAAACTAAACAACATGCAGTTGAGCATGCTTTTGTTGGTGCTCAAAGAAAAGGTGGTAATCGCAATGTAGCCACTTTTCATGGTTCCTCAGTGAGTAGCAGATCACCTATATCTAATGCTTCTGCTGGCAGCAACTCATCTAGGAATTTTGGTTAAAAAGGCAAGAAAAAAATGTGTTTCCATTATTGCAACTGGAAAAAAGGCCATTGGTATGAGATGGGTTTACAAGTTGTAAGTCATATAATGAGATTGATTGCTACAAAGACTTGACTTGTTGGAAAAGGTCATGCCTAGTAGAAAGGCATTGACTATGAAGAGACTTTTTGATCCCACTTGTCCTATGACTATTATTTGTTTTTTATGTACATTGACGGCTATTTTGGATGGAATGTACATCATTCAAACAATGATACTTCTTTTTTGAATGGTGATATATTTGAGAAAGTATATGTAACACTGCCTTGATAGTCCTAAGTGTGCTCACACATATCACTACCATATACATGGCCACAATCCCCCCCGGGAGTGATATGGTGAACGAGAGTTGGCACATAGAGTATAGGGAAGTTCCATGCCCTATGGACATATTGATCCACAAAGGGAAGCATGCCCAAAGCTTTTGTCAAGAGAGGACAAGAAAATAAAGTGTGCAAATGTAAGAAAGCTTTGTATGGGTTGAAGCAGTCTCCTCGTACTTGGTATGAGAAACCTGACATTCATTCGGTTAACCAGGGATTTTGTAACAATCCAATTGAGAGCACTTTGTATATCAAATGTGAGGGTAATGTATTTCTCATTGTTGTTTTGTATCTAGATGATTTGATGATTACTAGTCCGAATGAGACACACATTGCTGAATTCAAGGCTGACAATGCCACTTTCAAGATAAAAGACTTGGGGCTTTTGCATCATTACTTGGACATACAATTTAAGTAGTGTGATGGATGGATTTCTTTGTGTCAAGCAAGATACACAGAAACATTACCATGTAAGTTTGGACTTGAGGACTGCAAACCTATTGCTACTCCAATGGAAATGGGTTTAAAATTGAGTCTTCATGATGCTTGAGATATTGTTGATATCACTCTTTATCACAAACTATTGTTGGATGCCTTATTTATGTATGTATTCCAAGGCCAAATATTCAATTTGCAATCTCATAGCTCGGTAGATTTATGCATAGCCCAAGGTAGGCAGGCTTTTTTGGACTCAAATTGAACTGGTTGTTATGCCACACAAGTGTCCAAAGTGGTTTTTATTTCATGCTCAACAGCTCATGCATATCATGGTTTAAGAAGAAACCTACTATGGCCACTTCCAATTGTGAAGCTGAGTACATGACAGTCTTCACAACTACGGTTGAGTGTGTATGGTTCAGATGCCTTATGATTAGTTTGGATGTTGGACATGACACTGCTAACATCATCTACACTAACATTCACATTGGCATTGAGCTGGTTGTTATGCCACACAAGTGTCCAAAAGTGGTTTTTATTTCATGCTCAATAGTTCATGCATATCGTGGTTGAGTGAGGAGTAACGTAATATGGCCATTGATAGTAGGATCATAAGTGCACTCTACACTAAAAGCCTATTCTGCATCAACATCAGCATCACAATCTCCTTTCACAGAAGACTAAACAATAGGTGCAGTTGTAGTGGAACCAATGTTAGTAGTGGAACCAACCTCTTTCTTCTTAGCCTCTTTGGTCTTCAACTTAGGACATTGCTTGATCAAGTGATCATTAGCTTTACAATAATGGCAACGCATCTTCTTTTTGCCCTTATCACCAGAATTCCCATACAAATTGCTGCCAACAGAAGCATTAACACCCAGGTGATTTACCAATCGCAGAAGAACCATTAGAAGTGGCTGCATTACTACTACCACCTTTTCTTTGAGCAGCAATAAAGGCATGTTCAATTACACACTGTCTAGTCCTATTTTTTTTGGAAAGTGACTCTTGCAACAACAATGTGCATAATGCATCAAACTTGACAACTTCAGGATTTCCTTGGGTCATAAGTTTCCAAGTACTAGCAAAAGTTTGGTAAGAATTTGGCAAGGCATCAAGAATAGTCTGCACAAGGGAACTGTCTGAAATGACTTCGCCTGCAGAAATAAGTTGCTCATTGATATCCTTGACACCATCAAGGAAAGTGTCCATGTCATCTTCCTCATGCATAATCTTCGACTCTAGCTCTTTACACAGTAATGCATTTTTTGCCTCATTGCGACTTGCATAAAGACCAGCCAGAATATCCCAATCCTGTTTTGCAAATTTGGCTGAATGAATGTGAGGAGTAATGGTGCGCTTCACAGACAACACAATCAATGCATGAGCCTACGCATCTTTTACATGCCAACAAGCTTGCTCAGCCGTAGGCAAAACAACTATAGCAGTAACAACCTTGCCACCAAAACCTGCAACATCCTCAAAACTAAGATGTACATCAATGCCCTTCACAATATTCCAGACACCCTTTGACACAAGGACATGTTGCATTATATAAGCCCACATAGGGTAATTGTCCCTATCCAATCTATCCTCAACAACAAACATCCTGAACACATCTGTGTTGCTGTTAGCCATGGTAAATGTTGCACCCGATGTGAAAATTGCTCAAAAAGAGGAGAAACAAAGTGGGAACAACACGTTCTATATAGCACAAACCGTAGAAGACTGTAAGGGATATGTTATGCAAAAAACAGCACTAACATAATTTTTGCACAAAATGACAAAATAGCCTGCACAATATTGCTGCATGTAGTGGAAACGGAGGCCAAAATGAGCCCAAATGAAAATTTTGAGGAAACCCATCTCTAAAAGCTCACTCGTAATATTTTTGACCTACTGACGCTCGAGAAATCAAAGAAAAGTGAGCAGGCATGTGTTGGAGCTGTTGGTGACTAAGCCCGAGAGGACGCAACCTTCTCTAATACAAATTGTTGGAATTAGGGTTGTAGGAAAATAGACACAACTTGGAGAAGACGAAGGAAACTCAAGGCACACGATAGAGAGTGTATTACTTAGTGTGCTATAGAAAGATAGATAGCCCTAGAATGATGGGCGTTTATACAATGCACGGGGGGAAAAACCTCCTAGTGAGGGAAAAACGCCTCGGCGGTCCTAAGTGTGTTCACTCACATCACTACCACATGTATATGGTAACACATAACTTGCACAAAAAGTGTTGAAATTGAATTCTGAAAGTTGTTGAGAGTTGTTTGAGTGATAAAGAGTCTTTGGGATAAAAGTCACTTTATTTCGCCACAAAACAGATCCGTATGATGTCTCAAGTCCCAAATTAGAGGCCAAAACTTACATATGTGATTACAAAAGTGTTTGCCATCACAAAATAGGCCTAGACCAACTTTCTTGGGAGGCTTGAGCGAGAGAAGGATTGGGAGAGTACATGGTTAGACTTGTAGACAATCGGCAAGTTAGACCGTCCCAAGTCCAAAAATGGGTAAAAAAGAAATACTTTGGAGATAAAGATCCAAGAGATCATGTAGAGACTTTTAAAACAGTAATTAGAGCAGAGGAAGTTTTGGATTTTGCAACATAGTTTGCGGGATTCAGACTGACTTTGGAAGATGACTCGGCTACATGGTTTGACTCAGTGGAAAGACGAGATCTTGAGACTCTAGACGAGCTGTTTGAGGAATTCATTGAAGAATTCTCGCAAAAAGGCATAGCTCACAATACGGCCTCGCAACTTCACAGATTCAAGTAGAAAGAGGGTGAATCATTGCACAAGGCGACATTACAACTCAAGAGATATGTCAAGTTTTGTATGAGAGTGGAACTACCTACATAGGCATGATTGATACTGATCTTTATCCAGGGAATGAGACATGCGGGTCTTCAAAAGGATCTGCATATGATAAGGAGCCTTTTGCTTAAATGAACTGATCAAAGAAGCTCTTTATCTAGTTGTTGATAACTGTGAGGAATATCAAGAAAAGGATTGTAGGTGTCAGGAGGACAACACATCCTCTCATCACATTGATTCAGAGATGCATGAGTCCATTGTAAAACCAGCGGCACCTATCGATCTGAAAAAGTTTATCGACGACATGGTCAAGAGAACTCCTCTTGTAAGGTCTGATTTGGGGGAGCCTAAGTGGTGCAAAATTGAGAGATAATGGACAAACCATACAAGGAAAGAGTGCTACTATAGCATAGAATATGCTAGGGAGAGGTATGTACAATCTGTTCCAGTAGCACCTACTCCACCTAGATATGTTACAAAAAATCCGCCAAGTCCAGTAGGAGTTTCAAGGCCACAACCTGTCTTAGGACAACAACCTCCACTACCAGGTTCTAGAATACATGTAGACATGAGGTACACGTCGATGATGGAAGCATCTAATAAACAAGCGCTAATACCAAATACAATGTATTATAACAACCAAAGCGGGTACTGTCCTCCAAAGCGACAGAAGATGAGAGAAACACATGGAGTGGTGAGGCCGGTACAACCTCCACCTTTTACGTTTTGACCTAAAGAAAGAAGGTATAGGATGGACAAAAGGACATTGTGGTTCATTGTGAATAGCGGCTTATCTAGGTCAAAGCCTGTTTACAGCCAAGAGGAAATGCAAGAAGAAGCTCCTCAACCAGAGACAGATTGTCACAAAAGCTGTAACAGTCACTTGGTCAAACAATGTCCTCAGACAGAGATCACTCAATTAAATGCCTATTATCTTGAATATGGTGTCATTCACTTGATCCTCAACTGTCTAAAAAAGCCAAACCGAGTCATAAAGATTGCAACGAATGTATCAAGTATCGTTCAGCTACCCAATAGCTTGAAAAATGAACACACTGTGCCAGTTCAGGTAGTTACGAGAGCACAAGCTCAAAAGGAAGCCGATGAGAACCTAGAGATAGAGAAAACAAAAATTGACGCGAGACCAAAGATGGATGATGAACCAAAGACCGACGCACCTAGTAAAAAAACCAAGAGCAAACATAATAGTTGAAAAGCTAAAAAGACTAGAATGAAAGCACATAGGAAAGGACAACAGAAATCCCTAGTTGAGGAGCTTACCCAAGCTAAAGAGAAGATAAGACAACATGAGGAAAGGGTTCCACCTCTTACGCAAACATCTCAACCTCCAGAAGAACCATCCACGGAAGAGAAATCTAGAAGTGCTAGATCATGAGGATTAGTGTTGGTCGAGAAGGTTAATGATCCATTAGATGCCCTCTTGAAAGCCTATGAAGTGCGGCTAAAAAACAACCAAACCCAAGAACAAAGGTGGATGACATATCCCTATGCGGAACTAGAAAAGCAAAGGCTTGAAATGTGCCAAAAATGATTCAAAAAGCCTAAGCTTTACTAGAACCACCAATTGGAAAACATGAGGATGTGATCCTTGTCCCACCTACACCAGTAATCCCACCACACCAGGAACAAATAGAGCCAGATCCCAGTCAGAAGCATGGACCAAAGCTCAAGGACCCAACGTTAGAACAAAGGATAGTGTTGAATATCATGGATAACTCTTTTGAGGGATTTCACCTAGCTACACCTGAGGGTTGTAAATAAATAGATGGTCTTGACGAATTGTGGAAACAAGTCAGAGAGGCCAATGAAGCCAGTGAGCTAAGAAGACAAGTAAACCAAACTAGTGATGGAAGAGAAGTGTTTCTTTTACCAATAGAGGATTTTGAGGCTGGATCTCCAATGAATCTAGAAGTGCAATCGTATTGGGGAGATAAAGGATCTGTACAATCTATGGTGGACAATCAAACCCATTTGCTAAGAGCACTACCGTCTTGTACGAGAGAGCATGAGGCCAAGTCAGATTTCATTGCAGTGCCATCACAAAGATTTTCTTCCAACAAGGTCATCGATTCAAAAGGATTAATAGATATTCTATCTACCCCAGTGACCTGTACGATAACGTTAGACGAGTTGCTCAAAATAAGACCAAACATGTGGACTACTGTGGGAAAATTCCTAGAGAAATTTGGTGTAAAAAACCCAATGACTCAAATCTAGGAAGGGATCAAAGAGCTTGAAATGCCTCAGCTAAACACTAGGCCAGTGCCATTAAACAAGGTAGGTGAGTATTGTGAAGGTGAGGATGGCAACACAACCATCCTTGTGGAACTCCAAGGAGTAAACACCATGGCAATCCTTGACAGTGGAACTGGTGTTGCCATCACAACAAAAGAGATCTAGATACAATGGGGAAAACCAGCAGTAAGGGCTATCAAGATGAAATTGCAACTTGTAGACAACACATGGAAAAGCCCCTAGGACTACTAGAAAAGTAGTTGTCACTGGCATGAGTATGAGCATACCTTTGCTATTGGTTATTTCGGCAAGAAGAACAATTACAACATAATATTGGGAAGACCAGTCATGCGGCAAGTGAAAATGGTCCAATATTGGGGATACAACCATATCTACTTGAGACATATGGAAACCACTACGAGAATAAATCGTAAGGACCATAGTTACACGGACGTGAACCGAACTCCTGTGGAGGAGTTTGATCTCGATACGATAGCAAGATCAGGACTTCCAGCATGGTTGGGTAAGCCTAAAGAACTATGGATGTGTAGAGCTTCACAATGTGGTAGCTTGAAAAAAGGAGTGTATTTTAGACAAGGTGATCAAAGATAAGGATTATATTTCTTGAAGAAGCATTAAAGCCACTAGAATGGGAACACATGCTGGATACTCTGGATATGTGCGCTATTCAAGACGGTCCAACAACAAAGTTTTGTGATAAAGGTGGCTTTGATATTGTTCCTTACTTTGTAGTGAGTGTGATCCAAGAAAACAAAGAGAACCAAGCATCAAGAAGTTCCCAAGATAAAGAGCAAAAACAAAGGAATGTGGCAAATCAAAAGACAAAGAAGAAGACGAGTTCTATGACTCTATAGAACACTTGGAGCTTCAAGAAGATGCAGACAATGGAAATCTGGACAACCCAGTAGATGACATGAATGACACTTTGACTAATGCACGATTTTATGATTATCCAGATGAATTACCTAGAACCAATGTGGATTCCAAAATCCCCGGTGGTGATGCAACCGCAACAAGCATCCTCATATGTGACTCCTATACAAGAAGACAAGACTCATCCAAGAAGAAGACGGCCATGTCAATGGGCTAACGACACTCTGACCAATGGGCTAGAAAATTCCTTCTAGAAACAACAATCCAAGTGCAAACAAACATTAACTTTCCATAACCAGCCAAACCACCAAGGGAAAGCGTTGGATATCAACCTTGCTGAGGATAGTAGCAACAATAGTGATTCTTATGACATCCCCTACCAGGAACTTAGGCCATCAATAGCAGCTTTTGTAACAACCATGGAAGGCCAAAAGCAAAGAACAAGTTAGAGCCAAAATTTTTGACAAATCTGGATACCAAAGAGCCAATTAGGCCAAAAGCAGGTACGGATCAAAGAAGATGAAGATCTCTGATGAAAATCACAAGATCTGACACCGAAAGGAAAACAGTCAAAGTATGCAAGAACAACTAAGAAAATCACAAAGTCACAAGCTTTTGCAATTCTGATTTTGGTTCCAAAGAAGTTGATTCAAGCACAAAGAGGTCAAGAGTTTATTTGGATTCCCAAAACAATTAAAGTATCAACTCCCAAATTTTGAATCCCATCCCCAAACAAGCGTACAAGGGCTCAAGCAAAGACTGCTGCTGACTCACACAAAGACAAGGTGAATTCCAAAGAAGTCTCTTCAAATAGAGACAAAGCAAGGACAAGTATGGGTTCTCAAACGAGCATCATCAACGAAACAACCAATAATCACAAAGAAGTGGGTCCCAAAGGAAACCAATAAAACTATTGTCACCGCATCGTCGCTTGAATTCTTTCAATTCCTCCTACGGTTACATTACATTTAGAAGAGAACAAGTCGCTCACTTCACCACTGCATGCTGCACAAGGATTACGGATCAGGAGTTGAAGCAAATGCACAAGAAAATCTCGGAAGCAAAATAACTTGAGGCAACCAAAGAGGAAGTCCAAATCTCTCTACAACCTTCAATCAAGCCAACGGCACAGGAGGTTCAAAGACCATCACCTTGCTTAGAATAGGAAGCCTCGCCAGCAAATGCCAATAAGCAAATTGCTCATACCCACATCTTGCACATCATAATTTTTTCCCATGCATTGAATGTGTATGCATAATAGGGCTACATTACAAGGCTTGCATTGGCACAATTTTTAATTTCCCAAGCACAACACATACCCTTGACGATACCCTGTCATCCAGGAGGACTCCAAATAGGAGGGGGGAGGCATTCTAAATGCGGACCTAATATAATAAATAATAGAGGGCAATGTTTTGTGAGCTGCATTGAATTTTTGCATTAGATTGTATATTTTTTTGACAAAATTCAGAGTATATGCCCTTATAATAGCGTTAGAGGAGGAGTACGGGGACAAAAGCCATATATGAGCCCCTAGGGATAGGTGTCCATTGTACATAGCATTTAGAATTCTATTCAAATGATTTTGATTTTTGTTGTGCTGATTTTTGGTTCTATTTAGTTATTTTTAATGATTTTCTTGAGAAAAACATGGAAAAATCCATAATCCTCCAGATGAAGAAAAGACTGAAGAGATGCTTGAGCAGTACAAAGAGAAGAAGGTATATGAAAATGACAAAAATTCACGAGGTATGTCTCAAAGCCATATGCACAAGGCTATAATGTTAGAGGTAAGAAAAAAATGCTGATCAGTCTTCAACAACAATATGAGGCCAAAAATGACTAAAATTAATCATAAAACTCCAGGATGGTCTACAAGGACAAATAAAGTTGGTGATGCGACTAATTGAAAGCACCCAACAAGTGTAAAGTTGCCTAATAGACACTTCACACAACTACAAGGCCGTATACATGAGATCTCTATACTATAAATCTTCTATCTTGTATGTGACTTAATGAAGCCTAACAACCAAAGAGACCAACAATACTAACAAAAAAGGTGTGTGGGGGGGGGGGGATATGGGGCAAAAATGTCAGTTCAGTCATCTATCGCGATAGATGTCTGCAGGAGCAACCAAGGGTCAAGCCAAATTCTAGTAATCAGCGTTGGTTCTACATATTTAAAGAATGCTAAGGGTATAATTCATTTCAAGTTTGGTAGCCAGAAGGTGCTAGAGATGCCCATCAGTTGTTTTTGAGACTGAAATCCAAAAAGTTAGCTTAGAAAGCCAAATTCAAGTTCAAATCAAGCCAAGCATTGTCAATAGGCTATCAACAAACTAAGAGTGAAGAAAAATTGAAAAAGGATAGAGGTCTTGTTAGGAAATAAGACGTAGCTAAATAGATTTTTGAGTAGATTACTTAATGGAGAGAGATAGATTTCACACACAAGAGATTATAGAGTAGAGAGAGAGAGAGAGAGAGAGAGAGAGAGAGAGAGAGAGAGAGAGAGAGAGAGAGAGAGAGAGAGAGTACACACGATATATGTGGTTCACCCAATGTGGGCTACGTCCACGGGAAAGCAGCCACTCAATGGCTTTAGCACTTCAAAAGAAGAAGTAGTTTACAAAGGGATTAAACCCTTGATAGAGCTCCCGCCTTGCTTCACTCTCACCACCTCACACTCACCTTGTTGCATCAACTTCACACTATGAAATGTGTGTAGAAATGGCCTCCTTTTATAGGCCAAAAGGGCTGCCCTCTCTTATGAGAGACAGCCATGTGTAGCCGCCCTTGTGCGAATAAGTCCAAATCGGACCCTCCAATCCGCCCATGTGTGACCGCCCTTGAGAAGACAAGTCCGCTTTTGAATTCGGCCACCGGCCATTGACTTCTGACCACCGGCCACCGGCCATTGACTAATTTCGACCACCGGCCATCGGCCATTGACTACCGGCCACCGGCCAACCGACCGGTTGTTTTTCGACCACTTTCCGGCCGCCGTCCGGCCATAATATTCCGGCGAAAAGGAATATTCCGGTGAAAAAAAAAATTCTCGGGGGCCTCTGCCCCCGAGGCCTCTAAAGTTGCCCCTGATTCTTGTTCGTGAAAATTTTGGTTTCCAGTGAGTGATTTTCCTTCACGCACGATGGCTTCTCCTCATAATGGGGGCCTTACAAATGTGCGCTTTTACCACAGAAAATTACAAGGATAAATCAGGCTCCATACTTAACAGGTCTAACCCCTAGCCAGAGATACAATTTTTCAAATTTGAAGCCATGATAGCCATCGGACATACCCTGTACATCATTTATCTGAGTTTTGAGAACAAATGGACAATGATAGCTCATAGATGGTCATCTATCATGAATGATGTTGGATAAGCCCTTTTTGAAGCAAGTTACTAACTTGGAGAATTAATTGGGTTTTGTCAAGCTTTAATTAAGTCATGTATAAAGTAGAAGCAATATAATGATTTGCACAGCACACAAAAGCTAACAGTGGAAAATGCGACTTTGATCATGTTGATGTAGGAACAAAGAAGTCCCTAATGAAGAAGAGCAGACTCAAAAGGTAGACAATTGAAGACTCAAAGCCTTAAGTCATTCCTGCAGTTATAGTGAGGCCAACAAGCATTGGGCATCAAAAGAGATTCTAGTAAGGAATTTATAGAGGCATATGAAAGACAAGCAGGGGAACAAAAAAAGGCAAAACGACAACAAAGACCACACCGACATTGACAATCAGGTCACATCAGGGATGACATGAATTCGGAGGGGGGGAGTGTTGACCCATGGGTCAACACTATGGCATAACTCAATTTTCATACCAAAGTCTTATTTTTTGGAAGTTATGAAATGATGCGGATTATGGTTAAAAACATCATTTGTAATGAGTAGCTATTCTAGTTGCAGAAGCTGGGGTACAATGGCACTTCTAGATTGTAAATACAAAGCCATTTGACCCTTGAACTCTATTTTTGGTTGAACCTATGGTAGCCTTAGTATATAAGGTACCTAGGTCATTCTGTAAAGAGAACTTTTATCTTAATCAAATTTTGTGCTGCCGCCATCGACTGTGTGTGTGAGAGAGAGAGAGCGTGAGCTTCATCCTGACGCAACTCCCTGCTTGCTTGTTGCATTGGAGATTTGATTACCATTGCAATAAACTTGGAGAGAGCTACGCAACAATGCCAAGCATTCTACACAAAATGGAGCACACGTGCTAACACATCTACGAGCTATTTGTGGTCGTAAGTGTATCAAACAATGTCTGTATTCTACGTGCAAGTAGTCATTAGAATCGTGGCGACATAAGCTACGCATAGATACTCATATATTTTAGTTTTGGGCACGTTCAAATTTTTGCTCTGTCTTCATACGGGATTTTCACAAATGGGTTTGGAGTGAGAATTTTGAGTGTAAAGGCTCTTGGGCAAGTGTATCCTAGTGAGGGGATGGTGTTCCTTAAGTTTCATATGATTCTGGTATGATTTGATGAGTTTCCTTCCATTTGTGTGTATGTGGGTTGGATGGTGTAGTTGAGAGCTGTGAGATTCTTGATTTTGGTTTAGTTGGCCTTCCAGAGTGTTGTATGTGTGGGATGGTCTCAGCCTGACAAGCTATAGAGACTGCCTATGTGCACCTATCGTGTCATCTGTGTCCTCAATTGACATTATCTTGATCTAGGTAGTGTTGCATGCACTTTATAGGTGGTGTGATTCGCTCCCGCAACAATGACCCTTGTCGTGAAATCTAACATGCTTTACTTGTTTAGGAAGCTCCCCATTATCCACAATGCTCCCCCATTTTCTTTTCCAAATTTGTCCTCATTAATTCCATTTGCTAAGATGGCTTCACTCTTCTCGTCAATGCTCTATAGTCCATGTGTTCTTTTTGGCTCATTCTTGAGTGTTTACAATATATGGCACTTCCTCTTCAAGATATCAATTATGATGTATCTACAATTCCAACTCATTCTCGATTCTTTAAAATATAATGTGATTCGTCTAGAAATCTACAATGCTATCATTGAATTCTAGCTTTGCAATTCCTAGGATTTCATCCAACGTGAACTCCACCCTACAATTGAAAATACCCTCTTCATGTACCTTCTTCACATTAATAGCCAATTTAATTTTTGATGTGAAATTATAAGAAAGTCCCTTCAATTTACCTTCTCCTTCTCAACCTTTTCCATTGAAATTTCTAGTGGAGCAGGAGACACACCTGCATTGGATTCTCCTTTCTTTCTTGTTGCCAACCTCATTGCCCTTTTTGAGGTCCTAGCCATTTCCTCTTCCCTCTCTTTTTCTTATCTTTCACAATAGCCTCTTTGTCTTGAGACCTAACTATATAAACATACATTGAGAGGGAATCAACAAGATCTTCCCACTTAGTGGTCTTTTTGATGCAATTGCCCACCTAGCATAGTGGTTGATGTTTAAATTTCCTCTTCTCTGATGTTGTCATGGAATATGGCTAGAAAAATCCATTTCCATAAGAACCTTCAGTAGGATTACCCTAGAATTTATTTTCAATTTGCAAGCCATAGGTCAATGCTTCTACAAGACTTTCATTATGTTGATACAACATCTTCTGCATGCTTTCCCTCATCCACCTCTCCCCAAATTTGGTTTTAAGGGGAAAACTTGTTTCTTGCAAGTGGATCATCCCATCCTTCCAAAAAACCAAATCTTTGTTCTTTGCTTCTGCAAATTTTTATCAATCATTCTTGATCTAATTGAGGCAATCACACCACAAGCAGTTGGAAGTCCTGTTACCCTTCTATGGACCTCTTTGCACCAATCCTAACCACAGACACCATAATTGATTAGGGTTCATCAATTGATGTGACAAAAATTATGATTGGTATTTAGAAACCAGGTTAGGGCTCCTTGTAAAAGCCCAATGTGTTGTTGTGTTGGGATTAAAGATGGATGTATCTTTCCCTTAAGCTGGATGTCCAGTGTCTGGCCACCCACTATATGCATTATCCCCTTATTATTTATATACAATAGAATCAGGAGACAAATCTTGGTGCTCTATTCTTCACCTACATAGAGTGCTCCTACTTCTCCCCTTCCTCACACACATGCATGCATCGTGCACTCACAAGTGGTATCAGAGCTACGGCTTGGCAGAGCAGGAGGATGGTTTCTTTGGGAGCTTTGCGATGACCCTTTGCATGGGAGCGACGGCCACAAAGCATGTCATCTAACCTCATAGATCCGGATCCGATTGGAGAGGGGAGCACTTGGCTTGACCCACCTTTGTGGCACATGCACAAGCTTCAAAAATAGATAAGGTTTAGTGCCTTAGCACATAGCAAAAGAATATGGATTTGTAAAAAATGTAGCAAGAGAAAGAGAGTGGAATCAAGTGGATGGGGGCGGCTAAGGCTCACTTAGATCGAAGCTCACGAGGTGTTCTGTGTTCTAGGAGGAGGAGAAAAGCTAGAAGAGGGGGATGTTGTTCAAAACAAGCAAGCATAGGGGAAGCTTCTTCAACAATTTGAAATTTTTTGCAGGTTTTTGTGTGTCAAAAGTCTCAAAATAGAAATGACTTTGCCAATCATTCAACGTTTTGACTTTTGAAAGCCTCCCATATAAAAAGCATTGAAATTATTGGTGAATCATGAGAGTAAAGAAGCTCACGTTTTGACATTTTGAGATCTTGGTAACTCTCTGTAGCAAGCATGGGCACATACACAGGGAGGTGATTGGCCATCATGTAGCTCTAGGAACACACAAAAAACATTTTTGCATGTAGAAAAGAAGGTGCACACAAACATTTACAACCATATACAACGGCACGAAACACTCTCTACTCAGTGAGAGGCACTCTGGCATCTCTAGGCATGACCCAACAACTCATAAGAGTTTAGCACAACATAGTTGGTAGCTCTCCCAATGGCTCTACCTATCTACAGTAACTCACAGATTTGCATAGCCTTCATGGAAAGGCACTTAGTTTCATTGGAATAATCGATCTTTCAAAGACTATTCTTGGCTTTGACATAGAGCGTGGGAGGGAGAGAGAGCACATCGGCTCTCCTCCGGCACTTTTGACATTGACTTCAACAACATCATCTTCAATGGCATCGGCTTCTTTGAGAGAGAGAGAGAGAGAGAGAGAGAGAGAGAGAGAGAGAGAGAGAGAGAGAGAGAGAGAGTTCTATTATCATCCTCGAAGGTCAAATATGACCTATGGGACCAAATGAACATGTCACGTGGTGTGAATGGAGGTCATAAGTGACTCTCGATGCTCAAAAATGGCTGAAACGAGCGTCGCAATAGAGAGTCCACATCGTGGTTGGGAGAGGAAGGTATGCAGGGAGAGCTCATGGCTGAATATGTGGGGAAAAGAGGACCTAATGTGGTCAAAAGCTGAGAACTCAAGTAGTGTGTGGTATTCACTCTCTCGCACTTGACGAGGGCATAAGGTACAAAGTCGATGAGACTCCTCGCCACTGCCCCAATGTCCTGTTTTTCAATGTAGAGAATGGACGAGTGGAGGCAATGGTGCGGATCGCACTCAATGGGATGGGCTCAAGGATGTAGGGATGGGTTTGGTTATTGCGTTCAAAAAAGAAGAGAGATTTGTAGTTTGGGGCAATGTGTGTGGTGTAATGGCGGAAGCGAGAACCTCCGGATTTCTCCCAAGCCGTGATACATTGGCGTTGTAAGAAGGCCTCATTAACTTGGGAGTCGATCTTCGACGCATCCTTGACCAAGTGACATGCATCCCATCTTCCAAACCATTTCTTGATGTCAAGCATCCACCCCGAACTTAGTATTTTGTTCTTGCATGTCTTTTGGACCTTTTGGCTTGCTTCATATGGGATTCTAGGAAGTTGATACAAAGGGCTACGTTGTGTCTTAAGCATGTATTCCACAACCCTTTGCATGCCCAAGACCTCAATGGGAAGCGATCCAGACTCGAGAAGTAAGAGAATGTAGGGTGTTTGTGTCTTGACTTGGAGAAAGTTGGTGAGAAAACGGTTTTGGACATTCTCAAACTCTTTCCAAGTAGACTTCCCAATGCTACCACCCCACACCTCCACTCCATTAAGAAGCACCGGTGTCACCAATGTGTCAAAGAGGTACTTTTTGAGAGCCCAACACTTGATCTCTCCAGCATTGCACATATTCTCAAATGCATAATAAGCCCTCTTTCCGGCTTCCAAGCGACACATTGCGCAATCGAGAGAGAGAGAGAGAGAGAGAGAGAGAGAGAGAGAGAGAGAGAGAGAGAGAGAGAGAGTAGATTAGGCTCTTCTCCAACATTCCTAGCATAGCCTTGACATTGATGAGCAGTGTTTTGAGACACACAAGAGTGCGTATTGATGTATGTTCTTTGTGGTTCAGAGAATGGTTTTCTCTAATTATTAGCATAGCCATGCCAACTTACAAGTACAAGTGGAGTTATACATTGCCCTCTGTAGTAGATTTCATGCGCTCATAGATGTCTTGCGTTTTGAGAGAAGATTTGCATTTCCATGAGGGTTTCTGTCTGTGATGTATGACATTTATTGTTTGACTTGCTCTAGCCTAGTTGGCTATCACATGTCTTGACAATTTATAGATTTGCAGACAATAGGTATTTGATAGGTTATGGTTTTGCAATATTTCACAAGTGTGGGATGGTTATGCATATGGTTTACTATTTGCATCACATGGCATATGTTTAGTAGTGACTTTGCCACGCATGTACATTATATGCAGCTACTGCCATAATGTCATGCCTAATGTAAGACTGGGCAGGCCAAGGCCAAGGGCAGACATGCGATAAAGGGGGTCCTGTAAATAGTATGGCTATAGGGCATGGTTGGGTGGTGATTTGCATGTGACAGCCCCCTCTCTCTTAGATTGGTATCAAAGTTCAAGGGAGAAGAGCGATGGAGAAGCGGGAAGAAAGTCTCGGCATGGCCTCTCTCTCCTTCTTGAAGAAGCATAGGTAGCTCTCTCTCTCTCTCTCTCTCTCTCTCTCTCTCTCTCTCTCTCTCTCTCTCTCTCTCTCTCGTCTTTAATTTGCCATGGAATCTTGTGGGAACGACCACTTTCCATAAGCTGCACCATGGTACATTGGTCATGTTTTAACTTGAGAGAACACCACCATGCGCCACAGGAAGCGCTCACATAGAGCCTCGCCGTAGCTGGCCATGAGCTCTCTCTCTCTCTCTCTCTCTCTCTCTCTCTCTCTCTCTCTCTCTCTCTCTCTCTCTCTCTCTGCCCCCCCTTGATGCACAATGGAGGCACCCCAAGGCTCTATACATATGGTAGTTTCTTATCCTACACCCTTGTATATGGGACTATATGCCCCACCATGTGGCATCACCCCCACAAGAAGGCCTCCCAAATTCTCAAAAAATACCCCCATAATTTTAAGGATTTTTTTGTCCCCCTTCAATCAACTGTCATCTACTGCCTGCGTGTCAGATAAATCTTTTATAAAACTCCACAAATAGTCCACATTGTTGGCCTCGATCCCAACAAATCCTATCGCTTCTTGACTTTTCCATGCCCTCAAACGATGAGCCCAAAAGCGGTCAAAAACCATCTAGCACTATTCCGCAGTGATTGCCCTCCAAATTTGATTGGCTATATCTTTGTACCCCGAACTCCGGTTGAGTTACCATAAATTCCAATGGACCTCACATGCTGCATAGTACTCTTGCAGCACGTAACTGACCCTCGACAAAACTTCAACTGCTCATAACTTGGCCATATGAACTCCAATTGCCGATCCAAAAAGATCGACATGCACCGTAAGTTAAGCACTTTAGGCCCATGCATTCAATTCCATTTTGACCATCGCAACTACTTGATCTTCTAGGGATTTGCAAACCATCTCTAATTTCAAACTACCAAAACTTGCACTCGATAGCTCCGTTTGAAGCGCCATCTAGACCAGGTTGGAGAGCACAATGAGGACCACCTCTAGCACTTCCATTTTTGCATTTTGATCACTTTGACTAGACACCTTTGATAAGCACCTTGGAAAGGCATATTGGCCCAAAATACCACATAGAGGATACACACCTACTACCCTTTACTTTCCCTTGACCTTGGTATCTGCTTTGCCGCCTCATCATAGACCTGCAAACACACATAGCTCTACCTTGCACACTTTATATCATCGACCAACTTTAGTTGCACCATCATTGTGGAACCCCCTTGTTAAACATTTATGTTCAACCAAAAACATGTCTATTGAACTTTAGAAACTGCAAAACTAGAAAACACTATAAGCTAGGCAAAAAATCACTACTTTATGTACAAGAAATTATTCTTGATGTAGATGACTCCTGTTTAGGTTTGTTGCCAACCCCCTTGACCAACACATGATGCACAAAGTCACCAACTCTTTTTCAAAATATGACTTGAGATGTCCACCGTTCACCTTGTGCTTGAGAAATCAACCATTCATCCTCATCAATTGGTAGGTACCATTGGGAAAAGATGGATGTACCTTGTATGGCCCTATCCACTTCTTCTTGAACTTTTTTTGGAATGTAAAGTTGAGGTAGCTCTCATACTTCATCACCAAATCACCCTTCTCTATCTACTTCTTTGGCAAGTGTTGATTGAACTTTGCCACTCTTTTCTCCCTTTGCTTCACATCGAAATTGAGGTATCTCTCATACTTCATCACCAAATCACCCTTCTCAATCTACTTCTTTGGAAAGTGTTGATTGAACTTTGCCACTCTTTTCTCCCTTTGCTTCACATAGAAATTGATGTGCATTGTGTACAGTGTGGGCTTTGTGATCCTAAAGTGCGAGTCAAGGAGAGAAGAGTGAATTATCCCACATGCTATGGAGCAAGGTTGTAGAGCTACTTAAAGCTCTTTTCATGAATGATTAAACACAAATCTATTTTGTACTACATGCTTGTCTATGGCGAGCTTGTGCTAAGCGAAGTCAATACTCAAGATTGTGTTTATGAGTCCAAGCTAATTCTATCTTGGAACCTAATTCACTTGAGTGATAATCTTGCTTACACACATACTCACACACTTGCACTATGTTTCTCTTTCATCCACCCTAGCTAGCAAGATCCCATTCCTAACAAGTGGTATCAGAGCCACGGGTATGCTAGCTAGGTTTGCTATTATGCTTTTGCATGTTTGTACACTTAGCATTCATTAATCATCATTAGCTAGATCCATTAGGTTTGCTCTTCTTTTGCATAACACATGCCTAATTAATATTCCATTGGCTAGCATGTGCATGTTCTTGAGCTAAAGACTCTTGGCTCACTACTCAATGGCTAATTGGAAGCTTAGTTAGCGTTGGAATTCATTAATTCACCATTAGGAATTTGCATTGCATTCAACTATTGCTCCTCTATTTAGCAAAATTGGCATTTACCATTGGTGTGTGTGCGTAGCCCTTCTCAAAAGCTTTCAATCAAGCCCATCCACACAAATTTTGAGCTAGACTTCGTCAATAAATACTTTGAACAAACTTCAAAGCTTAACAAGCTTCACTCTCTGGTTTTTCCTATAGGTCCAAGGCTCAAAAGTGTGTGTGTGTGTGTGTGTGTGCACGCGCCTAAAGAAGCATTCAATGCTCACCATCCCTCTCTAGAAAAAGAAGTCTCAAAAGCCTTCAAACTCTGGCCCTACCCGTGGTGGGAACACCCTTTTTTTTTTTTTTTTTTTTGGGGGGGGGGGGGGGGGGGGGGGGGGGGGGGGGTTTGACCATTTTTCTTTAAGAGGCCACACACAAAACATCCAATCTAGAAGCAGTTAACTATGTTACACGGCTTTTCGGGTCGAAACGGATTGGTCGGCCGACCGTGAGGGAAAATTGCTCGTCTGGTGATTGCACATCCTCGCCCACACTCGATAGCTACTGGCGCCACTCTAGCCATCTGATGAAGCACCGTCCGATGGCCCTTGCACGCATGCCGGAAGCCCTACCCGCTGACCTTGCCTGCCCGAAGACGCTACCCGCTGCCCGGCCCTGCCCGCACTGCCCGGCTTTACCAATGGTCCACTTCCCTTGGCCATTGGCCCAAACCATTGATCTCCTTAGCCCCAAGGCTTCCCACAAGAGCACAATTTCGCGAGCCTCTAGCAAGAAGCAGGCAGTCCCGCATCAAAGCTTCAACAAAAAGATTGAAGGCAACCCTGTCAAGATTTGAAACTTCAAAGATCCAAGGGCTCTCTCCCACAAGAAAAATTCTACAAGCACAAGGATTCAAGGGTAATTTCTTGTACATAACTCTAAGGAACTCCAACTGTAGGGCATTTTTCAAAACACCACCAATCAAAACAAAGGGCACTACCTCCGTGTGAAGAGGAGCTTCACTACAATGAGAGGAGCTTCACAAAAGGATCTCTCTCTCTCTCTCTCTCTCTCTCTCTCTCTCTTACTTTGCAATGAAATGAATCCATCCAAGCACAATAACTTGCCAATAAATTTTTTCATTTCCTAAGGACTATTTGTGCTCGTGTAAAGAGGTAGGCACTGGCTAGGAGAGTCTCCTAATCGAAGACCTATCTATTAGCACGAATGGGGGAGAATGGAATAGAAAAATTCAACGGGGAGGGGTTTTACATCTAGCAAACGAAATTAAGAGGATACCTTAGTTTATGGTCTGTCATCAGCACTGCCTTAGAGCAACAAGCCAAAATCGATGGAGTGCACACTAGGGCAACTACACTCATAGCAAGTGCCCAGAATTTGACCAAAGACGAACAAGCATTAGGAATCATCATCACCTCCTTGCATGACAACTATGTGCATTTCATAGATGACTGTAGGCATGCACATGAAGCTTGGCATGTCCTAGAAAGTAATTTTGGAGCCAGGATCAAATGAAGTAAAGTTAGTCTCAAAAGACGACTTTACAAGATTGCCATGATTGAAGGGGAGGACATTTCTAGCCTAGTAAATAGGCTTAAGAGCATTGTCACATAGCTCACTTACATCCAAGTCAAAGTACTAGAAGATGACAAAGTGGCCGTACTACTAAGTGCACTTCCAACTTCCTATGACCACTTAGTCACAATTCTTGAAGAAAAAGAACCGCCTCCACCTTTCCAAGATGTCATCAACTCAACCCAAGCAAAAGAAAGAAAGCAAAAAGGTTCATTAACCTCATCAGGAGGGGCTTTTGTCATGACATCCTCAATGGGAAGATATTCACCATCAACATCATCAATTGGAAGAAAGTGTTATGAATGTGGAAGAACGGGACACGTAGCGAAAGACTGCTACACAAACAATCCTTGCAACAAATGCGGTAAGAAGGGACACCCTCCCGCTTGATGCTACTCAAATGGAGGTAGTAGCAGTGGAGAAAGCAGTAGTAGTAGAAACAACAGCAGAAGCTATGAAGGGAAGAGACCTATCAAAGGGTCAGCTCACATGGTAGAAGACAAAGAAGACGAAGGCGAGAACAACCTTGTCTTTTATGAAGACGCATTTTGAAGATGCAGCCTTTCTACTTGTAGGGAAGGACTTTTATTTTCTTATGTGGATATTATCATCCTGCGTGGATTTTGTCAGCCTGTGTGGATATTAACATCCTGTGTAGATATTGCATCTTCAGTACTTTGTCATAGTCCAAACCTCAAGGGGAGGATTGTAAAGTGTGAGCTTTTTGTCCTAAAGTGTGAGTCAAGGAGAGAAGAGTGGATAAACACAACTCTATTTTGCACTACATGCTTGTCTATGGTGAGCTTGTGCTAAGATAAGTCAATACTCAAGATTGTGTTTATGAGTCCAATCTAATTCTATCTTGAAACCTAATTCACTTGAGTGATAATCTTGCTTTCACACACACTCACACACTTGCACTATGTTTCTCTTTCATCCACCCTAGCTAGCAGATCTCATTCCTAAAGTGTGAGTCAAGGAGAGAAGAGTGGAACTATCCCACATGCTGTGGAGCAAGGCTGTAGAGCTACTTAAAGCTCATTTCATGAATGAATAAACACAACTTTATTTTGCACTACATGCTGTCTATGGTGAGCTTGTGCTAAGCTAAGTCAATACTCAAGATTGTGTTTATGAGTCCAAGATAATTCTATCTTGGAACCTAATTCACTTGAGTGATAATCTTGCTTACCACACACACTCACACACTTGCACTATGTTTCTCTTTCATCCACCCTAGCTAGCACAATCCCATGCCTAACACACGGATGGAGAGTGTGCAAGAGAGGGAAGGAGAAGGGGGAAGGGGGAAGGGGATGCTTGGTGGAGCTTGTGAGAGAATTCCTCTCACACTCCTTATTTGCTATTATGAACAAATAATACAAGAAGTGGGCGGTTACCTGCCCGACCATAACCGACCACGGGCTTGAAACCCAAAAATCTCCCACTTGAAGGTGAACGTGGCCCAAGTGACTAAAGAATGTAGGGGCTACTATGTACAAATGTACAAAACCATGAAGCATGACTGTAGCTTCACCCTACGTCCATCATCTCTATGCAATGTGCAAACCGCTCTGAGGCTAGGCTTTTTATTAAAGCATCTACTGGGTTTTTATCCATGTGAACTTTGACTAACTTAATGCGTTTGCTAGCCAAAATATCCCACACCACATGATACCTGACCTCTATGTGTTTCGACTTGGAGTGAAACACAGGGTTCTTTGCTAAAGCAATCGCACTTTGGTTGTCGCAATGTAGCAATGGAGTTTGGTGTATACCAACATCTCCCACTAGACGAGATAAATACACAGCTTCCTTACTGGAACTAGAAACTGCAACATACTAAGCCTTAGTGGTGAAGACAAAATGCAATTTTGGATACATGAACTCCGAGAATCTGCCGCTCCAAAAAACAGGAAAACATAGCCATATGTGGATCGCCCAGTGTCCACACAACCTGCATAATCCGAATCAGTGTATCCAACTATGGATGCATCACTATTCTTGTACACCCATTTGCATGGAAATGCCTGTTTACTGGGAGGTAACTCTATCAATTCTCAAGTTTCATTGGCTAAAATCAAGTTATACTTGGATTGCATAGCCTCTTCCCACTTCATGCTATCATTCATTTGGATGGCCTCTTTGTAGCATGTGGGTTCACCACAATCAGTGACTAGCAAGTAGTCCAATCCTGGCTCAAAACGCTCAGGTGGTGCACGAGATGTATGAGTAGATCTTTGAAGTGCCCGACTGCTGGATTTCACTCTCTCTAGAGAAACATGTGTATGTGTGTACTAGTGGAAGGTACATCACTAGCACGTCCAACATTCCGTGTAACTAGAAGTGAGGAGACATCCTCAAACCGTACTCTATGATACTCAATGTATTTCACTAGATTTTTATGCATTTTAGACTCGTTGAATATCACCTATGAGCTGCACATGACCTTCTTAGATCGCGAGGGCCAGAGACGATATCCATCTCTCCATCTACATCCAATCAAGATGCACTGTGTGATTTGGGGTCCAGCTTTTGTCTAAGCACTTTTGGCACATGTGAGAATGCCTCACACCCAAATACATGTAATCTATCATAATTGGGCTTTTTTCCCATCCACATCTCTTGAGGAACCTTGTACTTTAGTGGTGTACTAGGTGACCGATTGATCAAGTAAGCAACCGTCGTAACAGCTTCTCCCCAAAATTCTTGAGGTAAGTTGGCCGTAAATAATATAGAAGTAACCCGTTCTTGAATGGTTCTATTCATCCTTTCAGTCACACTATTTTGGGTGGGTGTGTAGTGCATGGTAAACTGTCTTCTAATGCCTCTTTTACTGCGAAAGTCTTTGAACTCGGAGGAGACGTACTTGCCTCCATTGTCACTGCGCAAAGTTTTGAGAAGACATCGCTCTTATGCTTCAAGAGATAAACCCATACCTTTTTAGTAGAGTTGTATTTAAACTGCTCAAAAGAACAATCAATGGCATATACTGTGCAAAACCACTACTATGTGACTGCCAACTCGGCGTCAAAAGCACAAAAAACCGTTCAGAAACATGTCCTATGGCGAGGGTACCGTAAAGGGGAACTCCAGCTACTTGTATCACCGAAGGTATCTCAATATTTGAGAATACCCTAGCTCAAAGAAAGCCTCACACTATCGACCCTCCAAAGGCTAATGCAGACACAATAGGACTAGCCACTGTCTCAAAAATTGCTCTTTCGGTCCGAGTCTCAGAAACGGCCGAGAAAAATTGCCAAAATAGCAAAAAATGGCTCCACATGTAGTACAGTGGGCAGTGTCTGCAACTCAACATACATGAGTGGCCACGCTCAAACATGCGTCAAGAACTGCTACATGCAGTAAGAGTGATCCCTACAGGGATATCTGCTCTCAAAAGAGCTCAGTAGCACTAAGCGTGCTAACAAAAGAATGCATTTGTCAACGCATCTGTCCACAGAGAAACTACTGTCAAAAAGACTGCTAATAGCCTGTGAAAGTGCGTTGTTTGGAAACCTGGAGAATCTGTGTGTAAACAAGTTGAAAAGCCCCATGTAACCTGTAACCTGCGTCTCGGTGTTGCTATGTGCCGATTTTTTCCGACAGGCGAAAATGTGCTAGTCGAATAGCCACCAAAGCTGTTGTAGCCAAAAATCGTGCCGTAGAGCGCGATCGGTGCGCTTGGTGCCGATGCCGGGTGTCACTCCTCTATGGTAGAGGCACCTCACTCGCGTGTGTAGCAAGCACAGCTATCAATCACGGGAAAATTTCGTCCGTGTGAAACCGGTGCTGGGTCAGATGTCAAAAATCCTCCCGTAATGCAAGTAATGTCAAGCCGATCCCAAAACATGCAAATTGGTGTCAAAACGGCTCTAATCGCCGCTGTCGATGTCATCTCCCGCCGCTGGTGGACGGGAGTACTTGTCGTACCAAAAACCTATTCGCTCTTATTCTCTCACTTGAGAAGCTGTCTCTCAAGCTCTCTCACACATGTCGGATGTTCGGAGAGTGTCGAGGGCTAGCTCTCTCTCTCTCTCTCTCTCTCTCACACACACACACACACACACACTCTCTCTCTCTCAACTGCTATCTCAAGCTCAATCTCTCTCTACTCAAGCTCGGTCTCTGTCTACTCAAGCTCGGTCTCTATCTACTCAAGCTTGGGGTGAGTAGTTGGATATTCGGGGGTCAAACGGATCGGGGGGATTGGTCGAGGCTCAGTAGTGGGAGTGCACCCTTGCACACAAGGGGTGTAATCAAAGGTTTTAATTTTTTTTTATTTTTGCGTGCCACATCTGACGAGATGCAAAAAATTGAGGACTCTCGGGGGGGGGGGGGGGGGGGGGGGGGGGGGGGGGGGGTATGTGTGTGTGGATTCCTTGCTTGGTTTTCTCTGCTGCACCTTGACCTGCTCGATTAGCCTGCTCTCTTCCTGCCCCATTCTGCTTACGATGCCAAGCTCAACAGTCGACTGTCGTGCTCGATTTTACTTCAACAATGCTACTTGAATCTGCTGCTCCTCACTGTCGTGTCAAGCCTGGCTATCCTACCCGGTGTGTGTGTGCGCTTTGCAATTGCCAGTACTGCCAATGTTTGTAGTTTTGCCCTCGATGCCTGCTATGCTTAAGTGCCTGCAATTTCTAAAACTTTCAAGGCTTCAACTCTATGGTCGCCTGGTCTCGGTTCTGCCCACTGCGTGACCTGCTCGATTCAGACACACGGGTCTGCTCCCCCTTGGTTAAGCCTGTTGAGCTTCAAGCTCTCACCAAATTCCAACTACCTTGTCTTGGCTCATGCTTGCACTGCCTCCCATGCCCAAACCCTTGATACTCCGTGTTCAAATTTTTTTGACTGCTTGGCTGCACCTGATTCTGCTGCATCCAAGAGCTCCCAAGCTCGACAAGGACGGCTGGGAGGGGTGCTCTTGTGCTCTAATACCACTTGATATGCATGGATGGAGGGTGTGCAAGAGAGGGAAGGAGAAGGGGATGCAGGAGCAGACTAAGGTTTGGTGGAGCTTGTGAGAGACTTCCTCTCACACTCCTTATTTGCTATTATGAACAAATAATACAAGAAATGGGGTTTTGTTTGCTCGGCCATAACCGGCCACGGCCGTGGTGACCCAACAAAAATCCGTTGTTGCTTCTCTATCCATCTTTAGGGCAGTTAGCCCAAAGACTATTTTTTGAAAGCTCAAAGGAAAGCTATGCCACATTAGCGAAAAGACACAAATGAGATCGCGACTTTTCATTAGTTCACTTTCTCTCGCTTTCTTTCTCACACGACGTTCAATTTCAAACATCTTCTGCAAAGATACTGGCTTCCAATCTCTTACGTAAGTACAATTCTCTCTCTCTCTCTCTCTCTTTCATACAATTACGTGCACACACAGACACAGAGACACACATACAATCTCTCTCTCTCTCTCTCTCTCACACACACACACACACACTCACCTACATACTCTCTCTCTCTCTCTCTCTCTCTCTCTCTCTCTCTCTCTCTCTCTCTCTCTCTCTCTCTCTCTCTCTCTCTCTCTCTCTCTCATACACACCCTCTAACACCAACAAGAAGAAAAATAGCAAGTATGATTAGGTGGGGTTGTGTGTTTGAGTAATGAGTAGTTAGTGGCCAGTTTTACGTGTGGAGTGTTGCACAATGTGTTTGGATTGGTGTTGATGGTGGTAATGACCAGGAGGTCAGGTTGAAGTGCAATACCTATGCGTGGAGTGCGGATAGTATTGCAATGAGCTCAGGCTAAAGTGCAAGAGGTGGCATCAATGCAAAGAGTCCACCAATTGAGGTTGTGTATGCGTGTATCTTGCAAGGTGATGTTGTAGGAGGGAAGGCATAACACTAGCGTAGCCAGCTGGGGTGTAGGAGGTGAAAAGGGAGGAGTATAGAGATAAAACCACCTTCTCTTTGTGATCTTGCAGTGAACATACCTTTGACCTACAAGGCAGTGGGTTTGCAAGGCACAAGACAATGTGAGGATGTGCCGAGAGCCTCGGGTTGTGGGGGGGCAGTGGGTTATTGGCCAATGATTTTGTGCTTGGTATTGCTTTGGTGGCTTTGTACGCAAGTGTGGAGTCCTTGTTAAAGCACAACAAGTCTTTGATAATCTTCCTCATCGGGATGTCACGTTGTGGTCAGCACTTATAGAAGGATATGCTTGCAAGCATTAAAAACTTTCGAAGAGATGCAAGGTGGGCAACTTGCTTCCAACGAAGTAACCTTTACTTCCATCTTAAAGGCCTGTGGTTGTAAAGGGGAAGAAAATTCATGATGAGATTGCTAGATAAGGAAGCAATTTTCTTCTTGACACTACCTTAGTGGATATGTATGCAAATTGTGGTGCTCTTGCACAAGCACAAAAAGTGCTAGATGAGCTTCCATTACTGAATACTAGATGTGATCGTCGTCAGTGACCCGGAGGGTGTACATATTTTGCCTTTAATCATCGTACTTTGTGCATTTGGTCATTTGGTGAGTACCTCTGAGCTTCTTTGTAGATGGGCGAAGCTGCTGTCAAGTATGAGGAGGTATCCCCGAGTTGTCAGATTTTTGGAAATCTTGATCAAGTCGCAATTGAGTGTTAGTTAATTAGTATAGCTAGCTTACATATGATTAGTTGATTAGACGTACAAATGTTGTGTCTCGTCACACTGACGTCTGTCTGCAACAGAGCATTTAACTGATCCGCCTAAATGTAGCCTCCCATTAATACTGACAAGGGTCAATGGCCACAAGACTCTGGGTTAATTAATTAGGCCATTAATCCTTGTCTCACATAGGACACTGCCTCTGCCCTGTTTCCCTGCCTCCATCTGTTACTTCTTCAGCTAGGGCGGGGTCCTTTATATGGAGTGGGTGGTGGGAAGCACCCAATAACTAGCAGCTTTTAACTAGCAGCTTGGAATTAATTGATATGAGGGTTTATGATGGTCAAGAGGTCGGTGATTTTCTTTTCGGGAATGCAAAGTTTTGCAAGGCTTGTGCAATAGAGCCAGGAGCCTTGGGAATACTAACTTCAATGCATGACAACCTGATGCTTTTGGGAAGCAACATTGAAGGTGCATTGAAGAGTGCTAGAGCAAGAGAATGGGTGCCTTGGACCCGTTGAGCTAGAAGTTGCTCGTTTCAGGAGATGCTTGGAATGCTTGTCGAGGTTAGTTACGACTAGATGGAGTATGTTTAGGTTAGCATATATGGCACAAAAAACGTCGATGCGAATGGACATGGTCCAGTAAAAGGCGGGAAAATGTAGCTGGCAATATGACTTAGTAAGCATGAAATTAGGGGTTGATGGCATGAACTGGAACCCGAGTTTCATGAGGATCATTTGAGTAATGAGTGCTCACTGGTCAGCTTTACGTGTAGAGTGTTGCACAGTGTGTTTGGATTGGTGTTGAGGGTGGTAATGACCAAGAGGTCAGGTTGAAGTGCAATACCTATATGTGGAGTGCGGATAGTATTGCAATGAGCTAGGTTAAAGCGCAAGAGGTGGCATTAGTTCAAAGAGTCCACCAACTGAGGTTGTGTATGTGTGTAGCTTGCAAGGCGATGGTGTAGGAAGGAAGGCACAACACCAACGTAGCCAACTGGGGCGTAGGAGGTGCAAAGGGAGGAGTACAGAGATAAACCCACCTTCTCTTTGTGATCTTGCAGTGAACATAACTTCGACCTACGAGGCAGTGAGTTGCAAGGCCCAACACAATGTGCGGATGTGCCAAGAGCCTCGGGTTGTGGGGCAGTGGGTTATTGGCCAATGATTTTGTGCTTGGTACTGCTTTGATGGCTTTGTATGCAAGTGTGGAGTCCTTGTTAAAGCACAACAAGTCTTTGAGAATATTCCTCACCGGGATGTCACGTTGTGGTCATCACTTATCGAAGGATATGCTCGCATTAGAAACTTTTGAAGAGATGCAAGGTGGGGGACTTGCTCACAATGAAGTAGCCTTTACTTCCATCTTAAAGGCCTGTGGTTGCAAAGGGGAAGCAAACTCATGATGAGATTGCTAGACAGGGAAGCAATTTTCTTCTTGACACTGTCTTGGTGGATATGTATGAAAATTGTGGTGCTCTTGCACAAGCACAAAAAGTGCTAGATGATATTTCGTTACCGGATACTAGATGTGATTTTGAACGACCCGAAGGGTGTACATATTTTGCCTTTAATCGCCGTACTTTGTGCATTTGGTCATTTGGTGGGTACCTCTGAGCTTCTTTGTAGATGGGTGAAGCTGCTGTCAAGTATGAGGATGTATCCCCAAGTTGTCAGATTTTTGGAAATCTCGATCAAGTTGCACTTGAGTGTCAGTTAATTAGTATAGCTGGCTTACATATGAATAGTTGATTAGATGTACAAATGCTGTGTCTCGTCACACTGATGCCTGTCTGCAGCGGAGCATTTAACTGATCCGACTAAATGTAGCCTCCCATCAATACTAACAAGGATCAATGACCACAAGACTCTGGGTTAATTAATTAGGCCATTAGTCCTAGTCTCACATAGGATGCTACCCCTGCCCTGTTTAACTAGCAGCTTTGTTTTTTTTATGAGGATGCACTTTGTGGCTTGAAGTTAACTGATTTGAGGGTTTATGCTGGTCAACAGGTCGCTAATTTTCTTTTCGAGAATGCAAGGTTTTGCAAGGCTTGTGCAATAGAGCCAAGAGCCATGGGAATACTAACTTCAATGCATGACAACCTGATGCGTTTGGGAAGCAACATTGAAGGTGCATTGAAGAGTGCTAGAGTAAGAGAATGGGTGCCTCACACCCGTCGAGCCAGAAGTTGCTCATTTCAGGAGACGCTTGGAATGCTTGTCGAGGCCAGTTAACGACCAGATGGAGTATGTGTGTTGTTAGCGTGTATGGCACATAAAACGTCGATGCAAATGGACATGGGTCAGCGAAAGGTGGAAAAATGCAGCTCGGAATATGGCTTAGTAAGCATGAAATTAGGGGTTGATGGAATGAACTGGAACCCGAGTCTCATGAGGATCTGCTCAATCGGGGTGCACCGAGGTAACCAATGGTTGCTGGCCCTTAATGGGCATGCGCATAAATAGTTTGGGGTTAGACTATGAGGGATGTTTTGTTGACCAATGGGCGGATGGAATCTTTTCAAAAATATATGATTATGCGGTTTTTGGGCGATAGAACCTAGAGGCCCGAGAAGCCTTGTCCATCATGTGTAAATCTACTTCAACCACCATCAATTGATTGATTTCATAAATTCCCTCACGACTACCCACATCCGTCACAGTCAAACCATGCATCTTCAAGCTAACCAACATCTTTCCTATCACCTCTTTGCTAAAACCCCACTGCGTTTCCATATCCCATACATCCTTCTTACCTTTTGTCACCATTGCCCCCGCATAACATTCCAGTAAAGCTTTAGAGGACTTTGGTGCCTCGACCTTGTCACATACCATCTGGCGATCCACATATGGTATAAAACAAAATTTATTGGTTTCGTGCTGTTCCTTTATCAACTCTGGAACTGGAAAGGGCTCAGCCTCATTTCTTGGCATCTCCAATTGCTCTTTATTGCTTTGATTAGGGTCAGGTGACTCAACCCAAATCGCCACTTCTTTGCTTGCATTTGGTCTCATACCTTCGCTATACGAGGCATGTCAGCCTTTTTCGAATTCAACATTCCCATGCACTTGTGCAGTCCTTAAACACAAGGGGAAAGAAAGGAAACAAGGCCCATTGGGCGTTCATAAATATGGCCCTTATTCGAGCAATCTTCATCCATTTCAACCTTGCAAAACTGGTCAACATCTCCTCTCATTCCATCCACACATGACGCATCCGTATTCGCATACCCTTGCAACTGGGTTAAGAGTCTCTCTAACTCACTCCCCATATGGTACAACTCTTGGTCTTGCCGACTCAATTCCTCTTCCATGAGGGATTTCCTCCCCTCCAGCTCCTTCCTCTTTCGTTTACCTTCTCGCCCCATGTCGTCTACATCCTTGTTGAAAATTTCCTCGTTTTGCTCACGAGCGTGTCTTAGTTTATACCAACTTTCCACGACATCCATCGGATCACATTCCCAAGCTTCTTTCCTCATGCTATCATGCATAGGTTTCGTCCACCTGCTCCATTCATCAAAACTCTCACGAAAATGTAGCTTCCCTTTCTCAAAGCAAAAGGCCACAACTTCAACATTAAACCAAGCCCTTAACAAGGCAATCTCAAATAAGCTCTAATACCAAATGCTAAGCCCCTTCAAATTGAGCTCTCTTATGGGTAAGGAGAGTGTTATAGGTCTCTCTTATCGAGTTGGTTTCGAGACACATCAGATCACTTGCTTACACGAGCATCTACATGGACTTAGGGAGAGGATCTTCAATCTCTTCTTAGACAAGTTCATTGCTTGGAATCTCTTGGAGATTTTACCCGCATATGGTTGAATTGAGAGGTTGGGTGTGAGCGTATGCTGCAAAGATGATTCTTTGCAGCTATAACATTAAGTACAAATGCATTCAACATAAGATGCTTGAGTTTGCCCACCACTAAATGCGCTTCAGGTGGAAATAACAAGGTAATCTTTCTTTGATTCCTATGTAAGTCCAATCCCATTGCTTGCTTTTGCATTACATCTCTATGTGTAGTGGTAGATGGAGTATACAATTGATTGAGAATCTTATAAGCTCACTATCTCTTCCTTTTTTAATTGGAGTCTTGCCAAGCAAAGCAATCGTTAACAGGACATCATCTCGGCATTGGTCACCCGCCCTTCATGCATTTTGCATTGCAGCTGTGGATGCATGGTTGTGTTGTTTATGTGATAAGTGGGATGCACCAATTGTTAGTTGGGCGTTCACAAATGTAGGAAGAGGGAGACAGAGAGGGAGAGGGGATGCAAGAAACTGTGAGAGTGCTTGTCAGAAATGCCCCTCTTCCATTTGCGTTTTTGTCTGCCCCTAACGTTTTTTGGGGAGCTGCGTTTTTGGACAATTGTATCATTTTTGCAGCAAGAAGGCAGCGCTCATCTTTTCAATCCTAAATCTTGCCTTCCACACCAGCTCGGCATTCGGTGCCTTGCCGATCCTGTTCCTCTTCAGATCATCAGACTTCAATCATACTTCCACTGCTATTTTCTCTGTTGTCAGCCCACTAGGGGCTTTGACATTGATTCCCCACCCTCCCCACATCCTCTACACCATTTTGGACCGTGTTGAGAGAGTATCAGCACGCTGAAAATTGATCAACAGAAGCATTTTTATCACCTTGCAGTCGCGTTTTTGGGTGGACAACAACCTTTTGGCTTGTGTTTTTCACAGAGGATGAAGTTACCTCCTGCCAAAACACCATCTCGTGGTGGTCCATTCGATCTCTTAGTGGCTGTTGCAGTACTCAGTATCTTTGACACTGGCTTGATCATCTACGGGAGCACAATCCTTGCGAGATCCATTCATTCTAGCCATCATTCAGTAGTTGCGCACTCCAGAAGAGGAGGTGGTGACTTGTGGTTTGCAACGAACACACCTATGCACTCATCAAAGGAGTTCACACGAGACATGGCCATGCTCATGGAATATGGGATTTCAACATTCCCAGAAAAAATACCACCATCTTGGGTAAACAAACACTTACCACTTGACTTCAATACATCAGATCACTTGCTTACACAGGAGCATCTACATGGACGTAGGGAGAGGATCTTCAATCTCTTCCTAAACAACTTCATTGCTTGGATCTATAGACTAGAGTGGGACTTCGGTGCTTTGTAATCTCTTGGAGAGTTTTTTCGGCAGATACAGGAGATGAAGCATCCCGCGACTACAGTCGAAATCACCGAGAGCTTGGCTTAGATGGTAGTGCAGTTCCTCTTCTACACTTGTGATCATTTGGGTTCCTACCTTTAGAGTTTCTTACACAAAGGACAAAGTTACCTCCTGCCAAGACACCATCTCGTGGTGGTCCATGCGTTTTCTCAGTGATTGTTGTAGTACACAGTATGTTTGACATCGACTTGATCATCTATGGGCGTAGAGTCCTTGGGATATCCATTCATTCCAACCATCATTTGGCAGTTGCGCACTCCAAAGGAAGTGGTGACTTGTGGTTTCCTGTGGACACACCTATGCACTCATCAAAGGAGTGCACACAAGATATGGCCATGCTCATGGCATATGGGATCCTGACATTCCCAAAAAAAACACCACCATCTTGGGTGGACAGACATTTACCACTTGACCTCGACACGTCAGATCACTCTCTTAAACAAGAGCATTGACATGGACCTAGGGAGCTGCATTTTTGGACAGTTGTATCATTTTTGCAACAAGAAGGCAGCGCTCATCTTTTCAACCCTAAATCTTGCCTTCCACACCAGCTCGGCATCCGGTGCCTTGCCGATCCTGTTCCTCTTCAGATCATCAGGTTTCACTCATACTTCCACTGCTATTTTCTCTGTTTTCAGTCCACTAGGGGCTCTGACATTGATTCCCCACCCTCCCTACACCCACCATTTTGGACCCTGTTGAGAGCGTACGAGCACACTGAAAATCGATGGACAGAAGCGTTTTTATCACCTTGTAGTCGTGTTTTTGGGTGGACAACAACCTTTTGGCTTGTGTTTTCACATAGGATGAAGTTACCTCCTGCCAAAACACCATCTTGTGGTGGTCCGTTTGGTCTCTCAGTGACTGGTGAAACATAGAGTATCTTTGACATTAGCTTGATCATCTATGAGCGTACAATCGTTTCGAGATCCATTCATTCCAGCCATCATTTGGTGGTTGCGCACTCCAAAGGAGGTGGTGACTTATGGTTTGCTATGGACACACCTATGCACTCATCAAAGGCGTTCATATGAGATATGGCCATGCTCATGGCATATGGGATTTTGACATTCACAGAGAAAACACCACCATCTTGGGTAAACAAACACTTACCACTTGACCTCGACACGTCATATCACTTGCTTACACAGGAGCATCTACATGGACTTAGGGAGAGGATCTTCAATCTCTTCCTAAACAACTTCATTGCTTGGATCTATAGACTAGAGTGGGACTTCGGTGCTTTGTAATCTCTTGGAGAGTTTTTTCGGCAGATACAGGAGATGAAGCATCCCGCGACTACAGTCGGAATCACCGAGAGCTTGGCTTAGATGGTAGTGCAGTTCCTCTTCTACACTTGTGATCATTTGGGTTCCTACCTTCAGAGTTTCTTACACAAAGGATGAAGCTACCTCCTACCAAGACACCATCTCGTGGTGGTCCGTGTGTTTTCTCACTAACTGTTGCAGTACACAATATGTTTGACATTGGCTTGATCATCTACGTGCATAGAGTCCTTGGGAGATCCATTCATTCCAACCATCATTCAATAGTTGCACACTCCAGAAGAAGTGGTGACTTGTGGTTTTCTATGGACACACCTATGCACTCATCAAAGGAGTGCACACAAGATATGGCCATGCTCATGGCATATGGGATTCCTACCATTCCCAAAGAAAACACTACCATCTTGGGTGGACAAACACTTACCATTTGATCTCGACATGTCAGATCACTTGCTTACACAAGAGCATCTACATGGACTTAGGGAGCTGTGTTTTTGGACAACTGTATCATTTTTGCAACAAGAAGGCAGCGTTCAACTTTTCAACCCTAAATCTTGCCTTCCACACCAGCTCAGCATCCGGTGCCTTGTCGATTCTGTTCCTCTTCAAATCCCTAGATTTCAGCCATACTTCCATTGCCATTTTCTCTGTTTTCAACCCACTAGGGGCTCTGACATTGATTCCCCACCCTCCCTACACCCTCTACATTGTTTCGGACCCTACCGAGAGCGTATGAGCATGCTGAAAATTGATTGTGACAGAAGCGTTTTTTATCACCTCGTAGTCACATTTTTTGGGTGGACAAAAGTCTTTTGGCTTGTGTTTTTCACAGAGGATGAAGTGTGTGCGTGAATGCGGTGCGTGTGTGGAGAGTGAGAAGGGAGAGAGAGAGAGAGAGTACACAGGATGGGGTGGAGCTCCCAAATCTCACTGTATGAGAACTGTGTGAGAATGAATGAGAGCTCCTTATTCTTTGTATGTATAAAGAATAAGGAGATAAATGTGGACGGTTGGACACTGGCCAACGGACACGAGCAAAGCACGGTGAGGCACACTGCCTTTACCTAACATTCTCCCACTAAAGAGGCTGTGTGCCGATAAGTGGCGAGAAGACTAGCCAACAACTAGTATATACAAAAGGTGAGAGAAGACGGCTCTCAACCTATGCCCACTTGCTCACTCTGTAACCGCTCTAGTGTAGATGCAACATGCATACCACTAGGGCTAGAGCTACGATGACACTCTTGATGCATGTATCGAGTGACGACCTGCATGGCTCCACAATGCACAATGCCAGTGTCAGTCATCACACGACTGACAACTCCCACTGCAAATGCACCAACCGCATAAGCAAGATCACGTCTCAAGACTAAAAGGTCAGACATGAGAGACCCGAAAGCTGACAAAACATGCACTATGTGTGCCAACCTATCCCTGTCAGCAACCTCAGTGCCATATGCATCTTCATCAAGAGCCACCTGACTATGCATCACCATGTCAGCATCGTCTGACAAAGGCATATCTCTTGAGAATGATAGCAAAGTCGAAAAATGAGCACCACTGCAATCACACATAGCTGTCTGAAGGACATTATCACCCTCAAATGTATCAGATGCATCATAGAACAATGCATCGATCTCTGGCTCAACTGATGTTACCTCAACTAATGACTAACAAAGTTGTGCATCCCCAGAGTTACCACTGTCTACGTGAATGTCACCACAAGACAAATGCACAACCTGCTCTCCATGCAGCACATCCGCAAAAGAGACACGCCTTGTCTCTCACTCCAAACATGGCTACAAATACATAGAGACTACACCACCTCGTGTGTCAGAAATATGCAAAGGGTATACCAGACCACTCCTAGCACCTCTGGCTATCACCAGTGATCTCCTATGCATCTGAAATGACCGCTCTCCAAGCAGTACACAATGTCCACTACTCTGCAATTGACACACTAAAATGAGACTCTGTCTGAGTCCTAGTACATAATGTACATCTCGTAGCATAAGCAATGAACCACTAGGTAAAGACATGCATACATCTCCAGCACCCTCTATGTCATATGCCGAGCCATCAACAAATTGCACACAACCAAGTCTCCCACTAGAGAAAGAGCAAAACAAATCACGATGTGGCATCACGTGAAAAATTGCATGCTCGTCTAGTAGAAAACGCAGACAATGTGTTATCCCAAGACACAAAGTAGTTTGAAGGCGAGCTAGACTCAAAAGTGACATGTTTCTCACATGCATACTCTCTAGCATCTGTCCTCATAGTAGCACCACACATCTGTCTCTTCTGCTGTCTCATACGTCTGAAGCAACGATGCCTAATATGCCCATTGTGGCCATAGTGCCAACATTTCAGTCGCATCGTGAGCAAGAACCGCCTCTAACCTGAAGCGTCTCCATATCCATGTCAAAACTATGGCAAACAAAGTGGGAGGTAACTCGACCACTACACAATGATCAAAAGCACGATCAATTGCATCAAAGTCGATGTATGCATAAACAACTTCACAATCTGCAAGCTCTCCAAGCATAAACTGGGACAAACTGCTCAACCGAGTGTAAAACGTATAACCATATACACAAGTAGAGAGAAAACTAGCTCAAAACACGTCCCACAAGAGAAACTGCCTGCAGAAATCCGTAAAAACCCGTGACTAGCCGGTATTGTAGCCAGACAAGCATACACAAATCCTCACTCCTACGAGAGTGGGTACAAGAACACCAAACTATGTCCAAACTGACAAAACCTGTCAAAGTGAGAGTAAACACTCGATCACTATCAAAGGGGGAATATATCGACCACTATACCATCAGAGAGCAAACTGTGAATACGCATAAACCATGGTGAGAATCTGGGAAAAATCCTATAGAGTTTCCCCTGAAAACTATGCAAAAACTCAAGTACAATCTCACCAAATACGCATGACAATAGACACTAACTCAGTAGCAAAATCCACAAATGGTCTACATGCAATGCCAAAAGCCTGGCAAATTGGCTCACTCTTGATCGAGTAGCTCTATGGACGTATACCTGTCCTAAAACACTGCAAACCTGTAAACCTGCTATCTGCAAGCTATGGCTAGCTCAAAATGTATCCGCATAATGCATGCATAACATGAAACTGCACAAAACCGTGCTAAAAAAGCTCTCTGAAATGCCCCACACAATCAAACAATGCGCATGAAACCGCATCCGGATGTGTAACGTTTCGAAAGTCACATTCCAAAGTATCACTTGCATACAAAAAAAAAAAAGTGAATTCTCTCTCAAATAGCACCACAGTGTGCCATACATAGCCAAAGATGCAAAATGCATCACTCTGTACACTGTAGGAATTAAACTGCAAAACCTCGATACGTCGATATTGTTGACAGGCTGTTGCAAAAAATTAAGCACTCAAAATCTCAAAATTATGATATGACTAGCACGTCCAGAATGTGCCAAAACCTCACGGTAGACTCCTGGATCACATATATCCGAATCCAGGTGTGAAAGATATGCCAAAAACCTCCGTTTTCGGCCCAAAAACGCAACATAAAGTTACTGCTATTGCACTTGCTATAATTCAAAGCAGAATTTCAGAAAATGGACATCACCATTGCATGTGGAATGTTCTAAAACCCCAACCTAGACTCCTGGATCATATCCATCCGACTCCGTATGACAGAGCTATGCAAAAAACACTGTTTCGAGAGCCAAAAACAACAAAAACGAGTTGCAACACTTCTTGTTCCTGCTCTTTTTCTGCAAAATTCAGCAATGGCTTGCTACACAAGCTGAATATACATGCCTAAGCTGAGATCTGACATCATCGAGCTGTATCCACCTCCGCCGAGCTCAAGCCGCCATAGCCGAGCTCCATCGCTTTCGTCTTGCCGGGAAGCCGTCGCACGCGTGTCACCAAAGCTCTGATACCAGTTGTGAGTGCACGAATGGAGTGTGTGTGTGGAAGGGATAAGAGGAGAGAGAGAGAGAGTACACAGGATGTGGGTGGAGCTCCCAAATCCCACTGTATGAGCACTGTGTGAGAATGAGTGAGAGCTCCTTATTCTTTGTATGTATAAAGAATAAGGAGATAAATGTGGGTGGTCGGGACACTGACCAGCAGACACGGGCAAAGCACGCTGAGGCACACTGCTTTTACCTAACATTGGTACCAAAGCACGAATGCGGTGCATGTGTGGAGAGTGAGAAGGGGAGGAGCTGGGAGTACACAGGATGTGGGTGGAGCTCCCAAATATCACTATATGAGCACTGTGTGAGAATGAGTGAGAGCTCCTTATTCTTTGTATGTATAAAGAAAAAGGAAATAAATGTGGGCAGTCGGACACTGGCCAGCGGACACGGGCAAAGCATGGTGAGACACATTGCCTTTACTTAACATGAAGTTACCTCCTGCCGAAACACCATCTCGTGGTGGTCCGTTTGGTCTCTCAGTGACTGTTGTAGTACACAATATCTTTGACATCGGCTTGATCATCTACGGGTGTACAATCCTTGGGAGATATATTCATTCCAGCCATCATTTGGTGGTTGCACACTCTAGAAGAGGAGGTGATGACTTGTGGTTTGCTATGGACACACCTATGCACTCATCAAAGGAGTTCACATGAGATATGGCCATGCTCATGGCATATGGGATTTCGACATTCCCAGAGAAAACACCTCCATCTTGGGTGGACAGACACTTACCACTTGACCTCGACACGTCAAATCACTTGCTTACACAGAAGCATCTACATGGACTTAGGGAGATCACATCCTAAACAACTTCATTTATTGGATCTACAGACTAGAGTGGGACTTTGATGCTTTGGAATCTCTTGGAGAGTTTACCCCCCAGATATAGGAGATGAAGCATCCCACGACTACATTTGAAGTCACTCGGAGCTTGGCTTAGATGGTAGTGCAGTTACTCTTCTACACTCCTGATCATTTGGATTCCTACTGATAGCCGTTTTTCGGCTCTTTGTAATTGCCACAGTGAGTTACCTCACCCTACCAAAATCACCCAAACACTGTGGCTATCCCTACCATTTCACTGTACATAGGCGTGCGTGAGTCACGGGACTTTTCCCATATCTCCTTACTGAAATAAAAAACCCTCAATTAGCTAGGCATTGGGCTAGTTGAGCCAAAAAAAAAATAAAAATATAAGTATATTATGGCCCATGCGTATGTAAATATTTCTTTGTATATAGGGCCTAAATAAAAGATTTTTTCATAATTATTTTGGTATTTATTTAAATATTTCTACCTAGGTGTGTGTTATTTATGCTCTGTACATTGCCTCACCATTACCACAATTTTTTCTTACCATTTTTCATACTCTTTATTCCATATAGAAATATTTTCATGTAAGCTTCTCTTATATTTGGTGTAACTCCACCCCAACAAAAATCCAAAAAAACTAGTTTTATTTATGTGTATATTTTTTCACTATTGTGATTTTTCCTTTCCTACATCTATTTTGTTTTTTTTTCTAAAAAATTAGAACACCAAAAATATTTATCTTTTTATGGTAGCCTCATAATGAGAGAGATTTCTTTTGACCCCTTTATATTTTTTTCCACTTATATTATTTATATTTGACATGTACATATTTTTTAGACCCCTCAATATTTGATTTTCTTAGTTGTACTATTCACTTATATCATAATCTCAACAATATCTTCAATTATAGACCTACCAAATAAGGTCAAGGGTAGGTGGCATGCATACATGCACTATGGAGGGCTCACTCTTGGAGGTATTCAAAAGAATCATCCAAAGAAGGACCCCACAAGGACCTTGTGCAGTGGAAAAAAACGGTCGGTTTTTCTGAATTTTTAAAGTTCACTTGCTCTCCGAATTTGAAAAGGTGATACAAACAAAAGTTGTAGCTCGTGGGCTGAACTTTTGCCTCAAATTTTTTCATATTTTTTTGAGCTACGAGCTGTGAGCTATGATTTTATTAGTGGACCCCAGTTTTCCCATGCTATGCAGCCACACTCTCTCTTCCACTTTATCATTTTCCTCTTTCACACACACTTCTCCACTCATCATCCCCACCTCTTTCACCACTCCTCTCTGCACCCTACTCACCTTCTCCTCAACCTTGAAGAATAAGAGAAACCATGGTGAACTCATACCTCCCACACACAATTCCATTCCAAAATTGACCACCTAGTCTCATTTTTCCTCCTCTATCAAAAAAACCACAAAATTCAGCCTCTTCTCTTAAAAGACAGCATCATGGTGGTTGATTACTCAGCTTCAATTACCTTGTCTCTCAAGGAAGGTCAAGAGTGGAGAAAAAATGTACCGTCAAAGCTAGTGGACCGTCAACAAGCGTCAAAATTGGCCCTACTCAAGACACTTGGAGCATCAACCTTGTAAGAAATCCACCTTTTCTTACCTCTTAAGAGTTTTTCTTCCTTATTTGTATCCTACATGGATACTCCCATTGTAAATTATCCAATTCCATTTGTAAATTAATACTAACTCTACTAACACTAACCCACTATGAAAAGTCCTATCACCTCCATTTCTCTCCTCTCTCTTTCCCCACCAACTTCTTGATAATTCCAAGCAAAAGAAATTAGATAAATTGCTGAAAATCTAACCCAACCATGGTTAGAGGAGTGACCCTAGCCTTCAAAATTGCTATAAAAGGAGGGTGTAGCTAGCACAAAAGGGGGGAGCCATAAGCAAGAGCACTATGCTATAGCTTGAGAAGCCAAGCTCAACCTCTCTAGAAGGAGCTCTTGAGTGGAAGCTCATTGTCTTTTGCATGTGCATGTGTTGTAATAGGGGATTAGCAAGGGAACTCTATGCCATTGTAAGAGAGAGAGTGATCATTCAATTGAGAGTAGAAAATCTATCATTTCTCCTACTAGTGTAAGCCCAACATTTGCTGAATCAAGGAGGGTGGATTTGGACTAAGCTTGGATACTTTGTCTCCCTTCCAACATGAAGTAATGGACAACAATGATGCGTAAGTGTCTTGGTGTTTTTTGTTAAGTTCTTGATAGCTTGTCTCTGGTGTTGTCATCAATCTAGCCATAAATCCCACATACTGTAAGAGGGCGACAGGGTGGAGAGGACTCCCCTGGCCTTAAGACAGTGATTGGGGTGGCTTTTCTTGTGATGTGTTGTGGTGAAATTTACGCAAGCTATGTTGAACAAATACTAATCTCACTTTGATTTGTCATGACAGATTTGTAAGAAGGCATTAGTGCAACAAGCACCCCCTTCCCCCTTCTCTCTCTTTCTTACATATATATATTTATGTTTGCTTGATCATTAACGATACACTTCAAAGCAGCCCGAGCACCATCTCTCTCCCTCTCTCCCTCTCTCTCTCTCTCTCTCTCTCTCTCTCGTGTTGTAGTGTGTGAGAGTGTTCCATTGGTGTTAGGGTTAGTGTAAATTCCTTGCTTGTTTGTGGGTTGCTCTAACGATTCTCCTCTTTTGCGTCCTAGTTCGCTCTTAAACTAGGTGGTGCCCCTTGTGTAGTTGGGATTTGGCTGTGGGTTTGTTGTTTTGGTTTGTGTTGTGTTGTGCCCCAGCCCCATTGAGCAGCACGGGAGCCTTGAAGGGTGTCTAGAGGTCGCTCTTCTTGTTGCCCGCCACGGACCGCCTCAAATTGGTGCCCCCACTGAGGACGGCTTGTGTATTTTTGTGTAGAATCAACCTTTAGCATAGTCAAGTAGTTTGCATGAATCACGAAAATTTGTATGATCCCTTCATTCCCATTGCAAGGCAAAAGGTACACATAATTGTTAGTACTAAGTTGCAATTTCAACGTGTCATTCGTAGAATTTTAGGTCCTCTTAGGTTGGCCGAGATAAACGCTTCAGTAAATCCTTTTATTTTGCCTCTCATTAGGTACGACCTTAGTTTGGACGTCTATATTTTTGTTTTGTTTTAAGCATTAGGTCATGCATAGACCATGGATAATGGCCCAGGAATAGAGGTTTTCCCCTTCCATTTCACTCCACACATTAGAATAAACATCGCAATTAGTAGGAAAATCCATTTTCAACAACGTATGGTGTTCATGTTTGGTGCCCAAAGAGTAGGAGAAATTCTCGCATCACCAAACCCTGTCATCCTACCTCTTATTGATTATCATAGGTCGTTTGATGTGAATATCTTTATTTTGTTGTAGAATAGATTGCCAGCTAGAAAACATTATTGTGTAAATCTTTTTAAGAAAGAAAAACAAAAACGGGTGTCACTTTGAAATCAATTCAATGGAAAACCAACGCCAAATGTCTGGGTATCCTCTTTTCTTTGGAGAGCCTGGAGAGGATGCAGAATTATTTTTAGCAAATTTCAAGATGTCTTGCCGTATCAAGAGGATAATAACTGATCAAGAACGTGTAGAAATGTTTGAGGTGGTCCTTAGGAAAGATGCTAGCACTTGGTTTGACTCTTTGCCTGAGGAAGTTAAGGGGAATTACACAGAAGTTTTGAATCGTTTTAAGAGATACTTCTTTGATCCCCAAAACACTCAAAAACTATGGCAAGACATTGTTTCTCATAAGCAAAAAGACTTAGATGACTACTACTTGTACAAGCAAGAGTTTCTACGTCTTTGGGCTCTATGGATACGAAATGTTGCTAACCCTGGTGATGGTGCAGAATTTCTAAAGAAGGAGAGGTTCATAGCCGGACTCTTTCCTGACCTTAAGGTAAAAGGTGAGGTGGGTGCACCTGCTACCTTTGATGCAGCTGAAACTAGGGCTGCTGAGAAATATAGGAAACTCAAGTGCTTAAGGGGAGAGGTTCCAATAGAAGGTCTTAGACCCAAAGGTAAGTCACAAGAATCAACATCGAGGGAGCTTCCTGAGGTAACGGCGGAAGTAATTGAGTAGTTAAACGAATCTTTAAGCAGCCTGTCAATTCACCTTGCACAAGCTGTAGGTCCAAAGGGACAAGCAAAGAAGTCTGAAGAGAGAGATCCACGACCTAGGAGAGTCGTGCAATGTTGGAATTGCGGAGAGTCTAGACATGGGATGTATAATTGTCCTTGGCCCCGTGGGGAGCCAGGGAGACCTAACTTGAATTACCCAGTGATGAATGTAGGTGAAGGAACTGGTCAACAACCAAGGCTTCTACAAAGACCAAATGGAGCAAGACCACCTCCACAAGGGGTAGAAGGAGTTCTACCTTTGCCAGATCCAAATGTGCATGTGGTAGAGGTGACAAACTCAAATGAGGTTGACATGGAAGCAAATGGCATTAAGCGTGGCCGAGGGAAAGGTAAGGAGAAAGAAGGGGTTACATCACAAAGTGACCATGGACGAGAAAAGAAGACAAAGGAGACCAAGGAAGCTAAGAGGACTCGACGTCGTATCAACCTCCAAGACTTCCCTCTTGGACATGGAATGGCTCCATACAACTTGTTGGAAGACATGAGAGGTAAGGGTCCTGATATCTCATGGCCTCAGTTTCTTGCATTATGCCCACAAGTTAGGAGGGATTTAACAAAGGCAGTTAGCACTAGGAGAAAGGCAGTTAGAACTAAAATCCACTACTATATACTCCATAAAAGGCATATAAACCATTTTGCAAAACCACATTGGGCAATTGCAATGATGTAGGCACTGTCCCATTACATGCACATTAATTCCCTTTGCATGGTCGGTGATCTGTGGCACATTGCATTGATAGATACTAGAGTGCTCATATTTTGATCACATTCAACAGCTTACGTTGGTGCAGCCAAAGTTGGTCGGAGTTGGAAAGCGGTCTATGCCAAGCAAAGGCTGTAGGCACGTGCTATGCAGAAGGGTATGGCAGGTACCAAGGTCGTGGGCAGCCAAAGGCTAGTGGAAATGTATGTCTGAAGCGGTTTTTTAGGGCAAAAGAGCTAAAGGATGGTCCAGATGGGATAGCAGGTGAAGGTGTTTGAAGTGCCGAGTTAGTGCTATGGAATGTAGTGTTTAGTGTGCTTTAGAAGGCGGTCCAGACGACTCGTCAAACAGAGCCCCGATGTGCAAGTTATTGAAGTTCAAATTTCAAAGATGTAGCAGATCTCCCATGGGCAGGGCAGCTGGGGACAGGTGGCCCCTGCTGACGTTAGTGGATGCATGTGTAGAGCTCAAATTATGGAGCAGGCCTGTCTTCTCGGATTGCAAATCGGAGCTCTGGATAGCAAGTTATGACCATCAGAAGACTTCCGGGGGGTAGGTTTGAGCCCACTTGCCCGCATCGGAGGATGCACCATCTGGTATTTTTTTTGGCCTCGCTAAGGTTCTTCGTGATAGTATGCCTCATTTGGAGTTAGGAGGAATTGACAGAATCCCAATTACAGGTCGGAGCGCGGAGAAATGACCGATCAAAATTGGCAGTGGATAGTGGAAGGGCAACTACAGATGATTTTTTTCGTTTTGGCGGCCTTGGTTCGAGGGTGTCGAGGGATCAAAATGTGGAGGCGGCAGGTGTAGTTGGAGCCTAGAATGCGCGGTTTTGGTGGGTCTTTACCAAGTGACCATGGGACCCTTGAGCACCGGATGACAGCTGATCAAACAGGAGCAAAAATGAGGTTTTTGTGCATTTTGGTAAAAGCATGGGGGACTTTGGACTGGCAGCTGCCATGTGGCACAACATATGTCCCATATGCGATGGAGGAGACAGAGTGCTCGGGCTTTATAGCATGGGCCGTGAGCCTCAATAGGTACACAAGGGGGAAGAGAGGGGAGCTCCCTCACCCCGTGGCGATGGCGGGCTCTTGTGGACTGCTGCAGCACTGGCTACTTTTGGTGCAGTGGCTCATGGGGGAGAACCGACAGCGTTTTGGCCAGCATGAGGTGGAGCATGGTGGTGCACACTAGTGGTGGGATTGTAGTACAGTGATGACGTGGCGGGGCCATAAGGCCTTATGCCCGCGCCCACTAGGGCCCAGTTTTTGAGGGCAAAATCCCCCCCCCCCCCCAATAGCGACGTCGCTATTGCCTAGGGGAGGGGTTCCCGCAATAGATGACAGTGAGCTAGGGAGAGAGAGAGCCCGAGGAGGTCGCCAAGTAGGCCAAGCAAAGGCAAGGGCAAGGAGGGAGGCCGGGACCAAAAGGGCAAATGAGGAGAGCGAAATAGAGAGAGAAGAGGAATGGCGGAATCCGGACAGAGGTGGTCAAAGGTGAGCCAAAGGGGCAGTGCAAGGTTTAAGTAGCCCAAAGGGGTAAAAAATGAAGGAAAAAAATAAAAAATAATAAAAAGTGCCTAGGGGGCAATAGAGACATTGCTAATGCCCCCCCCCCCCCCCCCCCAAGGGCAAAGACAGCAAGAGAGAGCAGAGAAAAGCAAGGCGGTTACCTCCTCCCAAAGATGCTAAAATAAAGTGCCAGATGGGCCAAGAAAGGGTAGTTTCCAAAGGTGAAGCCTCCCCCCTATAAAAGTCAAATTTTAATCAAATTAGGGGCTTTTTTGTGCCGTTTGAAGCCTGCAAAGTGGAATTCTCTGACAAGCTAATCCCTTTGTAACTTTTTCTTGAAAATGGCCATAGTGATGGCAATGCAAGCCGGTGTACATGCCTTTTGAAGTGCAATCAAGCCACTGTTGCCCTGTCTTGTTGTTGTTTCCCCTTCCCCCCTTCTCTTTTCCCTGCTTTCATGTTCCCCCTCGGTGCCGACAGTGTGGAAGTGTGTCCCCCCTGGACCGACGGTGTTTTGTGTGAGAGAGTGAGATTGAGAGGCTGTGTGTGTGTGTAAGGGTGGAGACCGATTGTGGCAGGAGGTGTGATTTGTGTGGTGGATTTGTGGAGTGTGTGAGCAGTGGAAATTGGGCAGGTGGTGGTTTGCTAGTGTGAAGAGTGTTTTCGGAGGTGTTTTTCAAGAGGATAGGGGTGCTATGGATACCCTGAGCTATAGAGAGGCCCTTGTGTTTGTGCCGGGTGCGTTCTCCCATTCCCCCTTTGCATCTTCTGGTGCCCCCATGGAGGAGCGTACTGATGGTCCTAGTTGAAGTCAAAGTGGTGATTTTAGTGATGCCAAAGGTGCGGCCTTTGAAGAGCAGGCGCTACTAGTGATGGCTTGGGCGGGATTTCCCATTTTCACTGGGGTTGAAGATGCAAAAACTTGGCTTCAAGACTATGGATTGTTCGTGTTGAAAAGCGGTTTATCGAGAGAAGATGGTGCGGTACAGGTGTTCCCGCTCCTGGTTCATGGTAAAGCGAGGCTATGGTTTGATAGCCTGTGTGAAGAAGAAAAGGCAGATTGCAAAGCCCTGGAGACGGATTTTCGAAGAAGATTTGTTGCGGATGTGCAGCTGGATGAAGTAAGGCGAAAGCTGGATGGTTTGAAGCAAAGCTTCGAGGGTGATTTTCAAGCGTTCGAGTGGGAGTTCGAAGCCCTTTGGGGGAAATTGATCAAGGTAACTGCTATAGAAAATGCCAGTTTTTTAAAGTTGAACAAATTCATGGATTGCCTGCATGAGGAAGTGCCATATAAGGTGGAGATAGATGGCCCAGTGTCATATGAAGAGGCAGCAGCTCTAGAGAAAGGGCGGACCAAAAATATTTTGAAGAAGGCAGGGTTTGTCAGGTGTAGTGATACGGAGGCAATGTAATGCGGTGGTAGCCGAGCCACAGGTGGTACAAAGAGAAGTGCAAGTGCGAGAAGAATCAAGGGTTCTTTGGCTACAAAGAACCACCCTACAAAGAGGTAGGGTGGTTCCTATGCCGAAGATGCCTCCTAGAGTGGTTCCAATTGTGGAGGAAGTGCAGGTGGCTCCAGAGTGCGCAAAGGATGTGCTATCAAGTTCAAGTGCGGCTGTAGAAGCTCCATTGAAGTGCGGTAAAGAGCAAACAATGCGGTTTGCAGACGATGTCGAAGCGGTAAAGCTAGAGGAGATTTCTGAGCTTGAAACAGAAGAGGAGATTGAGTTGCCGAAGATGCCTCCTAGAGTGGTTCCAATTGTGGAGGAAGTGCAGGTGGCTCCAGAGTGCGCAAAGGATGTGCTATCAAGTTCAAGTGCGGCTGTAGAAGCTCCATTGAAGTGCGGTAAAGAGCAAACAGTGCGGTTTGCAGACGATGTCGAAGCGGTAAAGCTAGAGGAGATTTCTGAGCTTGAAACAGAAGAGGAGATTGAGTTGCCGAAGATGCCTCCTAGAGTGGTTCCAATTGTGGAGGAAGTGCAGGTGGCTCCAGAGTGTGCAAAGGATGTGCTATCAAGTTCAAGTGCGGCTGTAGAAGCTCCATTGAAGTGCGGTAAAGAGCAAACAGTGCGGTTTGCAGACGATGTCGAAGCGGTAAAGCTAGAGGAGATTTCTGAGCTTGAAACAGAAGAGGAGATTGAGTTGAGTGGCAGTAGCTCTATGGATGCGGACACGAGTTGGGATACAGGGTCATCTCAATCGATGTATGATGAATTTTACCTCTTACATGTGAGTGGAGAAGCAATGACTATGTGCAAGGAGCAACATGAAGTGGAAGCCGAGATTCCTAGTGAGGACAAAGTGGAGCAGTCTAGGCCTACAAGTGATGATGTGCAGGTAAAGGTGGTGTGCAGTGCCGTGCTAATGGTCATGTTGGTGAAGGTAGCTATGGAATGTGCCATGGTGGTACAAGTGCGGAGTCTTGCCAAGAGGAATAGAGCAACCGTGCCTATGGAAGAAGACGAGGATGATACAATGGAGAACAAATTTCTCTCTTCTTTGGTGGAACTTGATGCAGTGGTAGAAGAGCAGGTGGTTGCAATCGACAAGCAGATGGTGCTTATCGACCTTGAAGGGCCAAATGAAGAGCTCCTCAAACGGAGTCCCAATGTGCAAGTTATTGAAGTTCAAAGTTAGAAGATGTAGCAGATCCCGACGGGCATGGCAAATGGGGACAGGTGGCCCAAGCTGATGTTAGTGGATGCATGTGTAGAGCTCAAATTATGGAACAGGCCTGTCTTCTCGGATTGCAAATCGGAGCTCTGGATAGCAAGTTATGGCCATCAGAAGATTTTTCGGGGGCCAGGTTTGAGCCCACTTGCCCGCATCGGAGGATGCACCATATGGTATTTTTTTGGCCTTGCCAAGGTTCTCGATGATAGTATGCCTCATGTGGAGCTAGGAGGAATTGACACAATCCCAATCGGAGCGCGGAGAATGACCGATCAAAATTGGTAGTGGATAGTGGAAGGGCAACTACATATGATTTTTTTCGTTTTGGAGGCCTTGGTTCGAGGGTGCCGAGGGATCAAAATGTGGAGATGGCAGGTGTAGTCGGAGCCAAAAATGTGGGGTTTTGGTGGGTCTTCACCGAGTGACCATGGGACTCTTGAGCACCAGATGACAATTGATCAAACAGGAGCAAAAAAAAATTTCAGAGGTTTTTGTGTATTTTGGTGAAAGCATGGGGGACTTTGGACCGGCAGCTGCCATGTTACACAGTATATGTCCCATATGCGATGGAGGAGATAGAGCACTCGGGCTTTACAACATGGTCCATGAGCCTCAATAGGTACACAAGGGGGAAGAGAGGGGAGCTCCCTCACTTCGTGGCGATGGCGGGCTCCTGTGGAGCGTTGCACTAGCGGCTTTTGGCACAGTCCCAGTGGCACAGTGGCTCATGGGGGAGAACCGACAGCGTTTTGGCCAGCATGAGGTGGAGCATGGTGGTGCACACTAGTGGTGGGATTGTAGTACAGTGATGACGTGGCGGGGCCATAAGGCCTTATGCCCGCGCCCACTAGGGCCCAGTTTTTGAGGGCAAAAGCCCCCCCCCCTCCCCCCCCCCCCAATAGCGACGTCGCTATTGCCTAGGGGAGGGGTTCCCGTGGCAAATGACAATTAGCCAGGGAGAGAGAGAGCCCGAGGAGGCCGCCAGGTAGGCCAAGCAAAGGCAAGGGCAAGGAGGGAGGCCGGGACCAAAAGGGCAAATGAGGAGAGAGAAATAGAGAGAGAAGAGGACTAGTGGGAGCGGGACAGAGGTGACCTTAACGGAGGGTCATTTCTACATATAGCCAAGTATGCTAAGTTACTGAGAATGTCTCATGGTTGGTACCTTGGTGTGACTTAAGTTTTCACATTCTATTATGATCCAACTCTTGTTGCAAAGGCTTTCACGTACATGTCGTTGAAAGTCTCATCATGGATTTGTGGTTCGGATTTGTTTGTGTTAAATGCATGCACACTAGGTGTTATGGACCCTAGTGTTTAACATAAATTTGTTTGGAGAGGCATGCCAATTCATGGACTTTTTTGTTTCTGCAATTTTTTGCACTTCAAGTGCAACTTTTCAAGCAGATTTACGAGTTTACACCCTACCGTACAAGGTAACGGCTCGGTATGGGTGTCTGTGGTTGGTCTAAACTCTATGAGCTTACACCACTCCAAACCGCTTTCCACCTAGTTGGTTGTCTTCATTCCATATCGAGTATATGGCTGGATACTCAATGGCTGCGCCATAGTTTATCATCAATCATGGAATACTGTCTGTAAGTGGTTGGGTGAAAGTACCTCACTCTTACTGCTGCTATTCATCCCGCGTTGGATGGAAAACTTATTCGTATTCTTTCCTAAAGGATATGCTAAGCGTATACATTAGCACAAAGGTTTCTAAATGGGTGATTCCCTCCCTATTCTAGAATTTGCTTAGGTTTTCAACTTTGAACACCTGTTGTGGTGGGGTTGGATACCGTTTCAATAGTTTCATACGTCAGGGACTTAGTAGGTGTGCTGACAAAGCATGTTGGCATGTAACCTTTATTAGGGGTGAACATGTAGTTCTGTGTGTTCCAACATGTTCATAAGTCTGACATGAGTACACTTCCTATTCTGTCCCTCAGTAGCTATGAGCTTTTCAAGATACTCACGCGAGTTATAAATCTGGCTCACAACTTCATGGAAAGTTGCGCCAAGGTTTTCTTGCATTTGTCCGGTATCTTCAGAAAGTTTGAAAACTGGTTATGTCTTTAGACACTTTTTAGTTGTGGTTACTCCTTTAAAGTACTCACGTGAGTTATAAATTGAGTTACTATTTAGATACAAGTGGTTGCAAAAGGACAACAATGTTGAAAATTAAGATGTTGCTCTTGGTTTCATTGAACCTCCTCATTGCACCAAGTATCAGTCATCAGGACAATTGGCCCGCGTATGGGACACCAATATAGAAAACATCGGCGTTCTTACGAAGATATTATCACTTGTGTTTTTGAGGACGAAAACGCTTCTCCAAGGGGGGAGTAATGTCATGCCAAGTGCAAACCCAGGTGAGTAGGACTCGGGCCAAGGGCCGGTTGCTAAAGGCGGACAGGGAGATTCTATGCCAAGGGCTATATAATGGGGGGTTGGGTGGAGAATCTCTATTACACGGCTCCTGGGTCTTACATTCAAGGAGGCAGTTACTATCGCCAGAGAGAAAGAATGGAAGGCTCAAAGACTTAATGAGTACAGGAAAGCGGTCCCTGTGAAAAGTAACGGTGACCAAAATGAGGAAAATCAAGTAGAGGCTAGAGCCCAACCTGCTCAAAGGGTTGCTAGTACTGAACAGTTACAACGAAATATGCAAGACATGATGTCCATGATGCAAACATTGCGACTCAGTTCTTGGAGGTGGAGGTGGTCGTGGTCGCGATCGTGGTAGAGGGATGGCTCAGGCATGTGAAGCTCAGCCTAATGCTAATGCGGGTCATGGATAAGGCGTCTTTAAGCCGCACAAGAGGTTCATTCCTACTTGTTATAATTGTGGTGAACTTAGTCACATCATCACTTATTGTTCAAAGCCAACAAGGATGGGAGGTGATATGTTCCCACTCCCCCAACAGATTCCTAATAGGGCTAATGATTATGCATTGGATATATGGGGAGATCAAGATACTGAATAAGAAAATCAGGCCTCAACCGCTGGTGGTCATGTGGGTATTGTGCGGGTAGAAAAGAAAGAAGTAGATGCGCTACCCATGGGCAAAAGAGAAAGGGAAGGTTATGCTGCTCCTGGTCCTAGCAAAAAGAAAGGGAAAGAGAAAGAGAAAGAGGGTGAAGATGCAAAATCCAAGAGGATGAGAAGACCCCATAGACGGTTTGAAGTGGCAAATTTACCTTTGGGAGAAGGCCAAACAGCTTACAGTTTAAAGCAAGACTTGATTGGGAGGAAAGTAGATTGTACTTTTGTACAGTTGATGAATATGGTGCCCAAACTCAAGAGGTAGTGGAAGTCATTAGTGAATTCAGAGAAAGAACCGAAGCATGGACAAGTTAGTGTGTTGGCTGTGGGAGAGTTACCCAACATTTGTCCTGTGTGGTGAACGCTTGGCGCAAAGGTGTGGGCATGGGAGAGGCCTACATTGATGGAGGTGCTCAAGTTTGTGTGATCACACAGTCATATGTCAAGAGACTGAGTCTCATTACATGCGGAAGCTCTAGGTTTCGGATTCAACAAGCAAACCATGCCAAAATGAAGTGTTTGGGGATGATTAAGAATTTGGAAGTTGAAGTCTTTAACGTGAAGGTTATAGTATACTTTCATGTTATGCCATATCGCCTGGGAGATTTTCTTCTCATTTTGGGATGACCTTGGTTGAGAGCTCTTGGTGCTATGTAAGATTGGGGTAATGGCACAATCTGTGTGTATGGCAAGAAGGGTGAAAAGAGGGTGTTTGATATGACTACCAAGCAACTTATGGCACTAGAAGATGTGAGTGAGAATGATGAATCCGAAGTTACTAGTGAAGATAGTTCTAAAGATTCAGAAAGTAGCTATGCTTCCAGCTCCAATGATGAAGGTGAAGTGTCATTCTTGTTGTTGGATGAGGAGAAGAGGGAAGTGGGTGAAATGTTGCAAGTGTCAAGGAATATAAATACTTCAAGCCGTTTAGAGCAACTTGAAGAGTTGACTCAACCTAAACAAGAATTGCCAGTGAAGAGAGAGTTGATTCAAAATATGATGAGTACTGATTTGACGCAAGGAGAAAGAAGGGAGTACTTGAAAATTTGGATAGATTTCCAGATCTTTTCATCACTTCATATCAATAAATAAGGGGTTTTGTGGGGAATCTTGTGAAGATCAAGCTAGTTGAAGGGGCAAAGCCAATACGATAGAAATTAAGAAGGATGGCTAAGGAGCAAATGAATAAAATTTTGGATGCAGGGTTCATTGTGCCAGTTGATAATGCTGAATGGGTGATCCCTATAGTGGTCACTCCGATGAAAGATGGGCGTTGGAGATTTTGTGTTGATTACAAGCCAGTAAATGCAGTGACCAAGAAAAATCCTTACCCTTTGCCTTTCATTGATCAACTTTTAGATGTAGTGGCTGGTTTTGAAAGATACAATATAGTGTCTATGATGGTTATTCATGATATTTTCAGCTTATCCTTGCTCCTGAAGACCAAAACAGACTAATTTTATCACGCCATGGGGTTGTTTTTGCTTTTGCTGCCTTCCTTTTGGGTTGACAAATGGGCCTGGAGCTTTTGAAAGAAAAGTGGATTGGGTCCTTACCCCGTTCCTTGGGAAGTTTGTCAAAGGATTCATAGATGATTTCTGTGTATACAGTCCAAGGAAGGAGCATGTTCAAAATCTTGAAATGACTTTTGCAAGGTATGATGACTGCGGGGGTCAGCTGAACCCTAAAAAATGTCATTTGGCGCAGCCAAGGGTGAAGCTTCTTGGACATGTGATTTCAAAAAATGGGATAGAAGCGGATCTAGAGAAAGTGGAGGCTTTGTTGTTGCAATCATCTCCAAAAGATACCAGACAGCTGGCCACTTTCATACACAAGGTCAAATATCTATCCCATTTCATACCTTTGGCATCACAGCTATTGTATCCATTGCAGCAAACAATTAAAAATGATCCCTTGGAGTGGTCTCCTGATTGTGATGATGATTTTAACAGAGTCTAAGAGGTTTTGAGTACACTACCCATTATGCAAGCTCTTGACTAGGAAAAGGAGTTTTATGTCAACCCATCAGTGGGAGATGATGCCATTGGGGCCATGTTGTTGCAAAAAGGGAAGGAATCTCAGTATATGAAGCCTATTCATTATGCTAGCAGAGTGAAGACTCCTCATGAAATATATTTCTGTGAAATTGAATAGGTGATGACCACTATGGTGTATGCTTGCAGACGATTCATACACTACTTGCTGCAAAATTCATTCACCTTTCTCACGAGTTATTCATTGCTTCCCCAGCTCTTCAAAAATTCAAATATATCAAAAACAGTGATGAGGTGGGTTATTGAACTTCAGGAGTTTCAGTTCACCTTTTTGGTGGAAGAGAGTACTCTGGCTACCCTGACAGATTTACTCACTTATAAAGACACTCCGGTTTTGGTTAAAGAAGAAGTGGTCTGAAAGAAGAAAGTCGAGACTCTTGCCATCTTTGATGCTTCGTTGTTATACTTTGATGGTTCTTATCAAAGAAGTCATGATGTTGCGAGTCAGGAGGCATTGTCATTTATGATGCACAAGGAAAGCTTGTGAGGAAACAAGGGCTAAAACTTGATGCAAAAAGTAACAATAAAGCAGAGTATATGGCTCTTGAAGGTGGTTTGCACATTTGCTTATAGTTGGGAACTAGATGCTTGTAGATCAAAGGAGATGCCTTGTTGGTTTTGAAGCAAGTATTGGGAGTATGGAAGAATAAGAATCCTAAACTAAAGAATTTATGCTTCAAGGTGAAATTGTTGCTCAAAAAGTTTGAAGCATGGAGTTTGCAGCATATTGAGAGGTCTCAAAATGAAGAAGCTCATGATGCTACCCAAGAAATGATCATTTGTGTGTTTGTGCTGAAGGAAAATGCCCCTTTATATCATGGAAGGGAAGTGTTATCAAAGGAGATGGATTTTCTGTTGAGAGGTGTCCTACCTGAAGGTTTACCATCTTCCAAAAAAGTATGCGTTTATAAGAAAAGCCAGGAAACACAAAATGCTTGATGATGTGTTGTACATGAAAGGAAATGATTTGCTTTTGCGTCGTGTGCCCTGGAAAGAGGAAATCTACAAGATCTTGGAAGAAAATCATGAGGTATCTTGTGGAGGCCATTTTGCCATGAAGATCATGTTGCATAAAATTTTTCAAGAAGGCTATGTATGGCCAAGCATTCAGCGGGTTGTTAACCATTGGCGTAAGTCGTGTTTGCCTTGCCAAAAGATGGGAAAGAGAATTTCGAAGCTCAAATTGCGACAAACAATTCTAGCTTTTGATGTGTTTGAAAAATGGGGTCTTGATGCTATTGGACCCTTACCTATGACTAGCAAAAGAAATGCTTACATTTTGATAGTAGTAGATTATTTGTCACGATGGGCAAAAGCCAAGGCTATTAAACAGATTACCAGTAAAAAAATGGGGAAATTTGTTTATGAGCATATATGCTGCAAATTTGGTGTGCCCCTAAAGCTACTTTTTGATAGAGAACCAAGATTTAGAGGAGAGCTGTTTGATTTCTTATGCGAGAAGCACAATATACAGCATAGGTACAGTTCTCCTTATTATCCACAATGTAATGATCTCAATGAGAAGTTCAATGGAGAGTTAGTGAAGATCTTGACAAAGATGACCCAAATACATGGGAAGACTTGGGATTCAGAGTTGCCATGTGCATTATGGGCCTACAAAACTGTTATCAAAACGAGCATATAATTTTCTTTTTATCACTTGGTTTATGGCAAGGATGCTTTATTGCCAATTGAAGTGGAAATTCCTGCACTCAAATTGTTGTCATTGGGAGATGAAGAGGAAACAAATGCTTGGCAAAAAAAGTTGTTGGATTTACAATGTTTGCAAGTGGACAGAGTTTTAGCTTTGAGCTACTATGAAGAAGTAACAAAGAAGGCTCAACTAAAGGCTAATGAATGCGTACATGATAAGGGAATTGAAAAGGGTGATTTGGCATTGCGATACAACAGTAAGTTGGACAATACCTTTCAAAAAAAGTTTCAAATCAAGTGGGAAGATCCTTTTATTGCTATGAACAAATTTGAAAATGGCACATATCAGTTGGCAGATTTGAGTGGTGCACAACATAAGTATCATGTTAATGGTTACAGATTAAAGAAATATCTGGCACGTTTGATGACAATTGAGATGAGATACTATCATTAGAGGAAGACAATGTGGAGACATTTAAGAATATAAATGAGGTTTCTGGGAATGGGCTGCAGCAGTTGTTCAACCTAGGAACCTTTGCTTTCATGAATGATCAAGCAGGCTAGGGGGGGTTGGCAAGCTATGCCAGGAATTTTTTAAATGAGCATAAAGTCACTAGGTCATGCCTAAAAGCTTGCCCACTAGCCTCATGTACATATGTGTACATAGCCCTGCAAGTTTTGGAAGCGGCCTTGTAAATTCATGTACAAATGTGTGTTTTTCCAAGCTTGGGTGCTGATTTTTTGAGTTGTTTGAGTCCCCAAAACATGGTTTTTAATAAGTATTTTCAGACGTGCTTTATAGCTCGTGAATCGGACATGTACATCATGAATTATGGGCATCCAAAGTGGGCGGTCTCAACTTAGAAGGTGATTGCAGGTGCATGCGACAAGGGCAACTGGGCCAACTTGACAATTGGAATTAGAAATGTTGAGATTTAAGAATTCTAGATGTAGCCGAGATGATGGGCCTCGAGTCGTGTGTTACGGTGAGTCATTCGGTGACAAGAGTAGCAAGTTATGCTTGGGGGAAGTTTGTTCGAGAAGCCCTCCTGCTTTGGGGGAAATCTGGAAATTTGTGGGCACAAAGGGTTTGGGAGGATTGAGGAGGAGGTTGCCATGTGTGTGGCAGGGGGATTATCCCACATGGGAAGGAAAAAGTGGAAGGTGGGGGGTATATAGCCTAAAGGGGGAGCCTATTATGGGTGTATCACTTGGTGAGAGGCTCTCAAGGCTTGGCATGGAGGGGCTCGTGGGCTCATGGGGAAGAGGGGGTGCATTTTGTGAGTTCACATTCAGCTGGACAAACGTCTGGCACAATTGAGGCATTCATTTTCCTTCTCGTTTGCATGCTAACAACGTAGAGAGAGAGAGAGAGAGAGAGAGAGAGAGAGAGAGAGAGAGAGAGAGAGAGAGAGACTTTTCCGTAGCAGTTGCTCCCCGAATGCGACTAAATGTATCTTTTTACCCCAAACTTTGATTGAGGTGCCATAACTTCCAATGGACCTCACATGCTGCACAGTAATCTTGAAAACCCTGACAAGGCTGAAAAGAATCCCTGAGGGCATGCCTACCAAGGCGGTCAAAGTGGCACATAACTGGCTCTCGACAAAACTTGAATTGCTCATAACTTGGAAGTTTGAACTCTAATTTCCAATCTGAAAAGATCGACATGCACCGTAAGTCAAGCACTTTAAGCCCATGCATTAAATTCCGGTCTTATCATCCAACTGCAACTGCCCAATCAGCTAGAGAACTACAAACCACCTCTAACTTCAAACTACGAAAACTTGCACTCCGCAGCTCCGTTTGAAGAGCCGTCTCGACCGGCTTGGAGAACACAAGGAGGACCTTTGGCACTTCCATTTTTGCACTTCAATCACTTTGACTAGCCATCTTTAATATGCAACTTGGCAAGGCATGTTGGCCCAAAAAATCATAGAGCATACGTACCCATTGCCCTTTACCTATCCTTAACCCTTGTATCTGCTTTGCGACCTCAACACATGCCTGCAAACACACATAGATTTTCCTTGCACACTTCATATCATCGATTAACTTTAGCTGCACCAACATGAACTAAAATCCACTGCTATCTACTGCATAGAAGGCATTTAAACCATTTTGCAAAACCACATTGGGCAATTGCGATGATGTAGGCACTATCCCATTACATCCACATTAATGTGCTTTGCATGGTCGATGATCTGTGGCACATTGCATTGATAGATACTTGAGTGCTCATCTTTTGATCACATTCAAAAGCTTACGTTTCTTAATCTCTCATCTTAGACTACTTTCTAAATGCCTTTTGTTTTTCTCCCAACCACTTTGTGGACTCTTAAATGCCACCCTCATATCCATATTCATCAGGCATTGATAGTCATTTATTTCATCCTCCACTTATGTAATCTTGGATACTAGCAGCTAAACAATTTTTGGCTCATTACAACCTTCACAAAGAGAGCATGCGACATCTTTCATTTTGTCGTGTAGGTCATAGTTTCCCTTTGAGGATGACTCTCTCTCTCTCTCTCTCTCTCTCTCTCTCTCGTACATATCCTATCCCTTGTACATCGTTGCTTTACACTATTCTTGTAACTACAACCTTTTTTTGTGTGAGATTACTAGACTTCTGAAGGCCACATATATTTGGCATGGGAATGATCCCATGAGATAAGATTGAGATATTTTTCATTGATGGGTGTTGAGAGAGAGAGAGAGAGAGAGAGAGAGAGAGAGAGAGAGAGAGAGAGAGAGACTTTGTAAAATAGAAGTAGAAAGGAAGCATTATTGGATTGTGTAGGTGGGTGGAGAGAGAGAGAGAGAGAGAGAGAGAGAGAGAGAGAGAGAGAGAGATTTAGTGATAGGCCAAGATTGTGTGTGACACTAGCCTATGTGATGCTCACGCAAAACAGAATCATAAATAGATCACATTTATGCAATGCTTGGATATATCCCTACTATTTCAGAAAGACAGCTCATACTATGAAAGAGCAAACCTAAGAGACTGAAGGTGATGTATCTTTTTGTGCTAATGGCCAAAAAAATGTGGGAGATTAGTTGTGCTTTATAGATTGGCCATCTATTCAAGGGCTCAATATGTGGGAAAGAAAGAGGCCTAGAAGCTACGATTGAGAGAGGTTGGCCTTTGCATAACCTACATTGATACATGTCATTACTTTCATTGTGATGGGAAGCTTCAACCTAAAAATGCTCAACTTGAGGAGGTCTAAACGTCTATAGATGGGAAAGGTGGTCCAATTCCATTCCAATCTCTTGAGAATGATCACAGCTTGATCCCATTCTCCAATCCTCACAAAGCCAAGTTGGGGGAGGCCTGACTTTTGAGTCCCTTAGCCTACTAATATTTCTCTTAAGGTGTGGAGGTTAAAATTGACAAGGATATGTGGTCCTTTGTGCACAAGAGGAGCCAAACCTTTTGATTACTCAAAGTAGCTACATTTGATGTGAAATCTAACCTTAACCATCATTGTTATCTTCTTTGGGCTCATGATGCATCATCATTGAACCTCTTTCCCTCTTTGTTAAGCGTTTGCTTTTGCGTAATTGCAAGCCTCAATAGAATTCATACAAACTTAGGAAATGTCACATCTATGCCCGTCCCCTCCCAAAACAAAAGAAAAGTGTGGTGGTTTCGAAACTTGGTTTGTAGTGTTAATTTCCCGTTTGATAAAAAAATGTGCATATTGCGAGTTTTGCAAACAAAAAAAAAAGAAGTACATATTGAAATCTCATTGGATCTTTATTTGCAAGGGCAAAAATTGGGCATTTAAGTTATAAATCCCGATAGATTCCTTAGGGTTTGGATAAATTCCGATCATATTTGCATTCTTGCTCAATTATGGACGACTTTCCTTTTTTTTTCGGGCAATTTGATAATTTGCAGATCATGTGTGCATTCTTTCTCAAACATGAATACACTGGCCACTCTCAACTGTTGGTGACATGTGGACTCAACATAGTTCTCCCCCTCAAGGGCTTTACACCAGTGCTCACAAATTCCAATTGAAAAAATGGTTTTAATTTCATTGCCATTTCATCGTTTTTGCATCACACATATTGTTAGATTTTGCTACTTCAAACACGTGTGGGGGGCCAAGAACGATCCGGTCTTCGAGAACACCATGAAAACAGTTAGGTCCACAAAGATACTACAAGAAAGCATGGTTGCAATTATTGCCATTGAGAAATGGAAGGACTCTAACGAGTGGACTTAGACAAATGGAGCCACTCTGACTAATCGATATGCTAAATATAGGGGCCAGTGCTCGGGTAAAGGTTTGCCCTTTTCTCAACCAAGTTTTCCTGTGGTGTCCTCTAGACGTTGTAATTTTTGATGTTACTAATATAATTCACTCACCATTGCACGTTTTGAAAAAAAAAGATATTTTAGTTATAAATCTCTGAGATACCTTAGATTTTGGCATAAAATCCCAGATGTGTCATTAGCTTGACTTTAAAAATGAAGGCCAACAAAATGGTTTTTTTTTATAGTAGTGCTTTGCACATGCGATTACACAAACTAAGGAAAAAAAAGTTCCAAGTCTTGTGTGATTTGTCGTGGCCAAGTTTTGTATGAGTTGTCGTTGATCAAGTTTCACGAGCTTTTCAATCAACAAGCAAAGAAAACCGAACGAAGCCAATTTTTAAGCAAATATGAGCAACACCCTAAACAAATTGACGCGAGTGCGAGGTATATTGAAGAAAATACTCATATCCTTTTAAATTTAGCTAGCTTCTCAATGCAAATGGCCATACATTGAAAATTACCACAAAGGAGCGGCCCTAACAAAATCCCATGTAAGAGAAGTACATACAAAGTGGTTAATTGTGGATGTATCAAAAACACCAAAAAAGGTTAAAACTAACCAACTTTCAGTAAGTCTATGAGAATTAGACAGAAATACCTTGAAAAACTAAGAAACCTCATGATCAAGAGCATAAGCATGCTCTCTTATTATTTTCTTTGGGCTCAAGCTTTACATGCTCTCTGACAAAAGTCAGAGGATGCAAAGAGAAATCTCCTCCATCAATGTCAAAATGTTGCTTAATAGTGTCAACTTTGATCTCCTTCACATGACTATCAAACATGAGCACTAGTCCCTGAGCTTGTTGTTGAGGCCATACACAATAATGTGTCTACTCATTCAACACAACATATATTGAACGTGAAGTTACAAACAAATTTTTAAAGACACAAGTTTATTTTCCAGAGGAAATTGTTCTTTTGGTCACATCATACAATTACTAGTATGTGACCCGCGCGTTGCTGCGGCAAAAAAAAAAAGTTTTTATTCCTATAAAACTATTTCTACTTGAAAGCACACAGCGAGACTGCAACTCTCTCTCCCCACCTCCCCACCCCCTTCTCTCTCTCTCTCTCTCTCTCCATCCAATAGAAGCCATGAAAGCTAATGTCCACAACTCTCTCTCTCTCTCTCTCTCTCTCTCTCACACACACACACACACACACACACACACACACACACACACACACACACACACACACACACACACACCAACAACAACAACAACGATGAAGTTGAGTTGCATGCAAGTTGACATGTGTATAATGCTAAATTTTCATCAGGGCAAGCTATGTGATCACATGCAACAACCCATTTTGGTAGTCTAATCCACGCACGACGAATGGAGGAGGGGTCCGTTGGCCTTGAAAGTTTTAGTTTCTTTGATGGAACTTAGCGCCATACCGAGTTTCCAAAGGCTTGAGAGCTTGGTCAAGTCATGTTTGTGGCCAGTTGCTACATTCCTCACTATGACTCCAACTTTTATGCTTGCTTGAATATGGATAGAGATCAGCCCTTTGTTGAACTAGAGGAAGACATTGCTCATTACAAGGATCAAGGTGAAGTCATTGTTTTTGGAGACATGAATGCTCGCATAAATATGCTACAACACGACACACAATAAGTAGACATGCCGCATGTCTCAAGAAGAATGGATGACTCATACATTTATAATCGAAGTTCTAATGATGCAAAAGAAGTGGATCACTATGGAAAGTCACTTCTACATATGTGCAATAGTACCGGAATGCTCATTGCAAATGGTGTATCTCTATGGCAAGGCACCAATGACTTTACATGTAGAAAGCACAACGGTGCTAGCGTGATTGACTATATGTTGTTCTCGGAAGCCACTCTAGAATGCATACAAAGCTTTACACTTGGTGAATGGAATCCGAAATCGGATCATAGGATGTTATGTATTGACCTCAAGTGTGGTAAACGGCCCGAGCATGTAGCCTCTAATCATGATGTGAATCATTTGTACCTACGTCTAGACTTCAAACGAGCACTTATATATGCTGATATGGTGGACCAAATGTTAAGCATGATAGAGCATCAAGAGAGCTCAACATTAGAATGCAAGTGGAAAGTTTTCAAAGAAGTAATTTTCTCTTGTGCGAAGGAATGCTTTTCGGTGAAACACATGTCTTGCAAAAGGTCTAAGAAGGGTAGCACCAAGAAGAAATGGTTTGACATGGAATGTAGTCAAGCACGAAAACACTTGCTAAGATTGGATGCAATCAAAGACAAGGAAGTTTACTTGGAATGTTCACACACATACAAAGCACTTGTTCAAAAGAAGAGAAGAAGGTGGGAAGTCGAAAAACAACTTCTTTTAGCACAAGAGAAAGCACATGCATGTGGCAAGTTTTGGCAAAATCTAAAAGGCAAGCGTGTTGAGAGCTTTGGTGACTTGACTCTTAAGGATATGTATATGCATTGTAAGAATCTCTATGAGCAACCCAATGTTGATAAGATGGAGTGTTGTAGCTCCCTTCCGTTTATGTCTCCCTTCTTTACCATTGAAGATGTATGCCACGGGCTTGAGAAACTTGCTACTTGTAAGGCAGGTGACCTTCAAGGTGTCAAGGCTGAAATGATTAAATGAACAAGCAAGAAAACACGATATTGGATATGCGATATGTTTAACCTTGCACTTCAGTATGGCATGCCTCATGATTGGAGTGCAAATTGGATCAAACCTTTGCACAAAGGAGGAGATGTAAACAATGTGAACAACTATCGCACTATAATGGTTGGTTCTTTAATGGCAAAGTTATTTGGATGTATCATGGAGATGAAGATAAGTGAATGGGATGAAAAGAATGGCTATCGTGCACTTGGCCAAGCAGGTTTTCGAAAGCATCATAGCACTATTGATCACCTTGTCACTCTTCGAGTTCTTATGGAAGCGTCTCGATTGAAAGGAAAAAAGTTGTATTGTTGCTTTGTGGATTTCAAGAAATCTTTTGACATGGTACCGCGAGGAAATCTTTGGAGACGTATGCAAAGCCTTCAAGTGCCGAGAGAATTTATGCATGCAGTCTTTCACATCTACCAAAAAGTGATATGTCGATTACGTATGGGAGATGGAATTTCAGAATTTTTTGCAAGCACTATTGGTGTCAAACAAGGATGCCCACTTTCCCCAACCCTCTTTGGGCTACTCATTGATGAACTGGAATGCATGGTTCTTGACTTTATGCAGCAAGAAGGCATAGAAGAGGTTAAGATTGGAAATGCGGTGATCATGCTTTTGCTTTATGCCGATGATGTAGTGCTCTTGGCACATACCTTAGAAGATGCACAAAAGCTTATGAGTGTCTTGGAACGCTTTTGCCTACATAGCGGGCTGATCGTGAATGGATCCAAAACCAAGGTTATGCTTGTAAAGACCCTCAATGATGAAAATCCATGCATTGTATATAACAATGAGAAACTTGAAGTGGTAGATCACTTCAAGTACCTTGGCCTTGAGGTTCCATCCAATCATAAATGGAAGGATTGTGCAATGCGTCCCTTGGAAGCCGGAAAGAGGGCCTATTATGCATTTGAGAACATGTGCAATGCAGGAGAGATCAAGTGTTGGGCTCTCAAAAAGTACCTCTTTGACACATTGGTGACACCGGTGCTTCTTTATGGAGTGGAGGTGTGGGGTGGAAGCATCGGGAAGTCTACTTGGAAAGAGTTTGAGAATGTCCAAAAGCGTTTTCTCACCAACTTTCTCCAAGTCAAGACACAAACACTCTACATGCTCTTACTTCTTGAGTCCGGATTGCTTCCCATTGAGGTCTTGGGCATGCAAAGGGTTGTGAAGTACATGCGTAAGACACAACGTAGCCATTTGCATCGACTTCCTAGAATCGCATATGAAGCAAGTCAAATGGTTCAAAAGACATGCAAGAGCAAAATACTAAGTTCGGGGTGGGTGCTTGATATCAAGAAATGGTTTGGAAGATGGGATGCATGTCACTTGGTCAAGGATGCGTTGATCGACTCCCAAGTTAATGAGGCCTTCTTACAACGCCAATGTATCACGGCTTGGGAGAAATCCGGAGGTTCTCGCTTCAGCCATTACACCACACATGTTGCCCCAAACTACAAATCTCTCTTCTTGGAATGAGGTAACCGAACCCATTCCTACATCCTTGAGCCCATCCCGTTGAGTGCGATCCGCACCATTGCCTCCATTCGTCTTAGCTCCCATTCTCTACGCTGCGAGACAGGACGTTGGGGCACTGGCGAGGAGTGTCATCGACTTTGCACCTTATGCCTTCGTCAAGTGCGAGAGAGTGAGTACCACACACTACTTGAGTGCTCAGCTTTTGACCACATTAGGTCCTCTTTTCCCCATATATTCAGCCATGATCTCTCCCTACAGACCTTCATCTCCCAACCACGATGTGGACTCTCTATTGCGACGCTCATTTCAGCCATTTTTGAGCATCGAGAGTCACTTATGAACTCCACTCACACCACGTGACATGTTCATTTGGTCCCATAGGTCATATTTGACCTCCCAGGACGATAATAGAACTATCTATCTATCTATCTATCTCTCTCACAACAATGGTCCATACACTATTAGATCCACCGTTATTGTATCATTTTGGTCTCATAGGTCATTTTGGCCTTTTTAAGATGTTTAATATAACATTTCATTCCATTTCATCTCTCTCTGTCTCTCTCACATAGACACACACTCTCTCTCTCTCACACACGCACACTCTCTCTCTCTCTCTCTCTCTCTCTCTCTCTCTCTCTCTCTCTCTCTCTCTCTCTCTCTCAACAATAGTCCATACACTATTAGATCCACCGTTATTGTATCACTTTGGTCTCATAGGTCATTTGGCCTTTTTAAGATGTTTAATATAACATTTCATTCCATTTCATCTCTCTCTCTCTCTCTCTCTCTCTCTCTCTCTCGTATGGTCTATGATCTCTCTCTCTCTCTCTCTCTCTCTCTCTCTCTCTCTCTCTCTCTCTCTCTCTAGCCAAAGATAATAAGGGCACACTTAAAACTCTTCCAGTTTTTAGGCCATAATTTGAAGTATGGTGGTATTTACTCTAAAATTAGTAGTATTTTGTCGGTTTATTTCACGGTAGATTTGAAATCTAGCCAAGATTTTGCACACGCTACTTGCAACTCTCTCTCTTTTCTCTCTCTCTCTCTCTCTCTCTCTCTCTCTCTCTCCATTCAATAGGAGCCGCGAAAGCTAATGCCCGCAACCCTCTCTCCCTTCCTCTCTCCTCTCTCTCTCTCTCTCTCTCACACACACACATGCACACACACAATGACGAAGGTGGGCTACATGCGAAGCTAGCATGCGGAACACGATACGCGGGGGTGTATTGTCCTAGGTTGTAGGTCATGTTTATAGTTGAACATTGATCGATGAAATTTTCATTAGGCAAGCTACATGATCATGGCACTATCCTCTTTGTGTTGCCTCTCAATCTCATCAATATCATCTACATCCTCCTCCTCTTCATAGCTAAGGTTTGAATTGTGTGTGCTTGTAGATAGTTGCAACACGGCAAGTTGCCTGTACACATGTATTTCCATGCCATCAAAGTGTACAACATGTCCATTGTTGGGATTGGCCAAATGGTTCTGCATGGGATTGTTGTGAAGATCATGCCTCGTATTTCTATGGAGCATACCACCATTATGCATCTCTTCTTGTCATGCATCGATGCGAGAGTCATGGTTGTGGGAAGCTGCCTAGTTATCCAAGTTTTCGCCATTATTGCCAGTTCCATAGTTATAAGAAACATATCCACTGTTTTGTAGAAAAGGGCTTCCTCCATTGTAAGCAAGGAAGAACCACTGATGAGGGTTGTCCCCATCGCAACTGTTTGGGAGGCAGTGACAGCATCCGGTGCATTCAATGTGTAAAGACCATGTGCGGGGTCCTCGTTGCTCTCAGAGGAGTCAGAGAGATGATAGGCCGGTAACTGAGAATATACTTCATTGGTTGAAACAGGCAGAGCCATCGCTGACGCAAAAATGCTCTCTCTCTTTCTCTCTCTTCAAATTGTCCTACGGTGTCTCTTCTTTTCCCACTCTCTCAATAATAGCCCAAATACTCTATTAGATCCAGCAACATTGTATCAATTTGGTATCATAGGCCATTTTGGCCTTTTAAACCCATTTAATATAACATTTCATTTCAATTCTCTCTCTCTCTCTCTCTCTCTCTCTCTCTCTCTCTCTCTCTCTCTCTCTCAACAATGGCTCAGACACTTTGTTAGATCCACCAACATTGTAATAGTGTGGTCTCATAGGTCATTTTGGCCTTTT